>NC_134587.1:27130000-27730000 GCF_037038515.1 Microtus pennsylvanicus | reverse complement strand
GCATTTGGAGAACCATATGCCTCTTGTTGACTCTGATACATCTCAGGCCCTAAAACAGACACAGCCCAAGCAAATGAGGTAGAGAAGGAAAGTCCCAGAAGAGGAGGGGCTTCCTTTAGCAGAGAATTCAGCATGGACTGTATGGTACCACCGAGAAAGAGAAAAGGGATTGAAACGGAGCCGAGAAACTCCCCCCATGTGGGAAAGGTCTGCATCAGTGCTACCGCGACTACTTGCCACTTGTGGAACCGCACTCTTGAGATCTTTCCAGTGGGATCAAAGTAACTGATGCTTTGTGAGTTTGAATTAAATATATTTACCGGCGTTTGTCTAAAGGTATTTGTAATGACGAGCGCTGCGTTTGGCCCTGAACTTTGCACTAGTTTTGTTAGTCGTTTGTTATATAAAATAGCATTTGTGTATGCTATTTTTTTAAAGATTTATTTTACTTTTTGATATGTGCGTGCGTGGGGGGGGGGTATGTGCTTATGAGTGCAGATACCAAAGAGATCAGGTCACTCTGAAACTGGAGTTCCAGGAAGCTGTGAGTGGCGGACATGAATGCTGGGCACCAAACTCAGGTCCTCTTCAAAGGCAGTATGGGTTCTTAACTGTTGAGCTGTCTCTGAATGCTGCCTCCTGGGTTTTTTTGTTTTATATTGTTTTGTTTTTCTTTTTTCAAGACAGGGTTTCTCTGTGTAACAGTCCTGGCTGTACTGAAACTTGTTTCGTCTTCCAGGCTGGCCCCAAACTCACTGAGATTCACCTGCCTCTGCCTCTCAATTTCTGGGATTACAGTCATGCGCCACCACCTCCCAGCCCCTGGGTTGGTTTGTTTTGTTTTGTTTCTATAAAATGGCACTAGTGTTTCTTAACCAAAATGTAAATTACATGACATAATTTAAATATTATATTCTTAGCATAGATGCCTTATTGACAGGTTTCTGAACTTCAGAAATAAGCTATTTAGAATTTGGGTAGAATTGCTTTGTGTAGCATAATTGTAGAAATGGTTTTGATATGATCTCTGCTCAAAAGCTTGGAAGACAACAGGAAGACAAACGTTTACATGATTGTGGCTGTTTGAATGAGAAATGCCCCTCAGACTCTCATGGATCTGAGCATTTGGTACCCAGTGGCGGTGCTGTGTGAAGAGGCTCCAGGGAGATGTGGCCTGGAGGAAACACAACACTGCAGGTGGACGCTGCGATTTCACAGCCTTGCCCGCTTCTGGTGTGCCCTCTCTGCTTGATGCTTGTAACTGAAGATGTGATTGTTTAGCTTGTTTCTGTGGCCGCCAGGCCTGCTGCTTGTTGCCGTGCATCCTAGCCCTTATGGACCATTCCTCTGAATCCATAAGACCAAGTAATCTCTTCTTTGTATAAGTTGCTTTTCTCATAGTAACCACAACAGAAAAGTAGCTAATAGAGAAGTTAGAAACAGAGAGGAGGCTGTTGCTGTAAAGAATCTGAGCATTATTTGCGTATTTATTGGTTTATTGGTTTATTTATTTGACATCCTTGTTTTTAGGGATGTGGAAAATTTTGAACCAGAAGAGCATTTGAATGCTGTAAGCAGAGCTTAAGGGACCATTCTAGTGTGAACCTGGAAACTTCTAGCATGAGGCCGGAAGGCAGTCGCGCTCATGGCAATGCAGTGCTGAGGCCAGCGTCAAGGAGAACAACATCAGCAACTAGGCTAGAGCACATTCTTGTAATACTTTGGCCAAGGGAATGTCTGCTTTTTGCCCATATCCCGAGAACTGGGCTGAGGTTAAATTAATAAGTAATGGAGTAATGTCTTTGGCAGAGTAAATTTTAAGCCAATATAATATTGATTCTGTGGAGCGGCTGTTATTCATAGTGCATATGGTAATCTAAAATGAATATGGGCAAGCGAGGCAGAAAAGAAATACATAGTTTGGAGAGAAAAGAGTAGTAAGAAGCCCAATGCTCCAGACAAGACACATTGTAGGAGATGCTGTCACAGTAATGAAGATTAGTGCCACCAGGAGAGGCCTGTCCTGCATTGGAGCAGTGAGAAAGGTATGTGGAGGACGGGACCACACCCAGCTAAACCTCCAACTTACACATTTGAGGATAGGGGATTTTATGCCCCTAAATAGCAAATAGCAAAGAAAAGCTGTTCAAATGTCATTGAAGGGGTTCAGGATCCAACTCAAGCTAACAGCCAGACTTAGCGGGGTCATCTACATGGTGCTGGCTTCAAAAACATGGACGATGCAAGAAGGACAGGGTCTTGGATTTGTCCTCCACGGTTTGAGAGAGCCACAGAGGCCAGGCAGTGTATGTAAGGGGGATCCCCGCATGCAGACCCTGAGAGAGCAAGAAGCCCCTAGAGGTCATTGGGCAAAGCTGTTGAAAAATGGAACCTGGGTGCCATGTACCAACCAAAAAACCTGACATCTTGCACACATTGAGATCCAAAAAGGCTGCACCTTTTTGCAAAAAATCATCCCAACTGAGCTTAATATACTGTTTATAACCCCTCATAGATAGATGGGGAGAGTTGAAAAACCCTCACCTGAGTATCCATCTGTGTCTACTCAACTCTGCCTCAGGAAGGAGCTAGGGTAAATAAATTAGGAAAGACTAGGGGAACAGGATACCATCTGTGCAGCTGTAAGGAATCCCTTTTCCCTGCTGGGTCAGGCTTTTCAAGTCAATCTTTAGTAGGAGGAGCCCACAGGCCTCTGTAAGTTAACCCCTCCCCTCTGCTCTTTATGGAAGGCCAATAAACTCAGTGGTTCCCCAGAGTGAAATTTTGCAGAATCATTCTTTGGTTTGTCATTAGGACCTTAGGAAAGAAGGTAGAAATTGTTCAGTCTCCTCATTGGGAAGGGATTTTAGGAATTACTGGGTTTCAGTGGAGACCCAGTGATATTGGAGAAGCATCTGCCATGGAGAGCTGCATACAAGAAGTGGAACCAGTCTGAGAGAGAGAGGGAGAGAGAGAGAGAGAGAGAGAGAGAGAGAGAGGGAGAGAGAGAGAGAGAGAGAGAGAGAGAGAGAGAGAGAGAGAGAGAGAGAGAGAGAGAAAGGCTGTAGGGAAGAGGCGTCTAAGTATTTAAAACTAAAGTCTCAGACACTACACAAGGAGCTACAGGATTTGATGTTTGTTCTACCGGGTTTTTGTCTTACTTTGACCCAGTATTTCTCCACTGTGCCCCAATTCTTCCCTTTTAGATGGCTAATGAATATTCTCTGCCCCTGTGTGTTGGAAGTTACTAATTTGCCTTTTGATTTTTGGAGAAGGCAACAGTTAAGCTATTATTGTTAAAGAGGCTTTGGATTTGAACTTGTAAACAGTGTTAAAATGTTCAAAACTGTGGGGACTTTTGAAGGTGGTCTCACTACATTTTGCCTTATGATATGGCTGTAAGCATGTGGGACTAGCCAGTGGAATGTGATGCTTTGATGGAGAACGGTTCCCGAAGGCTAATGAATTTGAACACTTGTTACCCAATTGATGGTACTTTCTGGGGAGGGTATAGGGAGATTCAGGCTTTCTGGAGGGAGCACATCACTGCAAGTGGGCCCAGAGAGTTCACATCTTCACCCACCTTCCAGTTTGTTCGCTCTGTGTCATGCTTATGGCTAGAGACGTGATCTTTCAGCTTTCTACTTTGGTTACTACACTTGCTTCTTGTTGCCATGCCTCCCAACCATATGTACTGAAACCACAAGCTCTTCCTTCTTGATCATGGCATTTTTATCCCAGCAACTGAACGGTAACAACACAATGATTTTAATTGAGTGACAAGAAAACAGATGAAGGGAAGAAAGAGGATGGTCGAAGGAATTGAAAGATGAAGTCAGTTTGGGAAGAGTGTAGTGGAGCAAGGAGGGTAGATTGTGTCAAGCAAAACAGCACACACTGGACCAGTGTAGAGGTGGCAAGGCAAGCCTCAGGGATGCTCATTAGTGTGAGGGAGCTCAAGGTAGTGTAGTGTTGACCAAGGCTGGAGAAAAGCATAGAGGGAATTTATTCTCAGAGGAGCCTAACATGCTTACTGTGGAACTGTATTCTGGAAGCATGGTGTGAAACTCGAGGTTTGGGGTAAGTGAGAAACAAGATCTATGATTTCAAAAAACAAACATGATCTCATAATAGCCATGAACTTGAAGATAAAGTCATAAAGGGACAAAGAAAATTATCAGGATATAGGAAAGCGGTCAAATAATGTGAGCTGAAATTCAGAACAAAGGACAAATGAAAAAGGGGGGATGGATAAAGAGAACCTATGAACTTTGCTGATTTGACAGCTGTGGGTGTTTATGTCCCTGGTTTATATGTCAAATTGCGAGCTAGAGTCATCACAGAGGAGGGAACCTCAGCTAAGAAAATGTCCATAAGATCAGGCTGGAAGCAGAGCTGTTGGGCATTTTCTCAATAAGAGATTAATGAGAAAGATGCCAGCCTGTTGTGGGTAGGCTGGGCATCCCGGATTCTGGAAGAAAGCAGTTTGAACAAACGAGTATCCAGTCCCCTCCATGGCCTCTGCATCAGCTCCTGCCTCCAGGTTTTGTCCTGCTTGAATCCTTCTGTGATAAACAATGACGTGAAAGCACAAGCCAAATCAACCCTGTGCTCCCCAAGTTGCTCTTAGTCACGGTGTTTCATTTTAGAGGTGGTAAGTCTAACTAGGACAGTGTTCAAGGACAAGGGAAGGACAAACATAACATGTAGCCTTAAGCCTGGGTGACTAAGTGTTAACAGTTACCAGACTAGAGAGCCGAGACCAGCCTGGGCTTGTTCGTTGTTCAGAAGCTCTAGTTCAGCACAGAGATGAGCAAGCGCCACTGAGAAGACTTGACAGTTCCTAGATGGGTATTAACGCATCTCCAAACTGGCACAGCTAAGCTTAAGGAAACCTTTATTGGAGGACCCATGGAGTGTTGGAAATACAACACCCAAGCTCAACACACAGGTCAGAAAGACATGGTTCTTCTGAATAGAAATAACAGAAAAGTCCCCACAATGTGACTGGTGCCAGAGGACTGTGTGACTCACAGAGAATAAAGCAAGGGACACTGGGGAGTTGAAACAGAATGGGGGGAGGGGACAGGAGTGGAGAGGTGACTCGGTGGTTAAGAGCACTGACTGCTTTGGTAAAGGATCCTAGCACCCATATGGTGACCCATAGACTTTCATTGGATGTGACACCCTCTTTTATACCTATTATATAGACATACATGCAAGGAAAACACCCATATACATGAAATAATAAAAATTTAAAAAACACTTGAAGGAGAATTCAGGAAGAAGATGGCCAAGAAAAGAGAAGACATTTCACAAAACAGATCCCGCACACCCATGAAAGACCAAGTCCCAGATACACCACTAATAATCTCTCAATGCTGTTTTCACAATAACCATATCTCAGGTTGGGACAAAGATGTGGCATCCCCTTGTGAGGGCTTTGATAGAAGACGTAAATCTGCAGGCAGGTAGGAATGATAATGCATGAACACAGGAGGGGAAGGGGTTCCAGCAGGGTGAGGTCAGGCACAATGGACGACTAGTACAGGGATGGAGGCGAAGTTGTATAATTGAGGCCTGGGGTGAGCTGATGCTGTCAGCAGTGAGGAATGGTCAGACATCAGCCATTTCTTCCCAGGCAGACCCTGAAGCTCCGTTGCCTCCCACCTGAAAGAGATGTAATTACAGGATTCAAGGGGTAGTTAAGAGGATTAAATGAGATGTTGCGCCTCGCAGACTGGGGTGCGCTAAATGCTAGTTCCCTTCTCACGGATGCTCTCTTCACAGACACATTCGTGAGTGTTACCTTTGGTGTGTCAGTGAGAAACCTGTCTCCATGTACTTGGAGAGACAACTTCATCAAACCAAGAGTCACCTCAATGTAGAGTCTGTGTTCCTGAATCCTCTACGATGGTTTGAAAATCAGCAATGTGTGTATCAGTGTTTTCCTGTTAGGTTTGAGGCTTAATCCCAGCTTTGGGAGTACACTGTTTAAAAAGCGTGGCAGGCAGTCCAAAGAGTAATTATCTACATCAGAGAGTGCAAATTTAGCCCTTCTTGACTCACACACGAGAAATACTGATAACTGTTTTCTGGGATGATAGAAGGGAAGGGTTGGAATCATAGCTGATATTTTTTTCTTAAATGATCACACAGTGTGGATAACTTAATTATGGAAAAGTTATTTGTAAAAATAACTTAAATCAATGTATGTGTCATGAGAGTGATGGGTTAGGTTGAGCTGTCAGTCTGGACTGTATCTTCTACAGGAGAAGCCAGCACAGCTCTAGAAGGTACATTGAAGCTTGCAGAGGAAATGAGTTCCTCCCTGAGATGATCCAGACTCACACTTCACTTCCAGAACTAGCTCTTGAAGGAAGCTAACTTAGCCATGATGATGGAGTGACAATCAATTCATCTGTCCATCCACAAAACAAAGGGTTGTTGAGCCATTTCATGCCTATGCTGGTTAGCTGAAGAAGACTGTTGGTGTAGGAGGATCTTTTGTCTATGTGTTACTTTCATTGGTTAAATAAAGAGACTGCCATGGCCTTTTGATAGGGCAGAAAATTAGGTGGGCAGAGTAGACAGAACAGAATACTGGGAGGAAGAAAGCAGAGATAGAGAGAGCCAGCCACCATGTCAGACATGCTGAATTTCTCCCGGTAAGCCACAGTCACGTGGTGATACACAGATTTAATAGAAATGAGTTAATCAAGATGTGAGAGTTAGCCAATCAGAGGCTAGAGCTAATGGGCCAGGCAGTGTTTTGATTAATACAATTTCCACATGGTTATTTTGGGGTATAAGCTAGACAGGTGGGGACACAGCCCAATGCTTGATCTACAACAGACTGTAGCTTGGAAGAACAGAGAGAGGTCTTTGTTTTCATAGTATATATAGTCTATTAGCTGTGGTATATATTTTATAAGTAATTATAGGTATTTAAATTTATAAAGACATTGTCAATAACACATAACATCTAATGTGAATCAAGATAAACACAAAGAAAATAATGTAGTAACAGAAATGATAATGTGAGCTAGAACACTTGTACAATGTTTAGTGTGGACTGGACAGTTATGAAGTACTTTAGCATTATAACGTAGATAGGAACATCACCATCACTGAATAACTGAAGTTGTTCCATTAACCCTCCTGTGATCAATCACACTGTCAGCTTGAATGAAGGCAAGATTTTGGTTATGTAGAATACTTTTAAATTCTCAGAAACAATTTTCTATCTCTATGCAATGATTTGTGGCAATTTTCAGATCATGACATTTCTTTTTGACTCTGTTGATAAGCAAATGACTTACTTTTGTCAATTAGGTCTACTTTTGGGCTCTGTCCCTGGGAAGCCTGGCCAGCTGCTGATTAGTGTGCACCTGCACACATCAAGGTGGCCTTGCTTGTTCTCGTGTAAAACAAAAGAGCAACAACATGGTTACTGCCCAGAAGATGAGCTCAGAAGAGGGACTACTACGTGACCCAATGAGCCATTGCCACAGCTTGTCCCACAGTGGCTGATGTTACAGAGGCGACTCATGCTGAGGCTCTGACAAGACAGAAAGGCCAGCAGAAGCAGAATTAATGAATACAAATGCTGGGGTGCATGCTTTCTTGCCTCTTATACTGTATCCCTGGACCTGCTTCTTCAGATCATGCTGATGGGTGTTGGCTCTTCTGCCTAAGAGATTTCTCAAAATCAAGGAAGCCCACTCAGTTTAAAGGGGGGGAAAAAGGAGCTCCAAGTGAAGGCTAGACTAGAGAAGAAGACCTCTGCCTGTGAGGGTTAGGTTCAGACTGTAATTTAAGTAGTGAAGCCAAGTCACAGAAGATGAAGGCAGAAAGACAAATATTAAAGCAAATAAATATACAGAACTTCAAAACATGTGGGGAACAGAACAAGACTCTGTCTGTCGTTGTTGATAGAGAATTAAAACTGTCTTTTGAAATAAGGGCAGCATTGGTGACAGTTCTACAGATTAAACATGTGTTGTAAAGAGTCTACTTGTCTCAGCTGCCCAGAACCAAAATAATCACACAGAAACTGTATTAATTAAATCACTACTTGGCCAATTAGCTTTAGCTTCTTATTGGCTATCTCTTATATCTTAATTTAGCCCATTTATAGTAATCTGCATATTGCCACAAGGCTGTGGCTTACAGGCTAATGTTCCAGTGTCTGTCTCCAGCAGGGCTACATGGCTTCTCTCTGACTCCACCCTTCTTTCTCCCAGCATTCAGTTTAGTTAGTTTTCCCTATCTACTCTATCAGGCCAAACCAGTTTCTTTACTCACCAATGGTATTCACAGCAAACAGAGGGGAATCCCACATCACCTCCTGTTTTCTGCTTAAATGAAAAGGAAGGTTTATCTTTAACATAGCAAGATTACATATAACAAAACAGGTATCAAGCAAGAAATATAGTTACGATATTTATATCTACTTTATTTTTTATCACAACTAAGGAAAATTATGACTATAAATTCTTCAACTCCATCAAAGACTCCAAAGGATATAATATTACCTAAGTAAACAGGAAGTACATTTTAAGCAACTTCTAAAACTCTAGAATTGACAGAGATATTTCTGCCTGAACAGTCACTTAAAGTTCTTCTGTACTGTTGGAGCATCCATCTTCAGCCTACAGGCCCATAATATCCAGCAGACTTTTCCATGAAGCAGAAATTTTCACAGACAGTTCCACCTATAATTGGCAGTTTGTCAGTCATTTTTTTCTATGTCCAGCAGAATGTCTAGCAGACTCTTTCTATCATGAAGCAGAAACCCTGAAGGACAATCTCAACTTTAGACAAGTTTAGCAGTCATTTCTCTGTGAGTTCTGCATGTTCAGTTCATCAAGCAGTCCAGGCAAGAGCAGTTTCTTGGCCAAATGGCTAACAAACTCCATAAGGAGTCTCTTTGATACCCATCTTCCTCTTGAAGTAGATTAGTGCTGCCAGGAGCAGATGTGTTTCACTGTCATTAAAAGTCCTAAGTTACTAAAACATTTTAAATGACATATTCTGTAGTCTTTGAAAGGGTTGAAGAATGCCTATTAATCTGAAATACCTCTGTACATCTAGAAAACCTAACTAACATGACTACAAGCTTGACTATTATAGATGATTATCTACTAACCTATATTTCTAAATTACACATTACATTTTTAAATGAGCTGCACAAACACAATATCTTAATCAAGAGCTGAAATATACATATACATAAAACATATAACAAAATTGATCTTAAGTTTGTATCAATAAACCGAGATCCATAACAATGCAAATTTCTATAGCATATCCCCCTTTAAATGTAAAGAAACATTTACAAACAGTATTTGGGAATGTGAGTATAGTTTTCTTCAAAGTGATTCCTGCTGTTTATTGGGCAAAGTAATTTTTTGAGGGGGGGATGATGGATCAGGGGGCGTTGATCCATCATACCACATTAGTATAGAAGTAGTCCACAGGTTCTCGTCTTCTATGGAAACAAAAAAAGAACCTCTTTTCTAAAGCAACAAATCCTTAGATCCGTATTTTGAAGACAAAATATCTAAAGTAATATGTTGGTTACTTATCTCCTTCACAGACAAAAATTCAAAGAAAACCAATAATATACATAATCCATACTCTCTTTGCATTTTTCTTTACATGCCTTATTAATTATTTACTCTATTACTTTTTAATATTTATCTTTACTCCTTTAATACTCTGTCTCTTTAAAGACTTTGTCGTATTTTTAAAAAATCGTTTACTTCTTTGTAAAACTGTCTATATTCTTTTTCTTCTCTCTCCCAAGCCTACATACATTTATCCAACACTGTGACCCATTTAGAGGTCATTCCCATCTCAATTTCTCTTTATTGTGTTCTTATAATTATTTTCTGACCAGGAATGTTTCTTAAAATGCTAAGTGCTTCTTAAAAACTTAAGCTGCATCGTTGCTAGGGGTAACACAGAACTGCCTGCTTGCCCCATTCAGTTCAGCATGGTGGAGCGGTTCATTGCCTCTGAGAGCCATGTACATCGCCCCATTTCCATGTATGCAGTGGGTCTATGTTGACTCATTAAGCAGTTTGTAACACACTGCTTACAAACCCCATTTAAATGCTCATCAGCAGGCTGGCAGCATGGCCCAAAAGGCCACAGTTTTCAAAACAGCATGTTTTTTTTCTGCTACCAATGAATCAGGAAAACCTCTCTTAAAGGAGCCATTCCTCTGCTTGCTTCTACTAAACAGAGCCCACCCAAGAAATAACTCTGTTCTTGTATGTCTAGGATTCTTTTTAAAGCTTTCTCATGTTTTATGAAGATTTAGTCAACCACAATGGCATGCTAATTTGTTTTATGGAGGCTGCTTGTTGGTTCCTGGCTGCTCAGCCCCAAAATAATCACACAAAAACCATATTATTTAAGTCACTGCTTGGGCCATTATGTCCAGCTTCTTATTGGCTAAATCTTATATCGTAATTTAACCCACTTTTAGTAATCTGTGTATCACCACATGGCTGTGGCTTACTGGGTAAAGTTCCAGCAAGGCTACGTGGCTTCTGTCTGACTCTGCCTCCTTTCTCTCAGAATTCAATTTAGTTTCCCCTGCCTATCTAAGTTCTGTCTTATCAACAGGCCAAGGCAGTTTCTCTATTCACCAATAGTGTTCACAGCATATAGAGGGGAATCCCACATCAAATGTGAAAATAGTTTCACGTATAAGAAGCAAGAAACACAAAGGAATAAAATGTAGGCTTTATGAAGTCATGCAGATAACAACAAAGGCAGAGATGAAGATATCAAATGTTACATTCACCTAAGAGCAGATCTGTGTATACTAATGAATAGCTGACTTTTGTATCTTAAAGAGATATAAATTATAAAGATAAACTTAATTGTATGGATTTATTGCACAATAAATACTTGACACAAAACTCAGAAAAGTCTAAACTCAAAATATAGAAAACAGATACAAGAAAACACAAGAAAATATAGAAAATCAAGAGTAACATTTGTACAAGATCAAAAATCCCATCTTGGATGGAAGAGAAGCTCATGGAGTCCACCCCAGCTGAAGACTTCCTGCAGTTGCTGTCTCCTGGGGGAGGGAGAGTCAGTTTTCTTCAGGGATGAGGCCCTTTAGAAGTTCCATGTGCACCAGTGGATAACCCTACACCTTGCTCACACAGGTTGCAAGTATTAAGTGTATGCCATGGGATTAAAGTTAGAGCACATGAAGATTTGAGGGGGTGGGAGGGAAGAAAAGGACTGAGAGTTTGATTCAATCAAAACACATTCTGTGAATGTATGGAATTCTCAAAACAATGGAAGACACACTGATAAAGAGAAGAAAAGTGGGGTCATAATCTCAGCTTTAGAAAGAATGAATTGAATGAGGAAGGCAGTGACAGAATTGTAAGTGATTTAGATGGAGAAAGGATGAACTTTGCAGTCACAGGCATCATTTGTGATTGTCATACAGCAATTAGTCCAGCAGTAATGCCTATAAAGCCTATACAAGGAACAAAAAAGAGATGCCAAAGACGTCTATTTATTATTTTAAACTTGGCCTAGTTTATAAAACAACTAAGGACAGAGGAGACCTTAACGTCATAATAAACAGTACACATCTAGTTTTATTTGATTTTGAACTAATAAAAAAAATAGTTTTCATGAACCCATGGAACAGTTATTAAACTCAGGCAGAGAGAAAATATGATAAATTCATGACATGATAATGATAGAGATAAAACCCACAGATAACTAGGTCTTAGTCCTAATGTTAATACACAAATTGAGAAACAAACAAAATTTCATGGTACTGAGAAGTCAGAGGTGTTTGTTTTAAAAAGACAAATATAGTTTTGAACTATAAAATTGGTTAGAGAGACTCTTGGAGAAATTAAAACAACACTAAAATCTTAATGAACAAGAAATAATACAAACAGATGGACTAAACATCTAAATGAAAACACTGGAAAAATCTGAAGCAAATCTAATAAAGTAGAAATAATAATTGGCAAAATTACTAGCTAAATTCACTCACTAGCTATTTCTTTGAGAAGTCTACAACATTCAGTTTTTTAGTTTGCCTAATTATGAAACAAAGAACATGAAAGTAGGCGAATAGTACCTGCATAGAGAGTCCTTGTGACCTATAGACTTGGGGACTAGCTCCCAGCTCCCAGAGCAGGAAGTTCACAACACCTGTAACTTCAGCTCCAGGGACTCCAGCACCCTCCTGTGGCTTCTATATGTGGCACACACACAGAGATATGCACACATACACATAAATATAGTCCAAAGTTAATGCTCAAAATTATATATGTAATATATATGTATATATTTGTATAGCATATACACATGTGCATATATGTGTACATATATGTATATACACATATAAATATGTATTGCTTGCCAAAATATAGTGGTGGAATAACCAGAAAGAATGCTAAAATAAACATAAGAATTTACTTGTCAATAATTTGCAAATAACTTTGAAGAAAACAAAAATAATAGCCACTAATACTTTGGGACAAGCATCTTGGCACCTTAACCTAACAATTTTGAGATGAAAAAGTTACTCCTGTTGTAGGGATGATCTTCAGTTTTCTCACCAGTGTCCTTATACAAGATGAAGACCAGGAGAAGCCATTGCCACCTAAGAGGCAGTTTGGAGAGATGTTGCCACAACAGCCAACAGCTGGAAGTAGACAGGACTGTCTTTTCCCCGGAGCCCCCTAAGGAAGCTATGGGACCATGAATTCAGAACCCTGACCTACAGAACTGTGAGAAAGCATATTCATAGTATACTCTATTCAAGTCTGGCAATTTATTTGACTAGACTAGGAAGTTAACACAAAGAAAATGAAATATGAGTCTCTTAAGTAGACAATTCTCCTCTCAGATTTCCAAGCATGCGTGCTATGGCTAACATTTTCCTCGTGTGCTAACTCCTACCCTCCTAGTCTTGTCCTCGAGATGAATGACAACATGTACAAAGTCCCGGAGGCAAGAAAGAATCTGAGCAAGAAATGGTAAGCAGGACGGGGAGGGCGCCTGGTGGGGGGGCTCTTTCTCACCATCCAGGACAGTCACCAACCTAGGACAAAGCCTACTGCCCCCATTCAGAAAGATGTCTTCATTTGATGGGGTCCCGAGTTCTATCCAAGTTAATAATGAAAGAATGACACAAAGAGAAAAAGGAATACGAATCAATTAACAAGGCAGAAAGATTTTCTTTACAACTCAGTTGACCTACAGTTATTGAGCTTAAGAATGGATTAAAAAAAAAACCCATGACACAAAACATTGACACCACCAGCTATTTCAGCATCCCAACCCATGCTGCATTCAAATAAAGTGGAGTGAGTTAGAACAAGGGATTGCCCTTGCCTGTTTTCATTTCATTGTTTGGCTGTTTGCATTACCGTACACTCAATATTTTTGTCACGGATTATTAAAAGAAACCAGGAACAGCTGTTGGCAGCTGCAAGATTATTTGTTTGAAGTACCATTCCCCTCTTCTGAAAGCATGCTTGCATGTATGCACTTCCCCCACAGAGAGAGAGAGCGAGAGATAGAGAGAAATGAGAGAGATAGATGAGTGATAAATGAGAGAGATATGAGAGATAGATGAGAAAGGGAGGTAAGGAAGGAGTGAGAAAGAGAGAGAGAGAGAGAGAGAGAGAGAGAGAGAGAGAGAGAGAGAGAGAGCGAGCATTAAATCATGGTTGGTTGAGTAGGCAGTGAGGAAAAGGTCCAATCAGAAATGCCTTGTCTCCCAGACTCCCCTTACTCCAAGAGAAATATACCACCATTCTAAGCAACAAAGAATTACTGTCTCCACCTCCCTCCTTCCTCTCCCTTTACAGTAATGGATTCTCTTACTTCAGGATTTTTCTGGAATCTGAAAAGGCGTGAAGCTGACTTCCCGTTCCTCTGCCCACGACTGTGCTTTGGTGTCTTTGTATTTTGTCAGTCGGGGCTGCCTTGCCCTGAGCAGTTAGTTAATAAGGGAAACAGTGGCAAGGCCTTGGCACAGGTGGCTTCACCGTAGAATTATTCTCCTGGAACTCTTTCCCACTTCACACGAGAAATTCTAGGACTTCCTAATAGTTATTAAAGACTCTTACTCATTTAGAGGTGACTTTGGAAAATGCGATGCCTTTCCCTGCTGTATAGCTTAGATTAGAGGTGGGTGTGGAAACATGGCATTAAAGATACTACGTAGCCGTGCTCCACAGGATCTTTAGGCAAACTTGGTTTTCATTATCTTACCTTTGAGGATACCAGGAATAACGGAGCTAGCTCTTAGTTTGTTTTTTACAAATAACTATGATAGACACTGAAATAAATTAGTAGACATTGGATTTGTTGGAAAAGTCCATGACTACCTGTGTTGGCATCTTAACAGCTCAAAGAGGTTGGCTCCGTGATCTTTTCACTTCTGAGGAAACAGGACAGAATCAGGAGGCAGAAGGCGAGAGACTCACTCGACAAACACATGACTCTTCAATAAGCAAAGAGAGAGATGACAAAAGCCACACTAGCCTTGTTTATAGAAGCAGTCACTGGGTACTCCTATGCCCCGGGAGCTCTGGTGGGTATTGGCAACGTGGAGGAATTGCAGAGGGAGCAAACAGGCTGTGAGTCCCAGGCCTAAAAGAACACAGGGGCCTTTAAGGAATTCACAGTCCCATCCAAAACCATACAATGAAAAGTCAGAGGGCTCATTTCAAAGACCGGCAGAGATAGCATGTAGTCCATGAGATCAGGGAAAATTCACTTGAAGATGTGAGATTTAACAGAAGCTTCAATGGTGGACACAGCGCGCATCCTTGTATGCAATCCCAGAATTGGCCCAGAGGCTAAAATGGGAGGATGAACTATCCCCTTGGCTGCTGGTTCCTGGAAGGGTAGAAGCTGGAAATCAGTCATGCACCTAAACTGAAGATGTGTAAGTGATCAGGTACTCTGTCGTCCTTCCCCATATAACATCTCCCGCCGGTCACGACCCCGATGAGGGTCGTGCTTTGTCCTCCCTCTGCTGCTGGCTTCTTATGACCATCATGATTCCACACGTTTTGTGGTCACAACCCCAATCCTTTGGGAAACCCTCAGCTCCCAGTGCCATCTTCTACCTAAAACTGAACATTGTTGTGGTGTGTGTGATCTACCTTGTATGTGTGGTCTAGGCTGAGACATTTGGGTTGGTGGAGATCGTATCAAGGAAATACCCATTTTCTAGCAGTTTCAGCTGAGCAAAAGTGCTAGAGCACTCACCTGCTGGTACGATGTTCCGTTCTCTCTGCATTTTCTCAAGGGGCTCTTAAGTAGCACTCCTTTCAAAATGGTTGCTGTTTACACGCAAGATCAAACTAGCAGGAAAGGGGTTCCGGTTTATAAAATACAGTTTCCGAAAACCTTTGAAGATGACACAGAGATTTCAAGGGGGTAAGAACATGAAGAATAGTTACTCCACATCATCCAGTCACCCATCTACCCACTCCCACTACGCCTCCCCCTGATGCTGCAAAACTAGGCTGTAAGATGCCCCAAGACCTCCACCGTTCGTCTTGATTTTACACTGATCCTTTGCATTGTAACTGTTTTTAGGGACTTCTGACACTACTGGGACAAACAACAACAACAGCAAAGTATACATTAGTTAGACTCTTGTTTACTTGGGAATGAGGTAAAGAAAAGGTTTTGCAAATTTGGTATGTGTCCTGCAATCAAAATAAAAAGTAGATTTTCCTGTAAATACTTGTTACTTAAGGAGTCCAGTCAAATGGGCTTAGAAGCCCCAGAGTAGTGACTTTCCTCCAGAGAAGTAAGATTTGTCCCTGAGACTTAGTGGAGAAATGCATTCCTTTAGAGATGCTTTCTGTATCTAGAAAAGAGGGCCCGAATCTCATTTCCGTTTCCGCAAGACAGACACAATGATGTGTGTTTGTTTGCTTTTCCAAAGGTTAAAAGTCACCCAGAACATCCCCTGTGTGTTTACACACGATTGGCCTCTCACTGGGATTCAAGATCATAATCGGTTGCCCACAATCCTAAAACTAAAAATTCCGAACTTGCAAAAGTTTTTGTAAATTTGGCTCCAGAGCTCGTTAGGTCACAGGGCCTGCTGGAGTCTGATGTGAGGTTACTCACAGACTGAGTCTGCAAAGGAAGAAAGAATGTTCATTCGGCTGCAGTAAGCTGTGTCCTGCGACTGCTGCCTTGGGCCTACACACGAACAATACTTAGAACAGACACTGTATTTCCTTCGCAAGCTCGAAGATATTTTGAACTTTTGCCCAAGTGTTTTTGGATAAGGGAGTGTGGATCTGTGCCACGGGAAGAGAACATTGAAGGCAAGGAGGCTGACGCCCTCATAGTTCCCATCACCGTGGGAAAGTGGAGATGGACTGGCCGGATGACTTGGTCTTTGCCTACCAACTACTCTCTTCCCTTTGGATCTGTTTGTTTTACTCTAGGGTCATAGAATCGTGGTTTCTGGAAAAGACAGGCCCAAATGAATTGTAGATTCTGAAGTCTCTAAGTGCTCTGTTCATTCATCTGCAATGCCCAGTGATGCAGACAACGACCACAATGGTCCATCCACTCCTTCAATAAATATTTATTGTGTACTTACTATGCTAACATTAAGCTGTTAGTCTTGAGACTTGAATTTGAACTGATTTGGCCATCTCATTCATGACTTGTGTGCAGTTTAGGAAGGCAACAGACATCTCTAAATTTCTCTCTCTCTCGATACATAATAAATAATAATCATCAGATAATATACAAAAATTTAAACATGAGCATGATATAGAGCTTCTGAGATAAATGCTCTTATGTCTTTCATATGGAAATTATCATGTATGGGCATAAGACTGTATGGGCATTCCAGTATGGCTAAGGCATACTACCTATGCTGCAGGAGAACAGAGAAGTAACACAGACACACACCAGACGACACCAGGAGGCTGGGTTTTTAATCACCAATGTGCAGCATCAAGAAACATTCGGAAGATAAACTGCTCTGAAGCCTTACAAGAAAAATATGGAAGGGGGAAGAGCGAGGGGAGGAGCTGGAAGGGACTTCATCTGAAACAGCTGCCCTGCTAAATCCCCGTTTCAAATCGCCTGTTAACTGATCTGACTTAAGACTTTTTTTTTTTTTAATCAAGAAACAAAATCTGTGGGGTTGGCTAGTTCAGTTCATTTGCACATTCCACCCGGCTGCGTATGGCCGGGCTGAAGCGATCAAGTTTCCTTCAGAGCATTATCATAAATCACAGAGATTCCAATGTGTCCCTCACAGCTTTAGGTTTTCAGAGCAATCATGACTAATGGAATATTTATTCAAAGACCTATAGCCACTTGCACAGAGTCACGTTCCTTCTAAGAGAGACTTTGATGAAGAGCCCATCGGGAAAGCAGCTGGAGGCCCCCAGTGCCGGCCCCACCACCATCCTCCACTTTTGGTCTTCACATCTGCCACCTTCGGGTTACCAAATGGCACCCTCGTAAACTGCGAGCACCCGCTTTAGCTCAACTTAACAGCTCTCAATTGGAAACACATCAAACTCTGCAGATTCTTCCTAGGAGCAGAAAAAGAGGCTTCCTCGAGGTTTTTATTGCTTTGTGAAATTTATTAGGTTACAAATCAAGTTAATTTTTTTAGAGAGTACCTAGTAATTTTCCTGGGCGAGCTCCAAGTTTTCACTGATGATGAAGTCTCTAATAGGCAGGACCACGGCGCTCTCTGATAGGCTGTTCATCGGGCCAAATGTTTGTAGGAGGCGTGGAATGAGTCCATTTGCTGCAAATGGTGAGGGACTGAGCTAATGTGGAATGCTGCCCCGGCTTGTTAAAACTGCGACCTCATGAGAAAAAACATTGCCCAAGATGCTATGGTAGTTCCTTCATGCTTGCTGGGTTTCATGCATGAGCCTTCAGAAGCAGAGTCCATTTTAGCAAGTGTGTGTGTGGAGACCACACTCTATGTAAACGGTGCTTTTTAAAATGCATATCCACCTGTGGTGAATGTCACCTGATTACACCCTTCAAAAAGGCTGCAAGCTGATTTTACTTTTATGCCCTACATTACAGGTGGGAAAACTAAGGCTCAAAGAGAGTAAGCAGTTTGCTCATGTGTGGGACTACGGTTCAAAGGCAGACTTACCTTGGCAATGCGGTACAGAAGGTATAGCTCCTTGTATAATGTAAATATCTTGGAGCTACTTCTTTAGGGAGACCTCTTGCTGAATTTCTCACACCAGTTCAATGTCAAAAGGGACTGCTCATTGCCTCCAGTGGAAATGTCTCCCCCACAGATATAATGCCCTTCCCACTAACCTTGCACTAGGAACTAATGGGCAGGAAAACTGGATTTCCTTTTTCCTTCTTGATAATGTCAGAGATGGAAGGTTTATGTTCTTACCTTAAGCCATATAATCTCAGCATGTGCTTTCTTTTCTTTCTTATTGGGTTAAAAATGTTCACTGTTTCACATAGACACAGCACCTACATTGCCAGTATCATTCTGCTAGAAGTTCGAGGTCACTTGAACACAACACCGAAATATTGGTCTGAAAGCCAAGACAACTTCTTAGGAGAGGAACGAGTGCATGGGACATGCTGCAGGGATGCTCTGAAAAGAAAAAACTCACACCCTTGGGTAATCTCATATTTCTTCATGTTCCTTAGAACAGAGTACAAGTTAAAACTCAGATTGCTTATTCTACAATTTTATACTTGCTGTTTTTAGAATATGCTTGCCTGAAGACAGCCACATCCATGCAAGTTAAAACCACAGACAAGACAGAACCATGGCACTAACCAGTCTGTGCAGCCAGTTGGCTCAACAGAATTAGTTTGGAACAACACTGGTTCTGAATTCAGGTTTAAGACACTGAAACCTTTGATGTTGTTGTTTTGGAACACTGTAAAAGTTGCCCATGCAAGGATGCTGTCTCGACAAAGAAAAACCACTTAGGAGAGAACCTAACTTCTCCAATGCAACAGTCAACTGAAGCCCTCTTGTGCCTTCTGGACTAGGTGATATTGACATGCATGAAAAGAATAGAGAACAGAAAACCTTCAACGCCAACTTTTGCAACCATAAGAAAAATACCAATGTCACCTGGAGTTGGGGTGTGCTTTATCTATTAGCAGAACATTACAGAAACACCTCTGTTGAAACTTAGTAGTTGTGTTATATAGACAAGATTTTAATTTTGCCTACTTTAAGCATTTCCCCCTTTTGAGATATGGAAATGTGAATTATGTACAAACAAAAGTTCCTTTTTAGAGATACTTCTCTTGCTTGAATTCATTTGTGAACAGACAGAAATCTGTGCAGTTTTATAATGTGTGGACCTGTTGGATAAATCCTGAAGATGAACCCTGATTTAGGGCAAATTCCAGGAATGAAACAGACAGAATGAGCATAGGTTACCAAGGAAACCTATCAGATTGGTTTACATGGCGTGGGCTGAGTAGTCTAACAAAGGCTATCTGTATACCAGAGAGGCAGAGAATCTGTGAGCTGCTCTGTCCAGGAGGCTAGAGGCCTCAAACACTCCAGTCTAGAACTAAGGCCAGGAGGATTCCTCTAGAACTATCAGTTCACACTGGAAGGCTTGAGAAGTCGGGTTCAGTGGAAGAGCTGCAACAGCAATGGCTGCATCCAAGTCGTTGCATTAGCTCGCAAAGAGCGAAGAAGATAGAGAAGCAAAGGCAGCACTATTTTCTCCAGACTTCTGTCTCTTGAGATGCTGCTGCAAGGTGCCCTCATTCTGAGGGGCCCTCCTACTCCACTCTGATAGAGGGTCAGCCCACTTTACTTTTTACAGGAAAGACTCATCAGAGTCCAGAGCCATATAGGTTAGTTGGTCCTAGTGAAATTGCCAAATAAAACTCCACAGGCTATGAATGCAGTTCCAAAGCAGGTATGCCAAGTATTTGTCTTACACCTAATTGCTATGCAAATTGCAAACGAATATTTGGGACAGCCAAATTACTGGAGGAATCAAGTCCGTTTGAATGGGAATTGCTGTGCTTTCTTTTCCAGACCTGTGACGGAGGAATGTATACAGAGGATGTGACTTTACAAGTTGGCTGTTTCCGTGGGTTTAATGTTTGAATGTCTGCATACAGTTCATGTAAGTTCACTGTCAGGAGTCCAAATGAGCCCATCTGCTTGCTTTAAAAGTCCTTTCCCGGTACTCGTTTTTGCACGAACATCATTTCTTGCAGATACTCTGCATAATTGGTGAATTCTGATTGCCTCGCTGAAACTCTCTTCTTGATACTGGTGATAATCACTGCCTGATGGGACCGTTTCACTCTCCAGCATGTGCAGTCATAATGATTTTAGATTCCTATGTAAAGTTAATCAACCCTGGAGGGGACTCCCCGCATGTCACTGTAGAGGTAACCGCCAGCGTTTCTGCTGTTTGATTTCATCTGATCTCTGTTGAAGGGGGTAATCACCCTCTGTTTACAAAACTAGCCGGCAAAATTGGACCTATTATGTGAAGCGGAATCTGCATCTCTGGCAGGTGTCTACACCTGGTTATTGATGTGTGCCGAAGAGCATCCTCGCGGAAGTACAGTTCCTCTGAATGAAAGAAATCCGCCCCAGGTGATGCGTTTCTGTCTTCATACATTGGCTCAGAAAGTGAAGTTAAATGGAGGAGTTTGGGCGTCAGCCATCTTTCTCCAATGCTTTTCTTAGACTTTCCTCACCTGCTGTGACTGCTACCAAGTAATGTTGAAATGAAAATCTGTGACATTTTCTAGAAGAAGCCATCTTTTGAAAGCAGCAGAACGTATAATCGCAAAGATATTTCTAGCTCCAAATACCTGCTGCTATCGCAACTTTGAGGAACTCACTTTTCAAAATATTTGGCTATACCGCGAGGATTGTAAAATTTGCCAACTTTCACAAATTCTTTAACTTGAACTGAAGTCTATTTTTATAGACCTAGTAACTGATTTCTGTGGATTGTGGTTTGTTAACTAGTTTTAGAACTTGAAACTTGGGAAATAACAAAACAAGTAGGTCATCATTAAAGAAGTTTCCTTGTCTAATGGATGGTCGGTAACACAGCAACTCACAACCAGTCAGAGTGCAGAGAATAGGAGTCAATGGAGCGCTCAGGCACAAATGAGATGGATATATTAGCTATCGATGAAGATATATATATTTCCCCAAACGCAGGGACCTGGGAGTTAGAGGAGGTATAAAAAGATTGTAAGAGCCAGAGGTTGGGGAGGACCGGAATGAAGCGGTGTCTTCAGGGTATGACAGGATGCTATACTCATGAACTTAGCAGCTGCGGTCTTGCCTACACAAGACCCACACAAGATCAAGCCAGTCTAAGTTATTCCACCATAGACAGGGAAAGCTTTGTGAGCCCCCACACTTAATGGAGTAGCTATGAACAAGTGATGGCTTCTGGGGGAGGGGAAGTTGTTTTTCCTAAGGGATGTGGCCCATGGTAGGTTTACCATACTCCACTGGATGGCCCACACACCTGGGAGTCCATGGGCAGTGCAAATTGAGGTTGCTGAGTTATTTTATAAAAGCAAGAACATGAAGTTGAAGGGATAAGGAGGAAGAGAGTGTGTCTGAGAGGAGTTAGGGGCTGGTGGTGAATATGACGAACATACATTGTATGACATTCTCAAAGAATTAACTATTCTTTTTAAAGAAAACAAGTAGGTTAGTACTTTGGAAAGTAAAACTTTAAAAAATATTACCCATGTGCTGTGACAGCTACAGAGTGAGTCTATCATTATGCTAATTGACATCTGAATTATGCCAAATATATGCACACAGATAATTTTATATGAAGTATTTTTAAGCAGTTACAATGGTTTAGTGTTTCTAGTTATAAAGGTTGACCCCATGGAATTTTGTTTTATTTTTTCTTTCAGAAAACACAGGAAGGAAGGGCAGGTACAGATCAAAGGGAACCTCAGCTCTTGTCCATTTTAGTGGCAGCCTCCATTGCAGGGTTGTCCACGTGATGGTTTCAAAGGAAACTGTAGTTCTGAAGAAAGACACGCAGGTGGAGTTCCAGACTGTTGCTGTCCCGGTGTGGCTTTGTTTACAGTCAACAAGATACCAAGACCCTGACCTCTACATCAGGACATAGAATCTCTTTGTAGTGAGAAATATTTTGTGAGACTGCCCTACGGAAGGCTGCTGAGGACAAACACTAGCCAGATGGGAGAGCGAATGAAAGACAAAGTCCCCACCATGCACCTTTTCACAGGAAGGTTCTACATGCCTGTTGAGCTACCTTTTATTTTTTTAAACCCGATAATAAACCCAGGGTAGATATTACATTTTGTCTTGATATTAAAAAATAGAAAAACTTTTTGAATTATATATAACGTCATTATAAAAAGACACGGGCATTAAGAAGAATTGCTTCACAGACAGGACCGCATTGATTTTTCTTCCAGAGTTCAGACAACTTCATTCATTATCTATGAACTGTTACTCTCTTAGAATTAAAATTGAATTTAGCTGCAATGGAGCTGAAAAAGGCTTTGGGTGTTCCACTTTTAACACTGTTTAAGAAAGCTCTGTCTTCACAGAGGCTTGCCCTCTTAGGACATTCGTATATCCACCATGCTCATGGACAAGTAGACAAGGTGTAAGAATCAATCCGGAAGTGTAGCGCCCACATGCAAGCTCACATCAGAAGCTTCTAGGTTCAGCTACCCTCCTCTCCACTCCATCTTTCTGCACAGAGCTCTTGGAGTCAGTTTCATGACACCAATATTGGATGATTTATGACGTCTCTCCTTTTGATTTCTTCATTTAGACATAATTAGCAGTTAAGAGATGGCAAAGAGCTCCTTCAGGGGCATATTCACCTCTGAAAACGTTCTTGGACTAGAAGCTTAGTTTCCGGAACATTCTTTCCTCACTCATCAAAGAAAGCTGTATTGTCAGCTCCTAGACTACAACATTATGTTATGCTGTCTTCATTTACAATGCATTAAACACTTGAAAAGATCTGGGCGAAGGACTGGACTGGGAATAGAGCAGGGGGTGCAGAGTTCACATTCTAAACAGAAGCCTCCCACTGTAGCCCACTATGGAGCAGTCAATGTCTAGAAGTTCTTTCTAAAACATTTGTTGGAAATTAAGTCGTTAAAATGTGATCACAGCTGCCTAGGAACAACACAAGAAGAAACTCACTGAAATTCTGTTTCTAGCTGGATGTGGTGAGTGCGGGCTAATCCAGACACTCAGAGGAGTCTGAGGCAGAGTCACAAGTTCAAGACCAAACTGTACTATATAGTAATACCCTGTCTTAAAATACCTAGAGCTGGGGAAGTAGCTCACTGGTTGTTTAGCATTCTAAGACTCCAGGTTCAACCCCAGCATGAACAAAAAAGAATTGTGTTTATGTTTGTGAAAATTTATAGTTTTGCTTTAAAAGCAAATAAAAATAAAAACCAAAACAACAGCAACAACAACAAACAAAAAAATAAAAAAAAAATCTGGGCCGCTGGTGCTGAGCATAAGATTCACATCCTGGTTATAAAACAATAGATCGGGGATGAGTGAAGGAACTTCAGTTTTCAAACCTCTTTGGCTTAAGTTGAAGGTTAGAATGTATAGAACACTATGGTACAACAAACTGAACTCATACATGTCCATTCCACAATTCCTAGTAATAAAATCTTGATTTTTCAAATAAGTATCTGGCCTCTCAGAGTACAGGGTATGCTTTCCCTCTTTCAGTTTTGGCCATTTTGACCACAGAAACGGTTTGTCCCTAAGCTTGGCAGAGGTCCTCAGCATCACCACTGCTGGCCTCTGGAATGATCTTCAGTAGTGATCTTCAGTCATGAGGCTGCCTTGTGTACTTTGGGATGTTGAGCAGCATCCCTGGCCTTGGCTCCCTAGAGTCCCAGCGAGCTCCACTGTCC
The DNA here is from genome assembly GCF_037038515.1 of Microtus pennsylvanicus. Classification (NCBI taxonomy): domain Eukaryota; kingdom Metazoa; phylum Chordata; class Mammalia; order Rodentia; family Cricetidae; genus Microtus; species Microtus pennsylvanicus. The sequence continues at coordinate 27,706,039 of NC_134587.1, read as the reverse complement.
CACATTTAACTCAAGTGCATTGTTCCAAGGAAAATAACTGGAGATAACTGTCAAATATTGATGATTGATGAGAGCATGAACACCCCCAGCTGAGATTCACTTGGTTAAAAGATTGCCGTGGAAGCAAACTGCTCTGCTTTAAAGGATGCTGCTTTGCTCTTGTACTATGATGAATAAAACTTGGTCAGCTGTCTTTTACTAACAGGAGAAAGCACCTTGTTAAAGATGGGGGGGGGGGGAATGAGACCAAAGGAGAAAGTGTCTCTGTAGTCAATAGAACCACCACATATATAACCACGGGCAAAGGAGATCCCCAAAAAAGTGGGGGCTTCCTCCCAGTCCCCAGGATATGCACAAACCACACTCAAACACCTGTTTCACAGAGAGATTCCTTATTAAGTGGGGAAGAAAAAATTAAAGTGGCTGCTTTCTGACTCTGGCCAAAAAGCAGCAAATGGCCTTGCAGGTGTAATTCATTTTTTTTTCTTTTTTTCTTTTTTTATTGAGAAAAGGAGAAAAAAAAAAACAATTTTCCACCTCCTCCCAGCCTCCCATTTCCCTCCCCCTCCTCCCACCCTTCGCCCCCCTCCTCCCACCCTTCGCCCCCTCCCCCCACTCCTTTCCCCCTCCTTCTCCAGTCCAAAGAGCAGTCAGGGTTTTCTGCCCTGTGGTAAGTCCTAGGTCCTCCTCTCTCCGTCCATATCTAGGAAGGTGAACATCTAAACTGGCTAGGCTCCCACAAAGCCAGAACATTACGTAGGATCAAAACCCCGTGCCATTGTCCTTTGCGTCTCATCAGCCCTCATTGTTCGCCATGTTCAGAGAGTCCAGTTTTATCCCATGCTTTTTCAGTCACAGTCCAGCTGGCCTTGGTGAGCTCCCAATAGATCAGCCCCACTGTCTCCGTGGGTGGGTGCACCCCTCGTGGTCCCTACTTCTTTGCTCATGTTCTCCCTCCTTCTACTCCTCATTGGGACCTTGGGAGCTCAGTCCAGTGCTCCAGTGTGGGTCTCTGTCTCTATCTCCATCCATCACCAGATGAAGGTTCTATGATGATATGCAAGATATTCGTCAGTATTGCTCTAGGATAGGGTCATTTCAGGTTCCCTATCCTCAGCTGCCCAAGGAACTAACTGGGGACCTCGGCTTGGGCACCTGGGAGCCCCTCTAGGGTCAGGTCTCTTGCCAACCCTAAAGTGACTCCCTTAACTAAGAATTGTGGTTCCGTGCTCCCCTATCCAACCTTCCTTTATCCCAATCCTCCTGTTTCCCCAAGGCCCCACCTCCTTCCCTTCTAACTTTTCTCTCCCCATCTCCCCTTACCCCCATCCCACCCCACCCCCAAGATCCCAATTTTCTCCCCGGCAATTTTGTCTACTTCCCTTAGCCAAGAGGATAACTATATGTTTTTCCTTGGGTTCCCCTTCTTACTTAGCTTCTTTAGATTCACCTATTGTAGACTCCGTGACCCTTATTTATGGCTAGAAACCAATTATGAGTGAGTACATCCCATGTTCATCTTTTTGGGTCTGGGATACCTCACTCAGGATAGTGTTTTCTATTTCCATCCATTTGCATGCAAAATTCGAGAAGTCATTGTTTTTTACCGCAGCGTAGTACTCTAATATGTATATATTCCATACTTTCTTCATCCATTCTTCCATTGAAGGGCATCTAGGTTGTTTCTAGGTTCTGGCTATTACAAATAATACTGCTATGAACATAGTTGAACAAATGCTTTTGTCATATGATAGGGCATCTCTTGGGTATATTCCCAAGAGTGGTATTGCTGGGTCCAGGGGTAGGTTGATCCCGAATTTCCTGAGAAACCGAAACACTGACTTCCATAGTGGTTGCACAAGATTGCATTCCCACCAGCAATGGATGAGGGTACCCCTTCCTCCACAGCCTCTCCAGCAAAGGCTATCCTTGGTGTTTTTGACTTTAGCCATTCTGACAGGTGTAAGATGATATCTTCAACAAATGGTGCTGGCACAACTGGATGTCAACCTGTAGAAGAATGAAAATAGACCCATATCTATCACCGTGCACAAAACTCAAGTCCAAATGGATTAAAGACCTCAATATCATCCCGAACACACTGAAAATGATAGAAGAGAAAGTGGGAAATACCCTACAACAGATGGGCACAGGAGATCGCTTCCTATGTATAACCCCAGAAGCACAGACATTAAGGGCAACATTGAATAAATGGGACCTACTAAAACTGAGAAGCTTCTGTAAAGCAAAGGACACTGTCACTAAGACACAAAGGCAACCTACTGACTGGGAGAAGATCTTCACCAACCCTGCAACAGACAAAGGTCTGATCTCCAAAATATATAGAGACTCAAGAAACTAGACTTTAAAATGCTAATTAACCCAATTAAAAAAATGGGGCACTGAACTGAACAGAGAATTCTCAACAGAAGAAGTTCAAATGGCCAAAAGACACTTAAGGTCGTGCTCAACTTCCTTAGCAATCAGGGAAATGCAAAGCAGGTGTAATTCTTAAGAGGAGCGAAAGGGGAGGTCTGGGTTAGTATGGGCAAGGATGCCTTGGTAAAGGAGATAGGGGACAAGGGAGAAGGGGGAGGGGAGAAGGGAAAGAGGCAAGGGATATTTGTCACGGGGAGACGATGGACTGCCTCTGGACAGAAGGAAGACAGACATGGCACATAGACAAATGGCAGTTTATAAAGGTGAAGGGGGAAATTCCATGTTACGATGAGGTGTTTAATTTTAATTGGACTTGTTAATTAGGTGAGGCAAAGGGGGCTTCTGACTGCTGGACTTTGTAGTCAGCCTTGGGAGGAAGTAGCCAAATAAAGGAATAGACCTTGGTGGCTAGCTTTAGGAGTGTAATTGAAGGGTTTCTAGCAAGGCAGAGAGAATGGAACCGGAGAACAAGACCAGCAAGAGCCATGTGCTCGAGTGGGCTAGTATCCCTTTAAAGGTCTGCATACTTCTAGGTATGTTATATAAAGACGGTGGAAACTTCTAGCTCCTTGGGACACTGTAAGGAAGACAATTTCCCCACCTTGGCTTCAATCTCTCTGGTGTTGTCTAGAGCAGAGACATTGGATTCTCTAACGAGGGAGACATGAATGTTTGTATTTTAGGAGCTTATCCCCAGTCTCTCCTGGTGTTCTTTAGTCTGGGAGACATGCATGGATGTTTGTATTTTAGAAGCAACTGGCTTGCCACTGTGGAATCTACACTCTAAGTTGCCTTCACAGACTTTCCCACGGTGCTTTTATGACTCTGCATGCCCAGGCTGTACCTCAGACTTTTAGAAGGGGCTCTGGGCATTGGTAAGGGAATTAGTATCTTCGAAATCATTTTTGGGAGTTCTAAACACTCCCTCCCAATTCTTCTTACAAGTATACCTTCTCTGTTTTTGTGTGTCTTGTTAAAGCCTAGCTCAGGCTGTGCTTTGTACTAGAGATGTTATCCGGCCAGGCTTTATGTTTCCTCTTCCAGGGACAGTCACCTTTAGGTGCAAGAGATGAATAATACAATTTAGACCAGTCAGCAAAACCTCACTGGAGAAATAGTTTGGTGTCTCAAATTGCTGAAAATGATTCAACTTAATGAAAGGAAAGGCCATTCCTAGTTTGTCTTCAACACATACACACACATGGGTGCACACACACACACACACACACACATGCATACACATGCACACACATATGCATATGCACACACATGCACATACACCACATACACACATACATACACACAGACACATACACACACGCAAACATACATACATGCACACACACATACACACACACTATAACATTAAGAAAGCTGAGTTTCTTTGATGGTGGAAACAGTCAGTGCAGGAAGCATGAAGCAACATGGTACCCTAGTCTGAGTGGGACAGCACCAGGTTCAGATAAATTCTAAAATCGAACCACTTTTCTTGTTTGCGTGTTTTGTTTCTCCCAGAAGAATATAAAAAAAATCACTTTGAACAGAGACCCAGCATCTGCCACAGTGCAGTTAGGAACTAGATTTTAACAACACAGGCACCTCCATCTATCCCAGAGAGAGACACTATCCACCCAATGAGGAAGTACAACTAGCACTATTCTCAGTTTTCTTTGTCTATTCTGGTCCCTGGATAAACCATGTATGGTGTTTCTTGGTAAAGAGCTCAAAACAAAGTTGCTATCACAGAAAATGTTCTTTAATAGCAGTATTCTTCTTAACACTAAACAAGGAGAGATGAGAAACGCATGGGGTAGGGGGAGATGGAACGAAGTTGCCTGGTGTCCCTGTGGTCTGCCAGGCACCAGACCAGGGGCAGCCCACTAGAATTTGCTCTAGGAAGGAATTTACTGGTGCTCATAGGAATCACAACAGGGTAGAGGTGAAACCGGTAAGATCCAGGAGCTAAGTCCCCAGGCTCGCTCTGATGATTGGAAGAAACCCCAACCAGGATCTAACACCACTAAGCTGGTGGCTTTTCTTTCTTGCCATTTGTCCACCCACCCCACCCATTCAGCATTGATAGCATCCAGGAAGCAGTGATCTGTCTCTTCAGGAGGCGGAAAATAGGATATTGGTGAAAACTCAATAGAAAAAATGTAAGAGTCCCATGCTGGTCATTGGAAGAAGCGGGGACTCTTCCCTATGGGTGTCACTTAAGATGTGATTTACTGTCGTCTATTTCTGAGAGGACAGTGTGGGAAAGAGTGAAGAAAGTAAGAGTGTCAGCTCCGGTGTGTCTGCAGCACCCACTGTGTGCAGCTGGGACTCTGCATGCCGCCAGCTGCTAGGCTTTTCCTCGCAGATTATTCAGAACCAGACAGCAGTAGGAGCTCATGCTCGCTTTGTACCGTCAAAAGTCACGGACTGTCCATAGCAACTCCCTTTTGCTTATTGTCACCACATTGTTGAAGAAGCAAAGAGCCTGACTGAAGGATGCCTGCTGAAGCCACAGTGAGGACACAGCAGGCTATGCTCCAGCTGTCCTGGTGCTTTCGGGGCTCTCTTATCTCCTGGGAGCCTAGTGGCTATCAGCGACAACAATGAAGAGACAGGAAGCCCAGACACATCAGGACGATTGGCCAACTCTGCTTGCTTTGGGGAACACGTGTTTCCCAAAGTGCTAAATGACATCCTAGTCCCAAATCACAGCACTAAATATTTTCCTTACACATATCTCATGCTTCTTTTTTGCCAAAATAATTCCCATGACCCTTGGAATCACCTCCTTCGTTTATTCCCATACACGCTTCTTCTGGGTTGTAAAACAATCTGGCTGAAGGCTAATGTGCCAGTATCCAGTGGCATGTCCAACAAAGCTGTTACTTTATCAGAAAGCCGTGAAAGCCCCTCTCAGAAACTGAACCTTCCCGGGAAGGAGTTTGAGCCCATTAGAAAATTAAAAGGACTGTTTAGTTAGGAGATAGGAGTGACAAGTTTCTCAAGTGCCCCTGCTGAAGGTCAAGAGTTTCAGTCACTTGATGCATTCATGATGGAAAGCTTGGTGGCCACAAAGGACATCTACACAGATTCATCACTCCCAAGAACAAGGAATGGGCTTACGCTATTACAGGAACCAAAATTTGAGGTCTGCCATGAAAGAAATTGTTTTTCACTCAGCCAACACCCCAAAGGCAACTGGAGTTGGTTTAGTTGTTGATTGCTTTGCAGAGTCAGAGAAAGAAAATTAATTAAAGTCAATGCTCAGTAGACTTAGCTGCTATTAAACAGCATTAAAAATCTGATTTAATTTGCAAACTGATTGAACGAGAGAACAACAGTACTTTTCTTTCTCAAACTGAGCAAAGCGCATTATTTAACTCACTGATAAATCTTTAAATCAAAATAAGCCAGAGAACACAAGCAAGTCAAAGTGGCAAAAATCCATTGAAAACGTACATAGAGAGAAACCCGCTGCAACAATTGAGGCTGGGAAATAATTCAGTGTCATGAGAGACTGCCTTGCCATGCTGAAGACAGCCAGTTCATGCTGGTCATTTAGATTCCTCTAAGTAAGAAGCACTCCTTTTCTTCCAGCTCTCCTTTCCTTTCCACTCTTTCTTGTTGAGTGTGCACTTAGGAGTGGACCAAACCTATCAATAATTCGTATCTATACACTGTGGATGCTGATGCAGAACATAACGCACCTGTTACCCGGCCATGGAAAATGCCACCATAGTTATTACAGAAACAAAGAGACCCAGATAAAACACACTCAGATTAGTGAGATTTAGCGGGTAAAACATTAGGAGACTCCTTAAAAATATTTGGAAGATAGCATTTAGAACATGAAGACTTTTTTCTTTTTTTCTTTTCTCTCTCCCTCCCTCCCTTCCTTTCTTCCTTTCTTTTTTTAAAAGCCTCAGTACAAAGAAGTGGCCCACAGATAAGGACAACAACATTTAGAACCATACAGAATGCTTTCCGTTTTTATTGGCCTTTGACCCCTTGATCAACACTCTTATTAAGATTTGCCTCTGGTTTGTTTGCTTTACAAATGAACAAAAGTCCACCCAAAATTCCACACAAACCAAGTAGAAAATACCGTGCTGATATCCAAGTTGTATTTCACATCAAAATTTCAACTTAATTTGTGCACAGTATGAGAGGGACAAAATATGTAGATGATTTCTATTTTTGGCTCATGTGTGATGACAAAAATATGGTGCAAATTTTATTTTATCTTGTGAAATGGTATGCACTCAGGGTTGCATTTTCATGTGTTAGAGTTTATAGTATTAGATGACTGAAATTCTTGAATACTCTTTGTGAAGTAGACTTCAGGGACAGTCAATGCCATATTGTATTCCCCCAACATAGATTCTTTCTTTTTCCTGGATCACTTATTACTATTACTGATCATGTTGTTCGACTTTGACTCGCTAAACAACTAAATCTACGAGAAAACAACTCATAAAGAAAGCTTCGGAGCTTCCATCCTGTGACTGGTTGGCCCATTGTTTTAGAGTTTCTGGTGGCGGAGGAGCACGGAGCAGGGCAAAGCCCCTCTCAACAGGCTGAATGAGCAAAAGAGAGGGACAGGAAGCAGTCCCCGCCCTGTGCCCCGCAAACCCCGAGGGCATCTTTCCAATGTTCCACCACCTTCTCCCGGGGAAGATATCACAACACCACTCTGAGGATCCAACCTTTAACCTTTGGGTCTTTGGCGGACACTGAACACCTGAACTATGGCTCTAACCTTTGCTGCGCATGCTGGCGAGTTCTGGTTCCTACACCCGGAAATCCTCCTCACTACCCTAGTCTGCTGCCTAGATAGTGGCCGCTCTGAAGCATCTCCTCCTTTGTCCTCTGTCTTTCTGTTCAGTTTGCCATCCTGCAGGATGAGAAGGTAGGAAAAGAACAGAATTGGGGTGTTGGTTACATCTGTTTTCCTCGCTGGGAGGTCTCTTCATTGGCAGAGCCACAGCTGAGAGCCGCAGCTGCTGCCATATGGCCCTTTATACATAACTGCTCTTTCTGGATCGCAGTCAAGACTCCTTTCCTTTATCACCTCAGAGCTGGGAGGTGGAAAGTCCGCTGCTGCTGTCACTGTCTCCGGGCGTTGGTCTCATCCTGGTTTTCTGTAAGCCCTATTCAGGACTTGGTAGACGGCTTTTAGTACAAAGCTCCCTGGGCATGTTTCTTACAATGTGTCATCCAAACCGCATCCACCACTCCTTTGAATTTACCCACAATTTGATGACTTTAAACTTAATGAACAAAGTACACGAAACCCAGTGAATATTGAAGGAAAAAAATATAATGAATAAGGCCTAATTAGCATGTAAAACGGGAAGCAGTTGGCTCTTGAACAAAGAGCCATCGACAAAGGGAGAAACCGTTTAGGAAGAAACATTTTACCTGGGAAAAGCATCTCTTTACACCCAGGCAAAAAATTTTGTTATGGTAAAGAGGAGACTGTAATACAATGAACGACATCTCCAACTCTCTTCTCAATAACTCACTGAACCAGATGAAAACACCTTCCCCAACGGCAGTTACTCTCCAGCTTGCGTGCTCTTTGCAAGGAGATCTCCACAGTCCACAAGCAAAGTCACCTTTTTCATTTTCAGCGTTTGGAGGATAACGAGGAACCTAGCTTTTAGTGGGCCTGAACTTGACATGTGCTATCATGGTGAGTTTGTAATATTCTGGCATGCTTCTGTTTACCGTCAAAACTATTCCTTAAACGGAGATAGAATTAAACCACCCTTTAAATACGTGAACCCCTAGCAATCAGTTCAGCACTCAACCCTCGTCACAGAAATCTTTTGTGTAGATAGTGACTAGCTAACAGAGTCACAGCTGGATCAACGTGCAGAGATTAAGAGACTGTGGAACGTTCGGCCATAACTGGGACGTCTGTATTTCACCCTGCTGTCTACAAGACTCAGAGGCCATCACAAAGCAGGCCAAAGACTGACAGAGCCAAGGGGAATGGGGACTGCTGGGAAACGGTTTTCCAGATGGCACAGGGAAGTTGCATACAGGAACAAGGGGCACCAGAACTGCCTGGGGTCAAGCCATCCCACACCCTAGTGTGTTCGGGGGAGGGACTCATGAAAACCCAGCCCTAACTGAGGAACTATTGTCAACTAATGGCTGGTACGAGGGCGAGAATCAGTTTTCCTCCAAGGTGGTTTCAGGTAAGCTGGCCATGCTCCAGCAGATGCACATACCGGCAAAAGTAAGTGGACTCTGAGTTTAAAAAAGAGCACACAAAGTGGAGAAGGAAAAGGGCTGGACTGGTGTTGGGAAGACAGTGGGAGTGGATTCAATCAAAACACAGTGTATCCATGTAGGAGATTGTCAAACAATAAATTATGAAGAATACACAAATTTGAAAGATTAAAAAACATGTCGACCTTCATCATCACGAATAGGAAATGAGCTGAACAGAGCTAGGGCGATGAGTGCTTGGTAACGGATCCAGTTTTAAAATTACTGTGAATGGGAAGAATTACAAACCGTAAGCCAAGAATCCTTTATAACTCTTTGCCTTAGAATTCTTACAGCCGTAATCACAGCCCGCTGGTGTTCCTAATGTCAGTTTATACTTCTAGATTAAGAGTCTTTGCTCACCCCCTTCACAGTGGGGACAAGGAGATGCTTTCCAAATGAAAGCTGCTTATGCCTTCTGCAGTTTAGGATGGCAAACTACAGTCCTCATTTTACACATTAGAGGAAAAGCAATGTTATACCTGCGTGTGAAAAGACCTGAGTGTTGAAATGTACTGATCAATTAACGAGGGCTCATAGGGGCTTGCAGAGACAGGAGTGACAACCAGGGAGCCTGCATGGGCCTGTGCTAGGTCTTCTGCATGTATGTTATGGCTGTGTAACTTGGTGTTCTTGTGGGATTCCAGACAGTGGGAGCAAGGGCTTTCTCTGACTCTTTTGCCTGTTTGGGGGGAACTTTTTCCTTCTACGAGGTTGCCTTTTTCAGTCCTGATATGAGGGTATGTGTCTGGTCTTATTGTAACTTGCTATGCCATCTTTGGTTGATATCCCTGTGAGGCCTGCTCTTCTCTGAAAGGAAATGGAGGAGGAGTGGATCTGGTAGAGAGGGGGTAGAGTAGGGGGGAGAGAAAGGAGGGGAATCTTAAGTTGAAATGTACCATATGAGAGAAGAATAAGTAAATAAATTAATAAATTTTAAAAAGTTTAGAAAGGATTTTAGAAACTGATCAGCCCAAGTCCAGGTTTCTTATCTATGGAAACACAGAATGGATAAGGCCAAACCATCATCCTTTTCACCCCCTCTGATTTCCATCACTTTGCTCATGTGAGTGCTAAGCCAACTAAACAAGTCCCACAATTCCATGTAAATTTTGGAGAGCTGGGAACATAGTTCAGCGATAGAATTCTTGTCTTGCATGCGCCGTGCTGTGGGTTCTAGTCCAGCCGCACAGTAACAAACAAAGCTTTATACGGTACGTATCTGACAACTTGAATAGAATCTTTGGGCAGGGCAAGACAGTCACACTTCCATTTTCTCCTGGGTTCTGAAGCCACAGACGATCCTGCCCCTAGCCAGAGCTCCCACACTGGGCTGGGGTGCTCCCGAAGGAGTAAGAGAGCTGTGTTAGCTACGCAGAGCATTTAAATATTAGCGAGGAACACAGTATTAGTTGACAGATATCAGCAATGTGAGAACAACTGGGGGAGGTGATTGAAATTTAAGCACTAGATCATGCTACGTATTTTTTTACTGACAGAAAGATTATTATTGTCATAAAACTGAATTTTTGGCAGCTACTATTATAAAAATAAGTGACACATGATAATCAAAAAGAATTAGGAAACACAGATTGTGTACACAACCCGAGTCCAGGATGTGTTACTTAGTGCTCAACAGGTCATTCTGAGGCATTCATTAATTTGTGGCTACTTACGAATGAACTAAAATATGCATCCTCTATTACCCATTTTGGATCTCATAAGCAACTTGACACAGGCTAAAGTCATCTGGGAAGGAAATGTCGACTGAGAAAACGCCTTCATAAGATTGGCTGTAGGCGAGTCTGTGGGGTATTCCCATTGATAAATGATGGATGTGAGAGGACCCAGTCCACTCTGGGTGGTGCCACCTCTAGGCCCGTGGTCCTGTGTTGTGTGAGGAAGCAAGATGAGCAATCCATGAAGAACAAACCAGTTAGCAGCACTCCCCCACAGTCTCTGTTCTGGTTCCTTCTCCAAGGTTCCCACCTGGTGTTTCTGTCTGAGTTTCCTCAGTGATGGTCTGTGACTTGAGAGCCAAAAGATAAAATAAACCCTTTCCTCTGCTGAGTTGGTTCGGGTCTCATCACAGCAGCAGAAAGCAAACTAGGACACTACCTTGTCGGGAGAAAATTTTTATTTTGGCTCACGGTATTGGAGGTTTCAGTTTCTGGCAATAAGTTCCCTTTATTTTGACCTGTGGTAGCATACACAGTGTATTTTGGTGAGAAGTGTATCACAGATGCTTACCCAATTTGTGTTGGCTAGGAGAAGAGGAAGAGATTGAGGAAGAAGACGAGGAGGAGGAAGAGAGAGAGAGAGAGAGAGAGAGAGAGAGAGAGAGAGAGAGAGAGAGAGAGAGAGAGAGAGAGAGATTGTATGGTCACTGTCTGGTCTTTAAGGGTTTGCTTCAGTGACCTAACTTCTTTCTAACATGCCCTACCTCCTAAAGGTTCCCAAACTGACTGCTAAGTTCCGAGCTAGTGACCAAGACTTTAATATAGAGGCATTGTGTGGCCATTTCACCTGAGAGCAAATGACTTCATTTCAAACTGTAGCACTGTTCTTCATTGTACATGTGATGGTTGTGGTCTTGACTGTCAACTCACTAGACTTGGAATTACTTCTGGACCTATATCTGAGGGGACCCCCAAACAGAATGAACTCTGGGGGTACTCAGTGTGCGTGATACTCTCAGTGGTAGCCCAGATATTAAGTTATCATTAGATCATTGGTAGAACGGTGTGTGTGTCTGCCTTTGTTTCTGCCCCCTGAGCAAGGGTTTCACTACTGAGGCCATACTCTTTGGACAGCCCACTCTAGCTTTGTTGGCTTTTAAATGCAGACTTAACCCCAAGAGCTTTCTAGGGAGCTCTAGGTTCTCAGAACTGCACTGGTATTGCTGGGAAGGTAACAAATTCTCAGCTTCTCTGGTGCACAAATGGTCATTGTTGAACTCCCAGGCCATAAGGTGTAAGGAAGTCAATACCACGTGTGTGTGTGTGTGTGTGTGTGTGTGTGTGTGTGTGTGTGTGTGCATGCACATACGTGCTTACATATATGTGTCTTTATGTGTGTGCATAAATATATGTATCTGTATGTGTGTGCATACATATACATGTTTGTATGTGTGTCTATACATATATATGTGTAAATACACACACAGGCACACACACAATATTATATTGGTACTGTTCCTCTAGAAAACCATGCTTAATACAATATGTCTATTATTTTTTAAATGGCTAATTGTTCTACCAAATAACTAAACTCTCTTGTTTTAAAGACTTAATAGATGAAAGTCTTTGGCCTTGAAAGTGTGAAGAACTCTGTATGGAATGCTAAGAGCATACCAAACCAAGAAAATTTGGGGATCTGTGCTCTGACGGTCAAGAATATGAGTTCTAGAACTAGAAGCTTACTTTTATTTCCTACCAGCTGTGCTTCCATTCCTTAGTGTATAACATGAGGATTATCTAAGATGTGCCTCATAGAATTATTGTGTGGATTAATAGGTTAGCATAGTTGAGCCCAGTAGATGAACCCACCCAAGAATTACCATCTCTCTGTAAGCATGGGTAAATATGCAAACAAGACGCACTTTTACCATGGAGAAGGCAGCAGGGTATACTTTTTGATGCCACTGTCAAAGACAGATTGGCCAAACTTGTGATGCCCAAACACGCACATCTCATGAAGTGGATGGCTTTCCTCTCTGGCTTTCTCTGCACTGCTGGGTAGACGGGGAAACACAGCAGAGGGTTTTCCTTCGTTTTAAGACATTTCAAGGGCTATCGAGTAGGTAAAAACCACGGCAAAGGTAAAGAATTCAGTGGCCCCGCAGGATCCCAGCTGCTAACCAGCACTTTGTCCTCTGTAAACACAGCTGAGATGACTCGAAAAGGGGGTGTGGTGGGTGAGGTGGGGAGGGGGGTTCTGCACTGATTGCCCTTCGGAGGAAATGACTTTTGAAACCATTGCCTAGTCTCAAAACTTTATGCTCCCGTCCCTCTCCTTAAAGTTACCCACAACATTACTTACAGACATCACAGACCTTCCGAGAATGTGATGTCTCGCATTCCAAGTAATCCTGTCTTCTGACCAAAAGGTGGATTTTTATTTTCCTTAGTAAGTTGCCCTCTTAGCAAGTTTTGCCTCTTCTTTGCTCTGAAAGCAGTAGACCAGCTTCGAGGCAACAAAAATTCTGCTCCAAATATTAAGTCAGCAAAGGGAAGTTCTGTCTCCCCTTATGCAAATTAATCATAGCACATATATACTATCATAGATCATGCTTTTAGAGATTATCCAATGACATTCTAAGATTCAATGTAATGATTTACATAAAGCAGAATATAAAAGTTTTCATCAGTATGCTCTTAGGCTTATGAAACATATTAGGTATATTTGCTCATACTATAGTGAAATGACTGAAAGGAAATACAGGAAATATTTTATTAGATTGTTTGAGAGATGAGCCAGCATTTCCTTGTTACCTACATCTGGACCAGATATACTTAGAGAGGAAACAGAACCTACAGCTCATGCTGTTTGAATAATAAAGCATTTTATGCTCATAGATGTCTGGAGCTGTGTGGCTCAGTAACTGAGTATGTTCCTCTAACTAAAGACTCAGTTCAAGGTTTCTAATTACGGTCAACCTGTCACTCACACAGCGGGCTCCAAGCACCACATTCTCTTGGGATAGTGTTCCAAACAGGAAGAAAGAGAACACACGGGCCTGCCTTAATAAAGCTCTCTCTGTTTATCAGGAAGGGGAATGCTCCCCAAAAGCCTGCTAAAACCTGCTCTTCCTTTCCTCTTGGCCTAAACTGAATCTTATATCCTTCCCTGGACACAGATCACATTATCTGGCAAAGATCAATTACGATACTTCCCTGGAAGCGAGGTGCATAATCACTGGGAAACAAAACACAGCCAAACAAACAAGACAAAACAATGCCATCTCACCAAGGAAGACAAGGGCATCCACAACTCTGTAGTCGTCAATCTTCCATAACTGACCCTGCATCTCCCAATGGATCTCCCAAGTAGCCTATGATGGTTAAGTATTTGCTTCAAAATTCTACTTTATCTATGATAAGATAAGCAAAACCATAAGAAAGATCAACCCTATTTTGAAATCAACTCATTGTAGGTTAAAAAAAAAAGGAACATAGAAAAGAATATGGTAATGTTTGGGACTATAGATCAGTTTTAGGAGACTTGTCTAGCATGTGGGAGGCCCTCCCTGTGTTCATCTAACAATGCATGTACACATGCATACACACACACACACACACAAACAGTTTTTGCTCATCCTCCTTCCGGCAAATCTAGCAGGTTACCCGTGGAACTGTTGGCAATCCTGTGTGTGGCACTTTCCTAACGGTCGTGATGGGATTTCTCCTTATAAAGAACTATGACGGCTGGACTATTCCATGACTTGACTAAAGATGGTCCAACAAAAAGAAATACTCTAAAGCATCTGGATGAAGACAACAAATAGCATTCTTTGCTAACACTGGCTGGCCAGTAGCAAGATTGCGAAGACATAGGAGACTATTGTCTGAAAATACCTGTACTCTGCACTAGCAAAGTCAAGAAGGTCAGCAAGACGCTAGCATCATCAGCGAGCACTGAACATCTCCCATAGAGTTATTTCACCTATGGTGCCTACACCAGTATGTGGACCTTCCTGGCCAGCTGATATGTGATAAAACTTTTCCTGGAGAGAAGCAACACACATGTCTACTCACCCCAGACTGGGAAACCATGACCGACCAAAGTCTGACTTGGTGAGACAAGGAATTGTATTGAGGGTTACGTACAGGAGTATGGATGAGGGTTACTTACAGGAGCAGAAATGGCTTACGGACAGCTGCATCACCCAAACCCACCCCAGTATGGATGACAGCTCACAAAAGCAGAGCAACCTGGTGCACACTGCACAGCCTGCAATCAACTTTACAGGTTGGAGAGTGTTCTTTCCAAGTGACTCCGGTCTAAACGTCTCCCAGGCAGCTGCTCTAACCTCAGAGTCTTCTTCAGTTTGGCCAAGTGTGCAGTAAGAAGCTAGTACATGACTTTGAAAATGACATGGACCCTGCTTTTCTCATCTACAGGGTTAAGACAGGGTCCCGGCTTCTCTTCTGAACAACAGTGTATCTCACCATCCAATAGCACAAGAAGGCTCAGGTCAGTTTATAAAAGAGCATATAGCAATGGGGGCAGATTGAACCCCATATTTGACAGTGTTTATTGATACTTCCGAAGTCCTTTCCTTGAGATCTCTGTCACTCCTTTACTTAGCTAATAAACACTGAGCATCTACGTTGTGCTAGATATTATTCTATTGTGTGAGGCCAGTACCACATGTAGAACACAAGTCCTTTCTCTTGCAAGCAGAATTGAGGTGAACCAACTTCCGGAGCCAAAAATGTTCCTTGCTATATTCTTAAATCCCCAGAGAAGTTTGCAAACAAAAGGGAGGCGTTATTAGAATTCTGTTCTGGTATCTTCTTGACAAGGGCTAAGTTAGGGGAAGCAATAAGGAAATTCCAAAAGGGTTGTCAGTAACACAGTCACCTTCTGTAAACGCCCTGTATGAAGCAGTGTCCCCACTGACTAGTAGAGGAACAAAAGAAAAAGGAAGAAGTTATTTTTGTCTCTTATATGTCTTGTTATCTCCTGGGAAAGACATTCCCATTATGAGTTTTAAAAATGACTTAGAAACACACCAACAAAGATAAACAAGAAAGTTGTCCTATTGAAATAATCTTGCTATGTATATAATTTTATTTTTGAGACAAGATTTCATGGACCCAAAAGTGTCTTTGAACTCACGAAGTCAAGGATGCCCTTGAGCTCCTTATTCTCCTACCTGTGTATTCTGAATCCTGGGCTTAGAGGAATGCTACCATGTCCAGTTTAACACTGCTAAAATCTCAAGCGATGTCTCATGCATGCCGGGTAGGTACTCTGTTAACTGAGGGTCTTTCCCAACCCTGAAGTCATTTCTAGTGATGGGTCACATGGCAGCCTGTGTCCATGTAATCATGTGATTCCTTAAGCAGTCTGTCAGGTAGGTCTGTGTGTAAACTCCATACAAGCCAAGATCCTGCTCTGATGCTAACAGCTAGCACAAAATACCCAATGTCAGCTCCTAAATGAGGCACGTGTGGACATTATCTCAGATCCAAACCCCAACCAGCGCTAACCTTTTCGTTCTATTTGAGCAATGATGCAAAGAGGTAATAAAATTAGCTGTATATGAGGGAAGAATCATCAGGACTTGAGGGTTTTGCCAAATTGTCCCAACAGATGTTAATTTTAATAATCTTGAAGATTTTAAATAATTACTTATTTGACCAATAAACTGGTAACACTAATGATATACTTTAATTATCTCTAGACCCTCACAGATTTTGTTGTTATTGAAAATAGCGTGAAATGTCAAGGCAGTAATTAAAGACTGGCTTTGGTGTCCTCCCCATGTAGGGATCTTGTGTCGTGTGGGCTTACAAATGAGAGCAGAAAATAATATAATTATGAAACAAATCTGAAGTATGTCAGAGAAACATGGATTACTTTCTAAAACTTTTAATACAGCAATTAAAATAAATGCTAGTCATTTAGTCCCTTAAGCCCTTCTCTGAGGAAAAGAAAGTGAGGTAGAGAGGATTACACAAAATAAGAAAATGCATTTAATAACAGAGGCTACAGCATTAATAAGTGCTTGGGCAAATGAAATCTTTGATAAACAATACCTTATGAACCCATATAACCATCAATGGGTACAGGGAAACATTCAAGGTGTGGACTGATAGAACTAGAAACTATGTTTTGTTTGTTTGGTTTTTCTTTGTCTTGCTGTGAAAACTCTCAAATATGCAGACACAGTGAAAGGTCTGTCTGGAACACACCTATATCTCCATATGCATTTCAGAAGCAGATGAGTTTGTAGAAGACAGAAGCAGGGGGAACCATGGGAGGAACAAGACGAGAATTTCCTCAGGGTCATGGTTTAAAACTTCAGCGTAACAATCTAAAACTATTGCAAACCCAAATGATAAGATTAAAAGCAAACACCCCATTTTCAAGCATAGTGGGACAGTAAAGTACTCACAAGTCAGCAGGAAATGGACAAGATCTACCCACAGGTAAGACCTTATCCTACTGAGTCACATGAAGGTAAAGTAAGCTGAAAAGCACATACTTATTCTTATAAAAAAAATCGCACTCAGCATTATACAGATGTAGATTCAAGTAAAATAATGTGCAAGTTTTCACAAACTCAATAAAATATGTGCAATAATTTTTTCACAAAAGCTATTTTAAATTCTACTAAAGAAAACTGAAGACCATCTAAGAAAACAAAATCTACCAAGTAACATCCAAAACATTAAAATGTTTCAAAAGAGAAATGATTAGAATAATGGTACAAGAATTTCCATGGGTACAATGAAACACCCAGATGCATATTTTCATTGATACATGAAGATTTTAATCCTTAAATTCTTAAAAGACTTTTCCAACCATTAAAAAAAGATACAGTATATAGTCAATATTGTTTGATCAATTGTGCAGCTATTCGAATAAATTTTAATGAATATTCCTTATTTCTAACAAGTTATAGACAGACTAAATTGAATATTTTAAAGGAAAAAAATAAAGCAAAAAATATTCCTAACATTCTCGAACTAAATATGACAGATCTTAGCAAAGTCAGAAAACTGTAAGTAGTAACTGAAGATATGGATCAGTTTCACAAGTAAGTTATTCAAATATTTATGTTCAATAGAAACTGCAATCAACAAAGTAAAACAACAATATCAATAGAAAAACATACCTGTCATGTAAATTATTAAAGTTTTAACTTAATAAACAAAAGTTCTTGAAGGTCAATGACTTAATTTCTCTGAGGAAGTTGAATAAGAATGTTGGTCAATTGAAAGTAAACACAAACCACCAAATTATCAAAATTTCACAGATTCTCTCATTAATAAAGGAATTATATATTACTTTAGGACTTCTAAGCAAAGGTTTCAAAATGATTAACAATACTGGACAGAGATAATAGAAATTTATATATACTTGCTAGGTTTATGGGTCAGTCTAACTTGTACACTGTTTAGTATTGGGCTGAAGAAATTGGTTCAGCAGTTAAGAACAATGACTGATCTCACAGAAGACCCAAGTTCAATTCCCAGCACCCACATGTTGACTCATGAGCACGTTTCTTCAGCGTCAGGAGCTCTATTGCCCTCTATTGGCCAGCATGGGCACTACATGCACTATACACTGACATATAAGCCAGTCAGTATACACACACTTTAAAAAACAATTAGGAAGATCTAAATGTGAAAGATACCCAAGATCTTCTAATAGAAAAAGGAAGCCATTGGACAGCATGCTCAGTATGAGATTATTTTTAATTTTAATTTATTTTTTGAAAGCGTGCATATCAACATATACATTTAATATATATATACACATACATACATACTTACATACATTGATATGAATAGAGAATATGTAGAATCACACACCAAGCTATTTAAATGTGTGTGTGTGTGTCTTAGAAGAGAGATAATAACAAATAATGAAAAAGTCTGATGGGAAACGTTTTTTTATTTTATAAAATTCTTTGGACTTTAAAATTTTAACTTTTAATTATTTTGGAATAATTATGTGATAAATACATTTTCTTTTAAAATTATTTCGTGGATTATATGTCGAGGTTAGAAGCCATCTTTCTGGAATCAGTTGTCTCCTTCTATACCGAATGGGACTAAGGGATCCAGCTCAGCCTAGGCAGCAAGTGCCTTTACCCACTGAGCCATCTTGATGGCCCTGTGAATTTTCTTAATGAGATTTTTGTCATATACTATGCAAAACCATGAAACAATTAAAAACGTAAGAAAAACGAAATGGATCATAAAACGATTGCCACAGGAAAAGGAGAATGGGTTCTGCGATTTCTTTAATGAGAAGAGACAAGAACAATGCCCGTGTGCTCGTATCTTGAACGTGTTGGAGTTAACTGTATAGTGACCTCTCGGTTATTTTCATTCCACTGGGTGGGCCCTGTCATCTGTACCTAATAACTTGTTATCTTCACGGAGTCCTCACTTAAGAAGCATGCCAACCATTATTATAGATAGATATCTGGGAAGAGAGGACCCCACCTGCCAATTGTGGTTAAGAGTCTCTTGCCCAAGGGGGCCAGGACAGATGAAGCTGCTCCCTGCGTGAGACGGAGTGTATCACGCCTTCCATGAATAGCAGGCATTTATCATGGGTAACAACTGATACTCCTAAGAGATGCCCTTTGTTGAGTATGTGCTGGGTGCCAAACACTGCCCTAAACTCCTTACATCATTACTTAATTGAGTCTCATTAATAGATCCCTAAGATTATGACTCCTTTTACTGCTTTCAGGGTCAAAAGAAACTCATCACTTGGGCTCAGTCAAGGCCCCAGATGTAGGATGGCATTACATCAGCACTTGCTGTCTCCAATGGCCAGACTTTGCCTCTGTTCAGCACTTAGGGTAACACACTGTAGTATCTAGAAGGAGGGATTTTTTTTTTTACAACAGGAAAATAAAAACCTCAAACTGCCGATGTATGAAATTTTCTGCTCCGTTTTCAAAGCTACAATATCCTGTCAGGAGCATTTTCAAGAAATGCTAATGTCTGGCAAGAGCAACTAAAGGTGCAGAGATCAAATTTCCTCCAAAACAAAACAAAATGAACCCAGAATTACAGCCCCTTCACCGAGTACCTGAATACAAGAACCTGACCTTGGCTTTCTCATGTGTGCCGGAATGGCTCTGTAAAGGTAGAAGCTTTGGGGGAAGGAGACCATTAGAGACTCTTGGAGCCTATGGGTTTGAGCAAGATGTTACTGGGGGAAGTGACCAAAATTTAAGTTTCAGACTCAAGAGGATCATCCGGAAATACTAGAGGGTTATGATGGTGTGAATGAGAACGTCCCCCACGGGCTCATGTTTGAAACCTTGGTCCTCGGGAAGTGGAACTGTTTTGTTGGAGGAGGTATGTCACTGGAAGTAGGCTTTGAGGTCTCCAAAGACTTGAGACATTCCCTGTCTGTCAACCTGCCAATCAAGATGGGAGCCGCTGGCTCCCCTTCCACTATGCCTTTGCTCTGCCATCATGGACTCGAACCCTCTGAAATCACAAGCACAAGTAAATTCCTTCGTTTGTAAGTTGCTTTAGTCATGATGTTTTATTACAGCATTAAAAGAGAAATCAAGACAAGGCTGGCACACTCGCAGAGGATGGGGGCCATTTCCTAATAATTGTCACTTTGGTTTACTGAGGAATACAGGGCAGGGTTAGCTATTCTCAGGCCACATTTTGAAATACCATTACTCCAAACGCATACTATATATTGACATATTTAAAAAGAAATTTTAAAAAGTTCCATTTGGGGGCATGAAAGATGGCCTTAACTGTTTTAGAGCACTGACTGCTCTTCCAAAGGACCTGGGTTCGATTCCTAGTACCCACATGGTCAACTGTCTATGACTCCAGTTCAAGAGGATCTGACTCTCTTTTCTTGCCTATCCTGGCATAGCATGAACATATACAAATATGTAAGTATACAAAGATATACATGTAAGCAAAATATCCATACTTATAAAAAAACAAACAACTTTTTTCCTTTCTTTTCTTCTTTGTTTTTAATGGTTTTAAGATACCTTCCATGGGAAGCTTGCAAGAGAAAAAGCATCTGATGGACATGCCCTTGCTAACTCAATAGTCAAGCAGTGAAATTGCTTTGTGATTTGGCAGAAACACCCAAATGCTGACAAGATAGCATCTTCACATATAAGCAAACCTGAGTGGAATATAAGTTAAGCTATTCTTTGTTGTAATAGGAGCAGCAGGCTATGTTCCTGGCCGCCCGCACGGCTAGCTTTATACCCAAAATAATTACATGGAAACTGTATTCTTTGAAACACTTCTTGGCCCATTAATCCAGCCTCTTATTGGCTAGCTCTTACATATTGATCTAGCCCATTTCTAATATTCTGTGTAGTACCACAAGCTGGCTTACCAGGAAAGATCTTAACCTGGGTCTGTCTGGAGTGGGAGAATCATGGCGACTGCCTGACTTGGCTTCTTTCTCCCAGCATTCTGTTCTGTCTACTACGCTACCTAATTTTCTGTCCTATCAGGCCAAGCAGTTTTCTTTATTAGTTAACCAATGAAAGCAACAGATAAGATACAAGACCCACCTCCATCAATTCTGCTATTGCCTGCAAGCAAGGAGTAAATCATATCTACTGCTTAGCATTCAGTAGTACTGTGTAGAGCAATGGTAAAGTGGCAAGCAATTGGAACCCATCCAATAATTAGTATAAATGTCACATAAGAAGGATATATATCTATATCTTTATATATATACATATATACACTACAAAGAAATATGCATATATGTGTGTGTGTGTTTGTATGTATGCTTATAAAATAGTAAACCACAGAAAATTGGAGACCTCTTTTGCTGAACAACAAATCAATATATTTACTCATAATAAAGGTATTCCTACCCAGCCATCTTCGAGAGTTAACATGTATAGATTTTATGTGGCAGCTACTAATTCAATGCCTTCTCTAGCAAGTAGGTCACTGAAGCAAAGCCATCGGGGATCTGAGAGAAAGGGAACAGTCTATACACACATTGCCCCTGTGAACAGTCTATACACACATTGCCCCTGTGATGAAGCATTGAGACTGTTGCTCAATGTGGAGGCTCACCTGGTGAGTGTTTCAGCCCTTCACAGAGAAAGAATAAGGCTAGATTGTTCTCAGATTGACTAATGTAGACACCAGTCACTCCAAATATGGAAAGGATCACTAAGCCAGCTCACTTCCTCATGTTACCAAGCACTAAAACTTGAAGTTGACCTTTATGTGATCTTTAAGGGATTGTCTATCCAGTCTTGTCTTCTTGGCTGTCCCCCCTCTTCCAGCCTCAGCTTTTATCACCTTCAGTACAATGTGTCTTTACTAGGTTGAGTACCTCTTTTCGTGCTAAGTGACTCAGTGTGCGCACGCATCTTATGAAATGTAAACTTGGAACTAGAAATGCTACCGGGCAGACTTTGAAGACACTGTTTGGCTATTGTTGTTTTCCTTTGGCTAATGTAAGCGTTTCATGGAGTCTTAATGACTGCGGCTCTAGGCTCTTCCTCGGTGGTGCTGTAGTTGGGAACTCATCTTTCAAATGGCCACTGTCAAGCCTTACTGTCTCAGCCTTGGTAGGTTTTCTGTGCTCTTCTGTGCTCCCACATCATCACCTTCAAACTTCCCCCCATCTCCCTACCACACAGAACTGTCTTATTCCAGACACCTCCCTGACAACTGGAGTCCCTCATTGCAGGAAACCTGGACAGCATGAAAGCCCATACCCCTGGGTTCCTCCTACAGATAGCCACCATGGGGAAGTCAGTTTTTATTCTACTGCTTTCCTATGCAAAACTAACTTCTGACCCTCGTTGCTGGTGGGAAAAGGGGAGGCTCACACAAAAGTAGGGGCAGGGTGTGAACCCTCTTAGGATAATGTGCTACTAGCCTATGGTGCTCAAGTTGACTTTGGATCTAGGCTGTTGATGCTATCTCATTTATTATTCAACTGCTTTGTGAGGTGTCTTTTTAAGCTTTCTCAGAATCTTCAGGAATCATTTCATGTCACAGGGAACACAGATTTGGTTTTTATCTTCTCTATATATACTTTCTTACTGGCTTAACCTTGGGTTGTTTGGGTTTCGGAAGAAAAGAATGTGATTATTCTTTTCCTTGAATCACCCCCGGTCCTCCTCCTCCCTTTGCTGAGTCCATGGTTGACTGCTGAGGGCATGCTTAGGGCGCAGATACCAATCATCCTCTTAATAGCTGTAGTTTTACATGGAGAACACCACACGTGTTTCTTGTTCTTCTCCCTTTTATGCTGCATACTTGTGTCTAATCATTTTATTGGCAGTGGGGGAGATGCCAGAATATATACAGAATCTGGATGATGGGAGTGTGCTGCTATTTAGGCTATGTCTGGAGAATGCCAACATAATCAGTGAGGTCAGAAACATTTGGTCAAATGAGTGTTTTCTAAGTGATTAGCATAAATTCTAAGCTGAGAGCTTAGAATACTTAACCAAACAACCACTTTGATGTGATTCAGAAACAAACTTTGCACAATACCTGATCAATACTTTTATTTCTTAAAAATAGAAAAATCCTGTTTGAATTCTGCATGGTTAACGTCTCTCAGGAGAATAGGCTTCTATCTCTAACTCTTCTGTTGAGCAACAGGAAGGGACAGGAACATTCCTTAACAATGCTATAACTCGGCCTCATCCTCTAGAAAGTGACTGTAGTCATAGTTACTTGAAGATATAGTATGTTTGAGAGACTAATGAAAATTAGATACACTTCCCAAAATAAATGCACGCATGAAATCTGCCACAACGTCCAAGGGTCTCCTGTCTTCTTAAAAATAATCTACTTACCTTCCAGGCTCTTTAGAACTCATAGGACAGATGGCCGTCAAAGTCTTGTGCAAATTTTTCTGATTTCATGATTCTTTTTTAGTGCTTATGGTTGTGCATACCCCAACCATTCTTTCAGGCCAAACCTTTGTGTGACTGGTTTGTGAGAGTTCTTGAGGATGTAAAAACGTGTTTCTTCCCTCACCTCATTTAGTGAGGAAGACTCTCAAAGGATCAGGATCCAGGAGGAATGGGATTGCTAGGCCTGCCTTAAAAACAGCTGGGAGTGGCTGACAGGCACCACCTCCTGGAGAAAAGGCGAAGTAAGTGTCCAAGTTGACCCCAGACACAGCTGCGCTTTGATGGGGCCTGCAGAGTGAAGCGCTCCTTTACCTCTGGTTTAGTCTACCTTACGCTCCTTCAACAACTCCTTTGCCTGTATTCTAACGATGGGCATCTACTCATTACGTCATGCAAAACACAGAATACTTTAAGTCAAAAATAAGAATTCTGTTGATTGAAAGAATGCTACCTTTCACTGGAAATCTTATTATAGTTAATCATTTGAAGACAAATGGGCTACAGTTGACTAAAAACTGTCAAATGATTTCAGGACGACTTGTCATTAAATTGTTGATGAAATAATTGAAAGCACTTAGAAGCAATAGGGGAGATAAAAAGAAAATTAAAAAGCTGGGTGGGTCACTGTGCTCAAGGGGCTGTAGCGTGAGAAGCACAAGTTTTAGGCTAGCCTGAGCTACATCAACAGGAAAGGAGAGAGAAATCAAAAGAGGGGGGGAATAATAGCAAATATTGATTTTGAATGAATGACGATGGCTAAAATAATCCTCGAAAAGAGACTAATGCATAAAATACAATGAAAGAGTGCTTTAAAAATTATTTTAATTAGCCTGATCAACCTACAGGGCTACACTGCCCGGTACCTCCTCTCTCTTCCTATCCCACCCAGCTTACATCCAGATCCCCCCACCCTCTGTTTCTCTTCCCCCTCCCTGCCCTGGTGGCAGAGAGTCTCCCTGCTCTGCCTGCTTGGGCGCTGGGTCCTAACCCCAAGCGTAGGGTAAAGGGGAGCTCGGGGGCTTCTTTGTCCCCATAGCCCGCCTGCAGCAAGCAGGGTGGGCCCTTTGTCTGCGAGCGAACCAAGCAGCACGGAGTTTCGATCAGGGCACCTAGTGAGACATCATTGTGGTGAGTGAGTGCTGCGGCACCCGGGAACAGCCCGCCTACACTTCCTGATCAACCTACAGGGCTACACTGCCCGGTACCTCCTCTCTCTTCCTATCCCACCCAGCTTACATCCAGATCCCCCCACCCTCTGTTTCTCTTCCCCCTCCCTGCCCTGGTGGCAGAGAGCCTCCCTGCTCTGCCTGCTTGGGCGCTGGGTCCTAACCCCAAGCGTAGGGTAAAGGGGAGCTCGGGGGCTTCTTTGTCCCCATAGCCCGCCTGCAGCAAGCAGGGTGGGCCCTTTGTCTGCGAGCGAACCAAGCAGCACGGAGTTTCGATCAGGGCACCTAGTGAGACATCATTGTGGTGAGTGAGTGCTGCGGCACCCGGGAACAGCCCGCCTACACTTCCTGATCAACCTACAGGGCTACACTGCCCGGTACCTCCTCTCTCTTCCTATCCCACCCAGCTTACATCCAGATCCCCCCACCCTCTGTGTCTCTCCCCCTTCCCTTCCCTGGTGGCAGAGAGCCTCCCTGCTCTGCCTGCTCGGGCGCTGGGTCCTAACCCCAAGCGTAGGGTAAAGGGGAGCTCGGGGGCTTCTTTGTCCCCATAGCCCGCCTGCAGCAAGCAGGGTGGGCCCTTTGTCTGCGAGCGAACCAAGCAGCACGGAGTTTCGATCAGGGCACCTAGTGAGACATCATTGTGGTGAGTGAGTGCTGCGGCACCCGGGAACAGCCCACCTACACTTCCTGATCAACCTACAGGGCTACACTGCCCGGTACCTCCTCTCTCTTCCTATCCCATCCAGCTTACATCCAGATCCCCCTACCCCCTGTCTCCCTCCATCCCTCCCTTCTTGGAGCAGAGTGCCTCCCTGTTCAGCCTGCCTGGGCGCTGGGACTGAACCCGAAGGTGAGTGCAAAGGGGAAGGTGGTAGCTCCTTTGTCTCCATAACCTGCCTGCAGCAAGCAGGGTGGGCCTTTGTTTGGAAGCTAACCAAGCAGCAAGGAGATCGGAACTGGACTCCAGGAGAAACAGCACGGGGGAGTGACATCACTTGGAAGGTACATCAGTTGGCAAGAAGACCTGATCCTGTAAAAGAAGATCCATAGGAGAATATTGGAAGGAAGAGATGGGGAGACGCCAATGCAAGAATTCACCCAACAATCTGAAGAACAACACGAAACCACCAGAAGCCAGCGACCTCACAACAGGAGGACATGAACACCTTAATCATGAAGAAGGAGAAAAAACTGAATTCATGACAGTGATTGACACCCTTAAACAGCATATAAAAAACGCCCTTATAGAAATGGATGAGAAGTATAACAGAAAGTTTGAGGAATTGAGTAAATCAGTGAATGATACCCTAGGAAAGCAAGGAAAAACAATCAAGCAGATAATGGAAACAGTTCATGATTTGAAAAATGAAATGGAGGCAAAGAAGAAAACACAAACAGAGGGCCGGCTGGACATGGAAAATCTAGGTAAACGAATAGAGACTACAGAAACAAGCATAACCAGCAGAATACAAGAGATAGAAGAAAGAATCTCAGAGTCTGAGGATAACATAGAGAAAATAAACGCACTGATCAAAGAAAACAGCAAGTCCAACAAACTCTCTTCACAAAACATTCAGGAAATATGGGACACAATAAAAAGACCAAACCTAAGAATAATTGGAGTAGAAGAAGGAGAAGAAGTGCAGCTCAACGGTCCAGAAAATATACTTAACAAAATTATAGAAGAAAACTTTCTCAACCTGAAGAAGGATGTACCTATGAAGGTTCAAGAGGCATACAGAACCCCAAATAGGCTGGATCAAAAAAAAACATCCCCTCGTCATATAATAATCAAAACACAAAATATACAGAATAAAGAAAGAATATTAAGAGCCGCAAAGGAAAAAGGCCAACTTACTTATAAAGGTAAACCTATCAGACTTACACCTGACTTCTCTATGGAAACCATGAAAGCCAGAAGGTCCTGGATAGATGTACTGCAAAAACTAAGAGACCATGGATGCAAGCCCAGACTACTATATCCAGCCAAGCTTTCGTTCACCATAAATGGAGAAAACAAAATTTTCCAGGATAAAAACAAATTTAAGCAATACGTAGCCACAAATCCAGCCTTACAGAAAATAATAGAAGGAAAATCACTAACCAAGGAGTCCAACAAAGACCTCAATAACTCAGACATCTAGAGACCCTTCACCAGCGCAACTCAAAGAAGGGAAACACACAAACCCTACTACTTAAAAAGTGACCGGAGTTAACAACCACTGGTCATTAATATCACTTAATGTCAATGGACTCAACTCACCTATAAAAAGGCACAGGCTAAGAGACTGGATACGAAAACAGGACCCAACATTCTGCTGTCTACAAGAAACACACCTCAACCACAAAGACAGGCACCTACTCAGAGTAAAGGGCTGGGAAAAGGCTTATCAAGCAAATGGACCTAAGAAACAAGCAGGTGTGGCCATACTAATTTCTAACAAAGTTGACTTCAAACTTAAATCAATCAAAAGAGATGGAGAGGGACATTTTATACTCATAACAGGAAAAATTCATCAGGAAGAAATCTCAATCCTGAATATCTATGCCCCTAATATAAAAGCACCCACGTATGTAAAAGAAACATTGCTAAAATTCAAGGCAGCCATCAAACCGCACACACTAATAGTAGGAGACTTCAACACTCCTCTTTCACCAATGGACAGGTCAATCAGACAGAAACCTAACAGAGAAATTAGAGAATTAATGGAGGTAATGAAGCAAATGGACTTAACAGACATCTATAGAATATTCCACCCAAATAGGAAAGAATATACCTTTTTCTCTGCAGCTCATGGAACCTTCTCGAAAATAGACCACATACTTGGTAACAAAGCTAACTTACACAGCTACAAAAAAATATTACTAACCACCTGTGTCTTATCAGACCACCATGGATTAAAGTTAGAATTCAACAACAATGCTACCCCCAGAAAGCCTACAAACTCATGGAAACTGAACAGTCAACTACTGAACCATACCTGGATTAAGGAGGAAATAAAGAAAGAAATTAAAGTCTTCCTTGAATTCAATGAAAATAAAGAAACAACATACTCGAACTTATGGGACACTATGAAAGCAGTCCTGAGAGGAAAGTTCATAGCACTAAGTGCCCACTTAAAGAAAACAGAGAAAGCACATATTGGAGACTTAACAGCCCACCTGAAAGCTCTAGAAAAAAAAGAAGCAGACTCACCTAGGAGGAGTAGAAGACTGGAAATAATCAAACTGAGGGCTGAAATCAACAAAATAGAAACACAAAAAACAATCCAAAGAATCAATGAATCAAGAAGCTGGTTCCTGGAAAAAATCAACAAGATTGACAAACCCCTATCCAAACTAATCAAACGGCAGAGAGAAAATTTGCAAATTAATAAGATCAGAAATGAAAAGGGGGACATAACCACAAACACAGAGGAAATTCAGAGAGTCATTAGATCTTACTACAAAAGCTTGTATGCCACTAAACTGGAAAATGTAAAAGAAATGGACACTTTCTTAGATAAATACGATTTACCAAAATTAAATCAGGACCAGGTGAACAAGCTAAACAGACCTGTCAGTCGCGAAGAACTAGAAGCTGTTATCAAAAACCTCCCTACCAAAAAAAGCCCAGGGCCAGATGGTTTCAATGCGGAATTCTACCAGAACTTCCAAGAAGACCTAATACCTATACTCCTCAATGTATTCCACAATATAGAAACAGAAGGGTCATTACCAAATTCCTTTTATGAAGCTACAGTTACTCTGATACCAAAACCACACAAAGACTCAACCAGGAAAGAGAACTACAGGCCGATCTCACTCATGAATATCGACGCAAAAATCCTCAACAAAATACTGGCAAACCGAATCCAAGAACACATCCGAAAAATTATCCATTATGATCAAGTAGGCTTCATTCCTGAGATGCAGGGCTGGTTCAACATACGAAAATCTATCAATGTAATCCATCATATAAATAAACTGAAAGAAAAAAACCATATGATCATTTCATTAGATGCTGAAAAAGCATTTGACAAAATTCAACACCCATTTATGTTAAAAGTCTTGGAGAGATTAGGGATACAAGGGTCATACCTAAATATAATAAAAGCTATATACAGCAAGCCGACAGCTAACATCAAATTAAATGGAGAGAAACTCAAAGCCATCCCGCTTAACTCAGGAACACGACAAGGCTGCCCACTTTCGCCATACCTCTTCAATATAGTGCTGGAAGTTCTAGCAATAGCAATAAGACAGCATAATGGGATCAAGGGGATTCGAATTGGAAATGAAGAAGTTAAACTTTCGTTATTCGCAGATGATATGATAGTGTACATAAGCGACCCCCAAAATTCCACCAAAGAACTTTTACAGCTGATAAACAGCTTTAGTAATGTGGCAGGATACAAGATCAACTCCAAAAAATCAGTCGCCCTCCTATACTCAAAGGATATGGAAGCAGAGAGGGAAATCAGAGAAGCTTCTCCATTCACGATAGCCACAAACAGCATAAAATATCTTGGGGTAAATCTAACCAAGGAAGTGAAAGATCTATTTGACAAGAACTTTAAGGCATTGAAGAAAGAAATTGAAGAGGATACCAAAAAATGGATGGACATCCCTTGCTCTTGGATTGGGAGGATCAACATAGTAAAAATGGCAATTCTACCAAAGGCAATTTATAGATTCAATGCAATCCCCATCAAGATCCCATCAAAATTCTTCACAGATCTGGAGAGGACAATAATCAACTTTATATGGAAAAACAAAAAACCCAGGATAGCCAAAACAATCCTATACAATAAAGGATCTTCTGGAGGCATTACCATCCCTGACTTCAAACTCTATTACAGAGCTACAGTAATGAAAACAGGGTGGTACTGGCATAAAAACAGAGAAGTCGACCAATGGAATCGTATAGAAGACCCGGACTTTATCCCACAAACCTATGAACACCTCATTTTCGATAAAGGAGCTAAAAGTTTACATTGGAAGAAAGAAAGCATCTTCAACAAATGGTGCTGGCACAACTGGATGTCAACCTGTAGAAGAATGAAAATAGACCCATATCTATCACCGTGCACAAAACTCAAGTCCAAATGGATTAAAGACCTCAATATCAGCCCGAAAACACTGAACCTGATAGAAGAGAAAGTGGGCAATACCCTACAACAGATGGGCACAGGCGATCGCTTCTTAGGTATAACCCCAGAAGCACAGACATTAAGGGCAACATTGAATAAATGGGACCTACTAAAACTGAGAAGCTTCTGTAAAGCAAAGGACACTGTCACTAAGACACAAAGGCAACCTACTGACTGGGAGAAGATCTTCACCAACCCCGCAACAGACAAAGGTCTGATCTCCAAAATATATAGAGAACTCAAGAAACTAGACTTTAAAATGCTAATTAACCCAATTAAAAAATGGGGCGCTGAACTGAACAGAGAATTCTCAACAGAAGAAGTTCAAATGACCAAAAGACACTTAAGGTCATGCTCAACCTCCTTAGCGATCAGGGAAATGCAAATCAAAACAACTTTGAGATATCATCTTACACCTGTAAGATTGGCTAAAGTCAAAAACACCAAGGATAGCCTTTGCTGGAGAGGCTGTGGAGGAAGGGGTACCCTCATCCATTGCTGGTGGGAATGCAATCTTGTGCAACCACTGTGGAAGTCAGTGTTTCGGTTTCTCCGGAAATTCGGGATCAACCTACCCCTGGACCCAGCAATACCACTCTTGGGAATTTACCCAAGAGATGCTCTATCACATGTCAAAAGCATTTGTTCAACTATGTTCATAGCAGTATTATTTGTAATAGCCAGAACCTGGAAACAACCTAGATGCCCTTCAATGGAAGAATGGATGAAGAAAGTATGGAATATATACACACTAGAGTACTACGCTGCGGTAAAAAACAATGACTTCTCGAATTTTGCATGCAAATGGATGGAAATAGAAAACACTATCCTGAGTGAGGTATCCCAGGCCCAAAAAGACGAACATGGGATGTACTCACTCATAATTGGTTTCTAGCCATAAATAGGGTTCACGGAGTCTACAATAGGCGAATCTAAAGAAGCTAAGTAAGAAGGTGAACCCAAGGAAAAACATATAGTTATCCTCTTGGATAAGGGAAGTAGACAAAATTGCCGGGGGGAAAAGTGTGATCTTGGGGGTGGGGTGGGATGGGGGTTAGGGGAGATGGGGAGAGAAAAGGTAGAAGGGAAGGAGGGTGGACTTGGGGAAACAGGAGGATCGGGATAAAGGAAGGTTGGATAGGGGAGCACGGAACCACAATTCTTAGTTAAGGGACCCACTTTAGGGTGGGCAGGAGACTTGACCCTAGAGGGGCTCCCAGGTGCCCAAGCTGAGGTCCCCAGTTAGTTCCCTGGGCAGCTGAGGATAGGGAATCTGAAATGACCCTACCCTAGAGCAATACTGACGAATATATTGCATACCATCCTAGAACTTGCATCTGGCGATGGATGGAGATAGAGACAGAGACCCTCACTGGAGCACTGGACTGAGCTCCCAAGGTCCCAATGAGGAGCAGAAGGAGTGAGAACATGAGCAAAGATGTCGGGACCACGAGGAGTGAACCCACCCACTGAGACAGTGGAGATGATCTACTGGGAGCTCACCAAGGCCAGCTGGACTGTTACCAGAAAAAGCATGGGATAAAACTGGACTTTCGGAACATGGCGAACAATGAGGGCTGATGAGACGCCAAGGACAATGGCACGCGGTTTTGATCCTATGCAATGTGCTGGCTTGGTGGGAGCCTAGCCAGTCTGGATGTTCACCTTCCTAGATATGGATGGAGGGGGGAGGACCTAGGACGTACCACAGGGCAGGGAACCCTGACAGCTCTTTGGACTGGAAAGGGAGGGGGAGAGGAGTGGGGGGAAGGGGAGAGGGGTGGGAGGAGGGGGAGAAGAGTGGGAGGAGGGGGAGGGAAATGGGAGGCTGGTGGGAGGAGGTGGAAATTTGTTTTTTTTTCTTTTCTTTATCCTCCTTTTATCAATAAAAAAATTAAAAAAAAAATTATTTTAATTATGCAAAATATCTTGTGATAATTAGCTAGACTTACTGTTTCATGTGTCTTTTAATTTTCTGTTAACATACTTTGGATTTTATTGTAGGATGCAAAAAATGTGTGTGTGTATTTAATTCAAAAGATGAACAATTATAAATGTACATATTTCCATTATAACTGAGAATTTTTTTTTGCTTGTTTAATTTTTTTAATAGAAATTCTTATTTTCAATTTGGTTCTGGTCACTGTGATCATACCAAACCTCATATGAAGCTGTGTGTCCCAGACAGACTCCTAAGATGGCTCAGATCTGTAAAGTCTTGCTTCATTGTGAATTGACTTAAATACGGAACAGTTTTACCCAATTTATGCTTTATTTTTGCTTTATTTCCAATTAAAGAGGCAAGAATGATGTTGTTTCTGAGATAAGATCTGTTTCTTCACAATAAAGCAAACTCTCTGAAACTGGCTTAGGATATATCTTAGGAAAACTTTTGAAGATTGAGTTAGTCAATGGAAGTGTCTTTTTGCCTGTCACATCTCAGAACCAGGTTGGTCACCCAGGATACAAACTGGTTACAGTGGGCTTGACTATGATAGAGGGCAGAGACAGACTTTTGGAAATATAGCTTCTAAATGGATCATTATATTCTTCTGGCATTTTTTTTTAATAAAGGGGGAGGGCACTGATGTTTTAGACCCAGACAAAATTTCTACGACCTACGTAAAAATCCTCAGTCAGCCAAGTTCTTTGCTTCTCCCAAGGGGCTATTAGTCATTCCAGAGAGATTGTTTTATTTTCTCAAGCTTGCTTTCCAGATGGACATACCTATTTTTCCAGGAAAGCCAAATGTGCCTTATGAAATTTGAGAGGAATAATTAATCTTGCGGACGAGAGCACCTGAGGAAGGCAGACAGCAAACATTCTCAAGAAAATCAATAATAAACTAAAAAGGACCACCATATTTGTGGTATTATTTTTTACATTCCAGAAACTTTTAAAATACAGATGTTTCTTAACTACAGCCCCATGCAGTGCGTTTTGCTCTAGTTTTGTAAATCCAGGCATCAGGCTGAGAGCTGGTGAAGGGCAGTGACCAGGGTTTGAACCTAAGTGTGTCTGTCCTACAGTCCCCTGCACTTGGGCCATCAGGGTTCAGGATTTACAATTCAAGTTTGTGTGCCAACTTGACAACTTTGACAGCTTACTAAAATGCACAGGCTTTCCCCAACTGGTGATTAATAAGTAAAGAGCGACTAAAGTTTTACAAAGAAAAACCACGAGCAATGATCTCTCGTTAAATAATATGTCTAGCTAGTACTTGACAAATACTGTTAGTACGTGTTAATTGCTCATCAACTTAGATGAAATACCGTTTGCACAAACACACACATGGATATAGGCTACTGCCCTATAGGAGCATATTTAGAATGGTTGCCATAGTCTTGAAGCACACTAGGGATGCGGAGCTCTGCTGAGGCCCAGTAAGGAAAAACTTCTCCTCTTCCTGGCATTCTCTCTCTCTCTCTCTCTCTCTCTCTCTGTCTCTCTCTGTCTCTCTCTCTCTCTCTCTCTCTCTCTCTCTCTCTCTCTCTCTCTCTCTCTCTCTCTCTCTCTCTCTCTCTCTCTCTCTCTCTAATGGAATCTACCTCTAGCCCTGGATAGAGAGACATGACACTCTGATCAACTCAAAAGATTAGTAATAGGTTTTCTGTAACCCCTCCGCCTTCACACGTACTATGTTTCTTTGCCCACACAGTAAGTCAGATCAAGAAGCAGAATTGAAAAAGTATATCAACAGGGATATTGAACAAAGCAACTACCAGGTGGGTTCTCAGGTCCCAGAGAGCGGGTACAGAGAGTCCCCTGCAGAGCCAGGGCAAGAAAGGTTTATAGACTGAAGATGAGCCATGATGACATGTCCACCATAAACTGGGTTTGTGCCCAAGTATGGTCAAAAGTTGAGCATTTAGGTCTGGACTTGGGAGACTGACAACTTCAGGGTAGGGCACTTTATTGGCCACCAAGAATGCAGAACTGGGCTTCGTGGCATCTTTTCTTTGTTTGGAAACTCTATGAGTAGGCAGGGTTTGGAGAAAGAGAGAGAAAGAAGAGAGACAGAGAGCAACAGAGTCTCCAACTGAACACAATTAGATTCCTTCTTCTCTTAAAGAGTTAATCTAGTTGGGCTTGTCAATTACCTGGCCAAGAATGACCCCTCAAAAAGGCTGAAGTACTGATGGTCAAGGCATCCTCATTCCACTTATGATACTATCCACACCTTGCAGCTGCTTACATGTGACTTGCCTTTTCCTCTTCCTCTTTCTCTTTTGCACAGCTCCCAAGATTTACAGCTTGCCTGCCATACTTTCTCCTTTTAAATTACAGTAAAAGTTTTCCTCAATCTTCCTCCAGAGTCCAGTTTTAAATTCTTTTATTAACCAGACTAAGAATCTGCAAGAGAGAATCTCCATTTCCCAGAAACAGAGCTACATTGTTTAAAACAATAACAACAGGGGCATCATCACAAATGCAAATGAGTTCCCAGGGCTTACGTGTAGACAGTAGGAGATGTGAGCAAGGCACAAGGAAACCACTGAACTAGAACTATAGGTAGTTCCTTTGGGGAATTAAACTGCCAGGCTGTCTCTAAGAGGGCAGAGAACAGTAGTCAGCAGAAAAATCCTTGTGAGTTAAGAGCTGGCCTTTGAGGAAGATAGTTTACACCTGGGGACAGGTAAGGGAAGTAGTGAGTTTCTTGGTAAACAGATCCCACCTTATGCAATAGCCAGAAATTGAGAGGTTAGGCTTCTGTTTACCCAATTACAATCCTCCTGTTTACCCAGGCAGGTCAGAGTCCTTCTGAGCAGGACATTGCCAATGTCCTGCTGGGAGCCCACTTTGAACCTAACAAGAAAGAACAAAGCAGATAATTCAATTTGAAAAAGGATTGGTTCAATACAATGAATATAATAGTAAGACAGCCAGACTGGTGAATTTAAAGGCCATTGAGGATGGACCCTTCTTTTATAAACTTTGGACCTGACCTCTTGTTTCCTTCCTGAACCTTTGAAAGGAGTCCATCTTTAGGATTTAAATTACCATATGAAAAGGTGGAGATATTTGGCCTTTATTAAGACCCCTTAAGGGAAAGTTTCTCATTCCACGCCCAAATAGTAGACTTGAGTGGAGAGACATCCTAAGCCACACCCAACATTGTGTACTCCCTTCAACAGTCAATGGAGCTGACTTATTGTTCCTTCCCCCCTAAGAAAATTGGATTTACTGGAGGACTGACTAAGCAAAGCAAATGTTAGGACTAAATGTCCTGTAAGGAAATAATGTGTTTATCTGTCTCCAAAGCCCCCCCACCCCTTAATGCAGCCATTCCCACAACTTCCATCCCATAGCATTTTGGAGTCTTACTTTCTTGAGCTACTCAGAGAGGTACCTCTCCTTCCCTTTGCCAGCCATTTCTTGAACTTCATTGCAAAAGGCTCAGCCTTTTTCCTCTTCCATCCCTCTCCTTCGGGTTGCTGCCCTGTAGCTTCTCCCCTTGGCTCTAACAACATTGTCCCCATGCTTCCTTTTGAGTTCATTTTAAATTCTTTTATTGTTGAGACGTAGGATGCAAAGGAAACTTCCATTTCCCCCAATGACATCGTGACTACTGAGCCCACCCACGACTTCCCCAGTAACAATGATAGAAATGCGTGTATTTCCGTAAAACAGGAAATCAAAACAAAACAAACAAAAGCCACCTTACATACATTGCTCAGATAAACCCCAGTGGAAAGAAATCTCTACCACACTCCTGAAAGTGTGCCTCTGGGAGAAGTGTTGATAATTACCTTAGCAAATATGGAACGGTATATGGTTTTAAAACTAGACTCTTAATGGAAAAAGGGGAAAAAAAGAAAAGAAAGGAAACATGACTGCCCCTATAGAAGGTGGAGAAGAAGGTTTATTATAAATATGTGTGAGAGCATAAGTAGACACAGGGACCTCTGGGAAAGTCCAGAGTGTACTTGATCGTGAGCTGAGCCACGTGGGGAGAGCAGAAGCAAGAGGGGAAGCAGCTGCAGCAGCCAGGAGGCCTAAAGGTACAAAGAGAGCAAGAAACCAAAATGGTTGGATTAGACAGGAAAGAGCAGCCCAGCTCCTGGGGGTTGGGGATAGGGGGTGGGAAGAGTTCAGGGTAGGGGGCATGGTGTGTACCAGCCAGAAGGGGCCTGTAACAGGCAGGGCCTGAGGATACAGGGAAAACCTGGAGGCTGGGTCCTCGTTGATTTGTTAGACAGGCACCCCAGCCGTTTGTCCCAGGTTGAAAGCTCGCAAGTCTGGACATAAAGAAGGTCATCTACAGCCAGTCCCCCCCACCCCGACCCCGCACCCAGGCCAGTGCTATGTGCCCAGTAGGCAGAACAGATTTAAGCACAGACAACTGTTCACGCTTCTCAGCACCGCTTCTCCGCCCTCCATCTAGTACTTAAAGTAGAGAATATAAGCCAGAAATGCCTTCCTAGAAACAAAGAGAACTGGAAAAGGGCAGGACGCACATGCGTGAACTATGGGGAGCATGGCGGAGTTTTGGGCCCAGGACACAGGAGATTGAGAGGAGTTGCCTGTGAACCTAACAATCACCAGTGTTGGAACTGCTCTCATTCTTCATCACATACAAGGAAGACATTTGACTCAAGTGCTTCTCTGGGACTGTCCCGGGAAACATCAACTTGTCGGATACCAAATTAGAGGCGCAGGTTAATCCTAAATCCCAGCTACTAAGGAGCCTGAGGAAAGAGGATAGTTAACTTAGGCTATAGAGTAAGTTTACTGCCAGCCCAGACACCAGCCTAGTGGTGTCAGATTCTGTCTTAGAATAAAAAGAATGCCGGGGTTCTAGCTTAGGGGGTGAGAGATTGGCTAGTATGTTTGGCATGCTAGATTAAGCTCCTGCACTAAAAAGAAATTTACGAAAGAAAGAAAGAAAGAAAGAAAGAAAGAAAGAAAGAAAGAAAGAAAGAAAAAAGATCATTTTTCCCTCTTCTTCTCCCCTTCTCTCTTTCCTTTCATTTTTCTCTTGAAGCAGGAGACCTTACCCACTCTAGGCAAGTTCCATACACTGAGCTATGACCCCAAGCCCAAATGAGTTTTCCTTAGGCTAGCTCATGCAATGGTGCAGGCTGGACTCCAAGGTCCGACCGCCTAGATGGCTGCTTGTTTTCCTCAGGAGTATATTATGTTGTAGAAGACGCGGGCTGTGTCCTGGCTACCCTGCTAGCTCACACCCAAAATAATCACACAAAAACTGTATTCATTCAAATACTGCCTAGCCCATTGTCTCCAGCCCCTTATTGGCTAACTCTCACATATTGGTTTATCCCATCTCCATTAATGTGTATTGCCACTTGACTGTGGCTTACCAGCACGAGTCTAACCAGTATCCGTCTAGGGCAGAAGAACCATGGCGTCTGCCTGTCTCTGCATTCTTCCTCCCAGATTTCTGATCTGTCTTCCCCGCCTACCTGAGTTCCACCCTATCAACTAGGCAAAGCAGTTTCTTTAATAACCAATGAAAGCAACACAAATACAGAAGGGCCTCTCTCCATTCATTTGCAATTGAATTGCAAGGATTCCCACAGATCCTTCGCTAAGGAGAAAAAGATCAACAAGTTCCTCGTCATCCTTTCCATCCCCCAAAAGAGAAAATTCTTTAATAAAACCAAGTAGCAGCCTTAATGTACTCTTTAAAAACCTGTTATAAGAATATAACCCTAATAAAAGCAACCCTCTCCAGCTTATCCCAGCATGCATCATACAGAAGGGAAGTGCCCAATGGGCATTCAGGGAGGTATTGAAAATTGATTTAAAGCACTGGCAACTTGAGGGAGCTACAGCAGAGGGCTTGCCTTTCACAGTAGTTCACACCTCTTTCTCCTCTCTCCTCCCTGGTCTGAGAAGTCACAGAGGGGAATCAAGGCTCTATGCACTTGTTTGCGCGCACACCCTGACTCTGTCTGCCGGAGCTGAGTTCCTGTGGGTTCTCATCAATCCAAACCAAGTGTGTGTTTTCAGTTTGGAAGGGCATGGAGGAAATGTCATCCTAAGGAAGGATTCTTGAGAAGGACGCGGCCAGGGCTCTGTCTCCTGACAGACCGGTGTGAAAACGGCCAGGTAACGTTGCTCACTGGATGTCATTGCATCCTGAAGGCTGAAATGACGGTTTGTCTTTCATCCATATGAGACCCCTCTGTAGACTCCTCACATGGAAGCCATCCTGAGAAGGTATAAGGTAACACTGGCTATTTGGTATGGTACGAAAAGAAAAGATGGCAACCTTTGTTTTGTACAAGGAGTTTCCTCCCGTGAACAACTGAGAAGGAAAATTTTGAACCTGAATGACAGTGCCCATTTTAGTGAATGATACTACATTTTAACCTCAAGAACAACAGAAAATTTGTTTTAAGGCAGGTGTTTGCAGTAATGGACAGCAACGCGGGCGTTGTCTGTGGGAATGTGTGTCTAGACTAAGTCAGTGACAGAGAAAGCTGGTGACTGAGATGAAGGGCATGGTACACCAGGGCCACGTGGGCTTGAGAGGCAGAAGTGGAAGCCCAGGTGTGATGCCCCTGTCTTCAACAGGGTAAAGAAATCATGAAACCGACTTGATGCTCATGCCACACAGGGAAACGTTCAGGAATGAGTAGGACACATAGCCAACACACAGTAGGCAATCTGTGTATTTTATTGAATGAAGATCATATGAATCACAGAACAAATCTCTATGCTTTGTGTTCTAGAGAATTCTTTGAACATACCTCTTCTGTTAAAGAGGATAGTGGGCTGTGATTACTTAAATCTAAGAGTCACCATTATTACCAGAATTGTGACATCAGGCAGAACCTAGGCAGGAGACATCATGACTGCATTAGAGCCTCTTGAGGACCTGCCACTGGAGAATGAGGTCTAAATCCCAGGCTAGGATCTACAAAGGTGCCTCTGTAAGTACTAATGTCACCGGCCTGATACTTCAGCTGTGACTTTGAGAGGAAGCAACAATGACATGGAAGGCGGAGAGGTGAAGTACCTAAAGCCCTGCTCCCTTTCGGGCCACACCAGCTTGCCTTCTGCAAACCTTTCTTGGGAATTTTCTCAAGTGTCTACTCTGACTTGACCGTCGACTCTGCAATGCTAGAATAGCCATAAAGGGTAATGTCCCTCCTTCCCATGCAACCTATCAGATGCTGCATTTTTCACATTCTTTACTGCTTAAAAAACATCCAGGAGCTGCACATTGCTTGCCAAATACGATCTGAATTCCACGCCAAGTCATCATTCTCTGTGATATTCTGTCACAGGCTGCATTTTACTTCGTACCCATTCTGCCTTGGAGGAGGCACACAGCACCTCTAGTGTTCTTTCTCTCCCTACCATCTTCCTGACTCTCATGATATTCTTGCTGCTAAGAGTGTGTAACTCGTTTCAAGCCCATCTCTAATGCTACCTCTTGAAGGTCTTCGCATCCAGGCAATTAGTAGCCAAAAGGCATAAATTTGCCCTTCTTGAGTTGGTATTTTGAAACCAGAATTTGACAATGATTTGCTTATCTGTCAGTCATACAATGATTGAGCCACCTATCAAATATTTGCCTCTCAAGACCATGTCAGGTTTTATTCTCCTTTATGCAGTTTATTGCATTTAGCACAATGGGGCATATAAGAAGGGTGGGGAATACATTTGGGTTGATGAGACTGTTTAGGGATTTAAATAGATGTGCTTAGTGCATAAAATTGTGGACACTCATTTCATCTTTTATATTAAGAATTTCAACTTTTCTAAGAATCCTTTTCAGAGAACAAGTTAGTGATTGAATGAATTCTTACATATTCCCAGCACCTATTTGCCAAATTGGAATCCTGTCTTCCTCCTTCACTTCTTCCCTGGCATGGAAGAGAGCAAGTTACAGTGTGACTGCTTTTCAGTGGAAAGCCGTCACTATGGCTTCAGGTCCCCAGCTCCCCCCGGCTTCCCGTCAGAGCAACTCGCAGGCTGTGATTCCCTTGACTCTCGCAGCCTTCGGTCCTCTGTGAGTGATGGGAATCGCTCTCCATAGTCTCCTATCTCCAACCTGAGAAACAAACACGGAAGACAGGACTTGTGGGTCTCTCTCTGGGTCTCTTCATTCTGCAGGGGAGCTAATCAGAATTCACTGTGTTTATAAATAAGTGCCCGTTATAGACACTCCTCCCCGCCAGTGCCTGTGAGTTTTGCAATTTACCACCGATGACAATTTAAAACGGCATTTAAACGCAATATTGAATAAGGTTTAAGCAGTGATTGTGAATGGAGTCATTAGACCTCCCATGACCCTCCATCTACCGTGAATGATCAGCCTTTGAATATGGATGGAAGAGGAGCCCTTGGGCTAAGCCTGTGTGCCGCCTCTCTCTTTTACCTTGCCTTCTGCAAAATGTCACCAGCTTTATCTTTCTCAAACACTTCCCAACTCGGGAACATTACTAGCGACTTATTATTTGTTAAGAAAAGCTGTAACTTCCTATGTCAGGGCTGTTAACCTTACACACATATCAGAATTAGCTGGGGAGTACTTTGCTCGAACACACCAAAGCCGGGACTATTTGAATTAAAAGCGCCAGACAGTGAGATTTGTCTGCCAGCGCTCTTTTTAAAACCCCTTAAGTGATTCTAATGCGCAACCGGAGTCAAAACCTACCATCTTGGATGATGTTTCTAGAAACCTGGATAGAAAATGGCAGGGACAGATGTGTAACATATGCAGCAGGAAGCAGAGAACTGAGCCAACCGAGGTGCTGCTGCGGAACCTTGGGAAGGAGGAAGACAGAGTTTTGACTCTCTGAGTAAGACCAAAAAAGCATGGGATAAAACTGGACTCTCTGAACATGACGAACAATGAGGGCTGATGAGACGCCAAGGACAATGGCACGCAGTTTTGATCCTACGCAATCTGTTGGCTTGGTGGGAGCCTAGCCAGTTTGGATGTTCACCTTCCTAGATATGGACGGAGTGGGGAGGACCTAGGACTTACCACAGGGCAGGGAACTCTGTCTGCTCTTTGGTCTGGAGAGAGAGGGGGAGAGGAGTGGGGGGGAAGGGGAGAGGGGTGGGAGGAGGGGGAGAAGAGTGGGAGGAGGGGGAGAAGAGTGGGAGGAGGGGGAGAAGAGTGGGAGGAGGGGGAGGGAAAGGGGAGGCTGGGAGGAGGTGGAAATTTGTTTTTTTTTTCTTTATTTATTCTTCTTTTATCAATAAAAAAAAAGAGCGGAAAAGGAGATCACAAGTAGTCATGGCTGGCCACAGGCGCTTAGCCTTTCCTGGGGCTTTCTATCAGGTTCTGGCAGAGTTGCAAGCAATGCATTGGCCACAGTGGTGTCGCATTAAGTCACTGCTTCCTGTGCTGGGGGGTCCCAACTCTGTGCCTCCTAAGGGATAGGAACCCTGATAGGCAAACTTGTATTGATTTGTACCCTTCCCCAGCATAGTGTGAAGAGGAAGACAGAGTCTTGCATGTCATGGCTACTCACAGGCTAAGGGCCAGCCTTTCTGTCCCATTGTGGAATAGACTCTTGAAAGGAAAAAAAAAATTCTCCCACTGAGATCAAACCGAGACAGCCACCATCCCTAACTCATTTTTGGTGGTTTTAGCATCTAAGTTTGGCCACAAGACCTGGGGTGGCTTTATCAAAGCTTTTTATGACTATGCTTTTGAAAATGTTCCTCTCTAGTCATCGTTATGAGGTAATGTATTAGGTAATGTCTTGAGAAATGGCCAGAGGGCTAAAATGTCAGCTTTACAGCTCACATACCTGAGAATAACAATGTTGGTTATTATTTTTACAGTACAGTATCTCTGGAATGCCTCATAAAGAGAAATTAATAGTGACAACTGTGTCTCTGTATTAAACACAGTTCTACTGGGGTGGGGGGAGAGCCTAGACTACTCCCTAATGCTTTGGATAATTCCACTCCCTCTCCCCTCCTCCCCCTATCCAATGTGTATCCTTCATTTCAGCCATCTATCACAGCCAAGTTGAAATTACCCAGGTCTCCCTGAAACCCACAGATAAGTTCCGATCACATTTATTTTCAGAACCCAAATTTAATCTCAAACATTGTCCCGAAATACCTTACAAATGACAGCACGAAAGGAAATGTCTGCACATTAATTCAAAACTTAGCACTCACACTGGAAGGACGCTACTATTGTGAAATCTCAAAGCCCAAATATAGAATGTTAGTTACAAGGGCTCAGTATGCGCACATAGCAATCCAGGGGAGAACACTGCCAGGGCAAGTGTCTTAAAACCCATCACGCTCTCTGCCAGTGAGTCATCGGCTAGCCAGGGTGAAGATGGTGGAAGTTTTCAAAATCTCTAATGTAGTGGCGTTTGTCAGCTTAATACGTTTCTGCTGGCTTGAGTTCCCTCCAGGCTTTTCTTTTTAAAGATTTATTTATTTATTTTATGTGTATGGGTGCTTTGCCTGTGTGTGTATCCGTGTACCACACATAGGCAGTGCCCGAAGAAACAAGAGGAGGAATCAGATCCCTGGGAAATAGAGTTACAGATGGTTGTAAGCCATCTTGTGGGTGCCAGGAGCTAAACCAGAGACCTCTGGGGGAGCAGCCAGTGCTCTATCCACTAAGCCCTCCCCAGACTCCCCACTCCCACTTTTAGAGATTGCATCTTTATTGGCAGCACATGCCTTGCCCCAGCCATGAAACCAGCTAACCCTCCATTTTTGCCAGTTTGCTTTCTCTTATATTAAATGGTGCCCTTGGCCAGGAGGATCTTAGAGGCTGATCCCTACTCTAGGCACCACCAAAAAAACACAACATATCCAGTTCTTCTTCAAAGACCATTGGAAAATAACCAACCACAGCACCGAGCATTGACTGACTTTCTGTTTATCTCCATGCAGAAATTTCCAGAAGCTACAACGACTAAAGACAAAAAGGCCTGCCTTATAAAGTGAGGGTGCTAGGAAAGAAATGAGATATAAACAAAAGCAACACTGAAATTATATGTGTGTCTGTTCATTTATATCTTCCTAGTTTTTTACTATGTATGTGCCATTACTGCAGGCTGAATTTTTAAAAAATGTATATGTCCTATGTAGAAATCACCCTGGTATGAATAAGTACAATCTCAAGGGCAACTTGGTTATTTCTCAGACCAATCTCTTTAAAGCTAAAAATTATTCATCGGTAAATATGAATCAAGTATATTAGCTAATTACTTAATAACTGTAAAGTGGTATCAGGAGCTGTTGATGCTGAGAGACCGATTGCTAACTGAAGAAACATGGCCTTCAAAGAAAAACTGTGATCATGTTCTTATACGCCACAGACCAACTTATTTTCATATATGTCTTCTGTTGGAAGTTGGGATCTAGGTTGTATTTGCTTTTCATTATCTACTACTACCCTCTCACACATGTATTAGACATGAAATCTGGTCATACATGTGTGTATTTCATTTGGTATGTATGTAAGGAATTAATATGGAGTAAGTACACATGTTCTGCAATCTCTTTGTCGTGCTGTGTTGAGAGTCAGAGCTATGTTCTTTTTGTCCTTGGAGGCATATACTGGTTTTAATATAAAGTATACTGGTGGTAACCTGGAGGTGGCATACATTTTAACTAAA
Organism: Microtus pennsylvanicus; assembly: GCF_037038515.1. NCBI lineage: Eukaryota > Metazoa > Chordata > Mammalia > Rodentia > Cricetidae > Microtus > Microtus pennsylvanicus. The sequence continues at coordinate 27,662,847 of NC_134587.1, read as the reverse complement.
TTGCTAGCACAATAGTGCTCTTTGGTACATGTTTCTAGGCACAATTCTCAAGAGTTTTCCAGTGAAGATGGTTTTGGCATCACTGACTCTTGGTAAAATCCTTAAAAGGCTATAATGTAAGGAAAGATAACTTCCCATTTAAATATGCTTCTGTATCTCATAGAAGTATGATACAATATGGGATGTGATGTACTTTTCCCAGCTGAATTGTATATTCTGAAGTCTAAAGACAGAGAGAGAGATGTTCATTGATTTTATCCCAATGTGCTTGCAGGGAAATGTCCCTTAAATTTTATCTAAGAATGCAGTGTGATCAGAAGCCAGCTGAAAAAAAATTAAAAAAACAAACAAAACAAAAAACCAGGAGCAGTTTATAGATGAGGAAGTTCAGTAGGAAGGGACAGGATCCCTCTAGTTGGTCACCTTACTAGAAAGTCTGATGAGCTCACAATAGAGGACCAGAACGTACTCTGCACCGTCTAAGCCCATGTGAGTGTGAAGCAAACGGATGCAGGTGTAGCATAGTAACAATATCTTTTGTTTACATGGCATAATACAGTCTGTTTCCCATTGAAGTTCTTTTAAATATATAGAACAGGGCATTGTTCCCCCCCCCCCCCCCCCCCCCCCCCCCCCCCCCCGGTCACAGGCAAGGAAACAACCCTGCTAAGATTTGGTAGAGCTTACGTCTCCAGAGCAGACGGGGCTAACTTGTAAAGAGACCTGAAACCAGATCTCCCAGGGAACCCAGAGGAGGCCAGCGGTTCTGGCTCTGCATTCTCCTGATGGTGGAACTCTTTGTGACCCTCTCAACTATTCTGAGCTGAAGCATCGTCAGAAAAAAAAAATCAAATACAAGACTCATATAGGTGCTTTGGGAGTGAAAGGATGTGTAGAAGCAGCTCTATTAGCAGCCCAGTACCCTGAGATATGTCTGCTTACCCTTTCGCTCCTCCCCACACAGTAGAACTCTCAGAAGCACCCACTGACGGGAGCTCAGTACGCGATCTGCAGTTTGGAAATTTCCCGAACTCTAAAATCAAATATTTCTGAATAGACTTAGCAACAAAATCTTATCTGAAGTAGCACGCAGGCCAATTTGTCATCTTGTTTTTCACTATTTAGCAGGAGTACTCCTTCCTTGGTCAGAAGAAAGATCAGTATTGGCAAGGTCATGAGAATGACAAGATCATGAGTTGCCACCCGTAACTGTTGTTGTGAGTATTTACAGCAGGTTACCCTCCAATAACCCACTGGAATCCCCCCCCCCACCTTAAATGCTGCATAATGATGGACAGAGTTCTGAGTAGGGGTTCTGTGGATGGAAGAGTTGAGGTGATTCTAGGCTCTGCCACATGAATGAGCTTGGAGATGCTTTGTGTTTCCAGTCTTGACTGACATTGACCTACCACAGCCCTCTGGAAGCCTCTGTTGAGAGCCACAGTTCTGAGAGCTTGAAGAAGCCGCATTGGGAAATGGATGAACAAAGGCGACAGACAATGCAGACCCAGAGCCGGGCCTCCGACCTACCACGTTCCTTGTCATTTGTTACCGTTACTGGGCTGTTTCGATTAGCAGAACTCTTCAGCAGTGGGTTGTTCATAAAATTTCTCCTAAAATAATTGATTTGTTGTTACTGTGGTTAATTAAAATACTGAGGGCAGTTATTTCTCTTTCCCTGATCTCAGGCTGGATCTGTGCCATTTTAAAGTGCAGAAAGCCGCGTTGGTTTAATTCCAATATTACTTTGCCAAGTTATTTTATTTTTTATTTTTTTTAAGAAAAAACAAACTCAGCCGGGCGATGGTGGCCCACGCCTTTAATCCCAGCACTAGGGAGGCAGAGGCAGGCGAATCTCTGTGAGTTCGAGGCCAGCCTGGTCTACAAGAGCTAGTTCCAGGACAGGCTCCAAAACCACAGAGAAACCCTGTCTCGAAAAACCAAAAAAAAAAAAAAAGAAAGAAAGAAAGAAAGAAAGAAAAACAAACTCTTAATAATGTATAAGGTTTACGATGGAAGCGCTTCATGGATTTTAGGGAACAGATCCAAACAGCCTTATGTGATAAGGAGTGCCTATTGTAGGTCAGCTCAGTATGGTTCTCAAGCCTGGAGTCTATGACATTTCTTCGTTGCTGTGCTCTAGTGTGTGGAGGAAGGCCAGGTGTACAATCCATCTCTGCTGTGATCTGCATCTGCTCCCACAGGTAGGAGCACATGTCGATAGCACGTTGAGTTTGGAATGACTGATTCACTTAGAATCTCAAGTAGGTCTTGAGTCAGAAAGCTCTTTCTGATGTCTGGTCACCCCAAACCATAGATGCCTCAGAGAACACAAGATCCCCTCCAGTGTTTAGATGACAGACGAATCCACAGCGCAGCCTTCCTCCTCAACCCAGCTGGAGCCTCACCACCAAGTGCTCTAGGCCACTTGGCCACACTCAAGCGGAAGAGCTGGTGTTTCCGAAGGACAGTGGGAAAATAAAGAGTGCACCCTGAATAGAAGGACAGATAGTCACAAAATCGTGTGAATCTTGTCTCATCAGGGTGAAGCAAATAAAACCAGCACTAGACAATGGAAAGACGAACATCAAAACAGCATAATTTATAGGAGAAAATGCCATCTGACCTAAAGATACAGAAAGAGACTTGAAAAGCAACATTGTACAACCATAGGAACAATGCTGCCAAAAATTAGTGCATTTAAATTAACTCACGTAGATCGAGAGATACCAAAAATAATGTAGCACTAGTTTTGCAAAAACTAGAAAACTAGATATTAAATTTACTGTCTATATTACTTATACATGTAAGAGTTATAGCATATATTTGTATGTATATATATATATATGGAGAGATCATATATATGTGTGTATATGGAGAGATTCTGTAGTACTATTATAAAATATGAGCTAGAAAAAGGCATATCTAATTCAGTAGTTAAAGGAGTTTCCTTTGGAAGAAGAGGAAGGAAAATGAGGGGGACTTCAACTCTGTCATATTTCATTTTTTAAATATTTTATTTCTTTTAAAATGGCAGGTATGTTACTAGTCAATGGTCTTGCTTGTTAGACTTATGGGTATTTGTTATTCTGCTACATCCTTCTGTTTGAAAGATACTCTAGTAATATGCAATGTAAAAATGCTTTCCATTTTAGTAATTCCTCTAATTTCTGTATGAGAAAACATGAGAACTAATTAGGAAATTTGGGTCCCTAGAAGCTTTTCATGTTCCTCAACATACATTAAAAGCTAATTCTCCGAGACCTCATTTATTTCCCTCAGCTTTCTAGCAGAGGCAAAATGGAGAAGAGCTCACTGCTGGTGGGCTTACGTTCTCTCATCTCCGTCTCTCTCTCTGACAATGGCAGTTTCCACATCCCCACAGCTGTCATCCACGCTGCTATAATGTACGCTTTGTTTCACTTCCTGTCCCAGTGTCCACATCCTGGAAGTTCGGAAAGCTTCCTCCGCTAAGTCCTGGGATGAACTGGGGCAAGGCCATAGTGGACAACTGTTAGTTACTGACACTCGGCTGCGGCAGCTGCTGGTTCTGTCGCTGGAGAATGTGCATTTACCATCATGTCCCACTTCCTGATGCTAAACAGCTCTCTCAGTCTTTTAATAGATTCTTGGGGGAGGAGGAAACGGAGGCTGGAGTTGACTTTATTCACTTGTGTGTCTGGCTTAGTCACATTGGCATCTGGCACCATGCCTACTGTTTGGACAGATGGCATTGTTTTCTGTTACACATACACACACTCCTGAGCCCACGCCATATGTCCCTAGGACTGAAGATAGATACAGTGCATTGGTCAAAATTGTATTTAATCAGACATTGAGGTATAAACCCCAAATGAACATTCTTTGCCATTTATATAATTAGGTCGAATGAGGTTCAGGTTTTTTCAAGATGGCATTGGTAAGGATGCAGGAAATGGTGCATACGCAGTGGTACCCTTATCTTTAGTGAAGGAAGTATGAAGAACATGGTAGGAGGATGCCTTTGAAAAGGTTTCTCCCATACAGAAAGAGGAGAAGCTTCCTGAGGGAGGTGTATAGAACATCCTGGGTTTCTAAAGATAGGTGCAGAGACTTCGTTCTTCTTCAGCCCTGGTGTGTCTGTCTTCCAGACTAAATGCTTCCCAGAACTCACTGGGACCAGCCTTCTCACACTCTCCTGTGAGCCCTGATAGTGAGGGCACCAAAGTCTGCATTCATAGGCTGAGTCCAGCCAGCTTAAGCGCTTTGTAAATAAGGGTTTATTGGAATCCACCAGTGCCTACTTTACAAATTGTCTACGGCTGCTTTCCCACTGCAGTGGGGAAACCTTAATAGTGCTGAAAGAGACCATATGGTCCCAAACCCCCAAATATTTACCATCTGGCCCTTTGCCAAAACTATGTGCCAATTATGAATAATACAATTTTACGTCTTGGAAGACTGACTGGGTTGTACAATGTTTCTGAGAAATAGCCGGTCAAAAATATATTCCTATTCGAGTAATACCATGATTGTATCTCTCTTATTTTTTTTTAAATTTTGCGAAATTTAATAAGTATTCTTAATAAAAACAGTCTCTTGGCTAGTTTGCTTTTCCCTGATTAAAATAATAGTGCTGAGGGTGTCATTATACCACACCTCAAATTATGCTGCAGAGCCATAGTAACAAACAGAATATGGCACATAAATAAACAAAAGAGCTCTAGACTAAACTAGAGAGCCCTAAAGCAAACACACTCAACTATAGGTACTTAAGTCTGCCCAAGAAGATATGTACTATGTGTGTGTGTGTGTGTGTGTGTGTGTGTGTTTGTGTATGCATGCGCATGTGATTTGTTGTACTTTCGTGACAGTCAGGAGACTGAAAGTGACAAGGAAGCCACTTAACTTTTTTGGTTTAGTTTGACTCTGCAAATGAGGAGTTTGATCTAAATCACAAGAAAATCAATGTCTTAGTTCATAAAGCACTTTTGCAAGTCTATGCCTCTAGTCCAGGGTTTTAGATGAGTTCCCTCCTAACATAGTTAATGGGCATCTAAATGCACAAACCAGCTTGCAGCTTGCAAGTGTCTCCATGCATTGTTTTATGGTCTCACGGGTTTTACTGCAGCAAGTGTACTCTGAGATCTAGCTTTGCTTTGTTTCCCGGTACTGAGTTATGCCCAACACCCACTCTGCTCTCGTTGCATGGTCTTTCTCTGTGCCCAGTCCTGGAAGCTCAGACGATTGTTCTAACACTGGAGAAAGCCAACAGCCCTAGAAGAAGTTATCAAAATGTGGCAAGCCTTGTAATCCCAGCATCACAGAACGACTGTCAGACTGTGAGGACTCTAAAGTGGCGAGGCAGAAGCTGTCGTGTGTCAGGCGCCTCCCTCCTCTCCCTCTAGGGATGCTCACTTAAGTTGCCATGGTGTATCTGCTGCATCTGAGTTCTCTTTTCCCGGGAGCTGTGCCAATCCTGGTAGAGTCCTTAGGGTGTAAACCTCAGATTCTAGCCTTCATTTGCAAAACTTCTGTGCAGGAGGAATCTTCTGGGTTCTGGATAGTGGGAATGGGGTTGGAATTTTCTAGACTATAGTGTATTTGGGCATGCAGCCATGGAGTGGATGAATGTGTACCAGGCTAAAGTGGCGGATGGAATATGAAGTGGTTGGTATGCAGTCTGCTGAAGTCTTTCCAACTTGGCAACTGTTTTCTCCAAAGCCCAAGTGCACAGTCAGGCTTGGATTTCCTCCCTCACATTCTCAGCTGGTTGTGCTAGCTCTTCTGTGGGAGTCTACCTGCACGGCTAGGCAACGGTTGACAAGATAATCTTCTGGAACAGTTGTGTAGAAAGAAAACAAGACCAGCTTCTATTTGGTTTCATCCTGATAGCTGACCAAGTCATCCAGTTCCCCAAACTTGGGGGTTTTAATATATTTCTGATAGTTAGGAAATAATGTATAGAAACCAACACTGAGGGGTATAATGAGGTGCTAAATATTAGATAAAAAACAAGAATTAATACATAGAGAACAGTAATTGTTGTAACATGCTGTCTAATGGGTTAGTTCATTTTATACCCCAAACGGAGCAAAGTTGAACTTAAATTCAAAAATTAGATAAGTAGCTGTGACCATGGTCGACTTTGAGAATGTTCTGGAGGTCTTAAGAGGAATAGAAGTGGCCCTGAAAGATTTCCAGGGCATAACAGTTCACTATCCACCACTGAATTCGTTTTATAAACATTTATTTGGCCATATGCTTGATTAATTTGTTAGGGCTCAAATAACACTACTGTCTCACCTCTGTTTCTTTAATGTCTTGGGATATTGATGCTCACCGTGTCTTTCATTTGGAATGTACAAGGCCACGAGAAGTAGTAAAGTTTCAGCTTAATCATTTCTGAGGATCTCTGCAGACCTTGTTTTCATACATGTGTATTACTTGATGGGCTTGAGGTATCTCAGTCCACCATGACAGAATGATAAAGTGGGGAAGGGAGAGACCAGCGTGTTAGAAACAATCTCTCCAGTCCTCCTTCATCCTCCCCCATTTTTGCTGCTTGTAGAAGCCTGACTTTGCTCTCAGGTTTCAAGCAGCCTTACATTAGGGGATAGAGACTACCTTGACCCAAGGGGACTGCTGTGGCTTATCTAGGACAACCAGGGAGTCGCTGGTGTGGGTATAGATGTGTCCTCTCACTCCAGCGTTAGCTGAATTGAAATCATTATGAGTATCTGGAAGATTCCTCAAAAGAGAAAAGCAATGCTGCCAAGTCCGTTTCCCAAGCAAGAATTCTGCAGAGGGTCAGCAAGCAATTTGTACAACCAAGAGAAAACTTAAAAGGAAAAGAGCTTTCTCCCAGTGGTAGATCAAGGGTGTTTTCCTTTCTGACAATCTACCCTTCTTATTCTCAACTTGCCATCTTGGTTCCCAAGTCTAGTTGGGTGATGGGCACTTTAGCTATAACTAAGAACGTAGGACCACTCAGCTATGGCTCTGGCCCTTCCTCTCTGTCCTCACGCCTGCTAGAAGCAAAAGGTGACACCAGGTGCTTGGCATTCTGGGGAACAGATAGTTTAGAACCTACCTTTTTTTTTTTTGAAGGGGTTAGGCAGGACTGCCTGTGAGTTGAGGCTCCATGCTTTCGGCTAGGCTAAATTGTCTTTGTCTCTTTGAACTTTACTTTCAAAGCACAAATCCATTGAAAACTTATTAAGAATGTCAAGATTTTGATCATAGAACATTACAACCTGATCACAAGAGTATTCTGAGCCTGTGGACTCGTGGAAGTGCACATAACCATGACCCCCGTCTCCATGTCTTCATATGTTATACATGATTTGGCTCCAGTCATCTTGAGACCCCAGGGGAGTCAATAGCAGCTTTAGAAAATGAAGTAAAATAATACCAGTGTCCTTGACTTTATTAAGCAACTAAATTAACCAGCCTCGCCAATGGCCTGGACTCAAGAATTCTTGTTGTGGAGAGGAATAGAATTCTTGTTTTAAAAACCACTTTGTCCTGTATGCTTTATTAGTCACAACTGAAAATGTCCTAACTAATAGAAACATCACGCTCATGCCAAGTCCACAAAGGTTCGAGACAGAGAAAGAACGCTGGCGGAGGTTTGCTCTTAGCAGTGACTCTGTGATGAGTCACACAGAGGATGCTGTCACCACTTTTCTCTGGACACTGCGGGCTGTGAGAGGACCACCGTGGGCTAGGGAACAATAGAAGACAGTGCCATCACATTCCGCCCCCTCACATTCTTCCACCCTCGGATGGCTCATCAAGCCCAAGCAGGGCAAAACCGAGCAAACGCCAGTTCACAGCTTAGATGCTACCCACAAGCTGAGACTGTGAAAAGAGCTCACTGGGGGCATCAGGGAGAGCTTGAAACAAGATTTTACAATGGCAATGCCATGGTTTGATGGTATTTCCAAAGTCTGTGTGTTGGAAATTCAATCTCCCTAATGCATCGGTGTTGAGATGTAAAATTATAAAATAGAGGGCCTCGTCTTGGATTAATTTCCTCTATCATTAGAATATGTTTGTTAGTTATCTCAGAAATGAATTTCTTATGGGTGAGTTTGGGTCGAGGTGTAAGACAGTGGTAGAGCCCTTGCCTAGCGTGTGCAAGGAACTAGGTCTGATTTCTTGCAACACAAAAGGATGAAATCTCTTTATCTCTTCTTTTCTCACCATGGTGTTGTGCTCTCTCTCTGTCTCTGTCTCTCTGTCTCTCTGCCTCTCTCTCTCTCTCTCTCTCTCTCTCTCTCTCTCTCTCTCTCTCTCTCTGCATCTCCATGCATATGCATGTACCCACAGAGAAAAGAAGAGTGTATGTGATCCCCTGGTCCCCCAGAAGGACAGCAAGAACTCTTAACTGACTGAGTCATCTCTCAAGCCCAATACTATACTTCTCTACCTTGCAGAAATTCACTAGGCAAATATTTGGGATTTTGTTCTGGGTCTTTCTTGCTTATGGGGTTGAGAAGCTAACCACTAAACTTAAAGTGCCGTGTTCATGTGGTAGTGCCTAATCTGTCCTTCCATTTCCTTCCAACACATGAGATTTTATGATTCTCCAATGTCTGACTCTGTCTGCCTGACCTACAGATTCTAAGACCGTGGCTTTATGAAATTTCAAGATGGACCAAATCTGTAAAAATCTATGGTGAATGATGGGGTTTTTCCTCTGGGAAATATAGCTTCTGAGGAAAAAAGTCAGCGGAATATGTTGAAACGAGGGGTTCTGGAGGGAGATGTGGAAGGGTGCCTCCTCTGTCAGATGCCTATAACTGTGCAGCCACAACCTTGTCTTCTACCTAAGGGAATGGAGGTGATCCTCAGAGGCTTCTGCTTTCTCCTCATGAATATTTAGGCATCAAGCATACTTCTCAGATCTAGAAACCAGCTTAGACATCTGTAAATTATGGGTCATTTCCTACTGTCTTAGGTTGTCCTGGTTTGAATAATGTTTCTCCAAATTTAGGTCACATTGAAGTCTTAGAATGTGACCTTATTTAGAAATATGTATGAGTAGTTAAGATGAAGTCATGCAGGACTCAAGAGGGCCATAAATTCAAGAACTGATGACATTAAAAAAAGAAACATAAAGACATTCAGGAAGGAAAGCCACATGAACACAGATAGAATTCAGCCACAAGCAGCTCAAACAGGCAAGAAGAGGGAGATGCCCCCAATCTTTCGGAGGAGGATGGCTCTGCCATACCTTTTCATTACCTTTTGTTTGACTTTACCTCCAGAAATGTGAGCGAATGTTTCTTACTGTGGTCTCAGGAGTAACATACATTTATTATTATTACATTATCTTGTAAGAATAAGGCTTGAGAGCTAGTCTCTGTTTGGGTCCTACATTATGAAAGGGGACAAGGTAGGAGGGTTATCCTTAATAAAATGGTGAACAACGAGACAGGCTTCCTTTTCTCTCTATCAGGAGCCCCTGAGGTGAGATTTTCAAACTGAGTGCGGCTTGCATGCCCACACACACCCCTCCTGGCTTCTCTCACACCCGCCTTTCCATCACACTTCTCTGCCAAAATCAGATCGCCTGGGCTTCCTGTTTGAACGGAGCAAGGGTTTTCAGTGACATCAGGCAAGAAGACAGAAACTGCTGGAAGTTTCCTCCGTGCTATATTAGCAGCACATGGGCGAATCAAGCTCATGCATTATTCAGAGAGGAAACTATGTGGGCTCTGAGTGAACTTTGGAGGAGTGGGCAGCTCTTGTTCTGCCTCCTAGAACGCAGAGAGCAAGTGGCATTCCTCACAGCGGAGCTCATGGAACACACCCAGGCACAGTGGGGCACTGGCCAGAGACATTTTCTGTGAGCTCGGACATCCTCAAACTCCACAAAGGGCAGCTGCGAGAAGCCTCCTGAAACCTGCACGCTCCTGCCTTCTCACCTGGTGTGTCTGCGTGAGCCTCATGATCACGCATCTCATTTAAAACAACTGCTGAGGCTTACAAACTCTCATTTCAATAGAACTTATGGTGTTTTTTCCCTAGCATCTCCTTAGCTTAGTTTTTCCTCCCAAGCTATATACATAAACAGAAATAAACACATAGTCATTTCCAGTTACAGGAAAGAAAACAAGAAGAAATAAAGTCAGGCAGAAAGTACTATTGTAAAGCAAAGATGGTAGATGCATCAAGTGTGGTTAAGGGCTGGGTGGGAGAGCAGGGAGAGGGGAACAGCAGGAAAAAGTCAAGAAAATGTCAGGGGCCTCTTGTTAGGGAGGTAAAAATACCTACAGACGAAAAAGGGTAAACATATGGAAAAAGACATAATAAATCATACTATTAGCTATCTCTCTAAAAAAACATATAATATGTATTAGTCTGCATATAAACATACATATACACTTTAAACGAAATTTTTTCAACTGGGCTGACAGTGCTCCCCCCAAGAGCCAAAGACCTTATAACAAACCCCCGACACCAGGCGTGGCTGTCTCCCAGATGTGCAAAGTAAGTTGCCATTGCTGAACACACCATGCACTTCATACGCAGGGCCCAGAGGACCCTGAGCTGGAACTAACCTGAATGCTTCTTACCCGAGAACCGGTTTCCATGGTACCAGAGGGCTCCATGCATGCTTGTGAAGGAAGGAAGCAACCAAATCTTGTACCCAGCTATGATGCCTGTGGACCACAGCAATGGCCAACATGGGCAGTAAGTAAGGGTGTGGGACTAGCGTGCGTGCTTTGACAGCAACCAACAGCTGTCTAGTTGGTCTTAGGAACTGCTCAACAATAGGAAAATCATGCCTGGACTAGAAACCTAGCTAATTACTCAGTGTTAATAACCTCATGGTTATTGGAAGAGAATCTACTAATTTACTAAACCAGCATGATCCCTAACCACACTCTAAATATTTCCCCCATTGCTCACAGATATGTATAGCCTTCACTTCTCATCAAGGGAACTTCTCTTTGCAACAGACAGAGATCATTACAGAAAATCATAGCCAATCAAAATGCAGAGGTGTGGAGTAGAGTCCTAATGGATATATTTACAGCACAACTCTGGTGTCTAAGACTCAAGGAACACTGGGGAAGCAGAAACAGAAATAGTGTAAGAGCCAGACGGTCAGAGAGTTTGCTGGGACAAGCATCTCTTAGGAATGTCAGAAGCTACACCCATAAAGACTCACCCAACGTGACTGCCTAAAACTGAGCTAAACAAGAACAATGGACATGCCAAAGTGGAGAGGAATGCTCACAGGGTGTCAACCCTACACAAAGGACTGTAGGCAAGAAAGGAATGCTGAGAGGAAGAGAAATAGTCAGCCGCAGGGAAGAGCACACCAATCTGTTATCCAATACCAAATGACCGGCCCTGAAAGCATACATACAAGTTACACTGTACAGACTGACACAGTTTCGCCACTGATGCCCTGGCCACATAGAGCAAGACAAGACTGTGTTTTCAACTAGTCCTTAAGTTTTGTGGCTATTATTTTAGCCGTTCTGTCTTGTGCTATTTATCTGGGAAGGTTTACTCACATTCTCTAGGGTTTTATAATTACAAGCTTTTGGCCGTCTGCTCTTACATGGCTGCTATAATCTGCAGAGTTGGTAGAGGGAAGGAAATGCAAAGATGCATGGATGGAACAAATGGTGAGACTGCTGTGGATTGCTTCCTGGGACTGTGATAAACACCATGCCCCAAAGCACCTTGGGGGATAAAAGGGTGTATTTAGGTACAAGTTAGATTCCCTCATCTAGAGAAGTCCGAACAATTGCTCAATGCAAGAACCTGGAGCAGTTACCGAAGCAGAGGCCTTACCAGAACATTCCTCACTAGCTTACGCCCCATAGCTAAGTCTGTCTGAATTCTTCCACAACCCAAGACCACCTGTATAGAGGTACCATCACGCACAGGGGGCTGGACCTTCCTACGATAATTATCAATTAAGAAAATGCCCCCATAGACATGCCCACAGGCCAGTCTGATGGAAGTAATTCCCCAACGGAGAGTCCCTCTTTCTAGATATATCGATCTGACAGTGTAAGCTAACTATTACAGAGAATTTGATTTAGAGCAATATTATCCAAAATGAACTGGAGGCTTGGCCGAGTGGCATAAACAATACTGATTTTTCAGATTGCTTAGGTACATGATCCAAACACTGATTTACATTATTGAAGAAAATACCAATGACCAATAAAAGAATTATGTAACAACACTAAATATATGTATTAAGCTTGGTTTTCTGAATATGCTCCTCTGTAGCTGAGATTAGATGTGCACTACTATAGGCACCTGTCGATTAGCATTTAAGGGTTTGCAAGAAAACCTATTATTTGAAAGTTAATAACCTTACAGCTGCCTGGGATCAGATGCTATTCCGTGCAACCAATAAATACAGTAATCTGAGTAAGTTAATAGGTTGTGCTGGGATCAAACTGATAATTTTCTGATCAGCAGCATATAAAGATTCACTAGCTTGGTTGGAACGGCATTTGGAACACAGAAGTCAATCAAATAGCAAAGACCCATGAAAACTAAGCAAAGTGTTGTTTCTATTTTGTTCGACAGATATTTCTAAGTCTGTAGACAAAATTGATCTCCGATCATTTTATGTGTCTGGGCACAAAGGTAGGGAACTGAATATTTGCCAGAAAATAAAGTTGAAAGTCCAAGTTTGATTTTTAAAAATTTTATATGAAGTATTTCTGGCGCTTCAGATTAAAATGCTGCAACTTGGCAGCTATAACACTTGTACAAATACAGTAAGGTCATTTGTAGGCTGACTGTTTACAAGCACTCTCTATGCTTTATCTTATGTCAATGTGTCTTTGAAACTAGGATTATTTCGTGGAACATCAGGACATAGTCCAGGCCACACAGTTTACCTTCATAGAAGTTTCCAGCATGACTGGGACAAAAAATTAATTGTAAATCAATCATTTATTCCACATAAGAAATTATTCATTCATTCGATAGTTATTCTCAAGTTCCTATCATGTGTTCCAAGCCCTGTACTGATGGAACGGGGAATGCAAACAAGACCAAGATAACTGTAAAGTCTTTCACTTGAGATGTTACGTTCCTAGGCCAGGGGAGAGGCTCAGTGAGTGACGTGACACCCTGCAAGTATGATGACCTGATGAGATCCTTGGCATAAGTATAAAACTAGGCATGGCATGTATTTGTATAATCCCAGCAATGGGGAAGGGAGATGCCTGCACTTGCTGGCCAGACAGCCACGCCAAATCAGTGAGCTCCAGGTTCGGTCAAAGAGAACAATTGAGGAAGACACTCAACATCTACTTCTAGCCTCTATACACATTCAAATGTGTGTACGCATATGTGTGCACGCACGCGCGCAGGCACACACATTCTCCAAATTAACAAACTGTACCTAATTCTGAATCTTAAGTGGTTACTGATCTAAAACAAGAAATGATCATCAGAATTTTATGTACCACAGTTTTTTAAGAACATGATTTGAGCTTTAAACCTTGTTATGGTGCTATGTTCACTACATCATGGTCATAAATAAAGCAACAGGCAAGTGTTTCTTCTTCACGCTGTATGAACTGGTAGCTTTATCATTCAGTAGCTCCATGGTGCTTATGTGTGAGCAAGTTCCCCTGTGCCCCACTTACCATAATGGCATGGACCTAGTAGAATTGTGGTTATTAGTAATCTGCTTAGAATTTATTTAATTTCATAGAAGCATGTTATTTGATTTTCTGCAGCTCAATTAGTGGTGTAGCTCCAAGAGTATAGCAAAAAAAATAAGACAAACCAGGAGGGCATAGCAAAGAGCTGTAGCCTCCTCAGTCATGGGAGGGCTGAGCCTGAATGCTACCGTTTCCTTAGAAGTGTTCTCATCTAGGCAGGGAGTCAGAGCACAGGGCACAGGGCACTTTCTGGGTTGTCCTTTCGTTCGTTGTCGCAGAAATTCACTTCAGAACTTCCTGGTTTTCAACACCCTCTCCACCATGAAAATCCTGCAAAACTGTGATTTGATTGGGCTGTATTCATAATTTAGGACACAGCTTTCTTTCTTTTTCTTGTCTTGTTACTGATCCATCTGATTCAAAATGCATATTTTTCAACTGGTATTACCGACGTGGACCTTTCTGCAAAAGATTTCTTACACAGATTCTTCTGGACATTGGCACTGGAAATTGACTTTGATGTTTAGAAAATAAATTCTGACCATTAGTCATCTAGCCCAAATAATACCCTTTTAAAAAAAAACCACAACGTTGTTTGAATTGCTCTGAATAAAGAATAAAGCTATTGTGATTTATTAAATAAAAGGTCAAATGCATATTTAAATATATTTAAAGCATCTAAGTGTTTTAAAAATGGTTTCAGGCCTATTATTGATTGTTTTGTACGTTTATTATTTCATTTTCTCTGTCTTGATGAATTTTTTGAGAGTTCGACCCTGGCCCGAACATTCCAGACCCCCCAGCCAGTGGGCGAAGAATGCACCGCTGCTTGCCCTGCTCAGCTGGTTTCTGCGGCCACTCTCTTAAAACCATTTCATTATTTTCTTTCCAAAAGTTACTTGTGAAAACTTGTTCTTAAGCAGTCAAGTTAAAGTTATAAAAAGAAAAATGAGTTACATACCCAAGCACAGCCTTGAGACTTAGCAGGTTTTTAATCATTGGCACATCCTACTCAAAAACTTATACATTGGGAAATAAATAATCATTTGAAGCATCGCCATGGTACCCAGATATATACAAGCACTCACACTGGGCTAAAAAGAAATACACTTGTGGGAAGGGAAAAAAAATGTTCAACTTTCTTGAGGTTTGCTTATTAGAAACTCTTAAAATACTGTGGCACATTGAGGACACATCTGGAAATTGCAAACAGTGTCAGCAAGGTTCAATTTAGTAGCTCTGTTTTGTCTTCACTACAAATCCTTGGCAGGAAATAATAAGAAAAAAATAAATTGTGCGAGCACCCATCATGATGTTGGAGAAATATCTAATGAGAAGTGTGGTCAGCTGAGCCATTACATAGACACTGGTGAAAGACCAATCAGAGGTGACGTCCAGTCGAACCAGATGTGTGTGGAGCATTATCTGTTGTATGTTTCACCTGTGGGATTGCTCAAGGCTAAAACAACACATCTGTATATGGTGGCTCTTAACACAGTGGGGAATGTTCTGCTCAAGGACAGGAAGTAATTGATCCAGCTCCTTTGGTATCCCCTGGGCTCTCACACCATCTCCTTCTCCTCGGGTTCTGCCCTCTTCTCTGCCTTCCTTTTGTTCTCTGTAAACTTCCTGCACTAGCAGTCAAAGACTGACTACCCAGTGCTCTTGAAATCAAATCCACAGTGTGTAGAGAAAGAGGAGAAGGCAGCAGAGGGACATGAGGAATTATCAGGTTACTTTCCCTAGCTCTTAGTTTTCAAATTCTGCTGTAGTCTGGTGTTCTCTCTTACCTCATCTGCTGACATTTATCACCTTTCCCAGGATGTGCTCTGTCTTCTCCAACCATAGCTAACCACGGTGAGGGCAAATGGCCTTATCTGTCTTACTCTTTGTATCTGTGTTGTGTTAAGTAACATCAGCGTGACATTAATATTATATAGTCATCTGTTTAAAATGCTGAATAGCATATCCTTTATGTTGTGCTATATTAAATTGCCAAATTTTCTGTATACATTAAAGAACAGGATAATATTTTATTAAGTTGTAATTCATAACAAATCCAAAAGGAACTGCATTTTCAGCCATGGGGTTGACCTCATAAAAAAGCTAACCCCCGAGGAGAGTTTAGATTAGCAATCTGAAACTCATTTGGCAAATATGAGTTTAACAACACAAACAGTATCAAATGAAGCCAGGATTGGGTACCTCAAACCAGAGGTTGACAATAAGGAAGCCAACTGATAGATGTGAGCATCACGCTAAGAGATAAAACACGTCTGGGTAAGGATGACAAACTAGCAAAGGACTTGAACTTGACATCAGCAGAGGAGACTAGAGTTGACTAAGTAGAAAAGCAAACTGGGTCAAAATTTTTTTTTTTTTTAGGAAACATTACTTAAATCAGAGGCTCTAGTTTCAGAAGAGTCACTATGCAGCACAGCCAAGACGGGGAAATAGAGGGAACTGGCTCTGGGCAGGGATGGATAGCCAGCGCCTAGCTCTGAGAATGGGCCAGCCAAGCAAGGGCCACAGCAGACAGCGACACAGCTAATAGGGTATGAGACAAAGGAAAAGAGGCAAATGTAACTGATGGTAGAGTTGGGTGCATGGCTTTGTTTGTTATTGCTCTAGAAGTCTCTATTTATCTCTTATATTCGCCATATAAATTTCAGCTTGTTACTCTTAACTCATCTCGAGGGGTAACTCTTTATGAAGTCTACCCCCTGCCTAAAAATGCAGTTCCATTTAGATTTGTTATGTATTACAACCTTATAAAATGTTGTCCTGTTCTTTAAACTATACAGGAAATTTGACGATTTAATATAGCACAATATAAAGGACATACTACTCGCCCAGCACTTTAGATAGACATGTATTCTATATCAAACAGATTAGCATATAATATTAATGTCATGGCTGATGGCATGTTCCTCCTCTGCCTTCTCCTCTTTCTTCTGCGCTGCTCGCTGTGGATTTGATTTTAACTGTGCTGGGTGACCCCTAGTGAGGAAACTTTGTAGAGGACAAAAGGAAGGCAGAAAAAATAGGCAGGACTGGGGGAGGATGTGATGGTGTGTTAGGCCAGGGGATGCCAGTGGAGCCGGAACAATTATTTCCTGTCCTTGTGCATAGTGACATGTCCCTATGTTCCTGTACCCAGGATCCCGAGGGCAGACAGATAACAAATTCAGGGTCACCCTGGACTTTAGATCAATGGTGATGAGGAGAATCGGGGTGCACGATTGTGCAGAAAAGTAGTGAAAGCCATGAAGACAGCGTGTGCAGTAGAAAATATGTTTTCTCCTGTCTAGCCGGTAACCAACAGAATATTAAGCTGTCTTTGTCTAAGATAAACAATCTGCTCTCAAATATATGGGCTCATGTGCATGGCTCAAATTCCTATAGCTATCTCAGTATTTGGACAAGTTAAAATTGTTATTGTAGAATTCTACTCCAAAATCAAAATATTTAAACAATGAATATAGCAAATCCAAGGTGTTGGTGTGTATCCCCTGATAATCTTAGATTTCTCTTTGAAATGAACTTTTGAGTAGAGTCCCAGGCTGGGTGGGTGGATGAGCTTCCACTAAGTTGTTTTCCAAATGCTGGCTGAGTCTTGTTGTTAAAACTCAACAGAGATACTGACACAGACGCTTAAGCAAAAGATGGTTCAATCAGAGCCACCCTAAGAATTACAACCTGCCAAAAATAAGGTATTTTCATTCCGGAACTCTTGATTGAAGGTCTATAAAATCAGAGCACCGATTTCTCCATTCTTACTCCCGATTTCCTGTTCGAGTTGTCTTTGCTATTTTAGAATCTGTTTGATGCATTCCTTTGTCTTCTGTAATCCTCTGGTTTCTATTGCCCATGGTCAAAGAAACTTCATCAATACCTAGTATAAACCATGTTTGGAATTGATACCGAATGCATATGTAAATGCTTCTGGTGGGAACGGGAAACGAGGTCAGGCCGAATGTAGCTCCGGAGCTTGGCAAGTCAGTGTGCACATTTAAAACCCTTTGTGGAATTCAGAGAGCACTTGACTCATGAGCACAGGATTAGACTTCTGTTTCTTGCTCTCTCCGAAGATTATTTTTGGTGAGGGCTCTCCTACATTTCTCCATCACACCACCTCCTTCATCAGAGGGAATCTTCTAAACGTGGAGGGTGTCAGCACAGATCAGCTGGGGCCCTATTTATAAAGGTAAAAGGGTAGGCATGCTAATTTAACAGGTAGAAAATATGAGTCAAGGCAGGACCGTTAACAAAGAGCGATGCTGTGTTCCCCTGGTAACTGGGATTCTAGCAGCACAAATGCTCAGCAGGGTTGAAACACCCTTCCTCTTATGGATGACAAGCACACGAGAAAGAAAGAGACTATTTTGGTAAGTGGCATCCAGGGCTGTTTCCACTCACTCACAACACAAGGTCAGATCATGAACTTAAGGCTTTCACATCATGGCTGCCTGATCATGTGTTCTAGCTTACTGGGGAATACATTATGAGATAGAGAATTGTGTCAAAGAAGTCTTTTCAAAAACATGAATCAATCACGGATGGCTAGGAGTAGTTCTTCATTTAAAAATAACTTACCTTGCCAGGTACTGTGCTAAGGAATGACTATATATATATGTGTGTGTGTATGTGTGTGTGTGTGTGTATATATATATATATATTGCCTTAAAGGTGTGAACTTCCTGTTTTCATGACTGTTGCTCTGGCAGAGAGGCAGACATTGAGCACAGAATGCCTCCATCTGCGAAAATTCCTCAGAAGAAAGAGACCATCATGGCTGAAAATCTGATTAGAGCTTCATTTATGTACTAGGAAAGGCTGGGCATTGCTCACTGAGGACGTCCTGTGAAACCTGGAAGAACAGCTTTGTCTTCAGAATTATTCTGGAAAAGCTGGAAGGCATAAAGAAAAACTTGGAAAATAACAAACTGAGTCCCATGTAATAAGCAAATGACAGAGGCCAAAGAGACAAGAGTCTAGGGAGGCGAGGATGGTGCGCCTCTGTAGAAGGTTGGAAGCTGGGGAGAGGAGGTAGCTGGAGTCCCTGAAGGCCAGGCTAACAACGCAACGTCACCTAGAGGGCAACAGGAAGCCATTGAAGAGAGGGGTGATGAGATGTGTCACTGCATGCTGTGGAAGTCATTCAGCCTGCTGTGTTGAGAATGAACTCGTGCAACTTCTCAGCAGGAGAAGCCGAGCAGGGTCCAAGCAGTATGGGGGTGGCGGGAGGCTTTCAGAACACTGTGGCGGAGAAATACAGGGGTATGTCCATGAGAGCCAGCCTTCTACTTCACTTGAGGATTTGAAAATTCATGAAGTTAGCTATAGTGCAGATGGGGGGGGGGGGGAGGCAAAGAACACTAGTTAACCATAGAGGTCTCTACAGAGAGACAGGAAGTCATATGACTGGGCGGAAAGAACTATAAGGTGGGAGGAGACGGGAACTGGCCCTCTTTTGGGTCTGGGATCCAAACTGAGAGGCACGATCTCTAGTGTCTGGCTGCTCTGCTTCTCTGATTGTTCAGCTTTCACCCGCTAATATCTGACTCTGGGCTTTTGTTATTAATTCCAATTAGGACTCGTGCAACACAGTTCAGGTAGTTGTGGTCTGAGGTGTGTCCGCTCTGCAGGCTTTGGGGTCTGTGTTAAGGCAACACACCGTAACAGTACATCTGTAGGGGAGCAAGGCCACCTCAGGACCAGGCTCACATGAAAGAGAAGAGACCTGAATTTCACAATCCTTACAAGACCGTGACTTCAGCTACCAGAACACCTTCAATCATGCCGCAGCTCCTAAGGGACCCATCATGTCTAATAGTGCCATGGACCTGGGACCAAAGTCTTAATGCCAGAGTCTTCAGGAGCTTCCAGATCCAAACTCTGACAACCATTGACTACATATTGTCTTATCTGTAACAAGCAAGAATCCACTACTTTTTAGTTAAGCTATGATTAACAAAACGGTTCTTCATTAACTGACGTACCCAAACAGCAGACAGTCCTTTGCTGTATTTGTATGACAGGAGTTCTTTGAAGCATATCGTTTTGTGTTCCTGCCCCTGCTGCTCAGAATAAGCCACTGTTAAAGGACATCAAATGTTCTCCACTTATTTATCCAATTCCCTTTGATAAATAAGTCCATGAACATGAAAATATATTCAAGGTTATAGGAGCTTGTTTGATAAGGCAATTGATTAACATTTTTTAAATAAAAAAAGCCACTGTTAATCTGACTCATGAAAAGATGCAAAAGGAAAAGGTTGATTGAAGAACTAGAGATAAATGTGAATCATCTTAGGAGCACAGAGAAAGGCATTTCCCTGGCGCTGTTAACAACTGACAAAGGTTACAAGGTTCAGCTTCATGCTTTTGAATGAGACCATCCTACCGGCTTCTCTTCCCCGGGATCCACAGAAGACTCCTAAAGCGGTGTTCCTAGGACAAAACACGACCCAACACACAAACACAAAAGCTCTTACTCAAACACACATGGAGAAAACAGAAGCCAAGCCCTGCAGGCAGCTGTATCACAGAGGCATTTTCTGGGCCCTCATGGCGCTGAAGTTCTTTGTTAATCTCTACGACAGGGTGTAGACTATTGATTTCTGAAACTGGAACCTAGGTTATAAGTGTGGAACGTAAGTGAACACTGCGTGGATTGAAAGAATGTCAGTTTTGGTTATGCAGCCCTGGGACATCAATTTACCTTAAATACAATAAATTCATGTCCACCCTCTCAGACTAGAAATGCGTTCCTTTTTTGTGCCTCTCTTCTAGGCTCTGCCCCCCAATAGTTTACCTGCAGTGTTTTCCATGTTGCTACTTTCATTTCTTCTTTCATATCCTTTTCTTTTCACGAGACTGTTTAGGTGGCTAAAGTCACATAGTCGATTCATACAGTGGCAAGTATTCACTGCCCATTGTCATTGATTGTATTAGCACGCTTTTTATTTTATTTTTCTCATTAAGCCATCTGATTCATCTATTTCTTTAGGTTAGTAATATACATTTCCTGTTTTTTGTGTGCGTATGTGTGTGTGTGTTCTCTGCCATCCTCCGTGAACAGTATGCACACACAACCCCCTATGCTTTTTGCCTAGAGTTGATTCCAAAAGCGTAGCTACCTGACCTTGTTTAAGAGTATGGCTTGGGTGCTGTGTGGGCTGGATGAATGCGAGCGAGGGTGCATTTAATGTAAATGCCTCCAAGGACAATACCTGAAGAGAGGTATCATCCATATTCAGCAGAATCATTTCTTTGGCAGCTGAAGTAAACCTGTAGGAATCTTGCTGCCACAGAAACAAACTCAGACGCCCGCAGCTGGCTCACCCACCTGCACACACACACACACACACACACACACACACACACACACACACGCGCGCGCGCGCGCGCGTGCAAGGGAAATTGTTCCCTCCACTTGGGGATATGGCTCCTTCACAGTGGGCTGGAGAACGAGCAGGGATGCATCACAGGCATGAGTCATGAGAAACTGAAAGAGTCGAGTCCCGTTGATGCTCACAGGAACCTTTAGTGGGCAGAACGTAATTACCAAATCCGTAAGTGCTATTCTTCATGATTCATCTACCGCTGCTTCCTGGCTCCCTCCTCTGCATCATCCCAACGTGACAGAAGGCCCTGGCTCCTCCGAGTGGCTGGAGAATGGGCAGCTTTGTTTGGGAGATATTCTGGATCCTCATTGCTGGTTCTAGGGTCAGTGGTCCGCATTAGCTTTTGGAGACAGGTACATAGGTGATTCACAAGGCTATTAAAGGTCTTAAAGTGACAGAGGCATCGTTAGAAAAACAGTAGAGCTATGGGAAACAACCTGAAAATGTCCTGCTTGTAACCCATCACCCTCGGAAATTCTTCATCTGGGGAGAAAGAAAATTAGAATTAGATTCATTTATTTTCACTTCCTGACACAAAAATGAACTATGAATGAACCTTTTTTTTTTAAATTTGGTTGATGTGTCTTGTTGCTTCTTCATAAAAAGATAGAGTTGTTTTCTATTAAGTGCTTTTCCTGTGACCAGAATAAGCTTATCCTTGGTTTTGAATTTTCAACTCAACTGTTCTCATAAAAGACGGCTGTTGTGCAGAACGAGATTTTCTCAGCTCTCGCCGGAAACGTGTTCCCGCAAACAGTGACCCGGCTCAACCCCACTCAGTTTCTCAGAGCAGATGAGGTCATGTCCTGGTGCGGTGGCTCTCTGCGCTGTACAATCCCAATGCTTTGACCCGGGCTGGCATAGAAATCGGGACCCAGGATTTCAGACTGCACAGCCGTCTAACAGAGGAGGGTACTGTCTGTACGGCGAACACTACATGATTCATTTTTTTCTTAGAAAAAAATTAAAGCCATATTTCTTTGATGTGTCAGCAGTGATGACTGAAAGCAGATTGCAGATTCTTTGTGCTCAACTAGAGGGAGAAATCCGGAGAGAGAGAGAGAGAGAGAGAGAGAGAGAGAGAGAGAGAGAGAGAGAGAGAATGAGAGGTTCCTTTTCAATCAAGCAGGGTTATTGCTAGTCCTAGCAAACTCACCTAAATCAAATGTATAGTCCTTGGAATGTAATAGTGAAACCTAATGATGCTCACAGAGAGGCCGTATGAAGAGGAAAATGAAAACGGAAATAATTATTCTTGTCTGTCTAGGAAAAGAAGCCAGTGGGGAGGGGGGCAGCAAAGACACCGGAATGTTTGTGTGGGGCGCGAATACAAGGATGCACATTGAGAGCTACAGGAAGAGGAAGGGGCCTTTCCCAGAATAATTTGGAAGTGTGGCCAGAGGGCTTTTCAGAGGCTCTGGTGTCATTTCTTATCTTCCTGTGTCACTGTCCTGCTGTGATCCCATCAGGCTGTCGACAGAGATGCGAGATGGAAGATCTATGCACGGTAAACATTACACCTGCTTGAGAGGTAGGAAAATGAGCCGTGTGGACGAGACAGTCTGCTGGAAATCCACTACACACAAGATGTCCAACCGTGCCATCTAAAGGTTTCTAAAGATGAAGGGCAGGGAACTCTGAAAGAAAACAGTTTTCAGGAGAAGTAGAAGGCTCCATCCTCTTCCTTTCTATGGAAGTTGCTGGCTCTGCAGCCTGGGACATCAAGGATCCCCATCATGTAGGGCTATGACATCTACCGGATTATGTCTTCATGAACAAATCACCGTGCTTTAATCTTCTGCCCTGGTGGAAGCTTCAATACTTTTTTTTTCATCCCTTGGCTATCACTGATTTTGCCCTCAAACCAAGGTTGAAGCAAAATCTAGGAAGGAGTTCCAAAGATTCAAGCCCTGTGCAGTCCTGGACCAGTCAGCAGACCCTGGGAGAAATCTTTTCTCTGGAAAGACACAGAGTTCCAGGTGTTTTTCTTGGAAAACACCCAGATGTGCAGATGTGCGCTAGGCAGTCACTCTCTGCTTCCTGAACAATACGCACTCTCTCTAAGAAGGCCGGCTCACCCCGGGCTCAAACATGGGCAGTCAGAATCTCACTGAAAAGCAACAGCGTTAGCAGAATGGAGTTAGCTGATTGCAACACATCCCAGCTGGGGTAATGAGCCTGCATGCACTATAAATTACATAATCTTCTACCAGCAGAGTGAAATGCGATTTCTTGTTCAGACCTTGGAGCTTTGGGTGTTGCTGCTACTGCCATTGTTTTTAAATTGTGAATGACATCATGAATGCGTGGATGCCCCTGATCAGGAGCATAGCGCTGTTCCCACGGAAACCTTAGGATAGTCTCAGCAAATGGAGGTAGAGAGAACATTGACCAAGGACCCCTCCATTGCCTTGCAGGGAGCTTTGGAAATGGTGCGGTGAGAGTTCTCCCAAATTAGACGATCAGGCTGACAGGCCTAACATCACTAGCTTGCGAAAACATCATCGAATGTGACAGGATGGAAATCTAGGTGGCATAATGAGGCACGGGAGCAATATTTCCAAGGGTGCTCGCAGTTATTCCACAGATTGCTCCCCTCAAGGCAAGTAAGCTCCCCAAATTCATGTGTCTATGTTCATGTATTTTCTTTTTCTTCATTGTTCCCCTGCTATGTATAATTCACTGACATTCGGTGGGTTATGCCAGATTTCAAATATATACCTCCCTCCAGGAAACAAAGGATGCTCAGGCTTCTTGACCATTTCAGTGGAAAGAGAACATCTTCCCAGAGGATACAGGATGTAATCATTGTTTTCCAAGGCAGTCTCATGTCAGATTTGTGGCTTGTCTTCCTCGGTAATTATGTTTTGCTTGGAATCGTCCGTGCTACTCTCCGTCAATGCTTTAAAATTCCTTAATTAAAACAACAAATCATCAAAGTTCACACGGGACAAGTGCATATGATGTTTCTTATTTTAGACACGGGCCATATAGAATGAGAAAGAAGTCATAAATAGAATGATGACATAAACTCAGTGAAGATTATACAATTGAGACGTCCCTGTTCTTTGCAGAAGCTGGCCTCAGACATGAACAGAACGGGAATTTGCAGTTTCCATGATGTACAATTAGGGTGAATATTATGTCTAGAAACAATGTCTAGGTATGAAAGAGTCAGAGAAACTCTTAAGTTTATTTTCTGTTCTTTCAAGTACATTTAGCCACAGTTTTCATAATCAGCAAACCTGTCTTACTTGTGTGATGATATTACATAAACCTATAAATAATTTTTCCAAATAAAGTTTTTAGTTGTGGGTGTCAGAGCTCCTGAAATGTTTTCTACTTACTTCCCTCTTTTGCCCAAGGAAGTTTTATTCGGCTCCAGGTATAGATGTATATGAAATAAGATGAAATATATGAAATATGTATGCTAATCAAACATTTACCAATAACAAACCATTAAGAAATTAATCTTAAAGAAATAATTTGATATACATATACTTTACCATTTATTAAAGATGAGTTTTCATACTAATGAGATGAGTATGCTTGTTTATTTTTTTTTAAGAATTAAATAGGCGAATACTTGATATTGCAAGGTATAGTTCATCTTCCACACTTTTCCGATGTGATCAATATTTTGCTTTTAAGATTTATCAATGCTGGAAACAGTGTTTCACATAAATGTGGAGGAGAAAATGACAGAAAGATTCATTCAGAATTTCTTGAGCCAAAATTCATTTAACATTAAAAAAATAATCTCAATCCAACTAAACTATATAGGAAGGAAAATCCCAGGTAAATGGATGGAGCTTGAAACATTCAGTGTGAGCAAGGTGAGCAGACACAGGAAAGCAGGGGCCTTCTGCTCTCCATAGAGGGGGATGCTAGCCATGACTCTTCTCTCTCCAGATCTGCACTTTTATCTGATGGGGAGGTATCTAGATTTTAAAAGCAGTTTGGTTTTCCCTGGGAAAAAAACTATTTTGTCTGCTCTCAGCAATCCTTGGTTTATTGTGTAGGGTTGAAACCCCCAGAATATTCCCCAGTTTATCGTATCTCTTGCTGTCAACCTTATTCAGCTCACTGGTGAGACTTTATGGGCATAGCTTCTGCTATTTCTAAGAGACAAGGTCTCAAAGCAAATTCTTTGTTCCTCTGACTCTTAAAAATCTTCCTGACTCCTCTTCCATAGACTTACCCAGAGAAGGGCACATTAATTGGTTATCCAATACCACATGGTCACCCATCAAAATACAGACATACAAGTTACATTATACACACACACACTGAGCAGGTTATACTTACATATTTAGGAATACATAAGAAATCAAGAAAAAGAAGTTATCTTGAAAGGGAGCAAGAAGAAATATACAGCAGGCTTTGGAGGAAGAGAGGGGAAGGGAAGGGAAGGGAAGGGAAGGGAGGGGAGGGGAGGGGAGGGGAAGGGAAGGGAAGGGAAGGGAGGGGAGAGAAAGGTGGAGGGGAGGGAAGGGGAAAGAAGGGGAGGAAGGGAAGGGGAAGGGTAGGAAAAAGGAGGGAAGGGAGGGGAGGGAAGGGGAAGGGAGAAATGTTGTAATTATATTCTCAAAGTATAAAAGAAATAATTTTAAACCAAATATTCTAACACAATGTTAGCCAAATACATACTAACCTGATGCTTAAACACTGAGGAGTGGTGGTAGGACAGTCTTAAATTCTTTTCTATAATTAAACTATTTTGTTTCTAGAAGAGCAAAAACCATTGTATGCGCAGTAAAAGCACTGTATTTCAGAACAGTAGTCTTGAGCCCAAGTTACTGTGTTACTGTGTTTCAGAGCACTTGAGATGGCATCATGTGGCATTATGGCAGGGCAAGGCAGAGTGTTGTACAGTCTTGCATGTTCAGAACCAAGGCTTTAGTGATGTCACACAGTGAATAGCGGATAAGGACTGCCAGAAATGTTTTAATTCATTCCTCCTTTTCTTTTCTTTTCATTTTCTTTCCTTATTGGTTTTTTTTTTTTTTTTTTTTTTTGGTTTTTCAAAACAAGATTTCTCTGCAGCTTTGGTGCCTGTCCTGAAACTAGCTCTTGTAGACCAGGCTGGCCTTGAACTCACAGAGATCCGCTTGCCTCTGCCTCCTGAGTGCTGGGATTAAAGGCCTTCGCCACCACCGACCAATGATTCCTCTTTTTCTTTTTTTGGTTGTTGCACGGCCAGAAATCTTTTACTATCGCCAAAGTTTGCATGGCTCACTCATTCAGTTATGTGACCCGCAGAAGGTCACAATGTGCAGTAACCTGAAAGCAGCCACAAAACATCAAGCACGGAGCCTCTTCCCTGCGTGAGAGATGGTTGTTGGTGCTGATACACATCACATATGAGGTTTCGTACATTTCCGTTCTTTGTAGGAAGCAAAGCAAGGCCTAATATGGTAGGGAAGAAATATGGAAGGTCTGAGCTATCAGATCTCTGTGGATGATTCATCCCTCCATTCTCAGCTGTGAGACCTTACAGCTCCATAGTCATTTTCCTCTGGATATTGATTAGCTTGTGAGAATCTTCCTGAAAACTCTAGTTAACCATTGTCTCCCTTTCTTCTGCATCCACTCTCTTGGTTTCATTCATATTAAAGCCAAATTGTATACTCTTGTTATTTTGAATTATTTTTTATACAATGAAATGTGACCTATTCTTTATTTCTCCTCTCCAACCTTTCACACATCCCTTCCAACCTATCCCCTGTCCACCTTCATGTCCTTCTCCTCCTCTTCTTCAGCTCTTCCTCTTCCTTTTCTTCTGAGAACCACTGAATCTAGTTTATGCTTTCCATGTGTGCATGGTATAGAGTCACCCACCAGAGCATGGGAAATCAGTAGTAAAGCCAACATTTCTAAGGGTAGCAAGGGGGTACACAGACATTACTCTGTGACCCAAAAAAAGGATTTCCAGGACTCTGTGGAAAAGTAAGTAAGAAAACAACATTGGGGCAGCAAGAATTGCTGAGATAGGAAGAGACACTGGCTCAGGAAGCCCTGCTATCATAGCTGTGGAGTTCAGTCATAGCACATGAGCTTCACCACTTTGAAAACTTAAAGTCTTTAAATTTTTTTTAAAACAGTGGGAAAAGACAAATGAACCCTCACACCCAATTCCTATGATGTAGGTGCGGTGTTCTACAGATGAAGCAAGGCTTTCTGGGTCTGCATTGCTTCAGAGACAGAATCAGTGGCGTAAAGAGCCCACCTCCACACACCATTTCTCCTTCGTGATACTGAAAACTTTTAAAAACATTTTTACCTACTCAGTTGTTATTGCCTTTTCCTCCACCTCCTCTTCTCCCCATCTCTCTGCCCACGATCTCCCACCATCCTTTGCCCCAGTGTCCCCACAAACACTCTCCTCTCACACGTGTTCTGTTATCTTTACTACTCGTCTCCCCCAAAGCTTCCTTTCTCCCCTTGTGGACCACTTTCTGGTTCCCAGGCATCTACACAATCTTATTCCCGTATACACCCACACATAGAAAGCTCAGGTCCGCATATGAGAAAGAGCATGTGATGTTTGTCTCTCCAGGCCTCCCTCTGCTTGTTGAATATAATACTCTCCATCTTCTTTCCATCTTCCTGAAAATTGCATGATTTTATTTTTCTTTGTGGCTGAATAAAATTTCATTCTGTCTATGTGCCACATTTTCATTATCCATTCTTCAGTGGATGGACATCTACGCTGGCTCTATTTCCTAGTTATGATGAATAGAGCAGTAATAAAAGTGGACCTGTAAGTAACTCTTCAGTACTTCGAGTCTGTGCCCAGGAGTGCGATAATAGATCATATGGTATTTCTGTGGTTGGCTTTTCGAGGACCCCCTAAGACTGATTTCCTCCACGGTCACATGGGTTTTCTATTTCACCAATCACCAGTGTTCTTCCTCTACCTCCGCAGCAGCTGCTTTGACTTGATGATCCATTCTGATGAGTGAGACAAAATCTCAAATTAGTTTTAGTTTGTATTTCTTGAATGGCGAATGATGTTAAACACTTTAGAAAATATTTATTCGCTATTTGTATTCCTTGTTTTAGGAATTCTTTGTTCAGCCCCGTAGACCTCCTCTCTGTTTTCTGGGACATTTGTTTTTTTATTTAGTTAATTTTTAAAATTTGTTGATAGTCCTCTGTCAGAGGTATCCTTGGCACTTCTCTTGTTCTGTAGGCTTTCTCTTTATTCAATAAGCTGGTTCCTTGGCTGGATGGAAACTTTTTCATTTCATGACTCTCTGAAAGAGCCCTCCTTTGGGCCTCGGGTCTTGAGCTATTTTCCTGTGGACATCTAGAGACTATGGAGTGGAGAAAGTGGCATTTAATAGGAACGCTGCATCTCTTCCCTTCTGCCAGGCAACAAGAGTCCCAGTCTCAGTCCCAATGCTCAGCAGCTGGAATCTGCCGCTCTTCGGGGTGAAGCTGTTCTCATTTTCATTATCAGTACCAGTACTTCGCCGCGTTGTTTTGCTCCGCATAGGTTTAGTGCTGATCACGTGACACCAATGTGCAATTAATACGCCCTTCTTGCACAACAGCTGGGCAAATGATGACTCCAGGCCATGCGACTGAGACCTACCATTTCAGACCATCGTGATCCTTGCAGCAGTGGACTTCTTGGCCAGACGGAATGATTGTCCTGCTCACTTCCCACTTCCAGTAGACTTTGGGAACCCCAGTTTCCACTGACCAGCAGGCTGATGTTAGCCGAGACAGACAGCTGACTCCCGGCCCTGCAGTCCCAGGAGTGGCTGATGCTTGCCCTATTCCCAGGAGTGGCGTTGCTCTTCTTCCTGAGGCCACTTTTTCTTTCCTCCTTTTCTCGCATCATTTCCTGCTCCTCTGGTCCTCAGAAGACACGCCCGTTTTATTTTCCCTCTGATACTCAGGCAGCAGGATCCTGTTGCAGCCCTTTGGTTGCTCGCTGCCCCCTCCCTTGCACCAGTCTTTCTCCTCTCCTAAAAAAGCCTAATGACATCTTTCGTAGGAACAATCACAGGGTGGGAAGCATTTTACAAATTCCAACGTATTGGGAGAATATTTATTAGTGATCATTAATTAAAATGTTGTCCTTCTGAGAAGCAATGTAGTGCGAAATAAAAAGAGCATGAGTGTTCCTGTCATCCTAAACTAACTCAGGATTCTGGGAGCTTCCCTGCCTGATGGCTGCACTAATGTGTGATAGTGTCAGACAGGGCCCTTAAAGAAGCAGTTTAGGTTAAATGAGGCCACGGTAGTATAACTCTGATAAGGGAGCCTTTGTGTTCTCATAAGAAGAGACAACAAGGATAACCACCCTTTTCTCCCCTAGTTCCTCTCGCCTCTATGTATGTCCCTCCGTGTCTCTTACTAACACAAGGAAGAAGCCGTATGTGGACACAGCTACAATACACATTTACTAAATGCAAGACATCGCTCGGATTGGAAGGTGCTATTTGAAATACACATGCCCACCAGAATAGTCCCATCAGCTAATTCTAGAATGTTGCCATTTAGAAGCCACACACACACACACACACACACACACACAGGTTTTCACCAGAAACCAAGTCTCGCAGGTCTTGGACCTCTCAGCCTCTAGCCAAGAAACAAAATTTATTTATAAAGTCACCTGGTTTATGATATTTCCCTGTGGCAGCCCGGGAAGAGAAATAGAGTACCAAATGTGTTATTTTATATACGAATAAGATATAGGGCCTATAATTATCCTCATTTACAGAGGAGAAAATTGAACCTCAGAGAGATGAAATAAGATGTTTAAGGCCCCATGAAGCGGCTCACCTGGGGTTTGTGCCGAGTGCTGTCCGCCACCTGAAGAGGCTCTCAGTGTGCCACTTCGCCTCTGATAGCTCAGTGAAATCGAGTGTCCTGCGTAGCACAGAGAAAGCCTCGTCTTCCCCCATAATGTTTGCCCCAGATGTGTCTGCTGGCCCTTTACAAGAAATGGGCCTGGCGTCGTATTGGTGCAACCCCAAGCGTTTCCCACTGAGATATTTGCCTCCCTTCTAGCCCTCTACCCAAATGTTATTACGCTTGGGGAAGTACGCCTAGAGGCAAAAAAGGAATTTTCTTTCTTACTTAACAGCGCTTTAAGAGATATTTCATAGTAGTAAAACTGCAAATGGTTTCCACATCTGTGTTCAGAGTTTTATCTAAGAACCATCTGCCAGGGAATGTTAGTGACATTTTTTTTTTGGGGGGGGGGATGCTCATTCCCTGCTTATGATCTGACGCTATAGATGACTAATCTGCCCTTGTGAGTCATAGTGCACTTTAAGTGAATACCGGACATGGGTCAGATTGGAAGATGCCACTTGAAATACACATATCCTGTCAGGTAACTTATAATAGCGCCTTTCACTAAATATTCTGAAATGATATTAATAGATGGTAAGCTCATATTAGTGTAACCTTTAAATAATTGCAAACCTATATTAAAAATAAAGCCTCAAGGAGATAAATGATAATATAATTGATATTTCAACGTAGAATTTCAACTGACGCAGATATCTTGTGCTCTCTGTAGAACCCGATAGCCACATTGACTTGCAGTCCAGAAGACGGCTCAGCCTACCACCAAGCCTGCAGATGGAAAGCCGGTCCCCAGGACACTCATGGCAGGAGGGTAGAGCCGGCTCCCACAAGTTGTCTCCTGACTGTCCTACGTCACAGGTGGAAAGCGAACACTTACCCTCCCACCACTCCCCAGGTAATGAAGGTGGTGACGATAAATGTAAAAAATGTCGAACTGTCACAGGAGGGATTTTGTAAAATGGCGAAATATTCTTAATAAATTCAGGAATAAACAAAGTACAAAGACTATAAAACAAAGGCTAACCTTAAAAAAAGGCACGCACTGTATTACTGTGGAAATATAAATAATTTCTCCAATCATCTCCCACCCCAAGTCGGTGTCTAAAGTTCTTATTTTTTCTGAGCTGAATGAGTCTATGTCTAAGCGAAGCTGTGCAGGGACAGAGGAAACGATGATGCCGAAGTCCCGCTGGGGCCACAAGCGGGCAACTATCTAGTCGGCAGACTCGGGATTCCTGCTGCAGTTATGGAAGTCAAGAAGCCACGAGACTCACCGTTGTCCACGGCAATAAAAACCTGGAACAGACAAAGACCCAAGAGTTCCGTTAGCACCACACCTGGGACCCGGACATATTTGCGTTAGAGCCACTGTGACCGTCGTGTTCCTGCTGATAGTTCAGGGTTTTCTCTGGTGAGTTCATTAATTTGCAGGAACATCTCCTGGCACTTGGTACATTGTTAGGTACTTTCTGATCGTGCACTCTAACAATGAGATGTATATATAACCTTCCTTTGATTTGTCTGTAGGTTTCATTATTAGAAAATGCAGTATATGCTAAAATGATGTAAACATTTTTATATGTGTGTCCACTGGGCTTAGGTTGTAAGTGCAGATGTGTGTTTGTGTGTGTGCGCGCGCACGTACACGCACTGTATTACTGTGTATGCATGTGACATACTCTATCCTCCTACATTGCTACGCGTTTCAGTTTTTGAGACAGGACCTCTCACTGAATCTGAGCACACAGAAGGGCTACACTGACTGATCAGCAGGCCCCGAGGATCCTCCCTTCTGTCCCCTTTCCTCTCATCAACAGGCTTACAAGCGCATTCCTCTATGCCAGTTTTTTATGTGGGTGGAAGGGATCCGAACTCGAGTCGCCATGTTTGTGTGTGCCGCGAGCGCTTTACCCACTGAACCATCTTGTCAGCCCCCAGACAGTTTTAAAGAGTTTATTCCACACGTGAGGACTTGCCACAATATCAAAACTCTTGTGAGACCCAGGAGAGTTCGTGGATGTGGGGACTGTGCTCACATGTGCTTCCGAATGTCTATCATCTCTCAAACTCTGGCACTTTTCTCCCCTTCTGCTAGCTCCCTTATTCTGCCCTTATTAACTAAAATACAGTAATTCTCCATTTAGAACTGAAAATGGAGATTAAAAACACTGGCTTTGGGATTACGAAGATGCAGCCTTCAATTTTGGCTTGAAATTTGGACAGACTATTCAAAATGAAGACCAAAGTTTAAGTTTATGTTGCAGTCTCACGGAGTCCCTTAAAATACTTAGCCGAATAAATGGCTCCCTGTGGTCAGAAGTGGAATAACTTATTTTCTCTGCTTGGCAAATGGGAAGCCCCTTTTGTGTTTCCTAGGTTTCTTGGAAGGAGGGGGCAGATCAAGGAAGGAAAGAAGCATGAGATGACCAAACTTTGCTAACAAAAACAAGCTGGAACACCAAAGAATTCAGAAGGCCCATCTAGCTTTACAGTTTCAATAATACTTAATAATTTTTGCAGAATCATAGAGCATGCATCCAGGCAATTTATATTTTCTAGGCATTCCCAATACATGGGAATAGCTGTACTAAAAAAAATGTTTAATTGGAAATCAAAATTTAGATAGTATTTGGTCCATTATCTGGCAAATAGGCTAAGTACTGATGAAATCAGAACAATCTTTCCATGATTAAGCATACTTAGTTGAGTATTTTGAGATAAAAAGTCTTTCATTACATTACCAACTCCCCAATAATGACATGGAGACTTATTATTAATAATGAAAACTTGACCTTAGGTGTGCTTCCCACTACCTTGTATAACTTAATTCACCCCTATTTTTAAATCTACATTCACCTGGCTCTTTCCCTTTCCTCAGTACAGCAGGTTGAACCGGCTCCAAGTCTACAGGTAAAATCCAAGCACCTAGATTCCTCCTCCCAGTTCCTCTCTCTCTAGGAAGTCCTGCCTCTCCTCTCCTGCCTAACTATTGGCCACTCAGCTTTCTATTAAACCAATGAAAAGATGCCTTACGCAGAGACATGTCTTTATAGTATGCAGAAAGGTTTTCCCACAACACTAACACACCTTCATGTGTGGATAAGGAGGTTTGATTTAAAAGATCCATTTGTAAGGCAGCAAGTTTTTGAGTACTTGGTAGGTAAGACAAGGTCTTGGGGTTCTAAAAACTAGAACATTTTCAAAGATGTTTACTTGATATCATCTAACCTGTGCTTCTGAGTCTGGGGGTTGGAGGCTCAGTTTCATGGAGGCTCAGTTTCATGGAGGCTCAGTTTCACAGCGTCTCTGCAATCACCACAGACAGCATTGTTTGTGCACTCCCCAGTACACACGCATCGCAGCGTTTTTCAGATTCACAAACACTTATTAAGTGGAGTTATAGGGAAAAAAATTGAAAACACAGAGACCAAAGCAAGGACTTTTGTTCCGTCTTCTAAGCGCACGTTCCCTGAGTTTCCCCCTCTCTGTTGAGGTTCTTTGTTTCAGAGAGGGGTCCTTTAACTCGCAGAATTCCCGGGAGGACGACAGTTCCCATCTAGACAGGGAGCATAAAAAGGTGGCATCCCTCTGTCCTGGGAATATTTACTTGGTTTATCTCCACACTTTCCTCAGTTTTTGAAAATGTACTTTATGATTACTTTGCAAAATAAAGAATGATTAGCTGCATAGTTACATGGAATATTACAGAGACGTCCCGAATTCCCGGCTGGGTGGCTCTACAGCCATGGTCTATGTATGCAGAGGCTGGTGGTGAGGTTTTTCATTCTCTTCGTTTTTTCCTAGTTGTAGAAGCAGAAGAAGCCCCGAGGGAGTGAAGTCCCCAGTGAATGTGTACTGACAACAGGCGCAGAGTATCAAAGCCCCCAAAGCCTCAGACCCATGGGAAAAGAGCCCAGCCTTCCCTGGGTTAGCCTTCCTCAGGGCCCAGTGCCAATGTTGATAGCGTGTTCAGGAAATGGCCACCGTAGTCCACCCCTACCTCCCACTCCCGTGACTACAGCCTAAAGACAGCTTCCTGAGTGCCTCCTACCGAGATTAGCGAAATCTTGATCCAGCTGTATCCTATAAACCCCGTCTCCTTGGCTATCTGTGTGCAATAGCCCTGCTTCTCTGGTCAGCTGTATAAAATAAACATGCTGAGTTTCAGAGGTGCTGCAGTTTCTGTATTTGAGCGCCCAGTCCACCCAAGCGCAGTTTTCCCATGTGCCTGTGGGTCCATCTCCTCATCATTTCTCCATTTCCCAGGTAGCCCAGGCAGATCAGTTCCCTGGGCTCATGCAAAGACTTGGCACACAGTCTTTACCTTTGCGTTTTTGTCATTGCAAGTCATGATTTGCCACACGAAGTGAGTAGAATCTCTCCAGATAGAGATTGGAGACTCGCTTGTGTCGGGAAAGTGACACTGTCAGGTCACCTAGCCCTTTTGCAAGAGGACACTTCTATGTGCACAATCTATGAAGATCCAGATGATTGATCCGGGCAATTCAGATAAACCTGGATGGATTGGGGAGCGTCAGTGCTCACAGACATGGAGATGGGTGCATTGAGAGAGAAAATAGCTATCCAGCATGACATGCCCAGCATTTTCTGTGTGTTTTTTAACTTACTCCTCGCATGAACAGAGACCAAGTCAGTGGTCTTGGTCCTCAGTTGTCTACCAGTTGAGCAAACAGGGTTAAAGAAAGGTGAAGCAATTTACCCTTGATCACAGTTACAAAGCGGGCATCTGTGCAGAGCAGTCTGACTCCAAAGTCTCCTGCGGTTATCTGATATTAGATCTCAGAAGAGGGATGCTCCTATTACCCAGGGGAGGAATAACTCTTCTGCCTTCTATTGGTGTAGGTATCTTGGTCGCCTGAGATTACATTGTTAGCCCATACATTCTGATTAGCTTCTGAGACCACAAATGATGCAGAACATTCAGGACAAACCAGCCCTGAGTGGCCTGCGCTGAGGTTCACCAATTCTGACTATCAAGGCACAGCTGCGGTCTGTGAAGTGTTCCATCGCTGGAGCGTGCCTATCTTCTCCTGGCGCTCGGCCAGCCTGGGTGTTTTCCATTTGGCTCACCTCATTTCCGACGGACTTGTTTCATTAGGGCAAATGTGTGAGTGTAAGCCATAGCAGGGATAGGGAGCCTAGGAGACGGCAGACGGTCTGTGGTCTGTGGCTATCCCCAAGGGTACGCGGAACTCGGTCCCAAGATAGCAAGACAGTGCGTGCTGCACAGAAGGAATCTGCCACGGACTGTACTTCTGCTCCAGCAAGTTGGGCACCACTTAGACTTAGTTGCATTGGGTTGGAACGTTGGCGGAATGACTCAGGGAAGGAAAGCATCCAGCACCCCGGCACCTTTCAATCAGGCGTGTGTGTCAGCGGCACTCATTTTAGTATTGCCTTCGATTTTCCTGGAAAAGACACCGTTTTAAGATGCCCCCCCCCAAAGAATTAACAAATGACAGTATAATGAAAAGCAGCCTGGGAACATTAAGCCAATTATCTTAAATATTTTATAAAACTTACGAGAAGAAATTTTAGGATGAGCAAATGAAGGCTTTGCCATCTAAAAGAGTAAGAAGTTCCAGGGGCATCGTTTCATTTTCCACAAGTATGCATGCATTGTGTGTGGGTGCAGTGAGTGAAGACAGATAGGAGTCGATCCTCAAAGGAGCGTGGGGAGTAAATGTTCCTGGACTCGTGGAGTTTGCACCACCAAAACTAAGCAAATCTGATCAATAATTATTTCAAATACAATTCCATTTCCCATTGATGTACTCAAAATGAACGTTTTCCCTCAAATATTCATGCTAGTTATAATTTCCTTTGGGGTATATACTCTAAGGGGTTCAGTTGGAGAAATTAAACACATAGCTGAACTATGAATTGGTTTTTTTCCCCAAGTGGATTATGCGGCATCATGATAGAAAGGCAGGCCATTGTAAACTGGTACTTTTGAGTATGGCATTGCTATTATTTTAATCTGTGCGTATAACTGAGAGTCTCTGTACTGCAAGCACACTTGACTCAGAATTCAAATGCTGCCCACTGCCCTCATGATAGCTCAGACTGAGACTTAAAATGTCTTTTC
This sequence comes from Microtus pennsylvanicus, assembly GCF_037038515.1. Classification (NCBI taxonomy): domain Eukaryota; kingdom Metazoa; phylum Chordata; class Mammalia; order Rodentia; family Cricetidae; genus Microtus; species Microtus pennsylvanicus. The sequence continues at coordinate 27,626,851 of NC_134587.1, read as the reverse complement.
CTTCACTTTACCTTCGCGGTCAATCAGCGTTGGCCTCTTTGGTTCTACAGTTTTGACTCAGGCCTATGAGTTAAAGGTCAATACTATTGCTAGTCTAGAGTCAAGAAATCCCTCACAGCAGGGTAGCCGCAGAGGCCCGGTGTGGCCCTTGGTCTCCCGTCAGTTCCTTTACATGCATCTTCTACCATGGGTGCCAACATGACAGCCTCAAATGGAATTATAACCACGCAGCTCTGGCCCAAGTCTCTAAAATGCCTCCACACTGTAACCTCTTTTACTTGGTACACAAAGGACTACAATATTTGGCCGCTGCCTAAATGTCAAGTCTGATCTCACATTTCCTGTCCTGCTCCTTGCCAGCCAGCAGCGCTGAACTGCTCTGTGTACCCGGAGCATCCCACACTCTCTGCCTCGGACGTCTCTGCCTGCAGCCATCTCTGTACTTGCATGGAAGACGTGTTCATTCATGTTTGAAGCCTCCCCCAGTGACATGCTCCCTCTTCTGAGAAGGCTTCCTTGATTTTCCTAGGCCATTGTCCGTGCCCCTTCTCTAGTGAGGGTGTGGAGCTTCTTCAAAAGAATCTGTACGGATGAGTATTGATCGCTTTTTCTTTTGGTTAGGTTATATGATGACAAAGGTCACTTCTTCCCATTTTTAAATAACTGTATCTTGGATCATTTCTGGTGTAGGCTAGAGTTCACAGCACACGTGAAAGTTGAGGGAGGAAATGTGGCATAAGTAGGCTTCGCCAAGGAACAAAAGAATGGTTAAATATGTATAAATCACCACAGACTTTAATGTCCTGAGTTGGATACTGTAATGAGAATAGGGGAAAAATGCCTTTAGACATGTAAAAATAACTTAGTCAGGATCCCCACTACACCCAAGGCTACACCTGATAAGCAGAACCCAGTGACATCACTCAGTCACTCAAGACATTGCTAGAACCCATGACGACCACTGGACAGAATGTAAGCAGAGATCAAGAGCAGTGCTCTGTACCCCTCTGAAGAGACTCCTCCTGCATCTGCCCTGCTTCTGGAGAGTCTCCCCCAGGATCCTGACCCTTGCAGAGACTTCTGTTAGGGACTGGGCTTGACCTTCAGCTAAGATACAAAGCACAGGTGAGCAGCTTTGGGATGATAGGTCTAGGACCATAGTTAGGAATTTCGAGCACGGACCTTGTGTGATGACCCTCAACATAATAATCTGTCACTTTTGTTATACATACCATGTTGCAGAATATTTCACTATGCAAAAATGTGTTGCATTTGTTTAACTATGTAAAGATGTATTTGTTTATGTTGCAGAATATTTGTTTACCTGTGTAAAGATGTGTTGTATTTGTTTATGTAAGGGAAAATATATTTGTTTACCCATGTAAAGATGTGCTTTATTTGTTAATGTTGTGGAATATATTTTTCTTTAACTATGTAAAGATATGCTGTGTTTAATTATGTAAAGATGCCTTGCCTTTTACCTTGCCTGCCTAAGGCACCTGATTACCCTAACAAAAAAACTGAATAAATACCGAGGCAGGAGGTATAAGCAGGACTTCCTGGCAGGAAGAGTAAATAGGAGGAGGAATTTGGGCTTGGGAAAAGAAAGAAAAGGAGACGCACATGGGGGAAACGCCAGGATCAAGCCAGCCAAGCGTGGAGGAAGCAGGGAAGTAGGACAGAACATAGAGAACCAAGGAAAGGTAAAAAGCTTGGAGGCAAAACATAGATGAATGGGAGCAGATTAAACTAAGTTAAAAGAGCTGGTGAGACAAGCCTAAGCTAAGGCCGAGCATTCATGATTAGTAATACCTCTCTGTGGCTTTATTTGGGAGCTGGTTGGTGGCCCAAAGAAAGTTTGAGCTACAATACCAAATACACATATCTGTCTTCTTGGTCATGACAGGTCCAGCAGGTAGTTTTCCAGTGTCCTTCTAGGCAAGTCCCCATGCTCTGTTCAGGAGTCTAACCAACTAGAAGGAACAGTGTATTGATCCTAGCTACTTAGAAGCCAGCTCCTTGTGGGATGAGATTAAGGAGGTATCATACACCCTGTCAATCTGCCCCCAGTCACCTACAACTGACCACAAACATTAACTCACAAACATCCTCCCTACAACTGCCTACTCCTCCTCGGGACTATGTCAAGGCCTCTTAAGCTTTTACAATCATGAGCACTTTCTACTGAGACATTTTTATATGACCCTAGCTACATAGTTGTGGTGGTTTAAATAAGAGTGGACCCCATATCTGTATATTTGGCTCCCAGTTGGCAGACTTTGGGGAAGGTTTAGAAGGTGTGTTCTTGTTGGAGGGGGACTTTGAGGTTTCAAAAGCCTGTGCCAGGACAGGTAGGTTTCTCATGGTCTCTCTTTATCTATCTATCTATCTATCTATCTATCTATCTATCTATCTATCTCTCTCTCTATCTCTCTATCTCTCCCCCTACTTCCTGTGTATCAGGATGTAGCCCTCAGCTACTTCTCCATACCATGCCTTTCTGGTTGCTGTCATGATGCCCACTATGATAATATACTAATACACTAACCCATTAAAACTGTTAACAAGCTTGGAATTAAATGCTTTCCTTTATAAGAGTTGCCTTGGCCATGGTGTCTCTTCACAACAATAAAACACTAATATAATAGGTATATGAAATAAGCATATGAATCTAATATTTACAAGTTAAAAATTACAAAAAAACTATTTAAAAATAATTCTTTGATGTACATATAAATTTGCCATTTATTAAAGATTAAAAAGTAGATTTGTACAATATTAAGATGAATTTGCTTGATTATTTTCACATAAATATTAAACCTTGGCTGACTATTTGTTACTGTAGTGTGTAGAACATCTTCAACAGTTTTCAGAATTAATCAACACTTTGAGTTTTTGTGCTTGTCAGTGTTGAAAATGCTACTTTGCATAAATATATAGTACAAAATGGTCAAAACATGACTAGGGGGCTATTTCAGAGATTCTTGGGAATTTCCAACCCTAATCTCAAGCCAAAATTCCTTTATTACTATTACTTTTAAAAAAAAAATAAAACTCAAGTCAGTAATTGGAATAGCAATTTCTAAACATTCAAAATTTTATAATGCATAGCAGTAGGAAAGTTTTAAAATTATTATTTTCTATATTTAAACCACTATGCTTCTGCAAGAGCAGACAGCTTTGCATGTACAGTGCAGTCAATACAGTTCATTGCATACAATAGTTCAAAGCTGAGAAGCATCTGCTAGCGTCACGTGTTGTGATGACACACATGGGAAAAAATGCACATGTGTGTTCAGAACCAAGGTTGCAACACGAGTGAGTGCTGCCGGCATTACCCTGGCTTCATTGTGTGTTTGTTTTCTAGTTCCTCTTTTGATCATTGCACATCAGAATTTTCCAGTGTCGTGAAACTTTTCACAATCTCCCACAATCTGTTCACGACACCCGTTTAAGAAGCTGGGCCATACCTAATGGCACAGAGGTGAGCGAGCGGCACTATGGCCAAGAGCGTAGACTCGTGGACCAGACTGCCTTCCGCTGGATCCAGACTTTCCCACCCGCCCTCACTGCCTTGGTCTTCACACCTTCGAGATGAAGACGTGGATAATAGCTTCCTCCGAGACTTGCTGTGAAGATTAAATTGTGTGTGCACAATAAGTGTTTGAGGTGTTGTTGCTTACAGATTAAGCTGCAACCTCGTGGAGCTATCATTGTTGTGGTGTGGAAAACAGCTGTTTCTTCGATTGTCACCCGTAGTACAGCCGTGTTCAGCACTGACATATCACTTTTAACAAGTCTGATCTCCCCACAGACCATAATCAACCAGGAAAGGTGAGCTTCAGGTGCCCAAAGTCTAACAACTCTCTCTCTCTCTCTCTCTCTCTCTCTCTCTCTCTCTCTCTCTCTCTCTCTCTCTCATCAGCCTATTACTCTGTCTTGTTTATGCCTAGTCTCAAATTCTCTTCATTTTATTTCTTCATTCAGAACTCGAGTTGGCAGTGGGCTTGTGGGAGTGTGGTTTAGGCGTCTCTTCTTAGAAATGTAATTAAGGGTCTGCCCACAGTCTACCCAGGTCTCTGCTACCCCAGGTAAGATTCTCAACAATTGCTTCTCAGAACTAATGCAGAGTTCCCCCGTGGTTATTTCCACTCCCTGCTGCCACAGAATAGAATGGAGCTGTGGAGAAGGGGAAGATTCAGACTGTTCAGACAGTGCTGACTTTCTTTAAGCATTCTGCATGTATTGAATGCTTGGTCTATTGGCATCATTTTTGGCTTGACTTACTGAGGGTTCCCTAATCATGTCAATGACAGAATTGAGAGAGGGAGATTGAGATAAAGCACCAAGATGTCAAAACTGTCTAAGTCAGTATCAGTCCTGCTATAACCAAAGCCTCCAGCCAGACCAAAGAAAACCCTTGGCCTGGTCAAATTTCCAAGGCCCCAAATCTGATAGTCCTAACAAAAGGCCTTCATTACACACATTAATCACTGTTCACACTCACAACTGCCTCATAAACGCACAGAAATGAGAGTTCTCATCAAGAAACTGGGGGTTTTGAATCTTAGCCAAGACAATTCTCAGAACCCAGTGTTTGGAAGTTTCGAGTTTCACCCCTGACGTCTGTGAACAGTTTGCCTAGAAAACCATCTTATTTCCTGGGATTAGAAAATGTAATTTGAAATTACCTTCCTTAAAGGTATGCTTGTTATTGGCTGTAGGGTTCATTGCCCTTGCCTCTGACTACATTCTAATATCAGGAGGGCAGGCTGCATTATTTAAAGCTATTTGTCAAGGTTTTCATCCGTGTTCTCCTTGGCATGCTGGTGTTAGTGGTAGGATTGAGTTAGCCTGGTGGGGCCATGCATAAAATATGCTCTTAAAGAAGACAGAGAGTAAGGTAAAAATCCATAAGCCCAATGCTGCCCAAAGATCTCTGAGCCAGCTTCACATTTAATATTCTTCTTTGTTTTAATAACTCTACATCCGAATCCCTAAAGTCATTTTCCTGCTTAAAATGCTTCCTCTGTAAGTATTCTGAAGAAACGACCTGAACGTATGTCGTTCTCAGCTTGCCATGACCTTCTTGTACTCTAACAGGAGAACAGACTTCTGGACATTTGATGAGAGAGAGTTCTGTTCTGTGCCTAGTTTCCCCCTCTTCTGTCCTATTAGTTACTGAAGTTCAAATGTTTTTTCACACATTGGTATCCCTCTTGGGTGAACCTACAACCCCACCTTCCAATCTGAATGCCTAGACAATTTGAGCAGAAGCAAGAATGACAGTCTTGCTCCAGTATGGATTGAGGCTGTTAGAACTACCACCCAGGGCCCTCCACAAAGAGCTCAGTAAGTGCAAAAAAACAACTAGTAATCTGGATAGAATTTAGGAACAAATTGGTTGGATGTTACACTGCGCCTTATAATGGGCAGGGAAAACACAGAAGGATGCTTTAGCAAAGAGGGAGATGAAATTGCAAAGGAGGATTACAGCCCAGTGGTGTTCTTACTCAGAGCGAGATGAAACCGAGCAAGAACGTGCACAGTCAGTAACTTCTTCTTGCTCTCTTCAGGGAATACTTCCGCCAATCAGGATCTTGTCTAAAATGAAGTGTTCATGCCCTAAAGCTAGTGCTTGTCTCAGCCTTATAAAAAATAAGCAGCAAACATTTAGATAGATTCTGAAAAATAGTGGTTTTAATTTTTTTAAATTTTAATTAAAATATGATTACATCATGTTCTCCTTTCCTTTTCTTTCCTCCAGTCCTTTGTATGTCCCCTGCCCCCACCCTTTCCCATGATTACCCATACCTTCTCAAACTTATGGCCTCTTTTTCTTTGATTATTGTGGCTATACTATAAACACACACACACACACATATATACACATATACATATACACACATACAACCTGTCCAGCCCATTCAGTGTATGTATGATTTCAGGGATTTCATTGGTATTGGCAGACCACTTAGGAGGCTCATCCCAGAGAAATACTAATTCTTCTCTCAGCAATCATTAGTTGCCTGCCCTTCTTTGTCTAGTGGTGGGGTCCTGTGAGATTTCTTATTTCCACGCTAGCATGTATCCAGGTGGTATCATTGTTCACGTCTTGTCTAGGAAGCCACACTGTTGAGTGGCTTGCTGGGTGTAGCTTCCCTGTTACTTCTAGGAGACACAGTCCTTTATACTCTTTATGCACGCCCCTACGCCACTCTCCATGATGTTACTCAGACTTAGGTATAGCTGTATTGTAGATGTATCTATTAGAGCTGTGTAAACCACAGTCAGTTGATCTCTGTATTTTTATCAGTTCTGACTTTCTGCAATGGTATTTGTTGCCAAGAGAAGCTTCTTTGATAGAGTGAGAGCCACACTTACGCTAGGCAGATAAGCTTTAGAACGTAGAATTATGCTGGTCTGGGAAAGCGGCAGCTGTACATCCTGCATGACTTCTCCAGCCCTGGGTAGTTGGCTAGGTTTTCAGTACCGGGTGTGATCTCCCTTCAGTCCAGTGGGCTTTAAATCCAGTTAGGGAGCTGTTGGTTGTCACCAAGGTATGCATGCCAGTATTGCACCTTAGGGATATCTTGCCATGCTGATCATTGTGGTTCCTAGAGGGTCACAGCCTGGTCTCTCCCTTGGCAGCTGGCATAGCCCCTTCTGGCACTATGAAAGTTAGACCTCAGGACAGATGCTTTCAGGTCAAACCCAGATTGAATCTTCCAATTCCTTGTCCAAAGTGTGTGGTATCTTCAGCGACGGGAACATAGTTTCAACCTCTGTAAAGCAGCCAAGAGCAACAGAAATAGCTAAATTGTTTGGAGAGGCTCTGGGACTACCCTGACCACCTGAAAAGGAGGCTTCTCTTGATGGTACTGGATTTTTGTTAGGTGGTGTCCCGAAAGAGATACCTCCTGAACAAGCATCAAAGAGAAAACACTCAAAAAGCAGCTCCGTCATTTTACCATCAAGTAAGACCGCATTGCTAACAAAGGTGGAGAAACTGCGCATTCATAAATGGTCCATTTCCCAAATACTTTCCTTTATATAGAGCCAAAAAGACAAGGGCTCGGATAAATTCTCTGCCAAGCCATTTATACTTAGAATCACTTTAGTTGGTGCAAATTTTGAAAACGCCAAGACCAAAAATCCCTGACGTTGAAAACAAAGCAGGGAGAGACTAATGACAAAATATTTGGGACAAACTGGCTTGACCAGCCAAATTCCTGAGAAAGCCTGGCTTCAAATAAAGTCATTTCTAGAAATCCCCTGCACACAGGAATCTTTTTCACCTGTTTATTCTAAGAGTAACCAAACAAAGGCAAGTCAACCACAACAATGCATCAGGTTGGATGTATCACCTGCCCCTTCCCCATAGTTTGTGAAAATCTACTCTCCTGTTTCTGCTTGGCCTGGTCACAAACGTGCCAATTCAGGCACAGGAGGGAGGCATTCAGTTGGAGTAGGTGACTAGCCAGTAAGAAAGGACGGACTGCTCAACAGATGGTGTCCTTAAAAATAAGAAAACGCTTGGAAAAAAGAAAAGCCAAGTCTAGTACGTTACCTCATTCCTTAAATAATTTTTAAAGCTAAAATATATTGAAAAGAAAATGTGAGTTACTTAAAAAAGCAACACTACTGGAAAAAGGTTCTTGTAAGAAAGACTATATATATATATACATACATATATATATACATATATATATCATATATATCCTTATGAAAAATAGTCTTGATCTGTTCATTAGTTGGTCATAAACTTATAATTTTCCTGTCTTAGTATTCTGACTGCTGGACTAATACATGCTATAATGCCCTGTTTCAAATCATAATAGTTTTTTCATGATTGATAGGATAATAAGCAAATGAAAAATTATACACATTGCATTTGAAATAGTAAGCTTTTATTTTTAGTCTTCAAGTCTTCAGTATATAAATAATTTTGTATCATAATTTATTGTGAACTAGAATAAGAAAACAGAATGAAATATTCATGTTTCAAACATTAGTACTTACAAAATGGATTTTCAAAAACATAAAATCAAAGCCAAACTCCCCTAAAAGTACACAAATACCTATTATTTTTTAAAAATAGTATTTGGTACCTGGTAGCCCACATAATCTTTCTGATTATAATATATAAAAGCCAGGGTCACTCTCTGTCGAAATCAGTATGGGGCTTCTCTAAAACCTCAACATAGAACTACCTTATGATTTAGCCACACCAGTCCTTGGCATGAACCCAAAGTGTTCTCCTCCTTTTCCAGAGATGCTTGCACATCCATGTTCATTGCCAATCTACTCACAGCAAGTAGGAGAAGGAAGCAGCCTAAACACCCACCATCTGGGGGGACAGTGAAAATGGTGGTACGGATACACAGTGGATTTTTCTTCATCTGTAAAGAAAAATGAAATTATAAAAATTTTCAGGTAAATGGACAGAACTGGAAAATATTTCGCCAGGTGAGAAAATATTTCAGATGAGAAATAGAAAAGTCACATGTTCTCTCTTATATGCAGACTTCAACTTGAAACTTTTAAACTATGTGTTTAATTGGTCGTTCCTATAGAGTCCAGGGAGCTAGAAAGGGTGATCCAGGCAAGAAAAGGGGCCATCAGGGAGGGACAACAGCGGAACATATATGATATGGAAGTGAACGGGAGGAAACTGGAAGTGGACGGTCTCCAGTCAGATGCGGGGCTTGGAGGACGGGGGAGAGGAAGGAGTGGGTGGAGCGAAGGTGGTGGGTTAAACAAAGCATGAATGAAAAGAATTTTAAGGCATCTACTGCTATTGGTGGGTGATACTGCTCCCATCAGCCAAAGGTTACTAAGCAAAAATTCTGGTATTAAATATAGATTACATCCTTTTGATTTGGTATTGGTCAGAGAGGCCACGGCGAACCCACAAACAGTCAAGGCTATTGCCACTGCCCTTGATTACTCACAAGGCTAGATGCTAATACTCTAATAGTGACAACATCACACACTCCAGCTGCAGGATATAAGGTAATCAAGCTGCAATTGAGAGAGGCCTCTGCTAGCAGCCAGCTTTTATAGGTCTGGATGATGCTATGAAAGCTGCGGAGGAAGGAAAGCCATTAACAGATTCACCTAGGTATGAGCCATGTGCTGAAGGATGTAACAGCAGGGAGATTTGTTAAGGGAAAGGTGTTCAGAAGGAGAGGAGGAAGTGACATGGAAGAATAGTGTGTGTGTGTGTGTGTGTGTGCGTGAGAGAGAGAGAGAGAGAGAGAGAGAGAGAGAGAGAGAGAGAGAGAGAGAGAGAGATTCATAGGACATATATGTATGCATAAAGTTATATATAAATAAAAAGTCAGGACCACCATGATTTCATACCACCATTTACATAAGATTGTGTGTTCAATAGTATGGATGTCTGGAAAGTCAGCCTTTTAAAACACAACAACTGAAATTATCAGTTAATATACAGTGATGTTTTCAATGCTGCACCCTTAAAGCTCATCCTCCACATTTAGGAAGCTGTTTTCTAGCCGCTGTGCACTGCCTGGCAGACTCACACTGAACGTCTCAGAGGGTACCCTTCACAGTTCCCCCAAAAGGCTTTTCTGGGAATGGCTGGGTGGGTCAGTGGCCCCAGATTTACATAGATCCTCATTTGTGTCCATAGTCATGCATGAAGTACTGCTTATTACTCCAAACTTAGAGAAAAAGTGTCGTCCAGTGGAAAGGTGATAACTGTTGTATACAATGAATAGAAAATAAAAAAAGGAAGATGTAACAGTCACAAGAATAAAGTAGCAACAAATATAGGTCTTGATGTAAGTAAATAATCCATAACACCCTAAAAGGGTTGTGTGTGTGTGTGTGTGTGTGTGTGTGTGTGTGTGTGTGTGTGTACACATATAGAGTTTGCTTGTTTGGAACAGGATTTTATTATATAGCTTTGGCTGGCCTCCAACTCGTAGCAATTCTCTGGCTTCAGCCTCCCCAAAGCCGTTACAACTGTGAACCATCATGCTTGTTCTGAAAGTGTTCTTTTCATGAAAGAGGAAAAATCAAGAATGGTGCGAATATACGTTGTTATTATTATTAATATGGTTTTTGGAGTCCTGATATATATATATATATAGGAAAGAAACACACACAGCATTAAAAAGAGAAAGATTTTTGGAAAAATAAAAGTATAAAAGGATTTATTAGCATGATTCCCCTTAAGAAATAGAGGGCATACTGAAGTAGACAAAATGCTGCATAAAAATGTAAAAAGTCAGTAATAAAAATGATCAGTGACCTCAAAGAGGACACAGACCAGCGGGTGAACTCGATCCAGCCCTGGAAAGGAAGTCCACAAACATGAAGGAAGCAGTCAGCAAAGGCTCCATTGTGACCAGGAGTCAGAAGTCAGAGCCCTTTCCCATGTTGTCAAAGCCGATCAGAGGAAAGGAAACTGTAACACAGGAGAAGGAATATGATTATTTGGTTTCTAGCAACCTGCAAAGTGCAGAGCAGCCAACCAGTGGCTGCCCCTCCAGGGGATCAGGCACGGTCATCAGAGCAGTGTGGTAGCAGATGTTACAAGCTGGCTTCAAAGTAGTGCAATGCTAGGGAACATATTTGAGAGTACCAATTAGGGAGTGAGCAAACCGGGCTCCAAAGAAATAGGAGAGAAAGTTGGGGTGTTATGCAATGACTCAAAATAGCGATCTAACGTTGACAGGAGGCATCAATGTAACTTTGGCAGTTAGGGGTGTTGGCGCACAACTCTAATCCTAGTATTTGGGCAGCTGAGGCAGGAGAACTTTAGGAAGTTTAAGTATAGGCTACATAGCAATTCCTTGTCTCAACAACAAAACCACTAGCAACAATAACAATGCTACGTAATTTAGGCAAAGTTCTCTCACTTCTTTGTGGTCATATCTCTTGGACAATTTATCAACATGCTTGGACCTGGCCCTCCTTCCCACAGATTCTGAATCATATCTTAGTCTAAGAATTTAAACAGCACAGCCTGGGATTATGCAGTGCATCCAAGATTACAGATTGCCTAGGTTAAAGGAAGAAGGCAAGCAAGGTGCACACAGGAGCAGGGCTGGATGCGTGCTGATACCCTGGGGCAGAAAGGTGAGCAGCAGTAAGACCTTTGCTGAGCAAACAAATCAGAGCAGGGCTCTGTTGAGCAGGGAACAAGGTTTGTTTGATCAAGGGAAACTGGAGAGGATTTCACACTGTGATAGATGTCTGTATGTAGAAGGGTTGCTGCAGGGCATCTTAGAGAAGTCAAAGGAAATACTGATTGCATTTCCATAGCAACAGGCCGTCTCACTCTGTCTCTGCCTCTTTCCTGATACACTAGCCCTCAATACTCGAGTCTTTATAGGTCTCTTTAAATGGACATGAGCTTCATCATTAAATACTGCCGACGTCTTCCGTTTTCTCCTCTTATGGAAGTGCCTGTAGAAAATATAAACCATGTCCCCCAATTAAGAGCTAACTGATCAGGGGGACAGATCTATTATGGTGATGCTGTCTTAAAAAAAGAAAACTCCTTGCTCTGACAGCAGTGCTTTTCAGGTATGGGAGGCTGTGAATATTCCTCTTCTCCAAATGCTGTATGCATTCTCTGTCCCAGGAAGTGTGGAACATATTACGGCACCTGTTACATCAGGTTGGTACCCTATATGGCTAAAGATGTGATTAAGTGAAGTGTCCCGAGAGTAGAACCTTCTGAAGGATGAGATATATACATACATATATATGTATATATGTATACATATATATGTATATATGTATACATATATATGTATATATATATCCATCCAGGTGGCCCGAAATGTCACCACAAGTATATTATAAGAGAAAGAGAGATATTTCACAGACATATGGAACAGGAGAACTGATGGGTTCACAGAGGCAAACAAACCACAGTCACAGGCGGGACTCTTCTGATGAGGTGCAATAGGTTTGTGACACATGCCAAAGATGAAGATGTTAGACACTAAAAAATTAGTATTCCCCTTGTTGCCCATGGGCCAAGCGCAAACTTCATCCATTTTTCTTCTCCAGGAGACTCAGAAATAGATTTAATGTTCACTGAGATAGTGCCTTAGCCTGCACAATTATTAGCATGTGGTGTTTTTTCCTACACCTAATTTTAATTTCTATTAGTTTTAATAGCCTGATTGTATATTTTCCTCTCTTATCACAACAGCTTTCCGAAAACAGATTAGGTAGGCATAATTAATATGTGGTGGCAAATTATGGCCTGTTCATATTGTCTGTGAAGATAGTGTTTTAATATCTCTTGTTCTTTCTGCTTGGGTAAAGCGTGGGGCCCTAGGGCCTAGAATCAATTAGCAGCGAGAGACACCTGGGCTTTATTCGATGATGTCAGCACAGGTTGCTTGCTTCCAGACATTTGGCCCCAGCTTGGGAAAGAGCATTGTCCTTTAAAGTCAGCCTACTCAAGCCGCTGTGGCGCTGCACACCTGCAAACCCAGCACGCGGGATGCGGAGGCAGATGGACCTCTGTGAGCTGAATTCTCTCTCTCAAGTTACACGTCTTGAGGACGCCTTGCAGATGCTGGCTAGAGAGCCGCGCGCAGAAATCAGCATTGACCTGCACGTTGACGTCATCAGGTGAAACCGTAGAAATTTCAAGATTGTTTCCTGAGTGTGTCTGAATTTACCTGCCCACGAGAAAGCACCAAACAGAGCTTGGTGATTCTCTTTGTACCTCTCAGGGGAGAAGATGGCTTGAATACATCAAAGAATGCTTACCTCTTTCGGTTTCCAAAGATAACATTTCTAAATGTTACCAAGCATCGTGCAGAATTAGAGGGGATTCCCTGGATGGACAAGAACCCTGCAAACAAACACAGAGGACAGATGCAGAGTCAGCAGGCACCATGCTAACCTTTAGGTACTTTTTTCACTTTCCAGGGAAAGCAAGCCTCCCCACATTACCAGGCTCCCCAGCCTCCCAGTTCCCCAGGCTCCCCAGCCTCCCAGTCCCCCAGGCTCCCCAGGCTTCCCGCTTCCAGGCTCTCCAGCCTCCCCACCCTTCCAGCCCCCAATGCTCCCAATTTCCCAACATCCCCGCTTCCCTAGCCTCCCAGCCTCCCAACCTTCACTGGGTGAAGTGAAAAGCCTTCCCCAACTCTGTAGAGTTCCCTGCTTGTGTTCTTCCATATGTCCTCCCCAGGCTCAAGACTGCCTTTGGTGCTCCAAGACAACCACAGTGGTTGTTTTTACACTTTCGGTGCCTGTAGTGTTAACCACTTGAGGACACCTGGGCTTCCCAAGTCACCCTTCAATGCCCTGCCAAACCAAAATCTACAAAGGACTTTGTACCCGTCCATTTAAATTACCCATCCCCAACTTCCTAAGCTCTTGAGCACCCCCTGAAAGCTTCTATTACGTCTCTTGTAAGACCCTTATCACCTCCAGTTCTGCTGAGGGTCCGTCCTTCTTTAACTTTAATGTTTATAGTGTTGCCTGACCCATAGGGGACTTGGATGCCTCCATGCCCAAACACAGTCCTTTTCTTCCCCATCCCCTTCTACCACGTTGGTCCTGCAAGTAGACGGAATGCCACCCTTGTTCCTCATGGCCATTCTGCCATGAATACCATCATCCTCAGAATCTCCAGCCTGTTATCCAGTGCCTTCAGGCTTCACCACCATACCCTCCTTCCATAGGCTAGCTGCTCATGACAGGTGTTTTTAGCCCCCAACTCTTTAGCCAATGCTTCAAATACTGCGTATTTTAATTTGAATTCTAGTTACGTGCTCCTTCTGCCCAGTGTCCCAGAAGCGGTACCACGTCAGTCACTCCTACTCACGCCTCGTCGGAACCAACTTAGCCTTAGGCTTTTAAAGCCTGCACCCAATTCCTTTTGTAATACGTTGTCCAACCCTGATCTACCAGAAATCCTGGTCACTAGGGTTTCATGGTCTAGGACCTTATCCTTTTGTCCCTTTCTGTCATCACAGCTGTGTGGACTTTGAATTCCTTCTTGGGCCTCTTCACTCTCTCCTCCTCATCTACTCCATCTCTCTCTCCCGGAGTCTGTTAGAATATAATATTGTCTGCATGCTTTACGGATTTCACACATGCATACAAAGTAGTTTGATTTTACTCACCTCCCACTCCTCCCACTAGCTTCTCCTGCATGATCCTCCCACCCACCCCTCACCCTCCTCCCAACCCTCACCATCTCCTACCCCTCACCTTCTTCCCACCCCTCACCTTCTCCCACCCCTCAACTTCTCCCATCACCCAGCATCTTCCTACCCCTCACCCTCTCCCACCCCTCACCCTTCTCCCACCCCTCACTGTCCTCCAAACCCTCTCCCTCGCCCACCCCCCACCATCTTCCTACCCCTCACTCACCTCCCAGCCCTCATGCACTACTGGAATAGTTTTTCTTCTCTGGCTTTGCACCCTTGACTTTCTGCAGACGTCTGCAGCAGTTAATATCACATGCCTACGGACAGCACATACAACCAGGCAGCTGATTGGGACCCACGCGTATATATCCACTGTCTGTCTTCTCAGCAGCTCTGAGCTGATCATGAAGAGCCGAGGGAAAGTCAGCTCTACACATGAACAGGATGGGCTGCCCATCCTTTCCACTCTCTCCTCTACTCAGTTAATGGTATCTCTAAACATGGAGTCCTCTTACCTTCTTACTTTCTTTCCCATTGTGACTCAATCTGGATTTCTCTATCTTCAGAACCCAGAAGGTGACATTTTCTAGTCACTCCCCATGCTATTGCCCTGCTCCACATGGTCATGTTTTCCCTTGGGGGTTACAATGACTTCTTCTTTATTTTTATTGCTTTTCCTTTTATCAACTTTTTTATATAATATGTCCTAATAATGGTTTCCTTGTCTCTACCCAGTTCCCCCCACTTCTCCTCCCATCTGGATCTACCCCTTTTCTGTCTCTCAGAAAATATACAGACTTCTAAGGGATAATAATATCATAAGATGAAATATAATAAGATAAAACAAAAACAAACACATTGGAATAGGACAAAACAAAAAATAAAAGAAGAAGAAAAGAGCCTAAGGCACAACAAACAGATATAAACACAGAGACCCATTCGTTCAAGCACTCAGAAGTTTAAAAATGTTCTGGCATGACATTATGAGACAAAAAACATCCAAAGATGTCATTGAGTTCATTTTCTATTGGTCATTTATTACTGGGCATGCAGACTACCCTTAAGATGGAGAAAAGAAAAATATCATTTGTAAGCAGTAATCAGTGGAGATAGCTTCTGGGTTAGGAATGAGGGTTATGTGTCCATTTTTCCTTTCAGCCCTAGGACTCCATATATTGTGGACTCCTTTGAAGGCCCTGTACATGCTTCATCAGTCTCTGTGAGTTAATATGTGCATCAATATTGTTGATTTAGAGGGCTTTTGTCCTTTGTTTCCCCTTTCCTCTTTCTGCCTCCTCTTCCACAGGGTTCCCTGAACCCTAAGTGGGGTGGGGTATGATGGAGACATCCCATTTAGGGCCGACTTTTGCAAGGTATCTCCCTCTCTGCATAACGTCTGGCTGTGGGTCTCTATTGGCATCTGCAGCAGGAAGAGAATTCTCTGATAAGGGCTGGGTAAGGCACTGATCTATGAATATGATTTATGAATATGACAGAATATCATCAAGAGTCATTTTATTGCTATGTTCTTTTAGTAGACCAGTACTATTTGGTCTCTGACCTATCTAGTCTCAGGTTCTTGGTCACCCATGCAGTATTGGATATGGGTTCCATCTTGTGGTGTGGGCCTTATGTCAAATCAGATTTTGGTTGGTTACTCCCATAAGTTTTGTGCCACTATTGCGCCAGCAAATCTTGTAGGCAGGACATTGTCGTAGAGCAAAGGATTTGTAGAATGGTTGGTGTTTTCCTTTGCCAGCCTTCATAATACTTTCCCATACCAAAAAGTGCTAACACACAGGGGTTAAGAATCTATACAAGCACCTGCCTAACTTATCCATGTTGAATGAGTTGTGTAACTATTGTTTAAGCAATGGGGCCTTGTTGCCATTTTTGTGGGAACACAACCTATAGTCTTGACAAATAGCTTGAGTTGTTTGGGGGTTCCCATGAGATCCCTTTGGCAAACAACTCAATTTAGATGTAAGCCATTCCAGGTACTAGAAACTTCATTTGGTGACAAGAAATGCCCAGTTAAGTCTCTGTCTCCCCATTATTTGGAAACTTCATTTAGATTACTTTCATCTATTTATATATTTTAGGAAGCTTCCTGTATTAAGTTTCCATACTACCTCTCAGCCCTCAATTTTAGCTGTCCTTCCTCATATTCCCTTTTTGTCTCCTTTTCTCTCACATTCTTCACTTGTTCACCCCCATTCCAGCCTCCACCTCCATCCATCCATAATTATCTATTCTATTTCTCTTTCCTAAGAAGATCTACCTATGCCCCAAACTCCCTTACTCTATAAATAACCTCTGTGGTTTTACAGATTGTATCTTTATTTTATCATTGATTTAACAGCTAATATCCACATATAAGCTAATGCATACCATAATTGTCTTTCTGAGTAGAGGTTACCTCACTCACAATGATGACTTTTTTCTAGTTCCATCCATTTACCTGTGAATTACATGATTTAATTTTTTTAAAGATTGAATAATGCTGCATTGTAAATACATACCACATTTTCTTTATTCATCCATCTCATTAGAGACATTAGAGAGATTTCTAATTTCTGGTTATTATAAATAAAGCAACAATGAACAAGGTTGAGCAAGTGTGTCTGTGTTACAGGTCATTTCTAACTGCTCACTTTTAATATATGCCACACAAAAACAACATCAGCCTATCCTAAGTAGAAATCATATTCATTTTATTCCTCAAAGTCCTTCCTTGTTATCTTCCTGGAACATTCCCTTCCCTTTCTCCTCAGTGTATCCTAACATTTGCTGTGTGCATACTGTATATTATGCATGTCAGTGTGTGATTATCTGACATATGCAGAAATTATCTTTGTTATGTTCTTGTAGTAAAGGGGGCGGCAGGCTGTGTTCACAGTGCCCCACTAGCTTAACCCCCAAAATAACCACATGGAAAATTATTAAATAAACACTGCCTGGACCATTATCTCTAGCCACTTATTGGCTAACTCTCACATATTAGTTTAACCCATCTTCATTAATGTGTATTGCCACTTGACTGTGGCTTACCATCATGAGTCCAAGCAGCGTCAGTCTCGGAGAGGAGAGTCATGGCGTCTGCCACTGCCCTTCTTCCTCCCAGCATTCTGTCCTGTCTACTCCACCCACCTAAGGGCTGCCCTATCAAAAGGCCAAGGCAGTCTCTTTTTTCAACCAATGAAAGCAACACACAAACAGAAGAACCTCCTACACCATGTTCTAAATCTTGTCCTGCAAAGACTTGGTCCTCAGCTGATCACATTAGGGGGGTGTGACATAAACTCAGAGGAAAGATGCAGATGGAGGAAACAGGGTTTGGAAGCCTATATTTGAAAGGAATATTAAGACTTTCCCCAGCTCTACTTTCTAACCACCATGAGATAATCAACTTTCTTTGACTATACACTTTCTATCATGATGTTTGGCCTCCATTGGAGTCAACCAACCATGGATGAAAGTTTTTAGAAGCAGTAAGCCAAAATAAATGCTTCTCCCTTTAAGGTGTTTATTGCCAGTATTTTGTGACAGTGCTGGGAGACTGTCTAGCATACTATTTCATTCCATTTTTAGATTGGGAGGACATTCAAGATAATCTTCTGGAATAACTATGTGAAGCAGCTAGAAATTGCTGCTCTTCTAACTCAGAGTGCCATAAAATAATGCAATAGGCTTGGTAGTCTAAGTACCAGACATTTTATTTGCTCACAGTCTAGAATGTAGTTCAAGATCAAGTTTCCATGGCCATTTTCTGGCTGCCTGTCTCACAGAGAGCTGCACTTCACCATATTCCTTTAGCAAGCTTCCCTGTAGACCTCTTCCAGCATCAAGTCAACCTTCATCCCATCCAATAGGTGGTGTGTTGGCTGATGGTTTTAATGAATATTTACACTCTGGGATGTTTACACCCTTTTTTATTTTTTAAAGGCGTAGTAATACCATCACTATTATTGGTAGCTGGATGTTTTGCAGCTTCTTGAAGCTGCACCTTAGTTGTATAAGTTACAATGGCGTGTGCTCTGTCTTCTAGAGAGTATTTTCAGGCAGCCCCTTTCCTCCTGATGAGTCTTGCTTTCTTTGCTTATAGCACAAACTGACTTCTAAACTCTCAGTCTTGTGCACAGATCTATCCCTTTGCCCTCTGCTGTGGTTTGAAAGAAAATAGCCCCCAAAGGCCCATAGGATGTGGCACTATTGGGAAGTGTGACCTTGTTAGAGTAGGTGTGTGGTCTTATTGGAAGAAGTGTGTCACTGTGGAAGCAGGATTTGAGATCTCATAAATGCTCAAGATACCACCCACTGTCAGAATCCACTTTCTATTGACTTCTGATCAAGGTGTAGCCAGCACTATGTCCACCATGCTCACTGCCATGATGATAATGGACTTAACCTCTGAAAATGTAAGGCGCCACTACAATTAAATGTTTTCATTTATAGGAGTTACAGTGTTTATGGTGTCTCTTCACAGCAATAGAAACCCTAAGATACCCTCACTGTCAATTGTAAGTCAGTGGCCCTCTTTAAGAATTTATAGGATAACTTCTACAACAAATAGTCCCTTACTGTGATGCTTCTCAAACTGGTACAGGCAACACTCTAGAAATTGCCTTATGTCCCAGGAGCTCTATGCAAACATGAGTAAATTGAGTGAGTGAGTGTGTGTGTGTGTGTGTGTGTGTGTGTGTGTGTGTGATAATATCACTGGCCTCACTTGATTGTAAATAGCCTACAGCATACCAGAATGTTAAAACAAATGTGACTATGGCAGAAAAAAAGGCAAAAAATAAAAGAAACAAAGTTCATAGACATGTCAAGACTAAAATGGCTTATCTAGGTACCTTTCTCTCTACACTTTTCTGGAGATCTATGTCACAGTACACCCTAAGTGACCCCCAAGGAAAAAGGAGAGAGGCTATTTGCCTTATGAATGATTCATACAACAAGGATTTTTTTTCTAGTTGAAGGATCATCAGCACTGGAAGATTAAGGATTTCCATTACTGTCTTCTAAAAACAAACAGATGAGATAATATACAGAAAGTATGTGCACACGTCTTTATAGAGACCTAACATAACCTCAAAGGCTTCTAGTATTCATTAGGAGACTGGTTAAAGGGGTGATCGGTGTTTCATAAAATTAGTCCTAACAACATGGTTCCTAAAATCTACTGAGTTAGCTCCCCCAATTTAGTACTGTTTTTTTTTTTTTTTGTTTTTTGTATTATGTTTCTATCTATATTAAAGGATAATTTCCCAATTACTTCCATCCTGATGGTTTTGTGGTCCCTCGAGGAGATGTGTTTTCACAATGAACCTCTGACACCTTCTGAACATTTCTTTGTTTCATCACTTCGATGTATTAAGGCACATTCCTAGCAGAATTAGCCCTCTGATAGCACCCATGTAAAACACAGCTCACAGCTGACTCCCTCCTTCACTTTCTTCGACCAGATTCGTTTCAGAAATTCATTGTGGGATTCTTCCTTTGTTCTTGAAAGCACACTGATTGCGATTTGTCCTTTGTCATTTTGACTTAGATGGTTTGCCATGGCAATTTCGTACAAGAGTCTACGAGATCAAAGGAGCCTTGTCTGTTTTCAAGGCAGCAAAACCCTTGTGGTTCCTAGTTAGAGGCTACCCTCCAGCCTCTTGATGATGCACTTTGCCTGTCTGAGTTGCCATTACGAGTGTTCTGTCTTCCAGAAAGTGATTTTAATGATTTTTCCCTTTCTGCCTAATGAGTCTTGGTTTCCGTGATTTGTCTCCAAGATGGACTATTATCTTTGCAGGGATTTCAACATCTTTTGAACTAGTCCTCTATCTATGTTGGATCATGATTAACCTTCGTTGTTCTTGTTATTCACAAGAACTGTGGAAATGTTCATACAAGTGCTTATTAAAGCTCTTCTATTAAGGTCTTTGTAGATGTGTTGTCTCAAACTATGTTTATAAACAATCAAGCACCCCAAAGCTCGTCCCTGGGCACTTACCTAGACGATGTCATGGTTCTCTACATACAGAGCAGTGAAGAATAGAAGAAGGGCCTTTGTCATTCAAAATTATGTCAGGAAAAAAATAAACCTGATATGGTTCAGGACTTCCTGATGCTAACCAAATAGCTTTATAAAACTGCAGAACAGAGTTGGAAAACATGGCTGTGAGTCAGGGCTAGTGCTTCCTTATAAAGTTATAAAGGAAAAAGGAGAAAAACAAGAATTAAGCCCTCATTTGTAATAAACCTAGATGATTGGTGGCATCGGGAATCTTCTTTTAAAAAAAATCACAACTAACGCAGCAAGCAAATGTCAAATACCTAAAAAGATTTGTCTCCATCGATTGTCAAAAGAAGTATTAATTTACATAATCATATAGTGGACAGCATTTGTAAACCTCCAGGGATAAATCCAAGTCCTTTTTAATGCGTTTACTGTAACTACACAAATCATTCTAAACTGCAAATTTCTTTCAGCAAATTGTGCAAAAGATCCTTCCACGACCCTAAGACTGGTTTTAAAAAGCAAAAGCTAAAAATCTTTTAGTCCATATAGAGAAAACTAAGTAATCATTTAAAAGCTATATACTGACTGTCAGACCTATTATCTATGGCATATGTTAAATGTCAATAAAATGTGTGTTTCTCAATTTTGTTTTTATCACTATTTTTGAAAGACCTGGGAAACTGATAATGTGCCAGTCATGTATGGCCTGTTTAATAATTCAGATCCAGATAAGTAATCTTGCAAATTAACAATCTAAGAACCAAAAGTAAAAAAAGGGACAGAGTTTGAAATAGTTCAGAGAAGACCTGTGGTGGTCTTAATCAGTATGGCCCCCATGAACTCATGTGTTTGGATGATGCTTGGGCCCAAACAAACAAAACTATTTCATATTCACCAGCTGATTAAATTTTAAAGGAAGAGCACCTGTTAGGGTTATAGCAAAACAACTTTTTTTAATTCCCAAAATCCATATATCTCACTGGAGAGAATATAGGAAAGCTTGGTGATGTAGAAGATGTCCATGCAGTTCAGCACACCAGCAACTGCTCTTCTGCGCATTAGAAGTACACAGAAGATGAGCAATCAAGGCAGGCATCCCAGAACACCTTCATCTCAGCGGACATCCAGCCAAAGGAAGTTCAACAAAGCTCTGAATGCAGAGGCTATCTTTTGATGTAACCAGCTTTGAAAATAAAGAACCACTCTTTTTAAAAAAAAAAAAAATGTTAAAAAGGATTCTATGCATCAAAAGCTAGGAAGTCTGTTGGGCTTCTGGTACTCAAGACATTAGCTGAAAAAGAAGCACATTTATATACGGATAGAAAAGCAAGAAGCATAAGTTATTTTAAAATGCATGTGACTGAAATTTTTATTTGAATTTGTTGGATAAATTTTGAGATACACTGAGCACTGATTTTTGAAACAAGGGGAATACTTAATTTTTCTTATCTACTATGTCCCACGAATTACACACACACACACACACACACACACACACACACATCACAAACAAATTTACTTTGAAATGCTCCATTTGGTGGATTTATCCTCATTTCTTTAAGGGGTATAAAAGATCAGAGTGATCACACATGAACAAAAGAAACAAATTAAAGATTCAGCTCAACTCTATGTCATTTCAAAACTCATATACCCTACCATATAAGCCATTTGGAGTATGCAATAGATTGCATGGAGGACTGATTTCACAACCCTGTTTTATAGGTATCACATGTCAATAGCCAGGAGTCCACATGTGGAGATGCTTTTCCTTAAGTGGTGTGAGCTGCTTAACAGCCATCAAAAATTGCATGCCTCTCCCACGAACTGCTTCTTGATGCTTTCGTTGGCTTCTGTGGTTTGCATTTTAGAGTTTGTTAGTAGGACACAACAGTACAGTCATTTGAGCGTGATTATGTACCAAAGAAAATGAGGGTCAGTTTGGAGCTTCTGAAAGTAAAAATAATAATAATAAAAAAAATAAAGAAATAAAGGAAAGGAAGCTAGTCTGCTTAGTTTTACTTGATGTTTTCTTTTCCCATTTCTTTGCTTTAGAATTTTCCTCCCAGTAAGTTAGAATGTTAATACCCCTGGAAGAACAAACAAAAATCCTTACAACAGGAATCCAACTCAAAATCATTATGAAACACAGATGTGATTGTATTTCTCAGAGCCTGGCTGCGGTTTTAGTGTTCTACGCTTTGGCAGTCTCAGAAAAATGCACATTTGGCCAAAAAAAAAATCCCCCAAGTTATCTTAAGTGGTCATAAACTACAACAGCTTTGTAAAAGAACTCTGAAAACTCTCGGCAGAAGACTAGGGCGGCAGGTACGCGATTCCACACACCCTTGCCAAAAGAGGTGGAAGAAAAGCATGATGCTCCTGTAGACAAAGGGAGATGCTCACAGAAGCCAACAGAAAGCTTAGGAGCTGCTTTTATTCCAGTCTGCTCACACTCACTTCTCATCCTACTGCAGCCTGCCTGCTGGAGTCCCTCCCCCATCCCTCTCCATTTCTTGGGGAATCTGCCCCTTGGTGCAGATGCGAGGTCACCTTCGCTCTCTCCTATTGGACGTCTCAACCTTCTCTTGTAGCCCATTGCCATTCCTTTATGATGTTCAGAGCCACACGCAGCCATCACCTAAGATACAAGAAATAAAAAATCCAGAAGACCAAGTCAAAGGAGAGAGGGAAACCCACACATAGCAACAAAATAGCAGGAATCAGACACTGTTCATTGATAGCTTTCTATAGTATAATGGTCTCAGTTATCCCAATGAAAAGCTATAGGCTATCTGATTGTTTTAGAAAACAAGGTTTAGAATTTAGAATAGCCACACAGTCAAGTATAGACAGCATATCAGGGTAAAATAATGGGAAAAGATAGTCCAAGCAAATGAACACAAGAAACAAACAGGTGTAGCCCTTTGGATATCTGATAACGAAGAATCCAAACTAAAATGAGTTGGAAAAGAGAGTGAAGGATGCCACACACTCATCAAAGGAAAAATCTACCAAGAGAACATTGTAGTTCTAAACATTTATACACCAAACACAAAGACATCCACGTTCATAAAAGAAACATTACTATAGTTAAAGAAGAACTATGGACCCTTACACAGTGATGGTAGGTGACTTTATTACCCCATCCTCACCAATAGACAGACTATCCAGATAAAAAGAGAGAAATAATAAAGTTAAATCATATTATAAATCTAACGGACAGGGTAATCTACTGAACAGTCTGCCTAAACAGGAAAAAATACACTTTTTTTTTCTCCATGGCTCATGGAACTTACTGCAAAGTTGGCCACATCCTAGGACACAAGGCAAGTCACAACACAGACAAGAAAATTAAAATAACACCCCGATTCCTATCTGACCATGGGTTAAAGCTGGATATCAACAAAAGCAGAAACAGCAGAAAATATGCTAACTCACAGAAACTGAACTCACTGCTGGACAAAAAAGAAAAAAAAAAGGATCCAGACAGAAAGGGAAATTAAAAACCTTTTAGAACTGAACGAAAATGAAAGCACAACATCCCCAAACAAAGAAGGCAGCCCTAAGAGGCAGTTCATAGCCCTAGTGCTTCAATAAAACAACCAAATAAGCAAAAGGGAAAGATCTTAAAAGCAACTTACCACCACACCTGAAAGCCCTAGCATCGCAAGAAGAAATAATGCCGTATGTGTAGATGGAGAGAAATGATCCTACTCAGGGCTGAAATCAACAAAATAGAGAAAAACAAATAAGCTACAGAGAATCAAGGAAAGAAAACTTGGTTCTTTAAGAACTAGTAATATTGGTAAACCCTTAGCTAAATTAACTAAAAGGAGGGAAAAAGAAGACAAAATTAATAAATTAACGATGAAAAGGGGACATCAAGGACAATAGACATAAAGGAAATCAAAAGGGTATACTTTAAAAATCTGTATTCCACCAAACTGGAAAACATGAACAAAATGAATGAATTTCTTTATAGATGTGACCTGCCAGAATTAAATTAAGATCAAATAAGCAAGTTAAACAGACCCATAATCCCACTGAAACTGAAGCAGAAGCAGGAATTAAAAGTTTTCAAAACAAAAACAAAAAAAAATAACAAACAAAAAAACAAAAACAAAGCAAAATACCGAGGGCCAAATCGATTCACCACAAAACACAGAATTTCACCAGACCTTCAAGGAAGAATTAATATCAACACTCTTACAAGTATTCCACAAAATAGAATCTGAAAAAACATTTCCTAATTCCTTTTACAAAGCCACTATTAACCTGTTACCAAAACCACACCAGGACCAAACAACAAAAATAGAAAAATACAGACCATAACTATTATAAACATAAATGTAAAAATTCTCAATAAAATGCATGCAAACCTAATCTAAGAACACACCAAAAAGATTATTCACCATGATCAAATTGACTTCATCCCAGAGATGCAAGGATGGTTCCCCATATGGAAATCAATAAACATAATCTGCCACAGAAGTGGAATGAAAGGCAAAAAATGTCACATGATTACCTATCTCATTAGGTATAGAAAAGGGCTTTAACAAAAACCAGCAGCTCTTCGTGAGAAAAGTGCTGAGGAAACTGGGGTGCAGTGGACACACCTCAGAATAATAAAGGCAATTTGCAGCAAACCCAGCATCAACCTAAATGAAGAAAGACTCAAATCCAGGAATGAAATAAGGATGTCCAATCCCCATAGGTATTCAATATTGTACTTGAAGGTTTAGCTAGAGCACATTACAATGGAAGGAGATCAAGAAAATACAGATAGGGAAGGAAGAAGTCAATGCGTTTTTACTTGCAGATAATATGATTTTATACTTATATATATATATATAAATAATTATAAATCATCAGAAAACTTCTACAGCTGATATGCATCTTCAGAAAACCAGCAAGATGCAAAATTAATACCCCCAAATCAGTAGCCTTCCTATATATAAAGGACTAAAAAACTAAGAAAGAAATCAGATAAACAATATCCTTAACGGTAGCCTCAAGACAAATATCTTGGGATAACTCTAAGCAAGTAAGAGACTTTTATAGAAAAAAAAAGGACATTTAAAGACAAATTGAAGAAGACATCAGAAGATGGAAGGACTTCTTGGCTCCTGGATTTGTAAGGTTAATACTATGAAAATTATTATCCCACCAAAAGCAATCTACAGAGTTAATGTAATCCCCATCTAAATTCCACCGCAATTCTTCACTACAATTGAAAATAATAATCTTCAACTTCACATGGAAACACAAAATCACTAAAATAGTCATGAATAAGCAAAGAATGGCTGGAGCTATCACCCTGAATTTTAAGTTGTACTATCTAGAGAGCTATAGTAACACAAACAGTATAGTATTTGCATAAAAGCGTACACCGTTGATCAGTAGAATAAAATTAAAGACCCAGATATAAACCCATACACCTATAGACAACTGATTTTTAACAAGGAAGTCAAAAATAGACACTAGAGAAAAGACAACATCTTCAACAAATGGTGCTGGTCAAACTAGATGAATACACATAGAATAATAAAAATAGATGCAAATTTATAACCCTACACAAAACTCAATTCCATATGGATCAAGGACCTCAACATAAGGTCAGATACCCTGAATCTGACAGAAGAGAAAGTGGGAGATAAGTTTGAACTCATTGATACTGGAAAAGACTGTCTAAATAGGATATCAATAGCGTTAGCACTATGGCCAACAATTAATAAATGGGACCTAGTGAAGCTGAAAAGATTCTGTGTGGCAAAGGATACCATAATTTGGGCAAAAGTGACAGCCTATAGAATTGGGAAAGGTCTTTACCAGCTATACATCTGATAAGGTGTTGGCGTGTAGAATAAATAAAGAACTAAAACAAAACAAGCAAACCCTTAAAATCAAGAAAAAACTTAATTTTAAAAATATGATGCCCTTTGTCCATACCTGACCCTGTCTGTAGCACAGCTAAACTGTACCGCACACATACTCACCTTAGGATGGCAAAGCCAAGTCTACAATGGTCTCTAGAAATAAGGACCGTAAGACCTCAGGGAAAAGTCCTTCAGGTCCCACTCAAGTGCCAGCTGCTTTGTTGACTGTGCTGATCATAGAGAAGTGTACTAATCTTCACCTGCCTGTGGTTGTCAGACTGCAAATCCTGGCCTGTCTCAACATCTTCACTCGATCCACAGGCAGCAGTAAGTCCTGAACCCTAAGAGATACTCAAAGCACTGTTAACTGTTAAGAAGGAGGTGATTAAGTGGACACTGCAGCCTGGGTTGCTGTGAATGCCCTGCACTGCTGCTGTTTCTCAGGGTGTGGATGAGTAAACTCGCCATTGTTCAACACTGTCTGACAGCTCTCACTTCAGATTATGTGGAGGTGTAGGGGCTCTCTGATCACCCTTCACAATGCTCAGCATCTGGGCTTTAGCTGAGCTGGACTCCTGCGTCCTCAAAGGAAGAACGCACAGAGTGCACATCAGCACACTGAGTGTGACTCAAGGAGCTGGTAATCTCTTACAAAAGTCTATAATGCTAACAATTCCTGTGGTTTTTATCTAAATCTCAATCATTCAACTTTACCAACAAAGACTTGGGAGCCAGATGCTGGGGTAAAAGCCTGCTATCTCAGAAAGGCAGAGAAAATATCCAGCTGACCTTCCTCCTGTGCTCTCACCCCCCTCCCCACACACACACAAAAAGACCTCTCTCTTAAGACATCTCAAACAAAACTCAAACTGAATGTCCCTCCCTCCTACTTCCTCTGTGTCTCTCTATCCATACTGCTGACTCCTTCTTACTTTCTGTGGTTTTTTTTTTCTGTCAACGGATTGCTTGCACCACCCTTTAACCTATGGTTGACTTCATTTAATCCTGCTGACAATATTCAAGCAGAAAGCTCTTGTCTTTAAAGGTGTGTGCTCGGGTTGAGCCACACTACAACTAGAAAGAGGTTCTTCCAGTAAATAATGCAATCTCAGGGTTCACAGTGTAATCAAATATCCTGCAATATATTTCAGCACTAAATAGCTTTGGAAGTGAGACTCTGAGATAAGAGACCTTCTGTTTTAACAGGTCACTGACTATTATGGTAGTCACAAGTGCCAGAAAGTTGTGCGCATTTCTGCATCAGCTTCCTAATTCCTTGGGACTTTTATAACTGCCAGCATATCTTGGCATCTTCATAAAGGCATAATAGCGCCTAATTATTTCTCTGTGTAAATTTGGTGATCTCAGTCCCATAGCCATCAGTAGGTGCATTTCTTTGGGTCTTAGCCATAGATAGTTTTGTGAGATCATAAATCATCCTGGATGTATGCACAGGAAGGACTTCCTGGGCTTGAGGCTCCTGGTGTCAACGGACCTTGGTACCATCCCGTCACTACCCTAGTCATAACAGAATATTAGTAATTAGCTATTAATTTTTTCCCAGTGTTCAAAAGGGAAGTACTAAATTCCCACCCCAAGATATTTTCTCCTCCCTTGGAAAAATCTGGGAGAAAATGTGAAAATATGTTTCAAATAACCTTTCCTGTTACATTAAAACTTTCTTTGGAGAATAAATTAGTTAGCTTTTTCTGAAAGTTTCAGAAAGTAAACATTTTAGCTTTTTCCATCTTCTTTTCATTTTGTATTTTACATTCTTTTAAAACTATAAAATCCAACCTCAGTTCACAGGGCATACAAAATGAACGCTCACATCATCTTTGTGTCTTGTACCACGATTTACTTGGTCTGCAGCAACACAGACAAAAGAATGCGTGTCACTTCTCGGCTGAAAGAAACATCATCAGTAGGGATCAGATTCACTTACTGAAGGTGTGAAGGTGCATGCAATCAAAGGCAGCAAAAATGATTCAGTAAACTAACAAGCTAGCTAAATATTTGTCATAATAGATTCATCAAATGTGTCTCCTATCTCACATGGATTTACTTTCCGTCTACAAACTTCTCTTGATATGACTTATAGCTGTCATTTACACCTATAACTGAGATGAATCCTCTCAATTGTCTACTTAGCTATCTAGCTTTTAAATGTTTAAAGCACTGGTGTGATAAGAAAAGCAGGCTGATATCAACACCTTTGGCCTTGGCCTCAAAAGAGACACCATCTTAATCTTCAGAGACTAGTGTTTCAAGATCCTCTCAGGTGTGAGGGGCAGCTATTATGGGGACCCCAGGAGTCTGTTTAATAACGATGTGACTACCCTTCAATAAGAGCCACTCTGGGGCTGAAGAGAAAGCTCAGTGGTTTAAAGCATTTGCTGCTCTTTCAAAGGACCTGGGTTCACTTCCAAGCATTCATGTTGGGTGGCTCACAACCATGTGTGTAACCCCCTTTTCATGGGATTGAATGTTTCCTCACTTGCATGACGTCCTGCCCAAACAGCACACACACACACACACACACACACACACACACACCTATATGCATGCATATAAATTATAAAATAAATCTTAAAAAGAAGGGTCACTCTGTCTTGTTCCCATTTGGATATCTGCCTTGATAAGTAGCTTGATCTACTTTGAGCTTGTATGTCCAGGAGAAGACAACTGTTGGTGAGAAAAAAAGATGGAATTCTCCTATTGGGGGGACATTGTGGAATTTGACAGTTTTGGAGTCATTGTTATGACAACTCCACTTTCTGGATGAAAGAAATAATAAGATGGCAAAAAGAAGTAGCATTAAAGTCAGCTTCCCCTCAAATAGTTAGAGAGGCATTTCAGTGGCCTGCAAAGTACTTACACATGGGATCCTCCAAAGAGAGCATGGTCCCCTGGTCAGGCCACCAGGAGAATGAGACCATTCTCATTCACAGCAGGACTCCGGTAACTCTGAGCACTCACTGCCGTGGACTCCACCCCACAGAAGTCGTATATTTAAACTAATCCTTATGAGAACTGTCTCTAGAGAAAGGGCTTTTCAGTAGGAATTAAGGCTAGCTGAAGTTGCAAGAGCAAACTCCTAACCCAATAGGATTGGCAGTCGTACAAGAGGATGAACCCCCACGACCTCCCTGAGAAAGAAAAACAGCCATGCAGAAAACCAGAAGAAAGTGGCCATCTGTTAGCTGGGGACAGAGCTTTCAGCCCTGATGGCAAACTTGCAGCTTTCAGAACTGTGAAAATCAGCTTTGTCATTGAAGTCACCCAGTCCATAGCATACTGTTGGGGCAACCTGACCTGTTAGATTCAATACTTTGTTAAAAGTTACACCTAATAGCATCAGCCCACAGAAGCAGCTACAGTCTGGAGAAATGTGCAAGGGTACACAGGCTCAGTCACCGGACAGGTGACACCCCACTTGAAGCCTCTTCTTGAGACTTTCTTTCTTTAAAAGAGGTGTAATTCAAGCCAGGATGGAGATTTTTTTCCACTAGACAGTTTATAATATTTTAATGAGGAACTGGGGGCTTGACAAAGTCAAGTTGAAAGCCCTGGTTACAAAATAAAAGTGGAAGCCTTGTATGTGTACTCTCTTTCTCCTAGTAAAGTCATTCATATTGTCTCCCATCCTTCCTCATTTTATGTTATTTCTTGCCTGTATTTGTTCACTGATTCCTTCCTCCTTTCCCTTTCACTTCCATACTCCCTTATCCCTTCATGGATCTGTTCATAAGGACCTCCCTTCAAGCCTTTCCGTGAAATCTCTCTGTCATCATTGAGACCCAAAGCCTGCACAATCAGGAGATACATATTACCTGAGGTTTGCTACCCCAATAAAGAGCCCAGAATATGATTTCAGTTTAACTAATTTATTAGCCAACTTATCCTAAGGGAATCTAGGGGTGGGGAAGTTGGATTAAAGAAGACAGAGAGGGAGAAGATGCCAAGGAAGAAGAGATCTTAGGTAGTTTCCCAAAGGGTAGCCTGAGCTTGATCCTATAGAAATCACAGGCTGTGAACTCTGCCAGGCTAAGCCCCAGCAGGCAGGGACTTGGGGATGCTGTAACACTCCCCCATCCATAGGCACTGATTATGGACATGTGGGGGGGGGTGTCAGTACCCAGGGTGTCTGGCTCACAGCCCTGGAAAAGAGGGCTCCAGGAGTCCATAAGCAGTTCCCAACATGTAACAAATGTGGTAAAAATGTGAGCCAAGAGGATCTTGGAAGATAATCAACTTCCTTGAGTATCCTTGTTCAGAACTGTATAAGGAAGAGTCCTTGAAATATTCAGTATCCTGTCAGGTCTCAATTAGTTGTATATGTTGTCTCTCTCTCTCTCTCTCTCTCTCTCTCTC
Organism: Microtus pennsylvanicus; assembly: GCF_037038515.1. Taxonomy (NCBI): domain Eukaryota; kingdom Metazoa; phylum Chordata; class Mammalia; order Rodentia; family Cricetidae; genus Microtus; species Microtus pennsylvanicus. Next base: position 27,596,426 of record NC_134587.1, on the reverse strand, counting down.
TCTCTCTCTCTCTCTCTCTCTCTCTCTCACACACACACACACACACACACACATGACACATCTTGTTAGCATTACTAAAGTGCCAAACTTTATTAATTGTTGACAGAGGTTTCTGTCCTGCCTGGTCCCACAGTCATTCAATCCCAAAGAAACATACAGAGGTCTACATTAATTATAAATTGATTGGCCTATTAGCTCAGGCTTCTTATTAACTTTTATACCTTACATAAACCCATAATTCTTGTCTGTGCTAGCCACGTGGCTTGGTAACTTTTATCAGCGAGGCATTCTCATCTTGCTTTTTCTGAGTCTGGGTGATGACTGCAGACTCACCCTTTCCTCTTCCCAGAATTCCCCTGTTCTTGTTGCCCCACCTATACTTCTTGCCTGGCTACTGGCCAATCAGTGTTTTATTAAAATAAAACAAGTGACAGGATACAAGACCATTTGTCTCACAGGGGTTAATCATGCATAAAAGTTATTTACTTAAAAAGCAAATTATTTCTATGATAATACTAATTTTTTAACACTTTCATCCATTCTTTAACAGTTTCAAGTTTTAATCACACTTACTCCTCCAACTCTGCCCAGATCCACCCCTTCACTATCTACTCTTCTCTATCTATCTATCTATCTATCTATCTATCTATCTATCTATCTATCTATCTATCTATCTATCTGTCTCTCTGTCTCTCTGTCTCTCTGTCTCTCTGTCTCTCTGTCTCTCTTTCTCTCTGTCTCTCTGTCTCTCTGTCTCTCTGTCTATCTATCTATCTATCTATCTATCTCTCTATCTCTCTATCTCTCTATCTATCTATCTCTCTATCTCTCTATCTCTCTGTCTATCTATCTATCTATCTATTTATCTATCTAGATATAGATATCCATGTTTTCTTTCCCCTTCCTCATTTTAAAACACTTCAGTACCAATTTGAGGTGTTCAATGTTCTTAGATGTGTGACCTTATAGAAGTCTACAGTCTTAGAAGGAAGCTGATCTCTCTTTTCTCATCTTCTAACAACTGCTCCTCATCCCATGCCTAGGGATGGGATTATGTGCCTAATTCCCTCTCCATGCTAGGATTTGGTCTGGCTTGGGCTTTCACTGGTTTTATGCATGCTGTTAACAATTTTCTTTGGATTCACTTGTGCAGCTGCCCTGTTGTGTCTAAAGATGTTTCCTTGTAATCATTTACCATCTCTGGTTCTTACACTCTTTCCGCCCCCTCTTCTGCTGTGATCACTAATCCTCTGGAGAGGGTTGTGTGGTATTTATAAAGAATAGAAGTCTCTTATTCTCTGCACTTTGGCCAAGCTAGGTCTCTATTACAGTTACATCCATTAACACATGAAATACATAGTAAACCCAAACTGCATATCAGATTCAAGGCTCTGATATTTTATGGGATGTATAATCCCTTTCTACAGCATGGAGCAGAAGAGGTTGTGTACCTCAGCTGAATATCTTCATATTCTATTTTATTTAATCTTCATATACATATAAACAGAAAACTAACTTAACCACATGACTTTGGAATGAACAGTGGCTTCAGGGTCCATTTATTCCACAGAATTCTACTGTTAGAAAATGCTTCCTTGAATTAAGGCGAAAATGGCCTGTATCTGGCTTCAACCCTGTTTGCTTCTGGAACAATGGGAACTTGATATGTTATTCAGTTAATTCACTTGGCCAACAGAGCTGCAGTTTCTCCCTGAAATTAAGGACATACTTCCAGAAACTCTCTAGTTAGGGATCTGTGGCAAAGTAGCTGGAATGATTTGAACCGTGGTGAGGCTTCTATACAGAGACATCCAAAACACTCACAGCATGGTCCAAATGGTCCAGAGCTTATTAAACCATCTTATCTGTAGCTCCTGGCAATATTTGGTCTGTAGATTTTGCTTTTTGGTGTCAACAATGATATCTTTCAGGAAACCATGGAGTTGAGCTAGCCTGGCTGCCTTGGAAGGCAGGTGTCATAGGTTTGTCAGAGTCCAGGTCTCTGGACCACAATGTGCCTTCCAGTTACTGAGAGACCAATGCTCACTCTCAGGTTGTGAATCGTTCAGGCCACTCTGTGTTTCTCTGTATGGTCCCTTCGTAGTCAAGAAAGCATGGAAACTTGACAGGACACTTGGTCTTGGACATTAATCTGTGTAAGTTGTATAGCTTGCAAACTTCAATGTATTCTGGCAGCTATAATTGTATTGATCCTGCGAATTCCATTATATTCTGTTTTTGATAAAGGCATAAAAGGTCTTATTCCTCCCAATAAAACCATTACAGCCTCAATTTTGCTATGGCCCCTCCAACCACCCACATTTAATTCTGTGTGGCCATATCAGTCCTTGGCCCAGTAAGTAAACACAGGGGCTTACAGTATCTGGACTTTAATAGCTGAATTAAAACAAGATTGGGGCTTGATAATTAGCCATTTTCTTTAAAAACTGTTTAAAGTGGGTGAAAGTTGTTTCTTGGAAAAGTAAGCATGAAAGCACTCACTTAAAATAATTTCTATTATTAAGGACTTAGAATGAAGTATTATAATTATCACACTCAGGAGCAAGTTTAGATTTTGCAAACTGCCCCATGAAGCGTGGATATTTTCTGAAGCATGGCTTTGGGCAGTGATGTGATGGCAGGGAGAATAAAAGTATGCAGCCATGATGTGTCCTGAGACCCTAAAGCCCTGAATCCACTGCTTCATTCAAATGATCGCTTCTTTGGTGAACTCAAGACGAACTAGCTTCTTTCCTTGCTGATACAGCTTCATCAATGCTCCTTGACAGCTTAAAAATATGTCTAGGTGCTGGGCCTGAGGGTTTATCTGTTTTCCACATATATAGGACTGGTACCTATGGCGGCTGGAAGATGGCGTGGGATCTCCTGAACCTAGAATTACATATGGTTGTGCGCCGAATGTGAAAATAGAAAGTAAATGCTGGAAACGGAACTAAGGTCCTCTGGAAGAGCTGCCAGTGCTCATAACCACTGAGTGGCCTCTCCAGCCTTCACTGACTGCTTTTGATGACCAACACAATTAGTGATGCAACCCTTGGCTGTTGTTATGTTGTTGTATTTCCATCTTAGTTTTTCTTCTTGACCCTGACAAAGGCCACTTGGAAAATGACATCTGTCTTGACTTCCAGTTCCAGAAGGATACGGTTCATCATAGCAGAACGGCATGGTGCTATAGCAGGGATAGCATAGTGCCAGGATCATGAAGCTAGTTGGCTGGTTGGTCACATTTTACCCACACTCAGGAAGCAAGAATGAGCAGGATTGAGACTGGGCTGCAAAATCTCAAAGTCTGCTCCCAGTGATCCTTTTCCTTCGATGAGATTTTAAATCTTTAACGTTCCACAATCTTCTAAGACAGAGCCACCAACTCGGGATGCATTCAAAAGTGTGAGTCTAAAGTTATTTTATATTTAAATTGCAACATCTATTTCCTCCTTCATGGTCTTCTTTAAAAAGAAAAAAGAAAAAAAGAAAAAGAAAAAAAACCCCACTCTGCTGTAGCACTGGAAACTCCCAGGCAGAATCAGCCTATTTGTTGCCTGGTCTTCTCCACACTGATTCAGTCTTGCTGTTTCAGGGCCCCTGTTTTCCCACAGTTGGCTAAGATCTCTATCCCAGGATTTCAGTACCCTCTGTTTCATCACTGACTTTGAACACAAGCAAGCAAATCCTTCCAGCTTAAGCAAACAAACACTGCGAACACGAGGCAAATACTACATTCCAGAGCCTTACAGAGTTCTTCCAAGTTCTGTTTCCAATTAAGTTGAAGTCAGTTAGACTCTGGCCTCCCCTGTTTATCTGAGTCTGGAGTTTCCCAAATTCCACCCTAATGCCCCCTCTGCATTACGAACCTCTTTTTCCCAGAAGCCTCCTTCCTTAATAGGTAGCCCAGAGAAGATATTGACCAGGAAGTAGAGTGCTCTGATTGCCATCCCCACAACCTCAGTCAGTGAATTTGCAGTCTCCTGAATAGCTTCCATCCTCTTGGGCAGAAGAGCAATAAGTTTTATTTTTTCAATAATATTTTTATAAAATATTACAATTTTTCACAATTGATGGAGGAAGGTCATTGGTTAAAATAAAAGAAGCTGCTTGGCTCTCATTGGTTAGGAGATAGGTGGGAGGAGTAAACAGAACAGAATGCCGGGAGGAAGAGGAAGTGAGGTCAGACTCGACAGCTCTCCTCTCCGGAGCAGACGCAAGAGAGACGCCATGCTACCTGCTCTAGTGAAGACGCACGCTATGAAGCTCCGACCCAGAATGGACATAAGCTAGAATCTGCAAAGCCTGCAGCTCATTAAGAGGTCCTGCCACGAAATACTTAAACGGTGTTGATGAAAAGCTGAACGCATGCTTTTCGGTTTTCAGCCGTAGCAGGAAAAAAGCTGTGCCGTTTAAAAATGCCGGCTTTCTGGGCCGTCCTGCCAGGGCAAACTCTGACTGTTTGAGGCAGGAGGGCCAGTTACCGATAGAGGACTTGAGTGTTGTCTGTTGTAGCTTGCTGGCTGGCAGGGACCTTGAAATGCCATAGAGGTGTGGCTATAAACATGGCTGCAGCCTGTATATCCGCCATGAGGCTGGAAAGCTAAGAAATGGACTGGATCTAGCTGGCAAAGCCACGGCTTTAGTCCTACTGAGATTGCTTGGCAAATTAAAGACTCATGTGGTCAGAAAGAGAGAGATATACAGTAAAGAGAGATTCAAAGACAGAGAAAATTTCTGAATGGTTTAAAGTGTGTTAAAAATATATGCAGACTAAAAGTTAAAATTCTTAAAGTAAACCTCTGTGACTTCAAGGTGTGGTAGCACACGCCTTTAATCCCAGTGCCTAGGAGGCAGAGACAGGCGGATCTCTGAGAGTTCAAAGACAGCCTGGTCTACAGGGTTATTCCAGGTCAAAGATATACGCTCAAAAAGCAAAAAGTTAACCTAGGAATGTCACAGCTTAGATTCTTAAGCGCCTAGTGACTTAAAGGCGCAAATCAAAAGTGCTCCTGGATAGTAAAAAATTGCAGATTCACAATGGGACAGATTCAGGCTGCTAAACGAGTCACACTGTTGGATGAATGTACGTAGGCTTGGGAGAGAGAAGAAAAAGAATATAGAGAATAAAGTTAATGGTTAAAAAAAAAGGTAAAGTCTTTAAAGAGACAGAGTACAGATAGTTATAGATATAAATAAAAATAAGCCGCGTAAAGATGGAAAATTCACAGAGAGTCTGGATTATGTACATTGTGTTTTCTTTAAAATTTTTGACTGTGAAGGAGCTAAGTACAGATAGACATTTCATTATATGGGCTGCCCAGTGGAACCAGAACGGATATCATGAGGGTATGATTTCAGAATTTGGATCTAAGGATATGATACTTTGGAAAAGAGATTCTTCTTTTGTTTTCACAGAGGATGAGACTCTATGGATTTCTTCTATTCCGATTTGGTATGATGGACCACGTCCTCCTGAAGGGTTGCTGTGAACATCTTCAGAAAAGTGCTTTGCTCAACTGCCAACTGAGATGAAACTAGCACACAGGTTATACCATGAAAGGCCTAATTAACGACGCCCCCATTCAGCAGGAAGCAGTTTGGAGAGAAAAAACTGCGCCCATGTTCCCAAATATGGTTTATAAAACGTTCTTTTACATTTAAAGGGGGATATGATATAGACATAAATAATTTGCATTAGTATAGATTTTGCTTTATTGATAGAGATTTACGGTCAATTTTGTTATATGTATAAATGTTTCTGATGTAACTTTTACTTGATAACTGTTTTGTTATATGTAATTTTGCTATGTTAAAGTTAAAGCCTTTTTTTGTTTAAACCGAAAAAGGGGAAATGATGGAGGAAGGTCATTGGTTAAAATAAAAGAAGCTGCTTGGCTCTCATTGGTTAGGAGATAGGTGGGAGGAGTAAACAGAACAGAATGCCGGGAGGAAGAGGAAGTGAGGTCAGACTCGACAGCTCTCCTCTCCGGAGCAGACGCAAGAGAGACGCCATGCTACCTGCTCCAGTGAAGACGCACGCTATGAAGCTCCGACCCAGGATGGACATAAGCTAGAATCTTCCCGGTAAGACCGGTGCTACACAGATGATAAGAAATGGGCTAGTCCAGGTGCGAGAGTTAGCCTAGAAGAGGCTAGATAGAGATGGGTCAAGCAGTGATTAAAAGAATACAGTGTCTGTGTAATTATTTTGGGGCATAAGCTAGCCGAGCAGGTGGCTGGGGTGTTGGGGGACGCAGCCCCGCCGCCCCTATTACTACACACAATGAGAAAACAGAGCACTTTCCTATAATCAAGAAACTTATTGAAACTGGTTTCAATCATTATTGACTAAGACTACCTAACTGATGTTGGAATGTCTAGAGTCAAGGGTATTCACATGCCTGGTTCATTCCCCAGACCTCTGATATTCCCAGACCTGCCTTTATGTGGGCTGGACATACTGACACATGCCTAGTATCACAGTCCTTCAGAGAGGCAGAGATTCAGTAGCAGCCTCTCCTGAACACTGAGTTTGATGTCAGCCTGAGCTACATTAGAACTTGTCTCAAAACAAAACAAAACACAGAAAACAAAAGACAAAAAGCAAAAGACCCCACAGATGTTTGAGTGGGGCCACTAAGTCATTGGGAACCCCCCCCCCCCGAAGCCTCTAAAACGAAACTCTTCCTCTGCTCTCCCTCCCACGGATCTTCCCTGTTGCTAACTCCACTCCATGCCATGGCATGCTGTCCCACCACAGCTAATCACAACAGACCAAAACCTCCACACAGGCTGTAAGGAAAAGCCACATCTCAGGGATTTTGTTACAGAACAAACTTACTGCAACGAAACTGTAAGAAGTCACCGCCTGGAACGGGAGTGTGCCACAGAGAGCAACAGCAAAGGATTCTGTTTATAAGATACACAGGACACTGGGAAACCACATTCTCAAGCATCTTGTGCAACTTGTAGCTAAGCCCGTTTAACCCTTTGCTTTACAGGGTATACTGCCTAATGCTTGGAGCTATGGGCTCAGAGTAGGCACTTGTTTATCTCAAATGCCTACTTGCTTTTTATATGTACTATATCTTTTCATCTCCTGTAAATATTTTTTTTTAATTTTCTCATTCCTTCTAAACATGGCGCCACCTCTGTAGCTTCCTGGGATAACAGGTTCTATTTTTTTTAAAGAACACCAGGCTGCTTTGAAATGGTCTGTATTGTACCCTAGCTTGGCCATAAATACAGGAGAATTTATAAATGTAAATGGAAGAAACCTCAACTCCTGGCATGCCAGAATTCTCACCATCTTAGCGAGAATGCAGTCGTGAGAAAGACTGAGCCTTGGAGCTGATGAGTTTGTCAGCTCAGGGACATCACCAGCCACAGAGAGCCTCTCCATCTGCTCAAGCCTTCAGCATGGCCACTTGCCTCCCCGGATAGCCTCAGGCAGAAAGTCAACTGTGCTGTGAGATATGAAAGGGTTAAAAAGGGGGCTGATGAAGGAGTGGGAGATAAAGGGGGAGAAAGCAGGAAAAGAGAAAGAAAGGAAGAGAGAAGTGAGGGAGGAGGAGAAGGAAGAAGGTAACATTTCTCTGGACTCTTCAGAACTGATTTTTAGTTTTTAGTTTTCTTAAAAGCTTCAGAAATAGATGACCCTTTCTGATCTCCAGTAACTAGAGAAAGTGGTTAGATGTTAGCAAAAGGGATGTGTCCTAGTATTTCCCCAGGGACAACAACTGCTTGCAGTTGTTGGTTTATTAATTAATTTATTCATCTGACAGGCTTTTAATACCTAACTCTGGTTGGTTTGGAACTTGCTATACAAAGAGAGGAAGCCATAAAACCACAGAGTTCTACCTGCCTCCCTCCTCCAGAGTGCTGGAGTTAAGTGTGCTCCCCTATCCAAAGGGTTTTTAAAAATTCTTTTACTGTGCTTTGTTTTTTAAATTGTTGCCCTTTTCAGAATCTCCAAATCACATTATTAAAACATTCTTTCTCAAGTTCGTCTGTTTACCTCTGCAAAGGTGGCCGCCACCTTCCCTGCCATATCTTCCTCCATGTACCAGTGAGTGTGCTAAAATCCCTCTTCTCCTGCTGACCAGAAGGCAGTTCTGGGAGAAAGATTTAAGTGTCACTAGAAAGAGAAAGGTAGCAATTTTCATGTCTTGAAAGTGTTAGCTACTTAAGCACTGGTCTTCTTCCTTCCTAGAGTGAATTCTTAGTGAAGAACAAGGTCTAAGGACAGTATCTAAGTGTGAGGTCAAATGTCTCAAGAGGTGGCTGAATTCTCCCTGTCATTGAGCAGCCCAGCATCCCAGGACAGTGCCATTCCAGTCACTGTTCAGGGGACAGCATGGGAATCTGTCACTACCATTTCCCACTCAGAGCTTGAAGTAGGTCAACTTTCCGTATCTGTTCTGAGTTAGAATAGAACACTGATATCTGGCACGTGCTGAGTGTCTGGGCAGGAAGTACAGGGTCTGTTTGATGAGCATCTTAACAATACCAGCTGGATCATAGTACCCTAGGATTAAGTACACAAAGCCCGTTGATTCTTTGACTATGAGTGGTCAAACCATCTCATTAAAATTTTTCTGCATTAACTTGAAATCAAATTGCGTATTGTGGATTAGAGAAGTATTCATCTTGCTGGATTGGGGTAGCAATGTGAATCTGGAGAAGACTGCAGACCCTTGGAGTTGGAGATATCACCCAAATCATTAATGCTTACAATATCATCTAGTCATTTAAAGTCCTATAATTATATACTGAGAAACAATACAGTGCTGAATAAGCACTATTTCAGGGAAGACTAGCCTAACCCACCTGCTAACAGCTTCAGATACGGTTTTAGGAAGGTGTAGAGTATGGTAACAGTGTTTGTCATCCCAGCATTTGGGAGGTAGTGACAAGAGGATCAGGACTTCAAGGCCAGCTTCAGCTACATATGGAATTCAAGCCCAGCCCGGGCTGTGTGGGACTGTGTCTCAAAATCTAAAATAAAAATAAAAGAGTCAAAGGAGCCAGGAATGCAGCTCACTAGTAGCTAGCCTGGATTGCAAAAGTTCCCGGGTTTAACTTTCAAAACTGAAAAACAAATCTTACAAAGAAAATAAATTTACTCAGACAAAGTCCATTCCCAGTCTTTCCTCAATTGAAGCCAAAATAGTCTGACATGTTCTGGCATGGCTCACAGAGATTTTGAACCTTTCAAATACAAAAGCCCCAGCTGGTTTTATTGGCCGAAAGATCTCTCTGCAATTCTGTCTTGTCAGGCCAGTCACCTAAGAGTGTAACTGTCACTTATTAAAGCTAGTCTCTTCCAAACTTGTTGGATAGTGACTGGATCAAAGAAGAGAGGAAGGCAACAGTAGACCAGTATCTGGCCCATATCGCTTATTGAAATCCCAGAGCTAAAAATAACAACCAGAGAGGCAAAGTGCAGGCATTGACTCAACTTCATTCATTCACTCATTCATTCAAAAAAGATTATAGATAGATAGATAGATAGATAGATAGATAGATAGATAGATAGATGGATAGATAGATAGATAGATGATAGATAGATAGATAGATAGATAGATAGATAGATAGATAGATAGATAGATAGAAAAATACTTGCTTGAAGACTTGTGGGAAAGACAGTAGAGAGATGCTCTATATATCCGTAACCCCCCATGCTTTCATGAGAGTTAAGGCAGAATTCATATATGACCAGAAGCATCCCAGAAATTAGCTCTGTCTCCAAGTCAAGCACAACTGTACTTCTAAAGCAGACAGTTGAAAGCCAGAGGAGTGTTTCAGTGAGAGCAGCAAATTAGGATTTGGGGGGGGCGGATTACACTTTTTCAGAAATGGTCTGAGAATCTCTGTAGTTTTAGAACTATGTTCAGTTTTTTTGTCCAAAGCATGTTTTGTTCTTCCTGCCGATGTGTTGTGTGGAATTTAGAAAGTTGGACAGAGCGCTGCATTAATGTGAGATGGAGTTCACCAAAATGGGCAATCACAGACAAAATTGGGAAAACTGGGACAGTTGCTTCCTCTACGTCCCCAGAAAATCCGTTTTTTCTTCTGTTGCATCTTCTTCCACTTTTGGTTAGGCAACTTTGCCTCCTTAACAAAATGAGTTCTTGAGAGAACAAACACAGACACGTGTACAAAAAAATCATACCCTGTGTACGTGCAACCACACCACTCATTTGTACTCATACTTTAGTAGATATTTGCATTTAAAATTATCCTGTTGCATCGTTAGCCATCAGGGAGATGCAAATCAAAACTACTCTGATATACCATCTTACACCTATCAGAATGGCTAGGATCAAAAACACCAATGATAGCTTATGCTGGAGAGGATGTGGAGTAAGGGGAACACTCATACATTGCTGGTGGGGGTGAAAACTTGTACAACCACTTTAGAAATCAGTATGGCAGTTTCTCAGAAAATTGGGAATCAACCTACCTTCTGCTAGTTGAGCTAGGAGAAAGAGTTTGGAATCAGACACAACAATGATCACAACTGGGATTGTAATTAAAAATGAATACAAAATGAAAACACAAAACCATCTCATGTTGCTTGAGACAACTGGGGAACTGGCAAAGCGGCATGAATTTTGAGATTTTAAAAGAAAATAAAATTCCATAAAAAGGAATTTTATGAAAAGTAGTTGCTATAGCCATCAAGATTAGCCTATAATTTGTGTGATTTTTATAATGACAAGATAGTTATTACAAACATTTGGGAACTAATTGACTACCAGTAGTGTGTTATCATGATGAGTAGAACCAATGAGATAGGATTATTTGGAGGATGCTTGTTTCTTCTATGGGAACAGAGAAAAAACTACCATTCTTGTGAACTGAAAAGATTCCATGATGCTCATCCTATGAGCGCTCTATGAGAAGTAACACATAAGGGCCCCCCAGTGCCATTTCCACATGGGACTTTGAATCGTTGGTCTCTGGGTGGTGCTTCCTGGGTGCATGGGACAAAATGTGCATTTCAAGATGAAGGAAGGTACAGAAGTAGGAGGCTTTTAATGCCCCCTCTTCATTATCATAAAAATGGGGGGTCCTAGGTAGAATGCCCCTCCCCAAAATCATATTGTAGGATCTAAGCATGTCCTTCTGGAGCTTCCTTCCTTCTACCCTGAGGCCCATTTTCTTCATAGCTGTCTGGTTCAATTCACAGGCAGAGAAACAGAAGAATCTGAACAAACAGGCCTTGGGGGACTCCTCTCCTAGTCCGTTAGTTATTATACTTCTGCTCAGTCACATTTTCCCACAACTGTTCGCTTCTTGCTTTAGATCTAGCACAAAGGTCTACAATTTTCTTTATGCCTTTGGGCTTTCCATTACTGGAGACTCTTATGTCATACCAAAACTTGGTTAAGTCAATTGGTTAGGTTTTTTTGTTTTGTTGTTTTGTTTGTGTTTTCATTTGGTTGGTTTGTTTGGTTTTCTGTTTGTTTGGTTCTTACAGGGGTGTGTGGATTTGGTTTGTAGCTGAAGAGGTTCACATGCGGGAACTTGGTTCTCAGCGTGGCAGTAATGGGAAGAATTGTTGGCAGAGGACCCTGATACACAAAAAAGAAAAGTTCCCATTGTGATGCCCACCCTGGTGTCAGACATCTATCTGTCCAAATAGACTTGAAAGCAGCACAAACCAAAGGAAAGACACATGTCCAGTTGAACTGAGTCTTGGAAGAGGTAAAGTATTTGCTATAAGACCCTAGAAAGTTGCTATAAATGCCTGATTGGTACTCTATATCGTCTCTCTTGATTACTGCTTTTGATACGTGATCTTTTTCCTCAGCACATTCTTCCATCCACCATGGGGTCCTTAAGCCTCCAAGATGCAGCAGAAGCTCCTGTTCTCTTTACAGTTAGTTCATCTCAGCTAATACAAACGGACTCTCCCAGGTGCCAGTCATCAACCTCACACTGAGAAGGGAAAGATGCTTTCTCTCCTCACCAGTAAGGGGGGTCCCATGAAGTAAGTGGACATTGTTTTGAACCTACTGATGTATGTCAATGCGCATCGATGCTGTAGACAAAGGCCTGAAACATCTGTCTACCATCGGAAGATGACCTGCATCTTGATAGCTGGAGGCAGAAACTGCTCACCCATTTTCTGTGTTCTTCTTTCATCCTTCTCATGCTTACCCACATGGCTATTTCTTCTCTTGCCACCTTCCATCTATTTAAAATCCCCATTGTCACCATCCTCTGTGTACCCTAGGAATGACCTAAGTAGGGAACAACAAAAAAGTGTGTGTGTGTGTGTGTCTGTGTGTGTGTGTCTGTGTGTGTCTGTGTGTGTGGGGGGGGGAGTCAGAGGGAGGAAGCTATATTCCATGGTTCTCCAAATCTAAGTCCAAATCCAAAAGTACAGCTGGAATGATGTATATATGTAAGCATGAAACTGAGGTAGGGCTTGAAGGATTTCTGGGCTTCAACTTGGTCATTGTGAATTACTTGCCTCTGACTCTATCAAGGGGAGAGATCATGGTTATTTGGGTGAGCTAGACCAATGTACAGAATTATGTTTAAAGAATAGAAATGCAGATTATGCTAAATAATCTACTAAAACTATGACATTAGAACACACCATTTATTTTGCAAAAGGTCATTAATTAGGGTACCCTAATTATTTGTCTCGGTATAGTGAGTGGATAAAGATTGTTTCTATATTTTTATATGACTGAAAACAAAATCAAAGGGAGAATAATATTCAGTGATTCATGAGAAAAGTGAAATTAAAATGTTCACAAACATTTAATAGGAAAAAGGTCATATTATTGGGTGTTTATTATATGTGTGGCTGCCATCACTACAGAGAGGGTGGTGGAGCCCATGTATTCTCTCTGTTACTTGTTCTCAGTCTTAGAGGGAAGAAATAAAGATCACTCCTTGACATGGTGTTGCATATAGAAAGGGAAATGTATGCTTTCTACACCATCTGTATTGCTTACAGAAGTCGGAAAGTCAGTCTTTTCAATGTGCCTCTTGGACTGTTTATGTTTTCAGCTTTGTTTCACGGTTATCGCAGACAAAAAAAACCTCTAGGTATGTCTTTCTGATGCTTTTACATTTTAGTGAATGGAGAGAGCTTTAATAGTACTGCGGTTTGCCATGCTTGTGCTATGACCCCTATTTGGCAAGATATGTTTCTTAAATAAACAATAATTCCATATATATTCCATTCTTTTTGTCTCATGGTTATGTTCTTATTTTTTTGGTAAACATTTCAACAAACTAAAGGGGAAAAAATCTTTTTTTCATACAAATATTCTAGATAATTATGAAATCAAATCTTTTCTTAATGATCCAGATCGTCTGTTTTCTTCTACCAATAAGCTCCTTTCTAAATATCCAGAAAAATGGCATGCTAAATGTAAATAAAATATCATGCTAAATAAAATACATGCTAGTACACAGGGGGATGCTGGGCTCAGCATCAAATCAAAAGGATGTCCATCCCAAAGGAGGCTCACAGCACAACAGGTTGCCAGGAAACAGCTACAATTTTAACACGCAGATTTTTACGGAGCTTTGAAAACAACCTTTTTGGGGGGGAGAAAAGGTTAAAGGTTACATGAATGATTTTTTGTACAGCTTCCGAGACGAGCAGCTGATCACTGCTCAGACAGAGTATGTCGTCAGCTCATTTCATGGGTTAATCAGGAATCTGGGTCAGCATGCTTATTACATAAATAACAGGTCCTTTCTTTGAACGGCAAACGTTCAACATTGTTGTGGTAATATCAAGTACTGCCTCAGCCATCTCTGTAAGACTTCTCTTTTTATTAATAGATTGCGTTTTGTACAGCTGAGACTATTGTCTTTATAACTAATCAAAATCAAAGTGTGACATGGGTACCAGAAAATGAGAGCCACAGGCCACTCTTCTTTCTCAAAGCATTTGCCTTGTAGACTGGTTGCTCTATGGCATCCATCCTTCAGAATATGTAGGTAGTGAAAGAGTGGGAGAGTATCAAAACAGTCAGGAGACTACTCATGAGGTTAATGCTGAAAGGCCCTCTAGTTCATCGTTAGCTCTAAGCGTAATCCTGCTGGAAGCTGAGTCACCCTGCTAGCCATCAGCCTTCCGATCAGAAGTTCAGGGTCATCTTTTGTAATTGATCCAATATTAAAAAGTAAACATAATCATATAGTTTACAATAGCAAAGGAGACAGGGAACACATACCGTGTGGTCCAGCAGACTGGGTTTATAAATGGTTCTGCCGGATCACTGCAGTTGCTGTGCACTGAACAAGGAATAAAGCTCATTCCTCATCATATGCTTGCACCCTACATTGCTGACTCAGGTCTGTGCTTTTAAGAAAACTGTGTGTGTGTGTGTGTGTGTGTGTGTGTGTGTGTGTGTGTGTACGCGCATGCCTATGTGTATGTGGTATGTGTGTTTCAAGATTGTGGTTCAATTCATCAGAAAAATTATGGCTTCTAAAATGGGGTTGAATCTGTGAATTAAGAGAAGACAGATGCAGTGAGAAAGGATGTTGCTTTCATTTGCGAGGTGCATTGGTGACCTCGTGGCTCAGTTATTGACTCTATACATAAGGGTGAGAAAGTGGAAGTGCCCTCCTATTTTATGTAGAAAATCCTGTCTTCCTTATTCCTGCTTGTCGACCTACTTTCTTTACAAGCCTCTGACTGAGCATACATACATTATAGACACTTAATAACTGCCAACTTACGATTTATGTATTTTAAAATGTTGCCTTACAAATTGATCTTACAATTGCTTTAACATTAGATGTCCGCAATGATATACAATGATTTTTAAAGTTTCTATTATTCATTATCCTTTTGTAAACTTTTAGTAAGAATATGAAAACATCAAGATATTTATACATACAATTCACATATAATATACATAACAATTCTAAGGCTTAAATGTTTTATAAATTAAGTACACTCAATACTAGTACAATATATTAATTGTAACATGCTATTTTAGGTTTTTTTCCTATTGCTCATAGTATATTCAACAGTTCTTGAAAATACAATCCATTGATCATATTTCTTAAGTGAAAGAGATATTCTACACCAAAGGAGGCTACATAAGAGCCCTGAGGTTGGGACCAACAGGTAGGTGACAACGCTGAACAAGAGTTTTGGCTGTGGTCAGCAAGGCCCAGATATTATAGCATCAGAACATAGAAAATACGTTATGGCTAATATAGGTGTCCACTACTCTGGGCCTTGCAGAGTGGAGTCCCTTTCTTTGGACAGTAAATAAAAGGCTTCCTTGTTAAATGGTAGTATGGAAAGGATTCCTATTACCTGTCCTGTTCACACAACTGTTTGTATCTTCTGTCCCGTTTAGCTCACATCTCAGAATTATCTATACCTGCATTGGAAATATTAGTCTTCACCTTATCTTGTGCCAGATATAACTTTGTTCCCTGAGATATTCTCTTTTCATGTATAATTTAGATTTTCCTACTTTTTATTTTGATAGCCACATCTGTATCAAAGGCTCAGACCTTCTGTATATCTTTAGCCATTAGAAACATCACGGGTACTAAAGAGCCTTCCTCCAAGATGGATGGTTCTGTTTGGGAGGAAATTGCTACTCAATACTAAGCCCCCATTGTTGGTAGGATTTGAGGCTCTTGGCTGCTTTCATAAACCGTACATTCTTTCTTGGTACAAATAATTAGATAATATCTTATTATCTATAAATCATAAGGTCACATCTAGTTTCTTTTCAAGGCTTCTCTCAGGGCTCTCCACTCTTCCTTAACATCTTTTTCAGTTCGTCATCATTCAATTTGACTTACTCCACTTCAATAGCTTTTCATCCTAATGCAATTTTTCTTTTCTGTCTTCACTTTCTATTAATGATAATAGCGTCTTCTTGTTCGATGCACTATCATAGTCTCTGCTCTCTTGAAGTCTTCATTTAGAGCAGTCTGTAATGGGCAAACCTCGCCTGCTCTGTCTCCGTGAGTACTTTCCACATGCATCTCCTCTTTCCACTGCACACACTTACCGTTCTTGTTTACACTGTTGTTGGCCCTTAAGTCTCTAATTTGTTTCCCCGTCTTCAGTGTCTCTCTTCTCCATAGCAGCCTTGATCGAATATTCCAAGTGCCTGGTAGGCACACGTCTTTACCATTTGTAATTTGCCTTGTCTTAGTGTCTTCAATGATTCTGTCTTTCAGCTCCTCTTACCCCAGCAAAAACCAACAACAATAAATTGACCCTCACTGTCAGACAATCTCAACTCTCGGGCTAGTGATATTGGGAAGATTAGCAGTGGAAATGATAAGGTTGGCAATGGTTGTATTCCACTAAGATGTCTCGTCGGCTTTCCATGGAACTTCTACTTCCTGCTTCCTTCTAGGCCTGTTTGGAATGACTGATGTAAACACTGTTAGAAACCAACTCTTGGATTCCCCTCTTGACGTCAGAGAGGGACTTCCCTGACTTCTTAGCTTCCACTCCCTATTTACTAGAATTTGAACAGTGCATATTATTCCTAAGTGGAAAAGTAGACAAGTCATTTTGAGTGACAGTCCATCTGGTCTGAAAAGGAACAAGGAACCAAAGGAATAAACTCATCCATCTCCAGGATTTGGGATCCTGGCAACAGAACCCATATTCACAGTGTCCCTTTCTTAGCGACACCTAGAAAACAAAGCAGGAACAAGGTGCAGCAGCAGCAGAAAACAAGGGAAGATCCCAGCAGCCTGGAGGAAAAAGAAGGGAAGATCCCAGCAGCCTGGAGGAAAAAGAAGGGAAGATCCCAGCAGCCTGGAGGAAAAAGAAGGGAAGATCCCAGCAGCCTGGAGGAAAAAGAAGGGAAGATCCCAGCAGCCTGGAGGAAAAAGAAGGGAAGATCCCAGCAGCCTGGAGGAAAAAGAAGGGAAGATCCCAGCAGCCTGGAGGAAAAAGAAGGGAAGATCACAGCAGCCTGGAGGAAAAGGAAGGGAAGATCACAGCAGCCTGGAGGTCCCCTCGGACACGGCTAGACCTTTCCCTCCCCTTCGCTTCAGTGATTTCCTGTTGTAACTACAACTCTTTTGTGGAAAGAAAAGAAATCATTTGCTTGATGGGCAGGTAGCAGGGGAGAAGAAATATCAACCCACATGGTTCAGAGGGAGGGAGATGAAGAAAGATTGGCACAGAACCCCTCCTTTAGTTTCTGAGACGGCAGGAGAAAGACCATTGAGCAGGGACCCCTTAAGTGCCAAACTGGTATTTCTTGCTTTTTATTAATTAACTTAT
Organism: Microtus pennsylvanicus; assembly: GCF_037038515.1. Taxonomy (NCBI): domain Eukaryota; kingdom Metazoa; phylum Chordata; class Mammalia; order Rodentia; family Cricetidae; genus Microtus; species Microtus pennsylvanicus. The sequence continues at coordinate 27,579,157 of NC_134587.1, read as the reverse complement.
TTTATGTGTATGGGTGTTTTGACTGGAAGTATCTATGTACACCCCATGCTTACAGTGTCCACAAAAGTCAAAAGAGGCTATAGATCCCCTGGACCTAGAATTATAATGGTCGTGGCCTGCCAAGGAAATTGTGAGAATTGATCCCATGTCCTCTAGAAGAGCAACCAGACCTCTTAACCACTGAGCCACCTCTCAGTCACTGATAATCTTTGTTGACCCAGGCTCAACAATGCCCTTAGTTCAGCAACTGTTACTCTTGGTAACAAGGGTCCCCTCTGCTTATCTCTTTCCCCTCTTCTGCCATCCTCCTTCTATTTACTCCTTTCAAAGAGGGATAACAACTCTTGCCCAGCTGACTCATGATGCTGCTTTTGTAGAGAATCTGATCCAAATTAGAGGTGTTCTTAACAGTGGAAATACAAGCATGAGTCCCACACTTACAGAACCCCAGTCCCCTAAACTGGAATCCCAACAAGCACTAGAATCCAAGGCAGCTGGTGCTGCAAGCTCATTAAGAAGGGAGTCGGGCTGAGCTCAAAAAGAAAAGCCTACAATGTGGCAGGAAAGCTTCTGCAGTGCTCCTACTCCTTCCTGTTGCTAAAGCCCGTCAGACATGCCAGACCTTCCAGAAGCCCTGTTTTTTGTCTTGAAATTATTATTATTTTTTATTGACAATAGATATTTCCAGAATAATATATTTTGATTATGGTTTCCCCTCTCCAACTCCTCCCATACCTTCCTTACTTTCCCATCCACCCAAAGTGTACACACCTTTTCTCTATCTCACTAGGATACAAATTAGCATCAGCAGTGGCATACTATTAATAATAATAACAACATTAATAAATTTGATAAACTAAAAACAAACAAACCGGAATAGAATAAGACAAGCAAACAAACAGAAAAAAATAAAAGCAGCCACATGATGTCTGAGCTATCGGCAATTGGTTAGACAGATAGAGACAGAAACACATCACATATATGTAAGTCGACCTCTGCAGGTATATGCATACATGCTTTATGTGATGGTGAAAAACATGCTTTGGAGTCACGTGAATGATTGCAAACCAATTGATCGTTTTGGGTGCTTGGGAAAATTAGTTTTAAAACAGGAGTTATAGGCATGATAACAAAATATTTTAAAAAGCTGAAAGACTTTAGATTGACAGATCCTGGTAACACCTCCCTCACACGATGACCGTGGAGATTGAAAGAAGGGCATATGTAAGCCACACTGGTCAGGGTGCGAGTCCCCATTCACATAGGAGACGCTTCTTATCTGCTTCCCAACTTCTCCCTCACAGTTCCCCAGAATCGGGGCTGAACAGTCATCATGTCTCAGCAAGGAAGACATTTGTCAAGGGCCAGGTCTAAGGACAAGGAAAAGCAACAGAGTTATCACTGAGAGCCCCGAAATGAGACAGGGTAATCGCACACCTGTCACCTTGTCACAGTTCTCAGAACCTTGGTGTTCCCATGGGCAGAATCTGAAAGGACCAGAGAATGAGTAATTTCGTTCATGGTAGACCTTCCATGGTCCGAAGAAAGCCTTTCTTCCAAATTAGTCTCCATGAGTTCTCAATGAAGCTCATGTCCCTCTATCGTAAACAAAGGTTAATCTCATGGTTGTTCGGTCAAAAGTTTCTACCAGGGTAGAAAGACATTTTAATGTTTAGAAAGCAGGGTGGTCTTGTCAAGAGATTCATGACCCGTGTCTCTGAACAAGAAGGCTGATCCCTACTGAGTGTCTATTGCAACAGTTCCTTTACAGATACTGAGATTCCTAACTGTATTTACTTTCTATACACATGGCCAAATCCTCACACAATTAAAAGTCCTTCACATCTGTTATTATAAGGATGATTCTAGAAACTTTGTTGATGACAATTAAAAAATTTAGTCTTCTCCTAAGCATGTAAGTGTTATTTATGAAATGCAGAATTATGAAATAAAGAATTTAGGGTACTATTTTGAATGCGGTCACAAAACACAATGTATTTCTGTTAAGACTTTCTCGGACATCTGTCTATATTTTCAGTGATGGCATTTCTAAAACAAATCTCCCATGGTCTCAGTGTGACCATTCATCTTTATGAGGAAGACTGAATCAGAGAGTCCAACGTAAGGTAAATATAGAGAGATATTTGGCCTTGTAAAATAGCAGTGTTGATGGGAAAATTAGACAAATCCAGCACGGCAAGAACATGCTTTGACCTTCACAACAGTGACTTCAGGTTCCTGAGCCAATGCCGCATGCTTTCCAAACTCATCACTGAGCAGAATTTAAAGGGTCAGGAGCCAGATCTTGACACCATGCACAGGACACGCTGAGCTCAGCTCTTCATTACACCCGTGTGTATTGATTTTGATCTTTCCATATTTTTAACGTCATCTTGATTTGGATGCATGGGCCCTGGTGGGTTGGAATTTATCAGGACTGATGAGAAGCAAACTTATTAAGAAAGGAGAATTTATTTCCACTTCTTCCCCTTGCCTTTCCCCGACAGGATGCCTCTCACTAAGGCTCTCCAATGTTGTCGTGATGTTCAGCCTTCTGGGAACACAACATCCTCTCTTCCTGTTTCAGACCAGTGAAGTTCACCTGTGAAGTGTGGCCAGCCCTTGCTCATTGACAACTTACTACTCTGACTTTCAGCATCAGTTCTGATGGGTGAGAGGGGCTTTAGTAGTTAACAAGATCTCTCTCTTTCCTATTGCATCAATTCAATATAATCTCTGTCGACGTATGTGCTCTCTCTATTCTGCTATTGTTCCCACAATAGCATGTTTAGATAGTCCACACTACCTCTTGAAATAATCCGTATTTATCTTATTATTTATTTATGGCTGGATTTATGGCTCCATCTTCCCGTGGCATTCTGAGATTTTTCAAAGGCTGGAACTTCATTGTATTTGTCTTATGCTTCTACCACACAGCATAGACTCCGGCATTTTAATAATATCACATAAACATCTGGTGAGCAAAAATAGTTATAACAATATAAATTAAAATCCTCTCTGTTTTCTCAAAATATTTAGTCTTCGGGAGTTAAAGACAGCATCAACCCACATCAAAGGATGCTTTGCCTGGTTCTCCCCCGATAGTAATCTGAGGACAATAGCTTGCTCAGGGTTAGAGCAGTTTAGCCCACATTCTTTGTCAGCATCCTTTGGCAATACCACCCACAACCCTGGACCAAGTTTGTGGCAAGGCTGTTTCAGCAGCTTAAGCAATTCCTTATCACAGCTCTTCTTCTTGCCAGAGAGACTTGTTTCACAATGTTCCCATCCATAGATGTGGTAAATTCCCTGTAAATAGACACGACATCCTTACACAAGAAAAATTGGATGTATTTTATGATAAGATGTGTTTGTTTGCTGAGTTGCTTGTGTTTCTAGAGAATGGTGGTAAATGGTGATTCCAAAATCTCATCATCCAAGGGAAAATAGTTGAGGCTTATTAGGCCTTTCTTCCTGTCAAGCCTCAAGATATGAGCAGCTACTTTACTTCATAGTCCAGGCCATGACCAAAGACATTCCGCAGGATGAAGGTATACTTCAGACATAAACTGGAACAATCCACGAGAATTAAAATGTTCTAATCACCCATATATATTGGATTACCTTCAGAGGAACAAGAAATGAAAGGAGAGACATCCCATCCCTTATCAAAATTGCTTTGCATTATTTCCTATGTGACAGGAAAAGTTGGATGAGAATTTGCTATAGAGGGACTTTCCTACATACCATTTCCTCTTCCTCCAGGAAATCATGCTAAGGAGCCTGTTTTGCTTTTATTTGCTTGTGATCACAACAAATATGAGGGCTAGGCTCTTATAGGAGCTAGGGTGCTATTATGCCATGAGAAAAAGGTCTTGAAGATCATCTTATGAATCCTTTTCTTTGGCAAATAGATCTATAATTCCCTGATGATTCCAGAACAAATACTCTCATATTTGGGATTGTGATAAGAAAGACATAATATATGTCGAGCAAGGAGTTGAGTAGAGAAAGAAATTCCGGTACCTACCAATACACCCCAGTTCATTTCAAGTGTACTTGTATCTCCTCTGTTTCTCTGACTTTTCTTATTCCAGATGTTTTTCTGTAACTAATTACTTTATGTGCTGATTCGGTTAGCTTTCTCATCTAATTGCATATGTTTAAAATCTTTTGCCTGAGATATTTTTGCTTGACTTTCCTACATCTTCTTTTCCCAATTTCATTAATTAATTCCCCCAGCAATGCCCTCATTCTTCCAATGTATCCAGAAATATGGGCTTGATTAGCTTAGAGCCCACCAATCTTTTCACAACCCTGGAATCTTTTCTATTGCCTTCAAAAAGGATGATGGCAACATGGGTGGTCTGATGAAATTTGAGCTCTCAACTCCAGGAGTGTGTATACAATTCTACGCAAGTTCAATCGAACTCTCTGAGCCTCAGTATTCTAACGGGGCTGATCAGTTTGTAGTCTTGGGTCTGCTTTGCGGAAGCCCCTCCCTCTCAAAGTCTCCTGAAGTTCTCCAGTCTCAGGACACAGTGATCTGTGTCTCTCTGTGATACACATGCCACACAACTCTCTTGCCCCATCCATCACTCCAGAACACTTCTTTGTTCTCAGAGGATTCTGAAAGTGACATCTTTGCTATTCTTGCCCAAGGCTACTCAGAAGACAGCTCCCAAAGCTGGAGAAAACCCTTGCCTGCAGCAAGGCTGGCAATTGCCAAAGTCCCAACATTAGAAGCGACAAGAAGATGCTTTTCTCTATAAGGACATCACTATCAGCATCACCACCCATACTGCTATGGGAGTAACACTGGCCCTACTGCTCCTTCTCTTGCAAGGATGGCCAGTTTCTACTGCAAAGCAAACTTGACAATTTATTCATCAGTGCCCTAAGAAGATTATAGACAGGCGTGTGTTTTGTGTCACAGTCTGATTAGCTTGATCTGAAAACCTGACTGGGGAGAGAGAGGAATGAAGAAAGGACAGATCGTCCACACACATATGGACAGAAAAGCTGAGATCTGGTGGTTTGTGCCTGCTCTGATGGAGGGTACCAACTGCAGCAGCAATCCAGAAGTTCAGCGCGTGTATTTTTATACATCTCAGCTGAGAGACAGGTTTATTGAGACAGGGAAGTAGGGCTAGCTAATCTTGGTGGGGGGTCTCTGGAGGGCAGCAGTCTCAGGAAGCAGTCATCCCGAAGAAGAAAGGTGTTTATACTTTCAACAGTCAAATTTGGATAATAAGAAGGCTTTGCCATCCCCTTGAGCCTTATATGGCTCTTCCCATGTGTCCAAAGCATTGGAGTCCTTGTTGTGACTGTGTTTGTGTCAACAATACACAATTACCCAAAACTTCACCCCCCACCCTTGTTACACAGGCACTCAGGGCTTCCTCTGGTTCCCACTCCTTCACTTTGGATCTCTGTTATATCCCTACTCTAGGACTTAGCAACACTGTATGGGAACTGGTCTGGGGACCACCTGATAAATTTCTGTACATGGCACATAGCCCCATTTTTGCATTTTCTTTAAAACAATTTTTGTAATTATACATGCATGTACTCAGAGAAAGAGTCTCCCATCACCGACAGCTTGGTCATTCTCTGGACACATGAAACACATAGATATATAAATTAGTAATAGTAATAACTATCTTGTGACATTGTTTTGTAGAGTGTATTGGTTACTTTTTTGTTGCTTTGAGAAAAATGCTAAGATCAAGGCAACTTATTAAAAAATGATTTTACTCATCATTCCAGAGGGTTAGGATCAATAATGACAGGGACAGCATGGCAGCAAGGGGCAGGCACGGTGGCTGAAACAGGAAGCTTAGAGCTCATATCTTGAACAGCAAGCCTGAAGCAGAGTTGATAAACAAGAAGTAGGTGAGGAATTTTAAAACTCAGCATTCACCCTTAGTGATACACTTCCTCCAACAAGAGCTGTGCCACCTAAACCTTCCCAAACAGAGACATCAACCACGGACCAAGCGTTCACACATCCAAGACTATGGGCAAGCATTTCTCATTCAAACTGCCATGAGGAATAAGTGTGCAGTGTGTGCAAGGCATTTGAAAAAGCATCCGGAGACGAGGGCCAGCATCCCAAGAGCAGGAGCAGGAGCTGTGTGGCCGGAATATAAGAACTTTCACATCACACTTTTAGCAAAGAACTCAAGGACTCATGTGTGTCGCCTAAGAGCAAACCCTGAAAGGAGAAGTAACAAAGAGAAGAAGCAGCAGGGAACAGCAACTGTGCTCAGCAGCCATGCCCAGCACACAGAGCTCCCTACCTGAATCTGGCTCAGTCCTGAAAACGAGCTCAAAGCTATCTCACTAATGACCCTTCTCAACGCGGCAAAGCACGGAGTGGAATGGCATACATTTCAGGAGAAAGACGGGGCAAAACGTCAACTAAGTTTATAATTTCTACACCTTAGAAAGGTAGGGATTCTAAATAGGAGTTGTAATAGATTATAAATAACATTTATTGCTCTCCAAAAAATATTATCCATCCCTTAGTTCCTTCTGGGATTGGTTCTAACCCCACCTCCCATAGGATTCAAACTGCAGATGTTGAAGCTGTTTACAGAAAGCTATGTTGCTGGATATTTGCGCACTGTGTGAAGATGTGCCACAGTGATTGGTTTACTAGGAAGCTGAACCGTCAATGGCTAGGTAGGAGAGGTTTGGTGGGACTTCTGCTCAGAGAAAGGAACTCAGGGGGATGAATCTAAAGGCGTGGAAAATGCCAGCAAGACACTGAGGAATTCGGACATAGAGAATGGAGGAGAGGTAAACAGCCACATGGCAGAACGTAGATTAATTAATATAAATGAGTCAATTTAAGTTGTAAGACCTAGTTGGGAACAAACCTAAGCTAAAGAGTGAGCTTACATAATCAATGAAAAGTCTCCATATATTTGGGGGCTGGCAGTCCAAAGAAAGTCCGACAAGAAAGACCAACTGCAGAGCTACGTTGTCTTTGCATGTAATCTAGATGCATCCTCCTGCAGTCTTCTGTAGGTGAACTGTGATGCTTAATACATGTAAATACCGAGTAAATAGCTGCTGTACTTTACTGTTTAACAAACAGCCACAAAGGAAAGTTTACACGTTAAGAATAGCTACATGTTTTTTTCATATGTATTATCTGTTGCTGTTTTAAACTGACCATATGCAAGCTGCAACATCAGCTGCTCTGCAGGAATCTCTGCGTCCCCTGTAAGCAGTGCTGCGGTTCTTGGAGTCACTCTTGCTGTCTTAGTTGACCCCCATCATTTTATCGAAGCTTCTGTCTCAGAGCCTGGTAAGAAATCTCTACATTTCTCTTCCCAGTGCTTCTTCTCTGCCCTCTCCTGATGCCCCTTGTTTTTTTTCTTCTTCTTTTTGAACATGTTTTGGATCTCTAGCTTATGTGACCCACTACCCTTCTCATCCACGTCTTTGTGCACATTCTCTTCATTTCTATGCATCTCCCCAATACAGTTATCTCCTGCCACCATAATTTCTGGACCTCAGATTTTGAACCAAAACAAACCACGAGATTCTGACATTGCTTTTGTTGGATATTTTGTTAAAGCATCAAGAAAACTTGTCTGGCTTTCATTCCATATCTTCCATTGAAGTATGCTATAGGTAGAAGTCTAAGATGTGCTTATTCATTAGCCCAAAACCAAGACATATGATAAAGCAGTAGCAAAATGGTACTAGGGTAGAATCCAAGGGAAATATGTATGTCTGACACAGTAAACATTATTTCTGTTTTGCTATATGCCTATATTATTCATAATAAAATTTAAGGTAAATATAGTTTATTAAATGTAAATTGTGAATTTGGAATATATTAATCAATACTGTCCCTTGCCTATTACAAGCATAACATACACACACATACACACTTAATATCAAATGGATAATGAGTGCTTTGCAAATTACATTTTCACTTTATAAATTCATCCTAGGTATTTTCTCTATTAAGTCACATAGGTCTCTGCAATTCCCCAAAGGTACAAGTCATTTTACATTATGAATTACCTAATTTGTCTTAGTGTAATATATTGACACCAATCCAAGCTATCTCCAGTTCATGACTGCCAAAATCATTTATCATTTTTCTGATAAGTTTCTTACATAAGTGTCCTCAAATCTAGTAAATAAGTTAGCTAGAAATAGAATTGCTGGTCAGCGGGCCATACAGATTTACATTTTGATTTGTTCTACCTGCTACTTTTCTCAAAAGGCCGTTGGGTTCTTGTTATCTAGGTCGAATGAGCCACAGGGGTGGTCAGGATCTGTTCTAGAAGAAGCAGGACTGGGGAATGGAGAGAACCCAGGATAAATGACATAGTAAGACCACACAGTGTGTTAATGCCAGAAGAGGGAAAGGAAATTGGGCTTTTAATCTGCCATATTTACTTCTTCCCTTTTGGAAAATAACGTGATAGCGCAATGTAACAGCAACCTTTTTCTTTCCCTTTTTATTGAAAAATAGATTATTCTCTCACACCATACACCCCGACCACAGTTTCTCCTTCCCTTCACCCCTCCTAGTTACCCCTTTCCTCCTCGTCCCCAGAACCATTCCCCCCCGCCCCCGCCTTTTCCTCTTTAGAAAAGAGCATGCCTCTAAGAGATGACAGCCAAACAGGACAAAACAAGATACAAGAAAACAAAGCAAAAGCCCTGTATTGAGGCTGGACAAGGCAGCCCAATAAGAGGAAGAGTCCCAAGAGCAGGCAAAAGAGTTAGAGACATACCCAGTCCCACGAGTCTCACAAAATGATGAAGCTAATAGCCATAACATTTGTGCAGAGGACCTGGTACAGACCCATGCAGGCCCTGTGTTTGATGTTCCAGTCTCTGGGAGCCTATGTGAGTGAGCTCTGCTTGTTGGTTCAGTGGATCATGTTCTCCTGGTGTCTTCTACCCTCTCTGACTCCTACAGTCTTTCCTCCCCGCTTTCCACAGGCTTCCTCAATTTCCAAAGAAAAGACCCAATGGAGACCTTCAATTTAGACTTTATCTGCATAATGTCTGTCTGTGGGTCCCTGCCTCTGTGCCCACCTGCTTCAGGAGGAAGCCTCTCTGATGACAACTGGACAAGGATCTAGGAGTAGAGCAGAATATCATTAAGAATCACTTGATTTTTAAAACAATCTATTTTTTTAAAAAAATAATTTTTTTCAATTTGCATGTTAATACTAGTTCCCACTCCCTTCCCTCCTCCTGCTCTCTTGACTTTCCCCACCCCTACCCCATCCACTCCACAGAGAGGGTAAGGCTTCCCATGAGAAACCACCAAAGTCTAGCACATTGCTTTGAAGCAGGACCAAGGCACACCCCCTTATATCTAGGCTGAGCAAAGTATCCCTCCAAAGAAAATGGGTTACAAAAAGCCATTCCAAGCAGTAGGGATAAATCTTGGTCTCACAGTCTACCCCAGCTATACAACTTTCGCTCACATTTAGAGGGCCTAGTTTGGTCTTCTGTTGGTTCCCCCACTGTCAGGTCACAGTCGGTAAGCTCCCACTAGCTCAGGGAAGCTGTTTCATGGGGTTTTCCCATTACGGTCTTGACTCCTTTGCTCATATTATTGCTTCTTCCTCTCCTTGGCTGGACTTTGGGAGCTCTTCATTACTTCATTATGGATCTCTGCATTTGCTTCCATCAGTTACTAGATGAAGGTTCTATGATGGTAGCTGGGGTATTCACCAATTTGACAACAGGGCAAGATCAGTTCACAAGACCTTCTCCACAAATGCTTTGGGTCTTAGCTGGGGTCATCCTTGTGGATTCCTGGAAATTTCTTGACTGACAGGTTTCTTGCTAGTCCCATAATGGCTCCCTCAATCAAGATAACATTTTCACCTGGGCAGTCGTGGCACATGCCTTTAATCCTATCACTCAGGAGACAGAGGCAGGGGGATCTCTGGGAGTTTGAGGCCTGCCTGGTCTATAAGAGCTAGTTCCAGGACAGGCTCCAAAGCTACAGAGAAATCCTGTCTCAAAAAACATAACAAATAATAACAACAACAACAATAATAATAATAACATCTTTTTTCTTGTTCTCCCTCTCTGTCCTTCCTACATCTCGACCATCCTATTCACTCAAGTTCTCCTCCCTGCTTCCCTGCCTTTGGTTCTACCATGTGTCTCTGGGTTATCCATTCTCCAGTTCCTGGCCATTCAACCAGTGTCAAGCATGGGCTCCCTCTTGTGGAGGGTGCCTCAGGTTAAATCAGACATTGGTTGGCCTAGCACTGGTTCTGCACCTCCATTGTCCCAACACATTTTGCAGGCAGGACAGATGGCAGATGGAGGGTTAGTTCTGTGGCTGGGTTACTATCTAGGTTTCTCTTTCCGTAGCCTGTCTAGTGCATTCTCCTGCCGACGAGATAAGAGCGCAAGGGTGAAGCTTTAAGCCCTGCTCAAACTCTCTATGTTCAATGAGGTGGCTGGAGTTATCTTCGGCTATGGGACTCTACTGTAAGTTTTCAGAATGTCATCCTCTGGTCTAGCATCCTCCTGGAATGTTTAGGGATCTCTTTGGGACCTCCTCAGCCAACAACTTACCTGAATGTAACCCAGTCCCACCATTGGAAGCCTTGTCAGTTCAAACTCAATAGCCTCCTTTTTTTTTTTTGGCATTTCAACTGTATTTTATTTTTTTTAATTGAGAAAAGGAAAAAAAAAAGTTTCCCCCTCCTTCCAGCCTCCCATTTCCCTCCCCCTCCTCCCACCCTTCTCCCCCTTCCCCCCACTCGGGGGAGGACCTTGGAATAGCCTCCATTTTTAAGAGTAATTCATCAAAATGGAAATAGAGACTCTTTGAATCATTTTTTTTCATTTTGTTTTGGTTTTGCTTGCTTGCCTTGACTTTATTTCTCTTGCTGTGAAAATACCTCAACAAAAGGGACTTAAGAAAAGATGAGTTTCCTTTAACCCAAAGTTCAAAGTGCATCCCAGCCCATAAAATAATGCATCCACATTCAGGATGGAGCTCCTCAATTAACTCAATAAGGAAATCTCTCACAGAGATGCCCATAGGCTAACCTAATCTTGACGACCTCTCACTGATAAATCCTTCCTCAGAGAACTGCAATTAACCATAACATCTGTGGACAGAGTTCAGCATCTCCCCCACCTGTTTCAGATTTATGGGTCTACTGTTGGGTGGTGTGGTCAAGGGTGAGGTATAAACTGTGAAGGGCGTGTCAGTGTTCCACCAACGGGAAAAGAATAGAGCTTTGGCAAACCCTTCCCTCAAGCTGTTTCCAGAGAACATAGGGTCATGGTACCTGTTGAAAATCAAGCATCAATTTTCACCATTCTCCTAGCACCAGAGTTTCTAGGTCCACCTTGAAAACATGGTCTCTCCTTTCCCCAACATATGCCTTTTCTAATTATAGAACTCTGGTCTATGTTTTGAAACACACACTAGCAAGGGTTTAGGTAAGAAAAGAATAAGGTAAGAATAATCAATTCCTTAGTGATAAGTGAGGAGAGAAGAATAAAAATTTGGAAACATTGTCAGCTTCTGAGACCTGAATAATTTATGTGGCACTGTCTTGCACTATCTTCTTCGAAGGATGGCAGCAGCTACCCAAACCCTTTCTGAGAGTAAACGCCTTCCTAATTTTCCACGCATGCTCCCTCCAAGAACAGACGTGCTATGTTGCCACTCCCCACTCACAGACTAAATAAAAAAGTATTTTAGAGGCAAGTTCTTTATGCTAAAGCTCAAATATTTATTTTTGCCTCCTTTCCTGTATTTTGTCATTGCTGTTGTTGTGTTCTGAAACATTTTAGAAAATGATCTATCCAGTCTATTATCCCAATATCAGGGAACTACAGAGTCAACAGTAAGCAGCGATAGCCTTAAACACAAATAAACAGGGACACAGGAATTCTTCAAGGTTTGCATACAAGAGAGAGAGGCAAATATTCAAAAATTCCAGGAAACTGCACAGTTCATCTTGACTATGGCTTTTTAAAGTCTTAGAAAAAATTTAACCTTTCTCTGTGGTACCTCCAGGCCCTCCGGTGGCACAGTGTCTCAGGAGCACCCACGGTGTCTCAGGAGCACTCACAGTGTCTCTGGAGCACTCACGTTGTCTCTGGAGCACTCACAGTGTCTCAGGAGAACCCATGGTGTCTCTGGAGCACTCACGGTGTCTCAGAAGCATCCATGGTGTCTCGGGAGTACTTACGGTGTCTCAGGAGCACCCACAGTGTCTCAGGAGCACTCACAGTGTCTCTGGAGCACTCACGGTGTCTCAGGAGCACTTACGGTGTCTCAGGAGCACCCACAGTGTCTCAGAAGCACTTACAGTGTCTCTGGAGCACTCACTGTGTCTCTGGAGCACTCACAGGAGCACTCCATCCTTCCATGTGTCCTGTACAGAAGCAGCAGCACCATGGCAATGGGAAACCACTCATCAATGATCTCCTCTTCTTGTCTACTTTGTTACTTAAACTTGTTCTTTGACATTTTCACACACATGTGCAACACCTCTCCTACCCCGGTCAACCACTCAATATTAGACAAACACCTCTCCATAATTCATTTCTTTTGGTTTTCCTTTGCGAGCCATTGACTCCTTTTGTTGGATCATGGACAAAGTGACAGCTGCACAGATATGATGCTAACTCCGTGTGTTTGTACATCTATCACCATTACATTTACTAGCATTTCCTCAGCTACACCTTCCCCGTAAATAACACAGGAACAGATGACTTAAAGCTACCTTTAGCTTGGAATAGTTTCTACCCCCGTCCCGTCCCATCATACAAACATTTCTGCGAAGATTCTGGAAATGACGGTGTAGCTCACCTACATTTTAAAGGTTGATTTGTGTGTGTGTGTGTGTGTGTGTGTGTGTGGTATGGTGGTGGTGGTGATGATGGTGTGTGTGTGTGTGTGTGTGTTATGGTGGTGGTGGTAATGGTGGGGTGTGTGTGTGTGTGTGTTCAGGAATCTGGAGAGGCCAGAAAATGTCATCATATTATTTGGAACTGGAGTTACAAGCAGTTGTGAGCCATCAAGTAGATGCTGGGGTCAAAACTTTCCTCTACAAGAACAGTAAGTGTTCTTAGCCGCTGAGCCATCTCTCTAGCCCCCACTTGTGTTTCTTTCTTGTGAGAGTGTTGTGTATACACACATGTGTATGCAGAGGCATACTGTGTGTAGAAGCGCAAAAGCCAGAAGCACATGCTGGGTGTGGCCTCCTCTATTACCTTCAGACTCATTTGAAGCAGAACCTTTCCCTAAATTGAGAGCCCCCATTTCCTGGCTAGACAGGCAGCCAGGAAATCTCAGTTACGTTTCTATCTCTGCTCCAAATCACTGTGGTTATAAGTAGAAACTCATGTGGTTCATTGGATGAGTCTAGAATCCTAACTGAGATTCCCATGGCTATGCAGCCAGTGCTCAGGACGGCACTGACCCAAGTAGCCAACCCTAATTATGTTTGTACTGAATATGTGCACATCTTTGTTCTTGTCATCAATTTTTAAACAAGGATTTTAACAGCTTGTATTGAATACACAGCGTTTGTATTGAATTGGATGTTGTAAGTAATCTAGAGAAGATAAAGTGTATGGCTAGCATGTTTAGGCTATATGTAAATGTCACACCATTTCATGTAGGAAAATTGGAACATCAGGGGACTTCAGCACCCCCTGAGGGATCCTGGAAATCAGTCTCCAAGGACATTCAGGGACAACTGCATGTGCCAACGTCAGCCTCATCTGGGGGGAAGGTGATAAATGCTACTGTCAGCATGGAGGAGATCTTGTGAATAATTACGGCTGTGACGTGGATTTGACGGATCGCATATTAGCAGTTTCCAATCCTGGAAGCCATGATGTCACAGGCATAGCTGCCCTGAGACGGATGCCACTCATCCCTGCAGCGTGCAACACCACAAGGTTCCTTGTGTGCCGTCGCAGCAAACTCTCTTCAGGGGTCTACAAGTTCATAAGCAGTCTGCTCGTGTTCACACATCTGAAGTGTGAAAACAAGGTAGCAGTATTTGCAGAAGATCTAAAACATCTCTAGCATTAAAAACATGTTTTCAAATGAGAAGAACCATGCTTATCATCCAAACTTTTATTTCACAGTATTGTAAAGTATGAAAATCACAGCTAAATTGTGGAAGAAATGAATTTTCTTCACATATAACAAATCATCACTGCAAATGATCTCAAAAGTGATTTCTCTATGCATTCACCTCATTTGGGCAAACCCATTCCTCTCTCCCTCTGTAACCATGGACAGTTGTTGTTACTAGAACAGAGTATAAGGAGGCAAATACTCCTTGGCGCCCTTCCTCCCTGCCTCATCTACTAAACACAGATGTGTATCCTGTCAATTCATTTCTTAATGATTTTCTTTGTCTAGAGAGCTTATAAGACTCTTCTGAAAAGCATGAAAATCGAGTTGCTCATAAAATTTGGTCCCTGGATTAGTATCATGCAGGCTAATGTTCTGTGTCCATAATAAACACTAGCGAATAATTCAAAACGGAAGAAAGCTTGGCTCACAATTTTAGAGGCTTTAGTCCATGGCTGCCTAGCTCCACTGTTTCTGGGTCTGCTGTGAAGCAGGGCATCCCGTCAGGGAGTCCGAAAAGTAAAATGGCTCGTTTCATGGAGCCAGGAATCAGAAAGAGAGGGAAAAAAAAAGAGTGGGACAGAGAGACAGAAAGATAATGAGACAGAGAGAAAGAGAGAAGGGGAGAAAGAGGAAGGGAAAGAGGGGAAGAGAGAGAGAGAAATGGAGAGAGGAAGGGGGTGAGGGAGAGAGAGAATGAACACAGGAAGAGCAATGAGAATGAGATATATTCTTCAAAGGCACATTCCCACTGACTTATGTCCCTATCATTGCCTCCTGACATTTCCATTGCTTCTGAATAATGCATCAAATTATGAATCCATCTGTGGGTCCACTGATTAAATTAGAATCCTCAGGATCCAATCCCTTCCCTGAAGCCTATCAGCTGATAGTAAGATCCCAATACTTGAACCTGAAGAGGCTAGTTCATATTCAAGGAATAAATATGTCAAAATGTGTCAGTCACCTGGCTTCCCTGCTAGTTTTAAAATTAATGATTTTATCAAAGCCAATCTTCCTCTTAAGACAACACTCAGGATAACTTCAAGAGCCAGCATTACCATCATCTTTATAAAGCACTGGTGTTAGAGCTGAGGAGACATCACTGTGGGTAAGAGCATTTGATGTACACGCATGAAGGCCTGCGTTTGATCAGAACCTATATGAACTTCTAGGCATGTCTCACATATGCTTGTAACCCCAGCAATATTGGGATTGTCTCCAGGAGGATCCTCAGAGTCTGATGGCCAAACTGGCAAAACCAACAAGTCCAGGTTCCAGGAGAGACCCTGTCTCAAGGGAATATTGGCAGAAAGCGATAGCACAGGACATCTGGCATCCACCTCTGACCTCCAACAAAGGCACATGGGCATGCACACTGGCACACACGTGTTTACACACATATCACACACACACACACACACACAAAGCAATGATATCAAGAAATGAATGATTTCTAAAATGTGTGAAATACTTCCTCATGTTACTATATTGACCACCAAGCTCCCGGAACCCAGATTCTGCCATGGAGTTCGTCAGTTCTGACCTTCAACTGTAGACTTATCTTGACCTTTTGGCCAGTACAAGTTTGCCTTTGCCCATGAAGAAAAGCTGCCTTGGTTCCTTCAGGCTAGAAAGACTGGTAGAAGACAGGCGAGAAGAAAAACATTGCCCTACCTGACTTTCAAAGAAGCAGTGACCCCCCCCTTCCCCCGCAAGGCCCTGCAGTCTAAACTAGGGTGCTGTTGAGTTGCAACCTAGACCAGTCTAGAGATTTCTAGATGTTTGGGTGACACTAATTGATTCTTGCTTAAAGTTAATGGATTTTGAATTTTGTTGTGCTTTTTTTTTTCAAAACCAAGGGTGAGGTGTATCAAGGTTTATTTTGGGGTTAAACTGATTAAACCTCCCAGGGTCCAGAAAGATTTGGCATGGCAGGGAGAAACTGGCTCATTGGATCTGAGGGTAAACAGAATAAATCAACTCGTGTGTGTTACTGTGCCATGTTCTTTAATCCTTTCACGAAGAAGTGGCGAGGAAAAGAAGCATAAGGGGTGATGTCCATGATGTTTTCGTTTTTACAAACACAGTTGTAAAGTTCCATAGGCAAGGACAGTAATAATATACATATCAAAATCACAAAAAGGGCAGGTAGAACCTGACAAAGCAGCACTCCGGAACAGGTGACACCACCCAGGGAAGAGCATCCTAGGGGAAATACCTGGCATCCCAAAGTGGATAAGGTTTCTAAGTGTACCTGGACTTTATCTACACCCAAACCTGTGTGTCTGGCAAGGACAGGATGTGCTAACATCCAACTCAGCACCTGTCTTCTTTGGACATTTCTATGTGGTCTGCTAGCAGGTAATTTTGTGGGATTAACTTTATGAAAATTTAACTGTTAGAACAAAGAGGGAATGCTGTTGCTTTAAGGCGTCAGGTGTGGGGGATGGAAAGGTCATTCCATTGCCCCTTACCCAAGAAGTTACACTGCTGAGGTGTTTTGGGAATAGAATCATGACCTCACAAGGTTTTTACAGATTTGACAGCAGCTTTTCCAAAGGACAAGTGCCCTTTTCTTTAGCTCTGCAAAATGGGTTATTCCATGTGGACCTGGATGTATACACTGCCTAAGGATTAGTCTATTGGTCTGTCAACATTTACTGTATAGTCTTGAGGACTCCAACAGAGGTGATGCTGAAACTAACGCAGTTTTTGTGGACCCAAATGAGGTCAAAGGCCACTGTAAAGCTGCCATGCTTATCGTCAGACAAAGACAGAGTTCCTTCTATTGGGAGATCGGCACAGAGAGATATGGGCACCATCACGTGAGTTTTCAAGGACAAACATGACTCCCCATCTCTACAAGATCTTCTCTTCAACAGAAGCTCATGTCTCTAGTTCTCACTTTAAAGACTTCGAGACCAGTGGGCAGCTACTCTTCTTCCAATTTATCCATTAGCGGATATTTTTCACTTCATTTAGTTTAAGGCTAAGATCAGAGCCCAAACATATTCAAAGTAGATTAGCGAGACTTTGGATTGGGAATACTCTACATCACACTTGTATGCCTTTGAGCCAAATGTCAAAGTAATTCCAACTGTACTGTTATTTACAAAAATGAATAGCTAAAAACAAATATCAGGCCAGCAGGTTTTTACAACACATTTATGGAGCGTGCAAAGGAGCTCACCTCACAGGCGTAATTTCTCAGATGAGTCAGTCACTGGAGTTGGAGCTTCGGCCTACAGCTCAGGATTTACAAACTAAAGGTAATATTGCAAACTAAACAGAAAGCTAATGAAGGCAGAAATAGTATAGATAATTTTAAATATTAAATTAAGTATCTAAAAATGGATTGTGCCTTGGAAACAAATAACCATTTTTCATTTACTTCCTGTACAGTAAGCAAAACGGATTTAGAAATAAAAATCAATGTTTCATTACCTGAGAGCCTTGCTGAGGGTTGAGAATATTTTTCTAATGTTGACATTTCATTAAGATTATTTAACAACTAAGCAATTCATTTGCCTCCATGGTGCTAAAATTGATATATTTTTCAAAACAGAGTCCAGAGTTTTGAAGAAAACCCATAGATTTTTGACCCAGTGTCAATATCTATCACTTAAAGGTGGGGGAATAACACGGACCAATAAGTGTGTTGAGCCAAAAGGCTAAAAAATATATTAAGCCATAAATAAAATCGTGCTTTAATAATGTAATGAATGGCAAAGGTGTAACACAAATATCTTTTTTATTGCAAGAGTATTTAAAATTTGCAACTTTCAACTAATTGCATATTGATAGTGGATGTATTTTTATCATTTTATAACTATGTCTTCAAAAACATGGATATTTTGTTGTTTTCTATTTTCATATAGAGAAAATATGACTATTCTTCTTTTTCTTCTTTATCTATTTTTATTTAAATCAAGCTTTTAGAAAAACCTGCAAAAAGAGTCCTTTACTTTAGAATTTCTATGGATCGTATATCCAGATTTTCTGCTCCCCTCCCTTCTCTCTGTTCGTGTTCCCTCTGTCTCTTCTATCTTCCCCCTCTTGCTTTCTCCTCCCTCATCTTTCTCTTTGCCTTTCAGAAGCATGCTTCTCTGGCATCAAACCCAGCCTTGCTTCTTGTCTGGCAGCACCTTGAGCTGGTGAGCTGAATCTGTGTTTAAAGGGCACTGGTAGCTGGAGAACATGTGTGGCAAAATCTGCCAGCCTTTTCACTGGCTCATTTCTTCACTATGCCTTTTGTTCTGTGGGATCCTAAACCCAACCACCTTTCCCAATTTGTTCCCTGCGCCTTTCTCTACCCCATTTCCCCAGCGTTTACCCACCTACTGTCAGTCCTGGCTCCTCTCGTAGATTTTTATTTTCTGAGATGGTTCCTCATTGTATGAGAATACATTTAGCCTCCAACGTTCTCATCTATTGTGCAAGTTTCAAATGTGGAATTTAGTGTCTTTAAACGATGATTAATTCAAGCCATTACTCCACTAACCGAGCTTCCCTCTGTTCTCTCCAGGGCAGTCTTTTTCAAATAGAATTTGTGTTTTGTGATCATTGGTGACAAGGACATGAAAGTGCAGGGAATGGCTGCCGGATGTGTACTTTTTATTTTCTCCCTAGAAATAATTTGAATTTTAAAACTTTTCTGTCTTCTGACTACAGGGTATGTTGAATGCATGAGTGATGTTTGATTTTGTTTCTTTCTGCTGTTGTTCCTTTTTTTCTTTTGAAGGAAATATTCAACTCTGTATTCACATTATGGCTGTTGCCTGCACTACTGGTAATGAAGGATCAACTTCTAACTTTCCAGCGTACGTATGCCTTACTGTACGCTGGGAATGCTTTTCCGAAGGCCAACAGAAGCAGATGAGTTCTGAATAGAGAGCTGTGCAGCTCTAAGGATACTGACAGACCAAAGGATGTGGCAGCTTTGCTAATGAAAAACGATGTTTTTCATCAGCTGTTTTCAGTAATTAGCTAGAATATGATTCATTGTACTTAATAATTAAATATTAATTATTGTTACGATATGAAGTGTATCAAATTAATCTATAGACTCAAAATATTATCAATCAAAATCTCAAGAGTATCTTCCTTTCTTTCCTTTTTTTTTTTCTAAAGAAAATGTTAAACTTACTCTAAGATTCTTCTGGAAATACACAGAACATAGACTATCCAAAATTATTGAGAATGTAGAGAATAAAGCCAGGGAAGTCATTCTATCTGATTCTAGTCCTTAATACAAAGTTCATCAATAGATTATAAAATAGCAGTTAGTACAGACCTAGTAGGCGATGAATAAAGGATCAGACACAGACTTACACGTAAACAAAAAGCTACCATCATAACTCAGAAGGAACAGATAGATTTTAAGTGTAATGGTAATTGTATAGTAACATGCAAAAAAAGAAGTAAAGTCCAAGCAATCTCAGTCCTTACAAACTTTGAGTCATAAAAACTAGCCCCAAATATATCACACCCAGAAAAATGTGCTACTGGTAACAGCTTTTGCCATCATGTCTGATGATCTGAGATGGACCTTGGAGACCCACATGAGGGGAGGAGGTAAATCCCCTCTGCTATGCCCTCTGACTTCTACAAGTGTGATGCATTAAAAAAAAAACTCCCAAGAATGTGATTCAAAATATCAGACCCAAAATGAATCAAAGGAGAAAAATCTTTGTGTCCTTGGATTAGGCTGTAGCTTTGTAGATAACACCCTACGTCTAAATCACAAAAGAAAATACTGCTGAATTGCAGTTCCTGACATTAGCCACTTCTGCTGCTTACTGGGCACTACTATGCCCTCAAGTGACAAGCTACAGATTAGGAATAAAAATGTCCAAAACTCAGACTATATGAAGGCTTTTATCTACATTATGTATGCATTCAAAAAGCCCATGAAGCTCAGCAGTAAGAGGTGAGTGGGGCGGCTCACATCTGTATTCCTAGCCTTCGGGTGCCAAAAACAGATGACTAGAATTCCAGGCTAGCTAGGCCTGCAAAGTGAGATGAAAACCTGTCACCCAAACCTTAGTGAAGCAAACACAAGGACCAAAGAATGTAACATACAATGATCAGGAATTTAGATCTACATTTCACCAAGGAAATTCTACTGACTATAAATCATTGCACTAAAGAATGGGGAAGATACCAACAACTTTAGTTACCAGGGAAACACAAATTACCACCTGAGAGATAATATCGCACAGCTAGGACGGCTGGAATAAAAACTACAGCATTGTCACCGTTACTGAGAATGCAGAGTCACTGGAACCGTCACGCGCTGAGGAGAGAAATGGAAGACGGTACGGTCACTGTAAAATTAAGCGGCTCTTTTCTGTATAGTTACAAGTGTACTCACTGTTTCATTTGCGGCAGTCCTTCTGAGGTGGGATCAATCACCCTTTCAAGACTGACTCAAATGCCAAGGTGAATGATGTCATATCGGCACCAAGAAGAGACAAAGAGTTGATGACTCATAAGAATGAGACAGCAGGAAGGAGAGCCACCACCCGGCTAATCTAAAGTGTCTCACAGTTTTGTCTGTTTCTGTGGGTGAGAGCACAGCGAACATTACGGCATGGTTTGAAGTGCAGGTACATAAAGGAAAGAAACACATGAGCCTTCTTATTGTTCACCCCCGCACAGGAAAGGACAACAGAGGACAGGGTAGGCATGAAAGATAGCTGACGTCAACATCAAAAGTGTTGTCTTCCTGAAGGATGAGTCAGAGCTTCACAGGTTCAAGACGACCCTAGGCAAGCCAGCGAAACCACATCTCAAAACAAACAAACAAAAGAGTAGATACTTCCTCATATATACCTTATGCCCCAGAAGTTCCATCCATAATAGTTACCCAAAAGAAATGAAAGTATTCACAAAACCCAAATGAATATGTTTATAATAAAAAAAATGGAAATAACCCAACATCCGCTATCAGTGTGGAACCTACGCTCAGTACAAATGCTACGTAGTAATAAAAAGGAACAATTCACTTTTACTTACGGGGCCAAGACAATAGTGACTTTAAAAGGCACTCTGCAAGCTGGTTCAAGACACAAATATATATATAATTAGAAATCAAATAGTGTCTGCCCTGGGCCTGGGGAGCTGAGGGGAAAGGTTTTAATGGCACGCATGAGAACTTCTCAACGTGTGATATTTGTGGAGAAGTTAGTTACATGGCTCTAAACATTTCTCAAAATTCAGCAAATGAGCCGGGTGTTGGTGGCGCATGTCTTTAATCCCAGCACTCGGGAGGCAGAGGCAAGCGGATCTCTGTGAGTTCGAGGCTAGCCTGGTCTACAAGAGCTAGGTCCAGGACAGGAACCAAAAAGCTACAGAGAAACCCTGTCTCAAAAAAAATCAGCAAATGATTCTTCTGGAAAATGCAATTTTCAGTATGAAAACAACTCAGTCTTAAACCAGTAAGTAATATACTTATGTAGAGACAGCAATGACACTGCCATTTTAAGTATGGACGTAAATAAACCAAAGCTAAAAATGCCTAAGAGATTATCTCAAAACCATTCAGGCTATAACAGCAGGATCCAGATCACCAAGACTTCAGCAAACTCTTCCACCACACTACATCATCACTTAACACAAGTGCTTTTTAAAATGTCATTCACCAACAATGTTACACAGGAGAATTCAACCTTGTACTGTGTCATCCCAAGAGGTCATATGTAGTCTGCTAAGACTAATACAGTAAATCAAATATTTAGCTCAACATTATAAATAAAGGAAACCCGAATAAGGAAGAACTCCCAAGAATAGATTACATACTGATCATGCTATAATGTTCAGGTGAGAGCTACAGGACACAGAGCATGTAAGCAACGTGAGGATCAGGGAGATTAGAGATTACTGTGCAGTTGCAATAGCTGGGCTCTAAGTGCCCAGCATGATGTCTGCTCTGCAAAGAAGTGAAAGACAGGTCTGGCATCTGATCATGGGAGGTGCATGCCTCCAGTTTTCTGAGCATCATGAAAAAAAAAAAGTAAGATGCAAAAAAAGAAAGACAGTAAAGAAAAGAAGAAGCTGAAGCCACAATAACAATAACAATGTGTTATTAATCTATAGCTAAAGAGTGAGTGATTGCTCAAACGCTCTTACACAAATCCTTAGCATAATACAGTTGAGTCTGTTTCTTCATAAATCTAATAAAAAAAGAAAACTGGTATTCTCAACCAACAACAGGAAATAATTTGTAAAAATTAGAATAGACATTAAGAAAAATCTACAGATAGTATCAACTGATTAAACTTAAGCTATTTTAATTATTTGGAGACAAGATAGAATTCCTTTTCTTTCCACGTATGAGTTTTAATGTAAAATTGTTATGTGAGCATGGTAGGATTAACTGATTTAAACCGGCATTTTTGTATGATTGTAAAGTATTTTGATTTTAAAGCCTCGAGGATAAGGAAATGCAGCTAATTATTATGTGTACTCAAATACAGTAAACATCTCCTGGGCTGAAACTCAATTAGAGCCCCAGAACTTAAGGGCAGAATTAGGTTAGATCATTTGGAAATAGCATCACCCTCCTTTACAATTATAAGATCAATGACTGACAAGATAATTAGTATATCTTGTAATCAAGGTAACAGCTTTTACAGACCTAATTAGAGTGTATTCTATTGCTTGGAATACATGCCAAAGGTGTTAAACTAATTTTGCGTACTTAAAGATGCTAGCAGAATCTTAAGAAACTTACATGTGAGAGCAATCTTCCTTGACAAATGGTAAGAGACAAAGAATACATCAGTACTAATCAGACTCACGTTCTGATTCTGACTTAGAGCACAGGACAGAGCAGCTCCCCTTTCAGAAGAGTACCGGTTTGAATAGCTATGAACCAGCCATCTGTCTTCCACTCCTTCCGTCTAAGTGGAAGCGGTCTATTGGAGATAGACTCAAGCATTTTTACCAAAAGAAAAGTTAAGCTTTCCCCAACCAAAACTTCTGGGCAGCTTGGTCTGAGAATCATATAAACCTGGATTAAAGTCCTCGATGGGACATGGAGACCTTTGAGAATTTTTGTAGTGGGCATTCGTTACTTTTTTTTTCTTTTTCTTTTTGTTTCTTAATGTCACCAGGCCTTCTATTGACCTTTGGAAAGTCCCATCACTTAAAAGCACGCCATCTTGATGCGGATTGAAATGGTTGCTTTACTCACCTACGAACTTGGACAAGTCTATAAAAGAGCTACTGGTTTGTTCTCTATTTGATGATTAAGGAAAATGAACTGAGGATTACACAGATCAAGGTATCTATCCAATGTAAAGATGATGTGAAATAATTCAGAGTAAAATAACCTAAAAATTTCACATCTTCACTAAAAATATCAACTCTTTCCCCCACGCAATGCTCAGTTGTAATACAGAAATTAAACGTTCCCCTGAGTATACCATTTTCTGGGTCCTGATCCTCATTCCAGATTGTGAACCCACGGCACTGTACCTCCTTATCATCAGCCAGCAGTCAGAGATGGAGTCATGGGGGTACAAACCACAGGGAATTCTCTCCTGAAACATGGCTAAAATGAGTCGTAAGATTCTAAGAAGAGGAGGACACAAATAGTCTTTCTTCTTATGTAAAATAAACCTAAATTGTAGCATTTTCTCTCTCCCATTCTTAACACCTGCTAACATACACAGGTCCTGGGTTTTAACTCCATCAAACTGACTGCTGAGTTTGGATCTGTCATTAACTTATATAGCCATGCTAAACTATGTTAGATGTTTAATAAATGTAAAGTTCTCTGTAAAGAAGAGGAGAAAGGAGGAGGAAGAAGGAGAACATGGAGTAAAGAAGTAAAGATGGAGGGAGAAAGGGGGGAAGTGAGGGAGGGAAAGAGCAAAATTTATGACAGTTAAATTTAATCAATTTCTTGAGTTTGTGTTTGTTTCTTCTATTAGTATCTTTAACTTGCTAATTGAGGAAGCACAGCAATTTGTTTTAATTTTAACTATAATACCTTAGGAGGAAAAGAAAATACAAGGAAAGAAATGTCTACACAAACAGTGACTTATCCCCTGGTCCAACCCATCAAAGCCACAAGCCAGTGAGTACGCAGACGACTGTGTGCATGCCAGCAGTCCTACAGATACTCTCTTAGTTTTGGCATTTACAGAAGTAATATGAACTACATTCTCCAAGTCTTCTCTGTACCTATGCCTGAAATTAGCAGCTTTTCAAATTTTTCCAAGTATTGATGAGGATGTTCCAAGTTCTTTGCATCCTGCATCCATCACATGTCTCCATTCTTCCTCCTCCACCTCCCACTTCTTTGCCCCGGGTAGTCCTCATGAGTCTCTGCTGGGCCCATGATATTGAATGATTATAATTGGATGCAGTGCTGAAAGTGGGTAAAAGAAGGAGGAAGAAGGGCAGACTGGTCCATTTTCTCCAAATACAAGCAAGTCCCACTTTAACCCCTGCTTGGAGAGAACTCAACACGGAGTGCAGAGCATGTGCTGTAATTTTCAAGATCTTATGAAACATGCAGAGACCACATTCACCCTCAGACGGCCTGCAACATTCCCAGCAAGCAGCTTTGTTTCTGATGGAGAGCTGACTCTCTCAACACCTCTCTCTCACCCTCCCTCAAGCATCAGGTTTGGACAAATCCGCCTCTAAGTCTCCAAGAGAAAAGAAATTATTGTTCTCTCTTCAATAAAAGGCTGAGACAGAACTTACTACGTTAAATTTAAGACTAATTGCTTCTAATTCCCTCCAAAGAAAGCCCCTCCTCTTCCCGTATGTGCATAGTTTTGACCTATGACAGAAATAAGAAAATTGCGCTGTAGTCTAATATCAGAGCATTTCAATTTTGGATGCAATTCTTTTAAAAAAAAAATAAGACCACAGTGAGATGCAACAGTTGGATCCAGGTAAGGTGGGGTTAAGAGTGCCAATCAGCTGCAAATGAAAGTGAAAGGGTCATAAAACAAAACCAAAAGTCCTGAAACTGGGAGAGGAACTGGTAGAGATGGTGGCGTTGATAAGGCTCAGGATGGGAGAGGACAAAGAAAGAGTCTGGGACAAAGAGTAGCCGGAATATGTTAGATACTTGTATGAAATTTCAAAGAGCACAACTAACCAATTAAAATATTTTGTGGACTATATTCTTGTGTGTATGTGTTCATGTGTGTGTGTTTGTGTGTGTGTTCATGTGTGTGTGTTTGTGTGTGTGTGTTCATGTGTGTGTGTTTTGTTTGTTGGTGTTGTCAACTTCACACAAACTAGACACCTGGGAAGAGGGAACCTCAATTAAGGAATTGTTTTCGTTCTCTATGGCACCTGCCTCAGCTCAGGCTTTAGTTCCTGTTCCTACTCCTCTCAGTGCAGGACTCTGGTCATGATGTGGATGCCAAATAAACCTGCTCTTCCCCCATTTTACACTTGGTGATCCTAACAGCAACAGAAAGCCAACTAAAGCAGACTCTTTTAAAAAGTGGAAAGACTGATTTCTAGAATAAATAACTTGCATTAAGAAAATTATGCAAAATCTCTTGACCAAATAGCAAAGGCCCAGAATCCTAGAATAAGGCTTATGATTCAAAAAAAATACTTACCTGAAGACTTTTTAATGAATGGGTAAATAAACAGATAAACATATATCATGGTACAACAAATATCTATAGCTATTCTTATTTCACTATGTTCTACAACCTCAGTCTATGACAATTCTCCTTTTTATTCTTTCTAAATAGGGATACTGTTTCATTGACACCAGTTCCCCAATGATCTAATCTAGTATTATGAACAATTAATCATCAGGGTTACTATAACGCATATGTAGTGACTCCCAAAAGAGGGACAAGCTACTACAGACAACCCTCTGCCTACAAATTTGAAAACCTAAATGCAATACAACAGTTCCTTGAAAAACACAATCTGCTAAAATTCATAAAAGAAGAAATAATTATATTAATAGGCCTATATCTATTAAAGAAACCAAATCCATAATTGCTAACATTGCAAGATAAAAACACCAGGTCAAGATAGGCTTTCAGACAAATTCTACCAAGTATTCAAGACCAAAAGTGTACAAGTTCTCACCATTCTTTTCAAAAGCAGAAGGAAGATGTGCGGCCTTAGAATGTAAACACAGCATTATCATAGTTAGTAGCTAAACCAGATAAAGACATTAGAAAAAAGCATTCATCAATATCTCTCAGGACCATAGCAGAGTAATTTGAGCTCCACAATACATAAAAAGAATTACATACCACATTGCCGTGTGTGTCTTAGCATAGGTGCCCTGATTTTCTGTGATAAAGACCATTACCAAAGGTAACTGTGAGAGGAAAGGGTTTATTTTGGCTTACAGTTTACAATCTATCATAAAAGGAAGTCAGGGCAGAACTCAAGACAAGAACCTGGAGGCAGGAACTGTAGCAGAGACCAAATAAAACACTACATACTGGTTTGCACCCCATTGTTTCGTTAGGCATGCTTTCTTATACAGCTCAGAACCTCCTGCAGAGGGGTGGTACCACCCTCAGCAAGGCTGGAACCGACCACATCAAACGTTAGTCAAGAAAATGCCACATGGACTTGCTTATAGGCCATGTAATGGAGACATTTTCTCAATTGACGTTCCTCATCCCAGATGACTCTACTTTGTGTCAAGCTGACAAAAGTCTAACATTTCTGTGATTCTGATTTAGGATTAAAGGACATTTAATGTAATTCATATTAATAAGCTCAAGAAGAAAACCACATGAAAATAGCTGCAAAATGATGAAACATCACTGATGAAATCCAATAACCATCCATATTCAAAGGTCTTTGTGAACAAGGAATATTAGAAATTTCCTCAACTTTCAACTTGATCAAGTCTGTTTCCAGAAGTCCCACAGTTGCTGTTGCACCTACTGGTGAGAATAGCAAGTTGTCCCACAGAGACTTTCTCTTGGCATTTTTCTTAACACATATTGGAAGTTCTTGCTAATGCAAAATGGTAATATATATGTATATATATATGATTGAAAGATATAAATAAATTCATTTTTGTGTATGACATATTTAAAAAATATGAAAAAAACAATTAGTGCTTCCCCAGTACAAAATTAGCTTTTAATGAATATTACAATTATGAGGATGGAGACCATGGCAATAAACTCTTGTCATTTGATGCTTTATTGCTTTTTGGAAAAAAATAGAGTTAAAAAAGCATCCACTCTGCAGCAATCAAGATCAACTATCTTGTTGATACCAGCCCTTGTAGATAACATTCATATACTGACTTTTGTGAGTTATTCCTCTCTTGGTCGTACAGAATATGTCTAGTTGGATATGAAGAGTTACCTTACTCTGCAGTTTTGTATTAAATTTAACTTTCTATTTGGGTTCTGTAGCTCCTAAGAATAAGTCATTCATTAGATAGATAGATAGATAGATAGATAGATAGATAGATAGATAGATAGATAGATAGATAGATAGATAGAGAGTCCACCAAGGGAGACAGTAACTTTCACAGAACTAAGGCTTTGTGTATTCAGATTCCTCAGGACAAAATACCAACTCAGCAACACGGCCTTGTTCACCATGTCATAAAATCATTCCTGGCTCAGAATAAATGTTACTATGTTACTGTGTTAAAAAAAAAACAATTAAAAACAAATAAACAAGATCATTTTGGGGCAATAACTGTAATTCTTTTTATTAAGCTAAATTATAATAATCTATAAACACCTATTTGTATATGAGCCTTTCAGTATCCATTAAATATTTTCATTGTTCTTAATCTATCCTTTGTCTGCCTTAGTGTCTGAATGTATACTTAGCATTAACCATCAACTTGGCCGAGTCTAGATAAGATATGCTCATCTGAGTAATTGTATTTGTCAGGTTCATCTGTGAGCAGGGCCGTGAGGGAGTCTTAATTGCCTATTTATGTGGAAGACCACAGCCCATTTGGGTGGTGCTATTTCTTAGGCAGACAGCCCTGGGCCATATAGGAAAGCTAGAAGAACATGAGCCCGAATGAGCCAGAGAGGAAGTCAGCAAGCAGCATTTCTCCATGGCTTCTGCTTGACGTTCTTGATCGAGTTCCTGCCCGGCTTCCCTCAGTAATGGACTGTAACCTGGAGGCGCAAGCTAAAGAAACTCCTTTTTTCCCCTGACTTGCTTTTGACAGGAGAGTTTTATCACAGCAACAGAAAGGAAATTAGGGTATATGTGGCAATAAAGCCTTGACATTAAAAATACTAATATCTCTCTTTTATTATTCAAGAGTTACCAGATAGGATAATCCAAAAGTGTAAGGATTATATGCGGCCATAAATCTCTGTTGTCTTCCTTAGTTCTGTTGTATACATTTAGAGTTACAAATCAAACATAAACATATCAATAAACTGGAAAGGCCCTGGTTAATTAAAGGGTATACAGCCAGAGTAGTAAGTATTGCCTTTTATTAGCTGAAGATGGAAAGAGAAGACATTCATAGCTACATAGTTATTACAAGTTTATACACTGTTAGCTGTGTGTGTGTGTGTGTGTGTGTGTGTGTGTGTGTGTGTGTGTGTGTGTGTCTGTTTTCCTGAGACATTAAAACTCTGGTTCTATGGGACAAAGTTAGACACTGTAGAGCAAACAAATATTTTCCACAGATGCCTCAGTATCATGAAGTCAGCATCTGCCATTATTCATGTAAAACACACGTTGGTTCGGGCTGAGTTGTATTAGAAGAGGCTACCTAGTGAAAACTCCAACTATTTTCTGAAGGTTGGTCAACATTTTTCCCGTAACGTTAATTTGCAGCACATCGGCAGTGGTCTGAAAATAATTGCACGCTGCAATGATTTAATTGTATTAAAGATAATGTCTGTCTCTTAAAGTGTGAACATCCCTTTATAAGACTATCTAGATCAACTTTCTCAGTTCAGCTAACACTACTCTTAACCCCAGAAGAGATAGCCTAGTGGTACGGGTCTAAGAATAAACATTTTA
The DNA here is from genome assembly GCF_037038515.1 of Microtus pennsylvanicus. Classification (NCBI taxonomy): domain Eukaryota; kingdom Metazoa; phylum Chordata; class Mammalia; order Rodentia; family Cricetidae; genus Microtus; species Microtus pennsylvanicus. The sequence goes on along the minus strand of NC_134587.1, from coordinate 27,550,050 downwards.
GAGTCTGGCAGATATAGCCACAAATGCCAACTCTACCATTTATTAGCTGAGCATATGACATCTGGCTTTCAGTTTCCTTCTCTACTCGGAGGCTCATTTCCTTGCTTTGGCACTTTGGGGATGATGTCTTTGAAGAGCCATTGTAAAGGTCACTTAACAGCTAAGTCCAGACCCAATGTATAAAGCCTATTTTTACCAATACTTACTCTGAAATGTGGCTCTTTCTATCTCGCCAACAAAGTACATATTTCATCAAAAAGTTTAATATTCTTATTACAATTATGACATCAGCTCATAAATTATTCTAAGGAGTTACCAGTGTGACTTAAGAACGTCCCCCAAGGAATCTTTAGGAGCAACCTGAAGTGGACCTGGAAAAGGTGTCTTTAACTCAGCTTTCTCGCTGTCAATGAGATACTTAGCACTTTTATGAAGGGTTTTAATACCTGAGGCCACAAGGACACATTATATTAATAGCCATTCTATGTTACAGTTGCCATAAACTTTTTCTGCCAAATTTTATTGAGAATTATGGCTGCTACAACAATCTGGTAGTATTCTGGTTCCAGTCTCTCTGGCCAACATCCGTTTTACATGAAAAACCAACTTATCACTGTCTAATTTATGAGTCTCCACTAGAGTCTCTTATATTTCATAAATTCAGAGAAAACTCTATTATTTATTCTAAATGTGACAGCCTAGCTTTCGAGGTGGGCAGGCACCACACAAGTAATCCACTGATTAGTGCAAGTAGGCATATCAGAAGCCAGCAAACTCCAATTTGCATCAAATGCCAGCTGCATAGCAACTTATCAGAGCAGCCCAGATAGGAGGGCAGAGAATATCCCTTTCTTAATTATGAGCATGTGTATGCAGGTGCAAACCTGTATTAGTATGACTGAGCATTGAAGGATAATAAATTAATGCTATTAAGATTCATTACATGTTTCTAATATGCATACCAATGCCTCTTAGTGGTAATATGTGAGACTTGAGCTCCAAGTCTGCTTACAAAGTCCAGCGAGAATGGGAATGAGGTCTGGCCAGGAATACCAGCAGATGTACCTCTTGTGAAATGCTCTGTACTATGTTGATTATTGTACATGCGTATTCTCTGGTAGTATAAGATCATCTTGATTTGGGGTTTTGAAAAAAAACTATTCTAAATATAGACATTTAAATCTTCTGTAATAACCAGCAAAAGGAAAAATTAATGCAAAGTGAAGATTAAATTATTTAGGGAAACTTTCTTTCAAATTTGAGTGGCATCCAGAAGTCCATGGACTATCCATAACACACTGTACTCTTGTTTGTTTTGTTCACTTACATTATCATGTTATTATCCACTTCTAGGTAGAGAACCTTCTGAGAGGACAAATATTTTCTTAAGAGAGATGTACCAGGCAACTAAATGTGATATGATATTTGGCCCACTTCCCAAGACTTTGACAAAGCATACGTGCAAAATTCCTTTGACTTGGAAGACTGAAACCTAATGAAGCTTGTCCTGACTTGAATATAGGAGACAGTGTTTCACTCATCCATTCAAGCACCCATTCACTCAGACGACAAGCATGCATTGATTATTCATCTGTCGTGATGGTTTTGATATAACATGATCAATACCAGTACCCCATAAAGCTATCATAAGGATTCAATAGGGTAGCTCATAGATGATATGCACATGCTTCTGGTCCTTCCGGCTTTTGTTGACTGAGTTCTCTCAAATGCCTCTAGGTGAGCAGCCCTTGTAATCTACTTGTGACTAGATGAATGGATATGAACTAGGGTATAGGATCTAGCTCTCTGAATGAGCCCTGAGATGCCCAGTGATAACCCAGAGCAATGTGAGCATAAGAGCTCCTTATCCACACACCCGTAACTGGATAATCAGCACTAAAGTAAGACCAGGCAGCTAGATTTGGCTTCTTTCTTTCTTCATGGAATGCTAGAGGCTATTCCAGAAAATTTTCTATATGCCAAAATATTTGCCTGCCAGTTGGCCTCCTGGTGCATGGCCAGCCATTAAAAGGACTACATTTCATCATTTAGTATCTTCCCTTATGTTACTTCTCTCTTCTTCAACCATTGTTGCCTGGGGTCTCATGTCCCAAATACATGCTGATGAAATCTTTACTAATATATCTGCATTTTCAAAGCACAAAACAAGAGAATAGAAAACTACAAGGACTTTTTTCTCTCTAGCTGTTATGACTGTGATTATTGCAAGTGATACCAAGAATAATTTACCTTGTAAAATTGTTATCTTCCATAATTTTGTAAAGTATTATAAAGACTAAAGATATATTAATGTTAGGAAATAAAGAATAACTTTCTCTTTCAATAAAGAAAAAAAGAAAGAAATGGGTCTTGGATGAGAGCAATACCTGACTGGTAAGACTGGATGCTACCGAATCTGACTTGAGCTTGATTTTCAAGACACATTTGATGAGAGGAGAGAACCAATCCCTGCAAGTTGTCCTCTGACCTTCAAATATGCACCATGGTATGTGTGCACACATATATAAATACACACAGGATGTTTTTAAATGGGTCCCTCTTTTGCACTGTCACATTGAAAGAAATTTTATTAGAGAATTTCTCCATCAACCAATGAAACTGCTTATATTGTTCCATTTGCACAGTTCATATGTGTACATAATTATAATTTATTTTACCAAAAGTATAATGCCAGGCAGTAAGTAAGTATCTTATATTCATATTTTATCTAGCTTTCATGAAACTTCTAGAAGGCAGAATTATTTTAAAGTTTATGAAACTGGGAAATGTGACAGTAATAAGCTACCAGATAATAAGGGTTATTACTAATACCACACACAGTTAGGAAGAGCCAGTAAAAAGAAAGGCTATCACTAAGAAGCAAACCCATGCTCTTCTTTTGAATTTTAATCTTCTCTTCTTTCATGAAAAAAAAATAAAATTTCAACTTACAGACCATTTCTTGAGGCCAAGATTCATAAATTTAATAGTGCTTGTTGTTTTGTTTTGTTTGATTACAGAGTGACTGAAATTCCTACTAGCATGGAGCTGTTCATTTAAAGATTATCCATTATTGTCAAGGTTAAAAATTCTTTAACCAGTAGCATTACAATACTCACAATAAATTTCCTCCTAAACACATTTCAACAAGTTCAATGGTTCTCCATAGCGTTATCATACAGAGGGGTCCACTAACCTTTTGTGGTTTTCAATGTACACACAAAAGGCACTATGCTGCTTCAGAAAACTAAGGGTCTTTTGCATATTCAGTGAAGACATTTGGCATAATAAGTTTTACTCTAAGACTTTGCCTATCATATTATATTCGAATAGTTTTAATTACTAATGCATAAATGCCCTAAGGTAAGTATATGTCAGTCTAAAGATATAACTATATTAGATATACCATTAATTAACTTTAAGAGACTAAAATAAATATATGTTATAAACATAGTTTTAACTTGGTTTTGTATTACTAATTTAGTGAGCAAAGTCTTTACATCTAATCATGAAGTTATTTTAAATCATAAGTAAAATAAAAAGCAATTCTCTAAGGCAAAATAGACTCCCTGGCTCCTAGACCCTGGTGGTATTCCTATATTCTGAATTTTAAAATATAGTTTAAGCATTAATTAGTCAGAATAGTCCATCTGCTAGCTAGAAACATGCACAGGATAGCATTTTCAGCTTTCTCCAGTTGCTCAAGGAATCTCAATTACAATATTGGAGGATAGCAGGTCGCATAGGTGCTGATGTAAGAGGACAGAAAATGGGCAAGACAAAAACAGACAGAGCATCTGTGGTGTTTCGTTTTAACATAAACCAGGGGTCCTTTGTGGAACACCAAACAGAAGCTTCATAATGATCCTGTGGCATCTTTGTTGCTCAGCCAAGATTTGTATTTCAGCATAGAGATACACAGACTTTCCCCCCAAAATAAACATATACCATATAACAGAATGACCAATCATAAAAGCACAATGACTGTGCCACTACTATACCAGCATGTCATGCAGGGAGGTCACTGTTACAGATTGCAGCTGAGCTTGTAGCTGAATTGGTGGTTACCTTCCTCCTCTGGTAGCGCGCAGAATGCCTTTCAGGATTATGAACACTCGTCAATAGGTATGAAATCCCTACTTAGGTACCAGCTCAGCTTATTCATGTTCAGTGAGATATATAAGCGATATCTCTAGCAAGTTCATAACACTAAATGCCTACTTAAAAATTGAAGAGATTCCATATTAGTAATTTAGAGGCACACATTAAAGTTATAAAGGAAGAAATAATACCCAAGAGAATCAGAGTAGTACTCCATTGTGTAAATGGACCTCATTTTCTTTATCCATTCCTTGGTTGATGAACATCTAGGTTGTTTCCAGTTTCTGGCTATTATGAATAAAACTGCTATGAACGTAGTTGAGCAGGTGTCCTTGTGGCATGGTACAGTGTCCTTTGAATATATGCCCACATAGACTGAAGTTTCTGTCCTGCTCAGTCCTGCAGCCTTTCAGTCCAAAAGAAACACACAGAGGCTTACATTAATAATAAACTGTTTGGCCTATTAGCTTAGGCTTATTATTACCTGGCTTTTACAACTAAAATTAACCCATAATCCTTGTCTATGTTTAGCCACATGGCTTGGTACCTTTTCTCAGTAAGGCATTCTCATCTTGCTTTCTCTGAATCTGGCTGGTGACTGACTCTCTGCCTTTTCTCTTCCCAGAATTCTCTTAGTCTGGTTGCCCCATCTATACTTCCTGCCTGGCTACTGGTCAATCAGAATTTTAGTAAACTAATTTTAGTTACAAATCTTTACAGTGTACAAGAGCATCATCCCACAGCATGCTCAGCGAAGGTATAGCTAGGTCTTGAGGTAGGTTGATTCCCTATTTTCTGATAAACCACCATATTGATTTCCAAAGTGGCTGTACAAGTTTATATTCCTACCAGCAATGGAAGAGTGTTCCCCTTGCTCCACATCCTCACCAGCATGAGCTATCACTGTGTTTTTAAGATCAGATAAATAACTCAAGTACACTCATAATCCTTAGAGAAATATAAGCAGTTTTTAAGTCTCCAAACTAAAAAATGCCCAGGGTCAGATGGATTCAGCACAGAATTCTACCAGACCTTCAGGAAAAAAATAGCACTAATAGTCCTCAAAATTAATCAAAAACTTGAAGCTGAAAGAACATGGACTAATTCTTTTTACAGGGCCAAAGTTACTCTGATACCTAAATGACACAAAGACCAAACAAAGAAAGAAAATCACAGAACAATTTCCCTTATAAACATAGATGCAAAAATTCTCAGCTAAAATATTTGTAAACTGAACCCATAGACACATCAAAAAGATTATCCATTATGGTCAAGTAAGCTTTATCCCATGCAGGGATGGTTTAACATAAATGTAACTCACCATATAAACAGATTGAAAGACAGAAACCACATGATCATTTAATTAGATGTAAAAAAGGACTTTGACAAAATCCAAAACCTCTTCATGACAGTCCTGGAGAGTCCTGGGGATACAAGAGTCATACCGTCACATAAGAAAATAAGTTTACAGCAAAGTCACATCAGCCTAAATGATGAGAAACTAAAGCATTTCCAACCAAATCAGGAACAAGACAAAGATGCCCATTCTTTTCATACCTATTCAATATATTAAATACTTGAAATCTTTACTGGGATATTAAAGACAACTAAGGGAGAACAAGGGGGATACAAATTGGAAAGAAATAAGTCAAAGTATCTTTATTTGCAGATGATTTGATAGTATACATAAAAGAGCCTTAAAATCTACCAGGCAACACTTACAGCTGATAAACACTTTCAGCAAAGTAGCTGGATACAAAATACACCCCCCAAATCAATATCCTTCATATATAGAAATAGTAAACAGACTGAGAAAGAATTCAGGGAAACAGTATCTTTCACAATGGTCTCAAAAGCTATCTTGGGATAGCTCTAGTCAAGTAAGAGAAAGACTAGTTCAATAAAAAAAAAAAAACCCACACCATTTTAATTGAAAAAAAAACTGAAGAAGATATCAGAAAATGGAAAGATCTCCTATGCTCATGGATCTGTAGGGCTAACATAATGATAACGACTATCCTACCAAAATGATCTATGTATTCAATATAGTCCCCACCAAATTCCAACACAATTCCTCATAGAAATGGAAAGGACACACTTCAGCTTCATATGGAAGCACAAACACCCAGGACAGCTCAAGCAATACTCGATAGAAGGGAAACGGCTAGAGGTGTCACTGTCCCTTATTTCAAGTTGTACTACAGAACTATTGCAATAAAAACTGCATGATATTGGCACAAAATGAACGATACAGTGAAATTGAAGTCTCAGACGTAAGTTCATACACCTACGAGGACCTGAGTTTTGACAAAGAAGCCGAAGAAACACACTTGAAAAAATACAACATCTTTAATAAGAAGTACTAGTCAAACTGGATAGCTGCATTTAGAAGCAGGACAATAAATCCATACTTATCACCCTGCACAAAACTCAAATCCAAATGGACCAAGCACTTCAACACAAGGCTAGAAACTCTACATTTGATAGAAGAGAAAATAGGGAATAGGCTTGAACTCATTGGCACAAGAAAGGAGTTTCTGGATAGAACATGCTTAGCATAGGTACAAAGATCAGCAATTAGTAAATGGGACCTCAAGAAAATGAAAAGTTTCTGCACAGCAAAAAGAGACCATAATTTGGGTGAAATAGCAGCCTACAGAAGGCAAAAAGATCTCTACCAATTACACATCTGATTTAGGGTTCATATCCCTTTATAAAGAACTTTAAGAAAATCAAAAACAAAATCCCAACATCAGTAAAACAAATAACCCAATTAAAAATGGGGTACAGAGCTAAAGAGTTTTTAATAGACTTACTACAAATGGCTAAGAAACATTTAAAAATCCTTATGCATCATGGAAATGCAAATCAAAACTACTTTGATATTTCATCAGAATGACCAAGATCAATAAATGACAGCCCATGCTAGTGAGGAACTTGAGAAAGGGGAACACTTATCCATCACTAATGGGGCTGCAAATTCATAAACCCACCATGGAAATCAGTGTGGCAGTTCTTCAGGAAGCTGGGAATTGATCTACCACGAGGTCTAGCTATATTACTCTTGGGTATATACCCAAAGGATTCTACATCCATCTACAGAGATACTTGCTCATTCATGCTCATTGCTACTCTGCTCATAATAGCCAGGAATTGGAAACAACCTAGGTATCCATATATAAATGAATGGATAATGAAATGTGGTACATTTACATAACGGAACATTATTCAGCTATTAAAAATGAAATTCACATGTAAATGTATATTGTAAAAATATCACCAGACCACAAGAGAAAAATATGATATGTATTTATTTATATGTTGATATCAGTTCAAGGCCTTTGATAGGTATCCTATAAACCATATAACCACAGAGGTTAGGTCTATAGTAAAGGACTAGCAGGGAGGAGAGGATCGCCTGAGGAGAAATTGAATCTATGGTTATGGAAGTAACAAAGGGGAGACTGGAACAGGAAGAGAAGGGTAAGGGAAGGAATACGGGAAGGAACAACTAACACTGAGGGCCATTTGTGGGGTCATATGGAAATATACTTTGTGGAAGCTTCTTAAAATTTATACATATATAAAAGAAGTCTAAATGGAGTCACCAAACAATAGGGGAAAGAATTACCCAACTAAACATCTCCTAACACCAAGTGAACTTCCATTGCTAGGAATGGACTATATCTCAGTGAGAAGTTGGCCAATGTGACCCCATGGAAACGCCCCAAACAACTCAGGTTATTGTTAACACTATTGGTTGCTCTCTATAAACTGATAGGAACTAGCTTTGGGTTTTCAAAAGTCTCTTGCCATCCCCAATGTACTCTGCATCTCCTGCTTGGAGATTAGTCTAGCTGTGAGCTCCAGGCTCTTTCCTGACCTTATGTCTTTGCTCCTCCATCATGGATTCTAACACTCTGAAACCCAATTAAAATATGTTCTTTTATAAGTTGCCTTGTCATGGTGCTTTTGCACAGCAATATAGAAGTAACTGATATACACACAGTAAGTATTTGGTGAGATTGACCCTTGCTCAATTATGCAGAACTATTCTATCCCATTGTGCGAGTATTATCACCTTGCTGGCTGTGAAGCTAGAGGAATAATGTTAGTAATAATATAAAAAATCTGTGCATGAAACAGCAGTGACTCTTCCAAAGCTTTCAAGGCTCAGTGCCACCCTTCCCCGAGGCATTCAGGTAAGTCTTGAGTACAACGTGCAAGGTGTTCAGCAGTGTTTCAGCTGACATGTCCCCCGTTATCTTTGAATTTAAGAGTTAATCCTAAACAGAATGGGAGACAATAAATAGGCTCACGTTCTAAGGAGAAGCCACTAGGTGCCCTGAGATATAGTAAAGGTCCTTGCCTCTAAACACGGAAGAGTCCATCACGTGAAAATTGGGCGGGAAAGCAGAGGGAAGTGGGAAACTTAGAACCACCAGGTCTTAGGCACTCTGGGACGCTTCTCCCCATGTAATAGGTTAGAGAAGGCTCTTCCCTTTCAAATAAACAAAAGAAGAATATGGAAGCAACTCATAATCCCTAAAAGAAAAGTAGAGGAACCACACATTTCTCTTTTGTCTAAGGCAACTGGAACTCACGAAAATCTCTGGGATGGGTACCTGAATGGTTACCGCCTCTGCCTTTTGAGTCCTGAGGAAGCGAGATTAGTGGAAGTGGTTCTGAAAGAGTGGAGAGGTGACCTAAAAGCAACCTGTACTCCAATTATTTGGTAGATCCAGCCCCAAAGGCTGCCACACAGATCCTAAGCCAGCTACTTCTGTGGTCTAAAGAATGCAAACTTGGCTTCTGGTTCTAGACCACAGAACTGTAAGGCTGCTTTCCTACAGGATGGCCTAGTGAGAAATTTGTTTTTACCTGGACCATATAGAGGAGGTTGCTTATAGCCTTCCTTCATCTTCAGGGCCATTATCTATCTCCTCCCCTACATTTCCCCCTCCCCACTCTCTGCTTCCATCCTGAGATCTCACTCATTCTTCCCTGCTGCCTCCCTTCTGTAGAAACTCTTTTGATTACATTAAGTCCACTGGAATTGCCCAGAATTATTTTCCCATATCAAGATCCTTAATGTGACCACATCCAAAGAGCCCCATTTGCCACAAAAAAAAATAATCCATAGGTTTTAAGTGTTAGGATATGGATATGGATGATATTGTAAGTAAAAGGAAGCTTGTTAGTCATGAAGAGTCACATGGCAAGACGCCTAGAAGTTCTTAGAATAAGAAAGGGATACTTGGATTGGAGTGTTAGGAAGAGCATGCCCAACTCATAGCTCTAAGACAGTTCATCAATGTGTTTCATGAAGGAACCCCTGTGGACCACTTCCCTATAGAAAGCAAGATGCTGTAATTTAACAACCCAAGCTACTTGATATACCTCTAGTAGCTTTCCTCATTCCTGATCCCAGGAGACTTCAGGATTCAAATAAAGAGGAAAGACAAAACAAAACATATCCTAACCTCTCAGGGAGCACAGATCTCAGCCAGCACAGAAAGAGAAGCCATGAGTTCGACGTGAGACTGAAATCTTAAACGAAACAAGCACCCGCCTTCCAACACCAATCTTTGTGAATAAACTATGAGCGTTCTCATATGATTCTGCCTGCGGGGCAGCCATGCCGGGGAAGAAGGAGATCCAACACAGCACGTTGGAATGGGGAGGCTACAAAGCAAGGAAACCTCTCACGTGTGCAAATCACAGGTTTGAGTGTATTCAATAAAGTGCAATGATTTTATGTATGTTTATGGCAGATTCCCCAGTCACCTTTGATAAGGTGTTTTTCCATCTCTGATATCCGATGAGCTGGGAGCCGCTCCACTGTGTCTGGGCTCAGCAGCAACCAGCTCATTCCCAATTCTTAGCCCCTCCTAATTATTCAGACCTGCCTAATTCTCTAACCGCATTAACTGGCACCAGCTGACATCTTCGATGTTGTTCCGGGGTTGCTACATTCCCTTCTAAATTATTTCAGCTTGGCGTTACAGAGATAATCTGTCACTAATGCAAAGTTGTGTATTTACAATATTAGAATCTCTGTCTTGTTATTTTTTCATTACTACTGTATTTTCTGAGTCTCCTTCATTACCATGTGTATTGTTTCATTATTTACATTTTGAATGCTATTATCTCTCCGGCTGTCAGCAGAAGCGTTCTGCGATAATGACTCTGTGGGAAGAGAATTATCTAAATATGGATCTTCCTGCTCATGCTCAAATAAATTACTGTCTAACTCTTCAGATGCTGCTTCTGGATCCTCATTAAGGCCCTCAGAGCCTAGCGGAATTTGCAGCTATCAACCGCCTTTGTCTAAAGGTCGCAGAGTGCAGACACAGTTGAGCTAGAGAGAGCTGAACAAGACAGGAAGGAAAGAGCATGTCCATGGTTCTGACAGGAAGCATAAAAACATTCCCCAAAATGCATACTTAATAACAATCCCCTTGAAAACAAATACCTGTTGGAGAGGCTGAATGAATATGAAGTATTTGCGGGTTTTGTCGTTCTTCTATTTGGTGCTTTTGTGTTTGCTTACAGATTGCCTGTCCAAAAGCAAACACGAGTCAGGAGACTACACAGTACCCTGACTTCAAATATCAGTTAAGTGTCCATATATCCATCTCCTTCATATTTATACCCTTACATCTGTGTTTTTTACATTGAGCCTCACATTCAAACACAAAATTGCAATTTTTGTATCTACATTTGGCATCTCAAACTTAACAGGACTAGTACAGAACTCTTTCTTCTCAAATAGCTTGGTTTTCTCTGTTGGTGTCCATGTGTTGCAGGACATGCCTGTAGACATTCAATATACTCCACAGCTCAAGCAAAACACAGCCAATTCTGCAACTCTTTTCCAATCCTTAAGAACCACATCTAACCATCACTCAACCTAGGACTTTGTCCCCAAACCCCATCATAAATCTAACAACTTCCCATCTCCTTGTGACCGCCATGATACAGGAAGTTTTCATCCCTCAGTCAGAACCAACCTCCCCACAAAGAGACCAGCTGCTGCTCTGGCCCACTCTCCTTGGCAACCAAAGAGAACACTGCCGTAAGACGTCTCCTCACATGACAGTCTTCCATTAGACCCTCAAGGGTTTTCTCTACTACTTGAATAGAGTCCACATTCCTCACCAGGATTGGGCCTTACCTGTTATTGGATTTCATCTTTTACTCTCTCCAGCCACAATGACGTTCTAGATCATTCCTGACTTATATTTCTTACACATATTCACCCTTCTGTCTTGATTTTTCTAATTCTAGACTTACTCATCAATGGATGACTGTTTTTTCTTATTCAGGCTTCATTCAATCTCTTAATAGCGGGAGGTCTTCCCAACTTCCTGGCTATTTTCCCTCTCATCCCTGGTCCATCAACTTCTTTATTGATAGTTTAACTCGCCTTATTAGACTTTATACAACATAAGACCAGGAATTCTGTCTTTCTCATTCCTCACTGTCTTTATAGGATCTTCAGGCACAAAGCAGCTACTCAATAAATATTTACAGATGAATAAATGATTGAAATCCAAATCACTCATGACCCTGTGTCAGGGACCCACAATGCCTGTCTTCTTTGTTATGCTAAGAACATGTATCAGCCTCATTTCCAGAGGTCTGCCTATTTGTTTTGAAGGCATCACCCCACTCAAGACTTTATGCCTTGAGAGGGGTTCAGTTTATATGTTCAGTGCTTTTGCAAAGCTAGGCCTGTCTAGCGACTTTCTGCCTTATGTGCCATTTGACATCCTTCTCAAAGGTCTACAGCTGAGTGTGGGGAACACACACCTCATTCTCTCTTCCAGGACTGCTTATCCACCACTTTCCAGAGAGCATCTCTCCCTGACAAAATCACCCCTTCTGATGCTTTCTGTACACACACTTCCAGTCACTGGCGGGTTGGACTTTACTGTCCCTGGGTCCATCAGAACCTTGTGACTGGAAAGAGGAAAGCTTTCCAGTCTCGGTTCCTGGTGTGAATCTCTTTAGAAATCCTGTAATTAGATGCTCTGGTGTGTTAGCCTAGAGTTCAGTTATAGAGCTTTTGTTTCTATTTCAGGAAAGCTCGGTAAGGTGAAAACAGTATCAAAATCTGGAAGAAATGACAAACAAACGAAACCCCAAGCCCCCAAAAATAGTTTCTTAAGGTCCTGGTTAATATTTTTGGTGTTGTAACAAAACGAAACAAACAGCAGGAAAAGGCAGGTGTTCCTTTATGTCCTACGGCTGTGTCCAGTTTGCCCTCCATACAACCTGCCTGCATTTCCATTGCTTACAGAAGCATGAAAACTGTAAATAGCGTTGCTTTCCACCACCCCGCCAAGACCCCAGAGAAAGGCCACAATGAATATTTATTGAACTACACCTTTGGGCAAATAGAACCCTGAATTATGAAATATGGAAAGTGAGTCAGAAGATTGTTCCGTAATGCCTAGAGAGGAGCCGGTTAATATCCATATCGGAATTACACTGAGCAGTCATGGAAGCCTGTGTCCATTCTGTAGGAACAAATGAAATTACTTTAATAATTTACAAGTCTATAATCTATTAAAGAATCATAGTATTTAGAGATATATATAATCAAAGTATATAATCAATCTTGAGCTTTTGGGCCTGTACAATTGATTTTTTCAATAAGACTACTATAACAAAGAGTTTAGAGCTTCTTGTGGGCCGGGCACACATGTGCTATCGACGCTTTCCTTGAGGTGGAAAACAGTGAGTGTCTACTGTTGGTTTGAAGGAACATGAGTAGAGGAATGTTCTGTAGTGGCCTTTCATTTGTATTTTAATAAATAAAGCTTGTATGAGGGCCAGGCAAGTAAAACAGCTGCACTGGCCAGCCTTACAGACCAAGCAGCAATGACAAACACACACGTTTAATCCCAGTAGCCACAACGACACACACCTTTAATCCTAGTAGCCATACTAGCTTGCCATAAAAACCAGGTGGTAGTGGTGCACACCCTTAATCCCAGAACTAGAGAAGAGCCTAAAATGGGAGGTGACAGTTCTCACTCTCAGTCTCATTCTGAAGTTTTCTGGAGGCAGGACCGCCATTTTCAGACTGAGGTTGAGGTAAGAGCCAGTGGCTGGATGCTTTGTTTTCCTGGTCTCCAGGTTGAACCCTAACATATGTCTCTGAGTTTTTATTAATCATGCTTCAATGTTCAGTCACTGTCCAATGCTCTCAGGTATTAATGTTGGGTGCGAATCTTCCCCCCATCACCAAGCCTTGCCACCTATACCATGGTGGTAACCAGGCACCCACTTATTGAGGCTTCCTATGTTCTTTGTATTATGGGAATCATGTTGTATCCTTTAATTTCTCCAGAGATCTTGCAGTGGATTTTAAATCTAAGTAAAATCAATGACGGTTGTGCCATGATGACGGTTGAGCTCTGATTTTAATTCTGAGTAAAACTGATGATGGTTGTGTTACGTCATAAATATTTTTCCCATGCTCTTCACTACTCGCAGTAATATCTATAACATTAATTTTTCAGGATATAAATAACCCTCCCCACTCGAGTTACATTACTGTTTCCTCCACAGTTCCACACAGGGAACCAGCACTGCTGCGTAAATGGAATTTCTACTTTTTAATATCTCACACGACCTCTCCTTTTAGATCTAGGAAATTTGAACTCTTTGAAATTAACTCGACAGATGTATGCTTCAAGAGCTGCCTCTTGTCTTCTTTCAGTCCAGATGGGTCTCCTCCCATGCCCCCTCCCAGGCAGGATGGCTCAGCTGAGCCCTGGCACAGTAAGTGCGGTAGCATGATCCATGTGATGTGTGAGTCATAAAAACTAGTCCTTTCCCCGGATAACTTGATTCAACCACATCACAAAACACTAACAAAAGCATTTTAAAACTACTCAGTGGATTCTTTTCAGTGTGTATTATGTTCTTTGATTCGTTCACAAACAGCAAATGTAATACAGACCTGAATCTTATTGGAATAGTATGGCAATCTCTGATGTCAGCAGATAAAAACATGAGGTCCTAGCGAGCTGTGGTGAGGGAGTCACTTAGCAACCACCTCTACTGAAGGTCAAGTGTACCGCGGAGGAACTTATGAACACAGATGTTGGGAGTTATTGATGACAGTGAGGAAAGAGCTTGCATCTCTGACGCTTGGACAGACCCCATTCCCAGAACCTGTCACAGCCACACAAGGAGATACAATTGTGATCCCCATTCTACAGATTAGGAAACCGAGGCCAGGTCCATTGGCAAGACCTAGAAAACCAGAAACATCAAAGATACCTGTTGATTCAAGTGGACAGACTTTTAGTATTTTCTGTCTGCTGTTCTGTGTTCGGTCAGGGATGAGAGCTGTAGCTCTCCCTAGCTGACCACACAGACGTGCACAGGCCCGGAATTCAACAGGAAGTTGTTTTCACCTTAGCAACTTTGGCCCCAACAATCTTCTCTTCCAGAGACACGTTCTGCTCCTACCTGAGCTATGTCCATAGTCACCCTCTGAGGCACGACTTGTGAAATCTTCCGTCATACCAGCCATTTCTCCCAGGCAAATGACGTTCCTGGGATGGATAATATGTGAGCCACTGTGTGTGCTTAGGAAAGAGGCATTAAGTAGGAAATCTGAGATGGAAGTGAGAATGCCCATACCCAGATCTACCAGGGACTGGCAGAGGCAAAAACATGTCTGCATTCCCCTGATCATGACTGAATGCTTCTGGGTTCTGCATTAGTGACAGCCAGGTGGTGTTTATACTATTACCTGTGCTGCAAGTCGATAGGGTTGGATGTGCAGTGAGATGAACATTCATTCATGCATTATTTATTAGCACTGTCGATAGTGCAAGGTTCTTCCTAGTTTCCAGCCCAGTTCCAACACAACACATAAAAAATCATATTGCCAAGATAACCCCTCCACCCCTGCCTATTCTGGTGTGGGAGAAAAGCAGCCATCTGGAAGTCTTTAGATAATAGATAAGTCTCCACCTTTGGCTCTTCTTGGCGGGCTTGTGAAATATTTATTGCATTTCTTCTCAGAGACTTAAAAGTATCTTTCTCCTGCAGAGAGTATTGTTCTGTGACCCAGAGCAGACCCCACCCCTGCCTCCTTCAGCTCTACGTCCACCTTTTGCCCCTTGCCTGACCCCCGTCTTTCAACGCTGCCTTCAGGTTAACTTCTTCTGACAAATTCCTGTTGCCTTTCATTTATGCTGTTACACTCCATATGGCTCTTCCGTCTTTGATGTGGCCCGGGACGTAGTACAAATCACAGAATACACGCGCCGTGGTGTAATAACTCACCAAAGAATCTCGGCAGTACTGTACCCAAGGCAGAGCTCAGCACAAGTTTAAAGGAAAGAAGGTCGTGTTGATACACAGGAACTGCCATCTGCATTACACTATCTCAGTCACCTCTGCTTACCTGCTCACCTGGGTGGGGGATAGGGGTGGGGCGGCAGATGTTAAGGCATGCAGCCCACAGACCTGCCAGTGGCTGGTAGCTGGTGGGTCTGAGCTAAGACCGAAATTTGGGATTCGGCGATAAAGCAGTCCAAAGCATATTTCAAAACAAGCAGAAGGCAATTACAGCAACAATAAGCCCACAACTGAAAGCAAACAGATACAGAAAAATACTTTTAATAATTTTTTTTGACCCATTCTCATTCTGTGTGCCAGGACAGTAGGGAAACTCCCCATCCTGATTGAAGCTAAGCCATTAAGAAGAAGAGAATAGCGCAGAAGTGGCTTGGCTCCCTGTGTGCTGGATGCTGGTGACTGTTGGGGATGGAGTAGAGTCAGTTAAACATCAACACTCACCTCAGTGTTTACTAACTTGATTTTGCATAAAGTGAAAAAGAAAAGAGAAAGTGAGGGGAAGGAGGCTGGGAATGAGAGGGAAGTGGGAAGAGAGAGAGAGAGAGAGAGAGAGAGAGAGAGAGAGAGAGAGAGAGAGAGAGAGAAAGCGAGCCTAGGCTACAGGCTGTCCAGAAAATTTGTTCAGTTCAGCAAGCAACTGAACCCTGAATATCCTCTAGCGAGAGAGGCTCAGCCTTTATAATAGAACTTGTTCATCAGTCAAGCAAGGCTAATTAGGACCATCCACCCTCTCTACCTAAAAGGGAATAGTTCATGTTAATTACCATTGACGCTTGAACACCCAGTGTTCCATGCACAGAAGGGTGAAAGGCTATCCTGTGATTGTTAGCAATTATCTATGAAATTATTTAGGTTGTCAGGAGCAACAGAGCAGACCTGTCCTTGGGAGACCTCCCACACTGTCACACTGTGCACAGAGGCTGTTGTTTCTAAAGGTATGTGTCCTTTCTCTCTCTCTCTTTCTCTCTCACCTGCATTTGTTGTGGGACATCCTTCTGTCTATGTGTTGCTTTTATTGGTTAATGAATAAAGAAACTGCCTTGGCCTGTTGATAGGGCAGATCTTACGTAGGTGGGACAACCTGGACTGAATGCTGGGAGAAGAAAGGTTGAGAGAGAGATGCCCTGGAACCACCGCCGGAGATAGACATGCTGAAACTGCTGGTGGGCCACGACGTCGTCGTGGTGATACACAGATTAATGGAGATGGGTTAAATTAATATGTATGAGTTATCCAATAAAAAGTTAGAGCTAATGGGCCTAGCAGTGTTCTAATTAATTCAGTTTCTGTGTGATTATTTTGGGCTAAGCTAGCCGGGCGACCAGGACAAAAAAGCAGCTCCTCCTCCAACATGCATTTTGTTCTCATTTATGAGATTGCCTCTGTCTTTCTCACTGTACTGTATCC
Organism: Microtus pennsylvanicus; assembly: GCF_037038515.1. Classification (NCBI taxonomy): domain Eukaryota; kingdom Metazoa; phylum Chordata; class Mammalia; order Rodentia; family Cricetidae; genus Microtus; species Microtus pennsylvanicus. The sequence goes on along the minus strand of NC_134587.1, from coordinate 27,533,151 downwards.
TAATTTCTACCCTCTAAGAAACAAATTATAGTAAATTTGATGACCCTTCCCCCACATTCTCCTTAGTCAAGCCCAGTGCTGATCAGTTGATCAGGTGCCTCTTGTCTCTTCTCCCTCTCTCTCTTCATACATGAAAAACATATTTTCTCTTCATGCCACGGTGGCAAACCAGTAATACATGGACTCTCTGACTTTATTCATTAATCTGATATATTAGGTAAATACAGATGCATTTTTACATAGCTGCAGAAGGCAATTGTGGACAACTGAAAAGGACACTTGAGAAGTGACTTTCAAATAATGTCTTAAATTGTCTCATGGTTTAATGATTGCAGACAAGAAACTGACAAGATGCTAAAAGCTAGCATCATGAGCTCTTCATCTCCCTTATTGCCCTCCATCAGTGGTTCTCAACCTTCCTAATGTTGCAACAACCCTTAATACAGTTCCTCAGGTTGTGGTCATCCCAACCATAAAATTATTTCATTGATACTTCATAATTGTAATTTTGCTACTATTATAAAGCATAATGTAAATCTAATATGGGACCCTGGAAGGGGTCACAACCCACGGGTTGAGAACCACTACCTATGCTGGCTAGTTTTATGTGAACCTGACACAAACTACAATCATTTTCCTATTTAACTAATGTAGGAGTGCCCAACTCGTTTGGGTGCTGTTACTCCAGGTCCTATGGGCCTGGATATGTAAGAACAAGATGTATAGACCAGCCAGAGGCAGTACTCTGTGATGTCTGCTTCAGTTACTGCCTCCTGGTTCCTGTCCTGATTTCCTTCTGTAATAGACTATGGTCTGGAACTATAAGCTGAAATAAACCCTTTCCTGGCCAAGTTTCTTTTGGTCATAGCAATTGAAACCCTGCCTAAGACTACCTCGATGACATTGCTTCATTTTTCTTCACTAGTTTTTAATGAGTAGTTTCAGTATGACTGGAACACATTCATTCTTTGCCAACTTTTGGCGTTCCCAAAGTCTGGTTTCTTACTGAGATTAGGCTATGTATATTAACAGCCTTTTTAAAAAGGTCCTGCAAAATTATTAACTTAATCTTAGAACTGGAATAGGTTATCTGGGCTCTGATGCGAAATGTGTCAGGAACATATAAAACAAGTTGAGAAGGGAAAAAAGAGAAGAAGAAACTACAAAACAGACACACACACACACACACACACACACACACACACATATGCACACAATTCAGAAAAAAATATTTGTAAAGATCCTTAAGATGTTAGTAACTTAAAATGTTTAAAGATGTTTGGTGCTGGGTCAAGTCTCCCTATATATGTAGGAAGTGAGTTTAGGAAAGTCTGCAAATAACTTAAGCTTTGCCTCTGGAGACAGTGTCCTTTGGAAATGACACCATTACATAGCTGTTATGCTTCTTCTGTTATACAAATAAAAGTCAGTTTACCCAGAGTTTGTATCTCACTGCAGCTTTGGAGAAAAGGAAACAAAGAACAGGAAGAAAACAGTACGTTTAAAGGTTACATCAATGGAAGAGTATTTGATAAACACAGAGAAAACTAACACCTACCTGCCTATAAAGAAGAGTGAGTGGCATAAAGACACAACACAGTGCTGGCCAGTACCCCAGCTTCATGTTACTGTATAAACCAAATGCAAATGGAACCCTGGAAAACAGATTAGCTTAGCCAACTTTTAAATAATAATTTTAAAATAAAGGAATAAATTTGGAGTCCTTAACTCTTCCTGACCTGAAGACTAAATTTGCAAGGCTTCAGCAATAAAGCCAATATTGTATTAATGAGAGAATTGATTAGTAAGACCAGAATGCATGTGTGAACAACTAATGATCAATACTCTACAAGAGAAGTTTAGTAACAAATAAAACATAATGCTTTCAACTATTTCTGCTGGGAACATTAACTCCATGTGTGAAAATAGTAATGAACTTCAATTACCTTGCCAGAATGTAAGAATAAACTTAAGTGGACCGTATAGTTCAAGGTAACTCTTAAAATCCTCTAGGAGATGTAAGATACAGTTTTAATGATCTTATGTTAGACATAGTCTTCATTGATAACCCAAGCAGGTACCATTTCTGGTGATGAAAAACCTACCTTCACATTACTTTTGTTTTATTATTGTTGGTATCTTTATAAAAATTATAACATGCATTTCAATTCAATTTCCTATCTGCTTCCTTTTTCCACTCTTCTGATTATAAGTTTTTAAAATTAAATACATTTATATTATTATTGGCAATTTCATGTAGGTATGCAGCTGTGGTAGTTTAAATAAGGATGAATCACAGACTCATGTGTTTGAATGCTTGGCCCGTAGAAAGTAACACTCTTAGGAGGAGTAGCCTTGTTGGAGTAGATGTGGCCTGTTGGAGGAAGTGTTTCACTGTGGAAGCTGACTTTGAGGTCTCTCATATGCTTAGTCACACCCAGTGAGACAGTCCACTTTCTGTTGCTTGCTGGTCAAGATGTAGAATGCTCAGCTCCTTCTCCAGCACCATATCTGTCTGCATGCCACCTTCTGTCCTCTGAACTGTAAGCTAGCCCCAATTAAATATTTTCCTTTATAAGAATTGCTGTGGTCACAGTGTCTCCTCAGAACAATAGACAGCCTAAGCTGGGCGGTGGTGGCACACACCTTTAATCCCAGCACTTGGGAGACAGAGGCAGATGGATCTCTGTGAGTTTGAGGCCAGCCTGGTCTACATGAGCTAGTTCTAGGACAGGCTTCAAAGATACAGAGAAACCCTGTTTCAAAAAACAAAAAAGAAAGAAAGAAAGAAAGAAAGAAAGAAAGAAAGAAAGAAAGAAAGAAAGAAAGAAAGAAAGAAAGAAAGAAAAGAAGGAAGAAAAAGAAGAGGAAAGTTTAACTTAGAAGCTGGTAAAAGAGACTGGAGAATTTCTATGATAGATCCGACCATGTTTTGTTTGAAGGAGTTTGAGTTTTGGAAGTTTGGGCTAGGAAAGCAGTGGAATGCTTTAAACACTGCTTAATAGGACATACAAGGAAGACCATGGTGCTGATGGTGATTTGCACTGTGAGGGCCCAACCCAAGAGATTGCAGGGGAGAATTGCTAGTATGGTGTCTAGAGATTGTTCTTGTTATATTTTGGTGAAGAATGTGGCTGTTTTTATCCGTTGCCCAAAAAGTCTGACTGAGGCTAAAGTGAAGAGTTTTAGATTAATTCTGGTTACAAAGGAAATCTCAAAACAGCCTAGTATAGACCCTGTTGTGTGGTTTTTAGTGTTAACTGTAATGAAGATTAATAATGAAAATCAGCAAGCTGAGCAAGGAAAATACAAAATGTACAATTTGAGGAGAACGGGAGCATGGAAAAGTGGAATGGTGCTGAGTCCTGCGTTTAAGGAGAGACACAGATTAAGAAACGCAAGGAGCAAGTGAGGCAGGATGAGATACGAAATGCACCGTTTCGGGGGAGTTTCCTTTCTGCTTCTGTGATAAAACACTTTGGCCAAAGCAACCTGGGGGGAAGGGGGGGAAGGATTCATTTGTCTTTTACTTCCAAATCAGAAGCCTATCACTGAGACATGTCAGAGCAACTCAAGCAGGAACTGTAAGTATCAACCATGGAGAAATGTTGCTTACTGGCTTTCTCTATTGCTTTCTCAAGGTAATGTTCATCTAGCTTCATTATATAGCTCAGGACCAGCTTCTCAGAGAGTGGTACCATCTACAGTACTCATGGGTTCTCCGATATCAGTTAGCAATCAAGATGCTATCTCAAAGACCAGCATAATAGACAATTATTTAGAGACTCTTTTATTTTCTCTCTCACGTTATTCTAAGCTATAGCAAGTTGAAAGTTCATGGTAACTTAGAATATACACATACTGAAAGGAAAACTCACATACTGAAAGGAAGAACATTAGTAGGAATGGAAGAGATTAACAGTTGAGAATAGGGAATGAAAGCAGTCATACCACATGATAAATTTGGATGGAAATATTTCTATGAACCTCATCACCTTGTTCAACGAATATATACAAATAGAATAGGTGATAATTTTATAATTTAAACATTTATATTTTATTGTATGTCAACGTAAATAAAAATGTTTAAAACACGAAAGAATAAAAAAAATTAAGTAACCAAATTTTTAATATGGTCTCTCACAGTTGGGAGAACAAGAAGCTACATCAAATACAAGACAAATACAATTATATCCTCTACTAAAGATTTGGGAGGTAGACATGAGAAAGTGCGTTTAAAACAATTATTGACACTGAGTAGCTAGGACTTGGAATTTATTTAGAGGGATGATGTTATGAAAAGATAGCAAAGAATGATTCCATATTTCTGCTTTGGCTTACTAATGGGTTGTGACCACACTAAGGGGTGGACTTGTCTCCTCAGCAGAACACCAGTATGAATTTTCCTTTCAATATATTTATTTGAAGTAGAAACAGATGAAATGCAAGTATGAGATGGTGTAATGGGCCTGGAATTCAAAAGGTGAAACAGAACTTCGAATTCTCAGCAAACAAGTGCTGATTGACACAGATATTAAAAGCTGAGATCACCAAAAATGTTAAACTAAGATCTAAAAGCTAAGACCTATACTCCAAGAAAAGAGAGTAGAGAGTCATTGCAACATATGTAGAAATTTATTATGAAAGTCCAACTCCCCCAAAAAAATCTTTTTGAGAATTGTGATCCATCATAATTAAAGAATCCCCATTGTCCAAAACAGTGTCAACAAGAGCTCAGGTGTGATGACCGCCATTTTGCCCTGATTGCCATTGGGAGAACGCCATGACGGACCCTTAGGCATGCTGACCACTCAGCCAGCACCATCTTATCTGCATGTGGGGGGCGCTGCAGCGAAGGAATCTCCAGATTTGGCACTAATTACGGCAGCTACACCCACACTGTTAAGGAGAAATTGGCAGAATTTCACATGACATCTTGAGGGGGAGGCTTCAAATCTAAAACAAAAAGACGTTTCCAGTCATATCACTGTTAATTTTAAGCTTGCCCACACCTGGCATAATATTTTAGTTTTACATTTAAGAAACACATTTGGAGTTATTAACAGTTTTAACATGTTTCAACATAATGACTTGAGTTGGTTGTTCATGTTTCTTGAAATGTGGGGGGGGGGGAGTAAATCAGGTGACATTCACATTAAAGTACTGCTATGTTGTATCAGAGATGTTTTCATGGGTCACTTTGTTAATATTGAGCAGGCAAGCTTCAACTACAGTTAAATTAAAGCTAAATATGAAATCATAAAAACAGCGAATAAATTATTAACGATCCATTAGGTGTTGACTGCCAAAACATACCCCCATTACATCTCATCTATTTTACCACTTGGAGACTCCTAATCAGACTGCATTAACTCACATTTCAGACATTTCTAACAAGCTTGCTAACTGCTGTACTTCCAAAGAACAAATTAGAAGTAATAAGTTTGATGCGGGCAGGATCTCGTTTTGAGACAAGTACATTGGTGCAGCAGACTGTGGTGGCCGCTAAAGAGGAACACGGCAAAAAAGAAGAGAAAGGCTTCAAACAGCAGAAAATCAAACTCCAGACAGAGACGAATCTTTGGTCATTTAGTATAGAATAACTAGTTTGCTGTATTTCATTAGCTTTCGATGGCTAACAACCACAAAAGTTACAAAAAAGATAGGCTACTATACTATGCAGACATTATTTTAATAATATTTATAGTATTTCCATAAAAGTAAAATTGCTTAGTAGATTCAGAAAAGTCTGTTTCCACTGTTTGTAAATATTGCTTACGTGAGGTCATTTTTAGTAATGAGGCTATCTCCTGACATAAAATATCATTCATCAGAAATAAGGAATATCTTTAAAAAACATTCATTACTTCAAATATGCAGTGCTTATTAAATAGCCTCCAGTTTATTTATTCATGTTATTTATTTAGGACTATTTAATTTCTACCTAATTTTACAATTTTTGTACAGAACTGTCCTGGTCTCTATTAGCTACGTAAATGCAAATGAATCCATCTCTACATCATATATTCTCTTCCAAAACAGCAATATCTAACATATAAAATGTGGACAAAGGAAAGTAATCTACAACACATGCGTAGCTACAGCCTTTATTGACAATAGCTAATTGTGACAAAATCTGCATTTTGATAATATTGTAAAAATGTGTATTCATATGATTTGCTCTCAAAAGCTAAAATTACCTGAGGAAAAGTTAGTTCAGATGAATATGTGAAGAAAAATAGAAATGACTGAATATTCCTACAGAAATATAAAACCTGAGTGTTACTAGAGGATTATTGTTTACTCATGACGGCTTGAACCAGGCGGGATGAAGCCGGAACTGTAATGGTCATCGTGCAGTATAGAATCTGAGGAAGGCTGAGTTCTCATGGCTGCTAAGAAAATAATTGAACTAAAAAGCACACGTTTCTGTAATATGCTTTTCTGTCCCCTTACATCCTAATGAATGTTATTTAAGTCAAGGGATTAATAATCATAAGTCTTGACTTTTAAAAACATAAGTCTTGACTTTTTTTGGAGGGGGGGGCTTTACCCAACTCCCAAAAAGATCACACATGGAGGTTTATTCTTAGTTAGGAATGCCCAGCCTTAGGTTAGCTTCGTTCTTGCCAGTTTTTCTTAAATTATCATGACTATCTTTTGCCTTTGGGCTTTTTCCTTTTCTTATTTCTGTATATCTTACTTTCACTCTTACTCTGTGGCCGGCTGGGCGGCTGGGCGGCTGGGTGGCTGGCTGACTGGGCAGGTGGGAGGCTGGGTGGCTGGGTGGCTGGGTGGCTGGGAGGCTGAGCGGCTGGGTGGCTGGGCGGCTGGGAAGCTGGGCGGCTGTGTAGCTGGGCGGTTGGGCGGCTGGGCGGCTGGGGGGCTGGGGGACTGGGCGGCTGGGTGCTGGGCGGCTGGGGGGCTGGGTGGCTGGGTGGCTGGGCGGCTGGGCAGCTGGGGGGCTGGGGGGCTGGGTGGCTGGCCCCTGATGTCCTCCTTCCCTTGCTCTCTTAACCTTGTCTTCCTTGTTTCTCCTTCCGTTCATACTCTCTTCCTGCCAGCCCCACCTATCCTTGTTTCTGCCTTGCTATTGGCCATTGAACTCCTTATTAGGACCATCAGGTGTTTTAGACAGGCAGAGAATCACAGCTTCACAGAGTTAAATAAAGCACAAACAAAAGCCACACACACCTTAAAATAATATTCCCCAACAATGATATATCCACTCTGTGGCATATGACTCTGTGTAAAATAAAGAGAACCATGGATCAACATAGAGTCTGAAATACATATTAGTAAGAAAAAGAAGTCAGTCTGGAAAGCATACGCTTTGTGTAATTTTAAGTATATAACACTTTTGGAAAAGGAAAAGTTGTGGAGACAGGAAAGGTGAGTGGTTCCTAGGCAGGCAGAGAGTAATGGACAGTTCAAGTATAATGCTTTCTAGGCAGTAAGACTAAATGATAGACACCCTCATCAGCATGGCCTAAATTGCAAACACGGGCAGCATCACACATGGCTGGGCATAGGGAACACCGACTCCTGTGTCATGATGCTTTGTTCCAGATCGAGAAACTGTAAACCGCCAAGAACTAACCCTAAACAATAAACGATGAACTTTCATTTCTTAGTAACACAAGCTGATTGACAGCCACAAATGTGCCCTTACTGCTTAATCACAGCATACAGAGGGGACTCCCACATCAATGGACTGTGTGCTAAGACAGAATTTTCCATGTCGAAGAGGGCTGCATTTTTCTGAATATTAAAGTGAGATGATACTTATGGTATTTGGGATTCAGGCTAAAATAAAAAGTGGTTAAATCCACACGGAAGGAAGACAGGTGAGGCCTTGTTTGGAAAAAGCCACAAGACATATGTTAGGGATGGGAAATCATTGGCCACTCAAATCGGAAGCCATCTCTGTTGTGTCTGCCCATTTCCTTTGCTATACAACACGAAGTCCCAGTGTATGACCTACACACACAGCTGCGTCGGTGAATGAAGTGCCAGAAAACTGCAGGGACAATATAAAGAACGGAGAGCTGGACATTTGACTGGAAGCCAGGGCAGAGAAAAGAGAGAAGCCTTGAGGCTTGAGGTAACAAAATATCAACAACGGCAGAACACCCTGAGTCAGAGGTGAATAGCAGAAACCCCGGGCACCAGCTCCCTGTTGGTAGGGGTTGACCCTGGTTCACCTCCTGATGCTTGGAGGGTGACCTCCAAAAACAGTTACATTTTTCTCTCCTCTTGCTACTCCCCACCGAGAAAAGCAGCTATGTGGGTTTATTTCTGGATTGATGTAACCAAATACCCCACAGAGGAAAAAAAAAGGTAGCTACTGTTTACTAATAAATAAATATTTTATTACTTTTTCACATCACATTAAATGCTTATAATTGAAGCATTGTCTCTCAAAAATGTCAGAATGAGGGGCTGGAGCGATGGTTCCACTGTTAAGATCGCTGGCTGCCCTTCTAGAGGATCCCCTGGGTTTGATTCTCAGCAGTCAGGTCTATAGTTCCAGTTTCAACAGGTTTTCTGGCCTCCACAGGTACTGCATGCCGGCAGCACACAGACATAAAGCAGGCAAAACACCCACACATATAAAATAAAAAATAATGAAGATAAATAGCAGCAAGAGGCAGAACAAAATGGTGGGGCAGTACCCTTCTCCTATTTTGAAAATGAGAAGAGCTACAAACAGAAACTTACTGTCCTCTTCAGCCAGGCTAACAACCGTCCCCCCAACCCCCACCGCACCCCGCGTCTGTCCCTACCTAGTCTCTGTCCCACCTCCACATTTTAACATCCTCAACTGATAGCAGCGCATAAAGTAGGAGAATGCCAACCAAATCCGCCATTCGGTTTATATGCACAGGCAACAGAGACGCTAAAATGAGTTCTGAACACTCTATAGTAACTGCCGCTTCACATAGAGAAAGGAACACTCTGAGCTTCTCTCTCTCTCTCTCTCTCTCTCTCTCTCTCTCTCTCTCTCTCTCTCTCTCTCTCTCTCTCTCTCTCTCTCTCTCTCTCTCGGGGATGCTCTGGCTTAGTGCTACTTGCCAGCTCCTGCTTCCCAGTGTCCTTCTGGAAGCTGCAAAGCACCCCAGGGCCTCTTTCGGACCACGTGACTTCAATGAAAATCTGTAGTACCTCCCCACCACCACGTAATCAGCAAGTGTTGTGAGACAGAGACGGGATGAAACAGGGAGCCCAGGGTATGGGGGCCGGGAGTGTTCCATCAGGCTGAAGTCAGGACATCATGCTGCTTACCATAGCTGGTTTCTGATTAGTCTGTGTTCCCCAGATGCTATTGCACTGGGTGGTAAAATGGCCTAGATTATTATCTTTGTGCCTCCAGGAGCCGGCACTTCACCTGAGTAATACAGGAAGTTGCTTTGTAAGTGGTTTTAGATTGGATTATGGTGAATTGGAGAAGCATGCATTAATCTGGAACAGAAAAAAAAGTGGGTTTATGGCCATGCTGTGGCAAGAACTTCACAGTGACACTAACTCAGGGAGCCCTCTAAGAGACGGAGGTGGATTTTTTTTTTTCCCAACTGCCAAGCCAGATAATCCATTAAAGTGAAGTGGCCTGTGGCCAGTGTCAGTAGTTAATTTTATGAGACTTAAGGAAACCATTTGTGGGTTTTTCATTTCAACAGAGTATGTAAGAAAAATCAAATTGCAGGCAACCTGTGCAGGGAGCAATAATTTCCCCAATGGCCTTCCATTGCTCCCGTGACTTTGCATGATCCCTTCCCAGCACTGAAGTTCTGTCTTTTCCACTTTGCAATGGCATCGCCTGTCCCCAGCTCTTGCCTGTTACTCGGCCTGTCCAGGACCAGCACCCACGCCATCCTAAACATCTACACCAGAAAATGACAGCTAGATCGATACATCTGAGAGGGCGCTGTGACTGCTAAATGTGAACCCCTGTCTTACACTTCTCTGGTGTGGTGGACCTTACTCTGGAAGCGGGCTGCGTTTCAACACAACACACAAGCACAGTGTATCTGAGGAACCAAGGAACTAGACTTTCAAAAACCTGAAGGCTATGCAGTATGAATTCTAATCCAGCCCAGGGGACGACACGCTGACTCCTCATGTTCCTTCATTCGCCTCTAGATCGTTAACCAGGAAGCCATCTTGAGTAAGATGGAAGCCATGTTAAAATGCTAAGGCAATCAGATGACAATTTCATCTTATCTTTAACAATTGGCATGGGCAACAGTGGCTCACGTCTTTAATTCCAGCCCTCGGGAGGCAGAGGCACGTGGATCTCTGTGAGTCTGAGGCCAGCCTGATCTACAAAATGAGTTCCAGAGCAGTCAAGGCTACGCTAAAGAACCCTGTCTTGAAGAAAGAAAGGAAAGAAATTAACGTGTACCCTTGCATGTGCACTTCTCTATTAGACACTAACAAAAACAGAGAGGATAGTGTGCCCTAGGAAAACTGGAATAGGTGGGATGAAGGAGTTTCTGTCTCACCTTTGCCCTTGACCCTGACCACATTTCTTCTCCGCCCACATGCATTTTTCTCGCCTTTTCTTCTTGTCTTTCATCCTTACCTCACTTACCTCTGAACTGTGACTAACTGACAGACCACAGGGCTTGCAGAAACAGCTCTCTAAAGTCCTGCTCCCGCAGTTATTAGATGTGATTGCACCAACAAACGTAAGCCACAGGCATGAAAACTAGAACAGCCTCCAACTGAAAGTTTCATACCAATTACAGACAAATACCACTACCCTGGCCAAACCACAAGAACACATACCCCACCCCTCCTTACTGTGCAAAATGGTGAGCCAGCCTCAACTTAGAAAGCTATGTTATATTCAGGATTTCCCTGGAATGCAACAAGTAAATAGTTTTTAATGCTGTGGCTCTCAACCTGTGGGTCATTACCCCTTAGGGGGTCTAGTGACCTTTTCACAGGGGTCACCTAAGACCATTAGAAATCACATATATGTACATTATGATTCGTAACAGTAACAAAATTACAGTTACAAAGTAACAACAAAAAGAAAATAATTTTATGGTTGGTGCTCAATACAACATGAGGAGCTATATTAAAGAGTCGTGCATTAGGAAGGTTGAAAACCTCTACCTTAAGGTATATTTGAGCTATTTCATATATTGTTTTCACATTCTTAACACAAATGTTACCTTTCAAATATAAACTTCTGTTCAATGAGCAATATAAATTTTATATGCATAAATACATATCTACATAAACAGGTCTACACACATACATGAATGCATTATTGCCATAACAAAATACCCAAGTCTGGGAACTTTGTAAAGAAAAAAGTTTTGCTCATGTAAATGTTCTGGAAGTTTGAGACTATAACACCAAGACATGGTCTGCTTCTAGTCAGAGCCCCCTGGGGTGCTCCCCAATGTGAGCAACGGCCTTGTGGCACAATCCATTGCCACAGGGAGAGATTATAAGGCAAGACAGGAAGCCGGAGAGAGTCAGTGGTCTTCTGTGACAGCCGAGATCAACTGGAACCCCATGAGGACTACATCAATTGCTTCCAAAGGCAGGGCCACCATGTCCTAACCACTTCCTGCTAAGTGCCACCTCTTAGTAAGCCTACCACCTTTGTCACTACCGCACGTCAGAGCAAGAAAATTACCCTTTGACAAATACACTCAAACTAACTACAGCACACACGTATGTGTACACGCCCGTGTATATGTGTATAAAGGAAGGGCTGATGCCTATTGCAGATTTTATCAGATCGTCTTCTGTTACAGTCTTAATTGCATTTCAGGTTGGACGCCAATAGGGTTTGGCGGGCATTTATGCCATTTTCGAGCTGGTAGTATACAATTTCTTCCTATTTAACTTTCCCTGTGTATGATTTGTTCTGTTTTCATTTCCTTATTCTTGCTAGGAGCATCTTAAGGTCACTTTCATCTAAACACAAATGTAGCCAAGTCAAAACTCTCTTCTCAACGAAAGCACACGACAACCTGCCGCCTCGAGCTGACCATGGCCAAGTCACAGGCACCAGCTGATTTATCTCTGCTTTTATTGGGATATAACTGACAAACAGAAATTGAGTAGGCTGAAGGTATCCAATGTGATACTTTTTTTTTAAGTATAAAAATTTTGCCACAATCCAGCAAATAAAAATAACTATTACTACATATGGTTACTTCTGTGTGTATGTCTATGGTGAGAACATTTCTCCTTTCTTTGAAAATTTAAACATATTACTCAATTGTACTGTATAATAAGTTTCCCAAACTTATACCTAGTATATAACAAAATTTGAATAGTTTTACCAATGTCGCCTCTATATGGCATCACTGTTTCCTCAGTTAAACTGCCTGTTTATTTGGGAAAGTTTAGATGCAATCTTAAGAGTTGAAAAGGAGACTTTGAAAATCATCATTTATGATGTGAAATTTCCCCCACATAACACACAGTGGATATTGCAGAGCCTAGATCATCTTCATGGTGAGACTCTGGTGTGTGGGCAAATACAGTACCGAAGCTTCCAGTTTCCCCTTTAACGTGGCTTTTAATGGTGCTCACTTTAGAAGCAGAGCCTGTTCCTTTTAATGCTGGGTATTCTATGAGGAGTCATGGCGGCCAATGGGAACAAACACAGCTATTTGATATTTATAGCTGAATCTCAATGGAGTTCTGTTTTCATAGAAAATTTCTGAAAATCTTCAGAGGCACTTACATTCCATGCTTCTTGCTCATCACACTAACCAACCTGCCTGAGATGTTTCCATAGCAACACCTGATATTTCTACTTGAACACAAACCCTGCTCCATCACTCTTTCCATTGAAATCAAATGCCTTCCCTGGAGTCTCATGCTGGAATCATGTGTCTCATGTGGAGACAGCAATCCCTCTGTGTTGCTCTTAGTCTCTCCCAGAGCCTCCGGCGAGATCACTTGGGCCTAGAATTGTTAACACAAGTTGGTTCTTGCAATACACACATTCAAGTTTCTTTCCTGTAAAGACAAAAGATGTAGGCAGAATGACTGCATGACAGGAGATAAGACACACCAGGTAATGAGATCCAACTGCCTTTTAACAGGCAGACTCTGTCAGCAAACCTGGAACTATGGATATATTTGGGCTGGTGGGATGGCTCTGTGAATATCCTAGTCAACATTACCTGCCAACTTGATACGGCTCAGAACTACTGGAGAAAAAAGTCTCAATATGGCCATTGTCCTTATCAAGTTCATCTGTGACCATGTCTGTGAGGGACTAACTTGACTGATACTGATAGAGGACCCAGACTACTGCAGGACCTAGAGTTCTCTGGGTAGCTAGTCCTGAGCCTCGCTGAGCATCCTTGAGCTTTAGTAAACCAGAGGGAGTGCCAGCAAGAAACATTTCTCAGTTGTTTCTGCTTTAAGTTCCAGCTATTTTCCCTCAAGTATTTTGACCTGCAAGCATAAGCCCTTCCCTGTACATTTTGTTTTGGTCAGTGTTTGATCACAGCAACACAGAAGAAACTAAAACAGTGAGTAAAGGTGATTTATATTGACCGAAGTTCAAGCCCTGAAACTCACATGCTAGAAGGAGAGAACTGATGCCCCCTGCCCTGATGGAGGAAGGTCATTGGTTAAATAAAAAGAAACTGCTTGGCCCTCATTGGTTAGAAGATAGGTGGGAGGAGTAAACAGAACAGAACGCTGGGAGGAAGAGGAAGTGAGCTCAGACTCCACAGCTCTCCTCTCGGGAGCAGACGCCTCAGGGAGATGCCATGCTCCCAGCTCCCAGGCAGACACACACGATGAAACTCCGACCCAGGATGGACATAGGCTAGAATCCCGGTAAGCGCACCTAGTGGCGCTACACAGATGATTAGAAATGGGCTAAATTAATATGTGAGAATTAGCCTAGAAGAGGCTAGATAGAAATGGGCCAAGCAGTGATTAAATGAATACAGTTTGTGTGTTGTTATTTCGGGCATAAGCTAGCCAGGCAGCCAGGGTGCCGGGGACGCAGCCCCGCCGCCCTAATTACTACACTGCCCATACTCCCAGATGCCCTCACACCTGGGAGTATGGGCAGGGGGCATCAGCTCATACATGTTCTCTCTCTCTCTCTCTCTCTCTCACACACACACACACACAAACACACACACACACACACTTACAACTTATAAAGCTGTAATTTTAAAAATAGATCTGAAACCATATTTTAAGCACTATTGATTCCCTCTATCACCCGCCCAAATGAGTCTCCACCCATCAGCCTAAAGGTATCCAAGCTCCTTTGGAAGTCATCACTCACTTATGTGGTGAGATTATGCAGTAAGTGTAAGTCAATAGCAAGTGAGCTCAGGAGAATCATCAGTATTTAGCTTACTCATCAAAAATCCCAGCTTCTGAAAGGTAAGACCTCTTTCTCTATTTCCTTGGTGAGGGTGAAATTCTGTATCTTTTTGCCTCCAAACTTTTGATCTGTGGAGGCCTCTAACTTTTCCTGAAAGTCCACTCAGGTCCCTATGGCAAGCTATCCTTTCCAGTATGAATATACCAGCCCTTCCCATCTCATAGCAATGGCTGGCATCTCAAGCTTCAAGTCGTCCACAATCCCAGCATCAATCCAGTATGCTGGTGTGCTCCATACAGCTTAATTCTTGCTCCACTGATAGTCCCATCTGAACATCAGGAAACTAGAAACATCTTTTATCCTGGGTACTATCGTTTCAAAAAATCCTAAGATAATCATTTGCCTTGTTTGCAGTTTCAGGCAGACACTGAACTTATCATTTTAATGGAGTCAATTTATGGTAATCCATAAACTTTATTTTATACAGACCTTGTTCTATCACCAACAGCCTTCATCCATGTTGCGATGCTCATCTTATACATACCTCTCTAACTGTTCCCTCCATTCCTAGCTGTTTGAAGCTTAACATGTCCTAAACTGAAACCTCATCCCTAATCCCCCTAGCCTGACCTAAGCACACTCTTCATCAGTACGCAGTTTCTGTTCATGACTTCCTTCCAGTTCTCACACAAACAGCCTTGGGGTTATTCTTGCATGCTTTCTTCACTCCCTCCTGCTCTTGCTAACTCTTCATCCTCAGAGCACACCAAGAAGTGCGGTGAGCACACCTCCTGCCTTTCTCCAGCATGGCTCCAGTTCACACCAGCCCCCTTTCTTACCTGGCTCCCTTCAAGAGCATCTAACTTTCCCAGTGCTTGTCAACACAGCAGCCCAGAGAATTCTGTTCAGGCATAAACAGCTCAAGGACCTCTTGCAGTAACCTTGGAAACCGCCATGACTTTTGAAAGAAAGGCCATTCTTCATAATGGTACCAAACTCTACACGCTCTGACTCCTCCCTTCTCTGTCCCAGGCACACTGGTCTCTTGAGTTCTTGAGTACAGCAGACATATTTCAGGCTCATTGCTCGAGATTTTTTTTTTCTGCACTCACCCTCATGAGAGGCCTCCTTACGGCCTTCAACATACATTGATAAAAAAGAAGAAGAAAAACCAATGGTAGGTTATTACTGAATACTATTTCAATAATCAGGTAAATATCAGCTGTTTCCCTTCAAATTACCAATTAAATTTTTTCAGCATTCCATGGGCCTGGAGCAATGGATCTGTGGTTAAGAGAACTAACTGCTCTTCTGGAGGTCCCAGGTTCAATTCCCAGCACTCTTACAGAGGCTTACAATCATCTGTGACCACAGAGTCAGGGATCCCAGCCCCTTTTTCTCACCTCCAAGGGCACTGCATGCACATGCTACACAGAAGAAAATCGTGCAAGCAAAATTAATAAAATTAAGTTTTTTATTTGCAGTCAAATGGATGGAACTAGAAAAACTCATCCTGAAGGAGGTAACCTAAACCCAGAAAGACAAGCACGGTATGTACTCTCTCTGAGTGGATATTAGATGTAAAGCAAAGAATAACCAGACTGCAATCTACAGCACAAGACCAGCTAGGTAACATGGAGAAACCTAAGAGGAACACACATGAATTACACTAGAAAGGGGAAAATAGATACGATCTCCTATGTAAACTGAGAGAGGTGGAGAGAAGGGACAGATTGGGGGATGAGAACATGAGGGAATGGCATGATCAAGTTTGAGGAGAGACATAGAGGGAAAGCAATGGAAAAGACATCTTGATAGAGGGGGGCCATTAAGGGGTTAGGGAGAAACCTGGAACTAGGGAAATTTCAGGAATCCACAGGATGACCCCAGCTAAGACTCCTAGTAATAGTGAGGGAGAGGGTGCCTGAACCCGCCTCCTCCTGTAATCAGATTAGTACCGACCTAATTGTCATCACAGAACCTTTATCCAGTAACTGATGGAAGCAGATGCAGACATCCACAGCCAAGCACTGGGCTGAGCTCCTGGAGTCCAGTCAAATAGAGGAAGGAGGGGTTATAGGAGGAGGACATCAAGATCTTTATGGGGAAACCCACAGAGACACCTGCCCTTAGCTGGTGGGAGCTCACAAACTCTGGACTGACAGCTGGGGAGTCTGAATGGGACCAAACTAGGCCCCCTGAATGTGGGTGACAGTTGTGTGGCTTGGTCTGTTTGTGGGACCCTGGCAGTGAGATAAGGATTTTGGAGCCTATGTCCTATAGTGGGATACCTTGCTTAGTCCTGATGCAGGGCGGGAGAGACTCCGTATGCCAGGCTTAGTTAAGTCCCCATGAGGAGGCCTTACCTTCTCTGAGGAGTGAATGGGAGGAGGTGAGGGAGTAGGAGGAAAGGAGCGAAAGGAAACTATGGTTGGTATGTAAAATGAATAAAAATTTAGCATAAAAAAGACAAAAACAAAAAGAAAGAAAAATGATTTAGCATTTCAGGATAAGATAGTATTTTTACAAGTTGAATAAAACAGATCAGAAACATATTTAATTTCTTTTTTGTAAGGGCATGGACATTCATGTGTTCATCTTGGCTTTTCTAAATGTTCTTCGGTGATGGAATATCCCCACATCATCTTGTCAAATGCCCTTCCTACACACCCAGAATCTCACCATTATAGCCATGGCTGCTCAGAGGGTCCGCTGCAGCCTGTATGCATCCCGGCCTCTCCTCGGAGACCACGCCTCCTCCCTGCTTATGCTGTTGAAGCTCTTCCCGTGCTGTGGCTTAGATCAGCTGCTACCTCTTCCTTGAGCTCCCCTCAGATTTCTTCTGCACAACTTTGTAGACCCCAGAATCTTGATTTGAAGTGACCACACTGCTCTGATGTGGGATTTTTTTTTAATGTGTCCCGGGCCTCCTAACTAAACTTTACGTGCTTCTTAAGATTGCAAACCACATTTTATTATCAGTGTCTCCCAGCAAATGAGAATTTCATAAAATGATCGTTAAGTAGTAAGTAGAAGTAGAATGAGAAACAATTATGCTAAGGCCTGAACTTACATGGCTCCAGTTGACTTCCTGTTGTTTTTGCTGGTCTGACCTACTCAAGTACAGTGCCATTGTGACCTTACATTAATGCTGGTGACAGTTTAGTGAAAATTACCACCGATATTTCTGAATCATTATCTAGAACAAATTTTTATTTTTAAAAATACCTGCTCCTGCTGGATGGTGGTGGCCCACGCCTTTAATACCAGCACTCAGAAGGCAGAGTCAGGTGGATTTCTGTGAGTTCGAGACCAGCCAGGACAGCTAGGACTATTACACAGAGAAACCTTAGAAACAGACATGCAAGTAGGAGTTCCATCATCTCTGAGGCTTGCTAGCCTCGGTGCTTACATAAGCACCCCATAGCTTCCACGTAAGACTATTGACCAATGAGGAGAGTAACTACGAGAAAGTTCCCAGGCATTGCTAGGCTAGAATACTTTGAAGTATTTCAGCAAGAAGGTATTGATCTCCTTGGGGAAAAGGATTATGTGCAGCAATCAGACATGATTGTCTAATGGCGAAGATCAAAGGGTATTGACTGAAATCTGCAGTTACCATAGCTACTAAGCCCTGAGACTTTACTATCGTTCTCTTATTACAAGCATGAGATTTACGGTTAAGACCTGCCTTTTTGACAAGAGAGGTTATCTGTTCACTAAACCTGAGAGTTTACTAGAATGATTTCCAGCCCACGTTGTTTTGCCAAATTGGATCTGATTCGGCAAAATTAAAATACAGTGTTCTCCGGGCACACTTCATAACTTGCTCTAACTCTGTCAGTCTTTTTAAGATGTGAAAAATATGTTAAGAGCAAGAGGAATCGTAGCAGCTGAGACTATCATACCGCAGCTTCCCGTTGACTGCAGCTGTGAAGCCAACATTCAGTGGCAAGTTGACAAGGTAGGACCCAGGCAGCAGTTCGTAAATCGTCTTTCACAAAATAGCACGAGATGTTCCCCCTGGTGTCACCATGTGGACTGCAGAAGGCAGGTTCCGAATCCCCAAGCCTCAATTGCTGGGCATGCCTGGTTATCTAAAGCTCTCTGAAGCCTTCCTTCAAATATGGATTTTAAAACATAATCCCACCTTTGGCCAACTTCCCTGAAATTGATCCTGCCTCTCAGTCTCATTGCGGAAGGCGTTCATCGCGCACCGGTTACCCGCTTATCCGGCTAGCGTGGGAGAGACTGCGGTCACAGGCAGCAAGTCGTGAGAAGCCAGCATATTACTCATACATAGGCATCAGAGGACAAAAGTAGCCTAGCAGCCATTGTAGCTGGTCCCCAAGGGTGAGGAACGCTATTAGGGCAGATGGAATCCTGATTATTCATGCTTCACTTGTATCACAACCGAGAGTCCTGGAAAATCAACCCACCTAGTTTATGTACCTTATGGACAATGGAGAGTACAAAGATAAAACCTAGAAAGGGACAGGAGGGGGACCACGAGGAGCCCTCACCTTCAGGAGTTTTTGCCACACAGTGGTGGCTGGTGGAGAGGAAGTCTTTTTCCTTAGTAGTGGAGCTGCTGGTAACGATACAGACAAAATCAGAGTCCCCACGTGGGAGTCTTAGTCTCATTGATAAAAGAATTTAAGAATAGACTCAAGCAGAAGTTAAAAGACAATCCTATTAGAATTGAGCAGAAAACCTTCCAGGGAAACAGGTTACAAAACCTCATCAGCTGCTCGAAGAAGGCAGATGGAGGAGATAACGAAAGAGACCATGGCATGAAAATTGCCATGGAGGTCAGACACACGGTGGGCAAAAGCCACATGGTGGGAAGGAGGGGTTTAGTTAAACAATAAGGAAGCATTAAGGGTAAAGCCCCAAAGGTTAAGGATAGCGTGCACAGAAAAGAGATAGAAACAAAAAGCCTCAATTTTATGAATTATCCAGAAAATGATGTGGACTCATGATGCTATTCATCTGTGGCCAGTAAGGTACTTCACCTGGTGCTAGAGGTTCTGGGAAGGAAAAGTTTGATGTCTCCTTGAAGGAGTAATCTCTTTAGCATAGTATGAGGTGAACCCACTTTCCCAGGAGAGGGGCCTCCCCAGGCTAGAGTCCCTTCTCCTGATCTTTTTCTCCTGTCTTTTTCTACTGTCTCTTAAGTTCCCCATGCTTCTGTATGATCATGTCAGCAACCCTAATAAAACTCATTGAGAGAAAAAGAAAGAGAGAGAGAGAGAACAGAAAAGAAAAAAGACATGAATGTAAAATGGGGGAAAGGAGGGAACCAATTGAAGTAAGAGGGGAGGTGAGAAAGAAAAATGGGGTGAAAATGTTTAAAACACATTTTATACATTATCAACTTCTTGAAAACTAAGAAAGGAAGGTAAATAAGAAAAGAAAGTAAAAATAAAAAATAAATAAAAAAATAGAAAATAAATAGATAAAAAAGAAAGTAAAAGGTAAATAAATCTTTCAAGAAAATGTTGCTTGCAGGTGGACAATGATAAAAGCCTGGTGGTGGCAGACAGTTCGTCCCTAACTTAGAGAATGGCATACCCTACAGGGACAAGAAGGTAGCCCAGCCTGCACCAACTAATCTCCCTTGTTTAATCAATCCCAGCACAGTGTACGGACATCCTACACTACAGGCAACAGTGGGAAGCCCCAGGTTTGAGCAAAGCTGCCCAGAGAATTAGTCTGCAGTCATTAGCACTACTGTTTTATTTGTTCATCAAAGCCCTGAATAGTCATTTGCCTGTGGGCTGCTGCTGCCAATGAGATGTCTTTTTAACTCAATCAGCAATCAACTGGAGGAGAAATAGAAAGGGAGCAAGCTAGTGTCTGGTTACCTTATTCAAGTCTAAAGGGTGTTGCATGAGTAACTGGATTTTTTCTGCAGCTATGTGCCTCAATGGTCATGAAATGGTCATGAATTTGTCTCCCTGTTGCTCACTGGAGGCTGGGGGAAGGAATTCCCCCAAACTGGTCTTAAGCATCATTCTAGATATAAAAGGCTATGTTTTATTAGGAGCAGCATGTGTTACCAAACAAGGCCCAATTTTCCCACAGTACAGTGTACAGGCTCTGAAATAATCAGTGTTGAAACAGAGAAAAAATAGACATGAAGTGACTAAATATTGGGAGATAAATGGGTATAACCCAAATGTGCCTCCTCAAGATAAGGACTAGGAGTTTAGAGATCAACGAAACAGGTCTATGACCCAGGGAAAGCTGACTGAATGTAAGCACTGATACAGTGATCATAAGGAACAGGATTGGAATCCAACATCCAGAAGGGGCAAGGGGGGGGAAGTGGACCTATGGGCTTTTTAGTACACAAGGCCACACCCAACCTAGTCCAGTCTTTCAAAGGCCATTGGCTAAAGGAGGTTCCCCATCAATTCTTCTCTACTCATAGATTAGTTCCTTGTTTAGCAGTCATCAGAGAGGCTTCCTCTGACAGCAAATGGGAATGGGTGCAAAGACCCACAGCCAGATATTATGAAGGGAGAGAGAGAGTCTAAATTGAAGATCTCCACTGGATCTCACCCCTTGGCTATCAAGGAATGCTGTGGAAGAGAAGGAGGAAAGGCTGTAGGAATCCGAGGAGTTGGGGACACCAAGAGAATATGGCCCACTAGATCAATTAAGCAGAGCTCACTTAAGCGTGCAGAGATTGAAATACAAACCCAGGGCCATCATGGGTCTGCACCAGATTCTTTGTGTAAATACTATGGATGTTAGCATGGTGTTCTTGTGAGATTCCTAACAGTGGGAATGGGTATGTCTCTGACTCTTTTGTTTGTTCTTGGGACTCATTTTTCTCCTATTGGGTTTTCTGGTCCAGCCTCCATATGAAAGTCTTTACCTTGATTTATTGTATATTGTTTTGCCCTGTTTGACTGTCATCTCTCGGAGCCCTTCACTTTTGTGAAGAAGAAACTGAGGGTGAATGGATCTAGGGGAGAGGTGAAGTGGTAGTGGGGGGTTAGGAAGAGTGGAGGGAGGGTAAACTGGTTGGGATGCATAATATGAGAGAAGAATCTATTTTTAATAGAGAAAGAAAAATTAGTGAGGGAAAGGAAAACAATTCTTATGATTTCAAATCTTTTTTTAAAAGATTTTATTTTTAATTATGTGTATGGATGTATATAAGCATCTGGTATGTGCATAAGAGCTCAATGCCCGCAGAGGCCAGCAGCAGAGTTACAGATAGCTGTGAACTGCCCAACATGAGTGCTAGGAAGTGAACTGCAGTCCAATGCAAGAGCAGTCCAAGCTCTGAAACACAAATCATGCCTCTAGCCTCTCTCTGGAGCATGAATGATAAAAGTCCAGAGACAGAAATTGGGGTTCAACCTGAAGATCAGAAAAGCAAAGCAGTCAAGTCACTAGAGAGCTCTTACGTCTATGAAATCTTCAGACTGAAGGAGAGCGAGTTCCTGTCTCATTCTGCCTTACATTCCTCTCTAGTGCTGGGATTCAAGGCATACACCACCACCTCCTGGCCTCTATGGCTAACTAGTGTGGCTGCTGGAATTTAAGGTATGTGCCACCACTACCTGGCCTGTATGACTGACAAATGTGTCTGTTTTGCATTCTGGTCTTCAAGCAAGCTTTATTTATTAAAATACAAATGAAATGTCACTACATTTTCTCTTTTTTGTCTAAAATAAAAAGAAGACTATAACTAATATAAGAAACACTATATGGAATAAGTACAGTAACTATATATAATATATACAGGCAATAAATACATTGACAATGTCTGGTTCATTTTAACTTGACAAATTCAGAGAACACACTCCATTATCTATCTTGGTGACTCCAAAGTCTTGTACTTAATTTGCTTTCTATCATAACTTCTGCATCTGATAAACAAGAAAAACTATAACTATCTAGCCTTTAACTCCCTTAGAGACCCAAGAAGGAAATAATATTAACTGAGTAACTAGGAAGCGTAAGTGACTTCCAAAAAATATGAGAAATGACAGAAACAGCTGGCTGCCTGGACAATCAACTACTGGGGATCAAACTCTAAAGCATCATTAGCAAATTTTATCCAGTCTTCAGGGCTAATTCTATTCCAAACTGACCATGAGTTTAATATTTGCTTCACAAAGTGTGAATGCATGCCATATGAGACTATTACTTCCTTGAATCTCCTTAAATCTAATGTTAGCAAAGGAGTTCAGTTAGCTATAGCAGAGCCTCTGTCATTTGGCAATTTCTGTAAGGTTACTGGATATATTAAGGTTGGTTGTCTGAAAACCTTAGGCTGTTAAGCTCTGTTCTTATAATGCAATGTTAAAATTGGTTCTCCATTAAATTTCTCTGTCTGGATTTCAATATCTCTGTGATCTGTTTTATTAGATTTTTCTAAGGCCTGTATTTTACACTCAGATTAACTAACTGTTTTAGTGATCAGACAAACATTTACCAAGTGTTATTTTGTGAACATTATATATTTTGGATCCTTAAATAAGAAACGACTAAAAATCACAGCAATACTATTATGTGTGGGTTATATGCCAACTGTCTGAAATGGAATTCATAAAAACAATGGCGCTGTTGTGCGATTAAAGTTCAGTATGCACTCAAAAAAAAAATGACAAAGGTGATAATGTTTACAATTGAAATTTCATAAATCCCATCTAAATTAGATATTCTCTCATTTAATTGTTCCAGTTTCAAATTGTCTAGAATATTATCATACAGAGAGCCAAATTCCTCCATTTTAATGGTTTTTCATATTTTTTTAATGTGGGGAAAAGGTCTCTTTTTAAAATAATGTATTTTTTCAAGAATTCCAAATTGTCTTAAAAAAATCTACCAATGATGTTGACGAAGATGTGAGGCTTATTGCTACCACATAAAACATTAAAGGCTATACTACATCTCATGGCAGCTACCTAGTTTGGCAGCAGCCTGAGTTGGGAGTTCAGGGAGAGCACTCAACCCATGGGAGAGAGAGAGAGAGAGAGAGAGAGAGAGAGAGAGAGAGAGAGAGAGAGAGAGAGAGAGAGAGAGAGAGAGGTCTATCTGAAAAAAATATGTAGGGGATTGTTCAAAAAAAAAAAAAGCATGTATTGGGGAGCTGCCTGAAGGCAGAACCAGCCAGTCTAGGGCAGATGAGTCTGTGGCGTTTGGTGCCCAGGTGCTTCTGGAGTTTGGGGGCAGCTGGAGACTGTTTCAGAGTGACTACAAACAGGAAAATTCCAAACTTGCTCAGAGGCTTGGGAAAAAAGAAAAGAAAGCCTAGCTGGATGCAGCTGGACCCCCACGTGCAGCTCCAGCATGGGCTGGTAGCTAAAAAGTCACAGACAAATGGCTTTTTCAAAAAATTGTAGCCAAAATATTGGGCACCAACTGTATCACAAATAATAAAAACCCAGAGACAGATATTGGGGTTCAACCTGAAGATCAGAGAAGCAAAGAACCAAGCTTTTACCCCTATGAAATCTTCAGACTAACGGAGAGTAAGTTCCTTCTCATTCTGCCTTATATTCCTCTCTAGTGCTGGGATTAAGGATGTGCACCACCACCACCTGGCCTCTATGACTAACGAGTGTGGCCACTGGGATTAACGGTGTTTACCACCACTGCCTGGCCTGTATGACTGACTGATGTGTCTGTTTTGCATTCTGGTCTTTAGGCAAGCTTTATTTATTAAAATACAAATGAAGTACCACTACACTTCTCATCTATTTAAGCAAAAATTACAAAATGATACTCTCAGAATGTGTTGGTTTTCTGTTCCTCTCAGTACCTTTAAGTACTTTATGTTTCACATGCATTAATTTAAAAATGACCGTTACTCTTCAGCTCTTAATAGAACTATTTCACAGTGGCTAGGAACAATGACTAGTGACCCAAGTCCAAGATATTTAAAACAAAATTGAGTAAAATGTTACAGTATTTTTACAATGACTTACAACTCCAATGTATACAGACTCCCCAGTTGAAGATCTTAGTGCTGTATTTTTAAGCTTATTTCTAGGTAACCATCTGCAGTCCTAAAACAGTGGTTCTCAACCTTCCTAATTTTTCAAAACAGTTCCTCATGCTGTGGTGACTTGTAACCATAAATTATTTTATTGCTATTTCATAACTGTAGCTTTACACGAGGTGATAATCTTGCCTCAGTGATCTGTCTTCACCTTGACCTTAGGTTCACCTTGGTAGGTCAAGGAAGATCAATCCTTTGAGTCTCTTTCCCATGTTTTCTGTTTATGTCTTCATTTGCTCCATTTAGCCCTATATTAAACCCATAGACGATACCAAACTATAGTCTTTATTCAAAGTGTATTAACAGAAATCAAGAAAATACAGAAAAATTCAGTTGCTATCGTGATACACAGAGTAGGAGCAAACCCTTTCCTGAGCGCTAGCTATTTTTCAACTGCTCTTATCTTGAGATGGTTTTATCATGACTCGGCAAGGTTTGGAAATGTAGGGGGATTTTTCCTGTTAGATCATAAATGATTTTAACTCAAAGTGGAACAAAAATTTTTGGCAGAGTACTAAAGCCCAGAAGATAATTAAATAATGCAAAAGGCACAAAGTAGAATTTACAAGCTGTGTTATTAGTTCTCATTCTATGACTCTACAGAGAACATCAATATATATATATTCACTATACAGTATTGCTGGAAACAACAAGTATCTTATACTCTAGCTGAAGTTTTCATCTAAAAAAAATAAAGGTTTTGAAAGATACGAATTATGATGTAGTTTCCATATCTTCCAAATTAGTGGTATTGGAGACAAGATGGAGAAGATACGTATACTGTCTTAATTGCTGTGACTGTGGGTGTAACTGTCATTCAGAGTGCAAGGAAGGCTTATCATTTCATGGTTAGACTGAAAACGATTCTGTTCGGGATCCTGAGATTGCATCTATAAATAGAGCTTATCAGCTGGTGTTATCTGAGGAACTACTTCAGACACTATTTGATTTCCCCTGAGGTTTGAACTTTAGCTCTAACTTTATAGATTTTTAGTTGTTCTTGAATTCCAGAATCAAGTTTAAATTCTATTTGCCTGGGATTGACTGTGTATCCCAGGCTAGCCTTGAACTCTGTGTCTTCCTACCTTGGGCCCCCACATTCTGGGTCTAACGTTAGGCATCATTATGCCTATTCAAGTTTGACTTCACTTGACTCCTTGAAAGCAAACTGAAATTGTGGCATAGACAGGCCAATGATCAATAATGCCACTGTCACAACCCATAAACCAGGGAAGAACTTTGGAAGTGAACACTATTCCAAAAAGAAAAAAACTTCTTTAAAGTTCAGCATTTTATAATATTTCTTAAGATGACAATTTAGTCCTACAAATTGATTCCAACAAAGCATAAAAAATCTGTAAGTATCTTTTTATATTATTTAGGCCAAGCATTGTTCTCAAAGAAAATGTAACTGAGACAAGGACATTTTCATCCGTGAAAAATAAAGATCTAAACATAACTGGAGGAAAGTTCCAAAGTAGAAGCTGTAATATCTTTAGTAAAGTGGCTGAGGTGGGGTTGTTAAATCATTAAATGCGGTGAAAGAATCAAAGGAAACATTGACAGTACAGAGAATCTGGACCAATGAGTTTACAGGAGAATTGTCAAGAGAGCATCAGAGTGAGGCCAACAGCAACTGCCCAGTGTGTGGGCTAGAGTTGTGAGCACAGAGAAGACACAAAATGGGAAATAGAGTTTTCTGAAGAGACAAAGGCAGGACTTTTTTGTTGTTGTTTGTTTTCAAAGTCAATGAAAGGTACAAAGCCGAAAATCCAAGAAACTCAGAGAACTCCATATAGATGAAATGTGGAGAAAATCCTGCAAAGCCACAAGTCACACAATTCTTTCCTGAAAAGAAAATATAAAAACCTTAAGTCAAAAGAAAAGGTGACATTGAAGTTAGAGAAGTAACCTTAGAGCTAATCTCTTATTGTAAATAGCAGAAGTTGTAAAGGTTGGACTCACGTTCTAAAGTTCTATTATATTACGAAAAAAATCTAAAACATTATATTTGGCAAAATATCATTCAAATTTTAAATGAAAAAATGTAAATGAAATGAAGGCAATTTTAGATGGATTCCAAGACAGCTCATCGCCAGTGAATCTTTGGTGCAAGAAGAAGATCGGAGGTGAGGGAAAATTGTTTCCTTGCTCCTTTAGGAGTGAAGGAAAACCCCAATCAATCAATAACCAAAGCAATTTTAAAACTTAAAATAATAATTTTTCTCTTTAAACCTACTTAAATATATTGTGGAGTAAATAATATAAACAGACATATTAAAAACTAAACTATTGAGAAAGGGATAAATTGAATTACATAACTATTTCTAAAAAAGAAACAATCATAACAGTTTCATAAATTAGAATGTTTATTTTAGCCTTTAAATAGAAATACAATAAATAAGCAAATGAGAAGCCTAGGAAGGTGACTAAATCAAAGTATAGTTCATTCAGGGTGATAAAAAAAAGGGGGGGATATAACTTTACTCCTCATTCATGTTTTAGGGAAATTTTTCTTTCAATTTTTATAATAATCTATTTGTTTTAATAATTATTGCTGGAGAGGAGATCATGAAGTACCTCATATCAAATGTTTAAGAGTTTTCAAGGATAAATAAAAATATTATCAAAAGTTTATCTCTCGATGTGTCTATATTTTAAGTGAACTTAATGAGATCGTAAGCGTATGTCAGAACCTGCCACTGAAAGACCATTTGCTAAGCCCTCTGATGGTTAAGAACTCAAAGCTGAGCTTGAGAGCTAACTAGATGTGCAGCCTTTTGCTTCGCTTACTTTCTTCGAAACTTCACTTTTAAAAAGGTTTTCTAAGCACTCTAAAATCAAAAACTTCACACAGGGCTGGAAAGATTTCTTCGGCGCTCTTGCTGCTCTTCCAGAGAACTTGGCTTTGAGTCCCAGCACCCATATTGCACCTCGAACCATTTCTAACTCCAGTTCCAAGGGACCCAACACTCTTCTGGCTTCCATAGGCACCAGGCACATATATGATGCAAAGATGCAGGCAAAACACCATACACGTCAAATAAAAATAAGGGAAATATTTAAAAATAGCTTTACACTACAACTTACAGCTTCGCTAACCTTCTTTTACCCCGCTATTACCATGTGATTTGGCAAATGCCACTCATTCTTTTGTCATTAAATGCATAATTCGTCACTTAATACATAAGTAAGATCCTATTGGTCAGTAGTGATGCAAAACAACCATTAAATGTCTCTTTCAAATTGATGCATAAGAGGGATGCAGGTTTTTAATTTGATGCCCATCCTACTACAAAGATGCTTTTACGCGCAGCAGCGACATCTTTCCTGGGATCAGAGATGTACCATGGCCTCGAGGGACTCCCTAATTCCTGCATCCCCTCCTAACCCTGTGAATCTCTAGCTCCATTTGCTCTAGGTAGGAAGTCTGAGGTGTTGCTTGCCTGACTGTACTTCTCTTCTCCTCTGCTGTTCACACAATGCAAACACGTCTATGACCGGCTCTCTTTCAACAAACACCCCGTGAGATATGCTTACATACTGACAACCCACACACAATCCTTGGTTGAAAAGCAAGCCAAGAATGGGCAAGTCGTCCACACGAAACATGCTCCACACCTTCTTATTACAGTTAGTCACGCCCTCGCTCTCAGTTTCGCCGTTACCACTCTCCAAAACGCTCGAAACTGCGAAGACGATCGCCCCGTTTCTCTTTGCTAACAATCTTCAGTATAATGTCTGATAGAAATCCCAAGCCTGACGGATTAGCACAGAACAAAACGCCTTCCAGCTTACTGAAGTGTTTATGAAGAAGAGGACGGCTGCAGGCATGTCATCGTCTCAGAGCTGGGAGAGACTGTCTTCAGCAGGTTGCATGCTGGTACATTTTTAAAAATAAAAGCCCATCTTCTGTGATGCTAAAGTTCACATCAAATCCTTTGTTTCTCTGTGATGCTGAAGCTCACAGCCAATCCTTTGTTTCCTGCCCTCTTAAGTACATTTTAAAACTGTTTTTGCCCGAAGAAGTCAAGATTATGGAGACGGGAGGCCAAGAACCCCCAGAGACAGCTGACCTGAGCTCATGGGAGCTCATGGACTCTGGACTAATTGCTAGGGAGCCTGTATGAGGCCAACCTAAGCCCTCTGCATGTGTGTGAGAGTTGTGTAGTTTGGTTTGTGTGTGGGGTCCCTAGCAGTGGGATCAGAACCTGTCCCTAATGCTGTGACTGCTTTTATTACCATACCACTTCAGATTTGGCAGGGCTTGCCACAGGGAGGGTCTGAATTTAACTATTCCCATTTTACCAAACACACAATCTGAAAAGGTAATGCAGGAATTCCTTGGAGACCAGAAGATCCTTGCAGCGCATCTGCGAAAACGAAATTCTGATTCAGAAGCATGAATTCCTTTTCAAACAGCCTCAGGACTCCCCTAATGCTGCAGGAGCAGTTTTAAAATAAAACATTTGGAAGTGTTTGGTTTCTTTTCTTTTCTTTCCTTTTTTTTTTTTTAGTTTAATTACTCATTTTAAATGCTGAGACCAAGCTGCAATATATTTGGAAAGCATAAAACTGACCTGGGAGAAAGATGAGATGGCCTGGAACAGTTCCTGAACCTTAACAAGCCCACAGACACTGGTGGGCCCTAAGGAAGGCACATCGGTGGGCCTTCCCAGCAAGCTTCTGAAGCCAGTCTGAGGTAGAACTAAGAATTTGCTGTGCTGAGCTCCCAGGCCACAGTGGAGTCTCTGACTGAGATCCACACTGGAAATCACCAAGCGTCAGCCTCAGTTTCAACTCCAGGGGATAATTTTATTTAAATTGTTTTTAAAATTATTCTATTTTTCTGTCCATGGGAATTTTGCCTTCATGAGTATTTGTGCACTGCCATGTGCGCCTGGTGCCTTCAGAGGTCAGAAGAGCTGCTTTATCTCTGGTACTGAAGCTATAGATGGTTTTGAGACACCACATGGGTGCTGGGAATGAAATCGGGGGACCACTGGAAGAGCAACAAGTGCTCTAAACCACTGGGCCATCTCTCCAGCTCCCAGATCCGGATATCTTATTTCTACCTGTTTACAGACTAGGTCCGAGGTGCTCTGGAATGCTACAAATGTCAAAGTTCCCAGGTGATTTTGAAGAAAGAGATAAACAAAAATTAACAAGACCTATTAAAAACGAAACAGAAACTTTGCAAATAATTAAATCAATCTTCAGCCTTGGCTGAGACTCAGTGTCTGGACACTGTTACATCTTTTGAGTGTCCTGCCAGCTCTTTTAACCACTCTACCTTTTCTTGTCCTTTCTTCCCTTGGCATCTTAAGCTCAGAGTACAGCCCTATAGGGTTAATTGCCCAGGATGCTCCTAACGCATCTCCCCGTGGCCTTCTCAGCTGACTCTGCTCACCTTTTAACTCTTGATACGTAACCCTTGGAGCCGTATTAAGCCTTTAACTTCTGCGCTGCTGACCTAGGTTAAGTCAATGTGTCCCTCCAAACGATGTTTTCTTTTTGTAAGAAATATATCCTGTGAGTTATTAGTGTGTGTGTGTGTGTGTGTGTGTGTGTGTGTGTGTGTGTGTATTTAACCTTGCGAAAAAGCCATGACAAAAGTAAGAGAAAAATAAGCAAGTATTAGAATTCTGGATGCAGTGTTACTAAAATTCTGTATAATCTAATCTACTTCTATGAGAAGCCTCAAGTTTCTCAAAAGATGAGAGAAGTAGAAGAGAAGAACATGAGGTAGGGATTGATTGTCTAGTGCCAAACTTCCAGCCCTGAAAACACACATATAAGTAACCCTGTACGGACTGAGCTGGGCATATTTAGAAATACACAGGTAGGCGTGCAATAACAACTCGTGAGAAAAGTGTCCCCAGTGTGTAGGAGAGCAGGAAGGGGCACATGGGGGCAGGACTTGGAGAGAGGAAAGGGACAGGAAAAATGTTATAATTAAATTGTGATTTCAAATTTAAAAATGTGAAAAAACAAATTATGATATATAGATAGATATAGATAGATATATGCACATACATGAAATGTCATATGACCCATTCTTTTATATAACTAGTATAAGTCAATAAAGTTTGCATATTCTAGAAGCTGGAAGAAAGCACGACACCTATGTATTTTGCTTTGTTTCTAACCTAAACTCACTCGACTCTGATATTCTAGCTCAAAGTTTAAAGGGTTAAAACTTGTGTAAGGTCTCACAGAAAGATGGGGTCAGAGGCAGCCATGATGTGGTTGTGGGCAGCATCCTTTGCTCCCCGTAGCCTCTCTGGGTATATGTTTGACTTATCTAATACACGCAGAGGCAAAATGGTCACTTCCCTTGCCAATATTCTAAAATGGCCGCTCACGGAGCGCTTCAGCCTATTCTGCGAAGAACAAATCAGAATTTCTCCCGGTGAGCTACTGCTCAACTCCAGAATTAAATACGTTTGGACTTGGCAAACACACATTCTCAGGATCTGTCCTTTGTGCTTTCCAGCCCTCCTTGGAAAAGGTCAAGTGCACTGAAAGCTTTCCTTCACTCTCGGTCAGCTAAGTGTAAAAATTTTACTGGAGGAAGAGGCCCTGGCCTATTTAATAGTGTTGCAGCTCAGTCACTAACGTCTTCTGAATCCCCAGGTTGGCCACAGTCCTAGCTGGATCACAGCCTAGGCATGTGGCCGGACGTTTACAGCACTTTAGAAATGATCCTGTATTTTAAAGAGTTCGGGGGAGGTGAAAAATTTTGAAGTTGCAGCGAGTTTTTTTTTCCATTTTATATAAAAGAAATATCTTCCACCTGTCTACCAGGCCACGTTCAGGAAACATGGAGAAAGATAAGGGTAATTCTTCCTGTCTGTTCTTCATTCCTATCCTGACCTACTTCTTGAGAAGCAAGTCATACGCAGATGCTCCGTTGCTATAGCTGTCAGTCTGCTGAACGTTTGACTTCTGTTGTCAAGGAGATGTCTGGAGAAATGAATGAGTCTGTAAAGATACTAGTACCTTCATTAATTTAAGTCTGTAGACGGAATCCAACAGCACATAAGTAATGTGGCTATCATACAAATATCCCAGTGAGGCTTAGAAATGAATAAGAAGTATATATTTCCACAACTGTGTTTCTAACACAGAAAATCTGACAGATAGCTAGATTTTCTGGGCGTCCCTGAAAAGACTGGGCAGCATGTGTGGGTTGAGCATTGTGGGCTCTCTGACAACTGCAGCCATTTCTGAACTTGGGCTCCTCTGCATTTTCTCACAAGGTTGATATGGAGAAATTGACCATTGTAGGTTTTCTCCTCTTATAGAGGGAATGGTTTAAGAAAAAGTCTAGAAGTAAAAGCTACAACTTAGAAAGAGGAAGAATTAGACGGGAAAACAGTGAAGTTACTCTCGTTTAAAGATTTTGCTTAAATTCCTTCCATGCCATAATATTAAAAATATAATGTTTTTATGCCTCTCAAGGCAGAGAAGATTGTCGCCACCAGTGACTGTGCTGTGTACCTGCTCTGATCAGGCTCTGCTTGTAAAACAACCAAGTGATGGCGACTCCTCTTGCTTGCCCTCGTATCGGATTGCTTTGTAACAAAGTAACTCTGATTTGGCAGTTCATAGCTATAAACGCTTATAATTGCATAGCTACCATTGATTAGGGCGACAGAAGAGTTTACCCGGGTGTCTGAGGCACAGTTTTACTATTAACAGAATTTAGAGATTCTGCTTTTGGGCTGGAGTGTCCGTCACTACACACTAGTAGAGGCCTAGCATGGGCAAAGCCCTGCTTCCTGCTTCTGCATTTGGCTGTGGTCACATCCCAGGCCTTCATTGGTTACTGCCTGGAGACATTAGCTGTGTACCACTTGAGAATTTTAACAAGCCTATTGCCATTAGAAGGCAAGGCACTTGAAATAAACAAGAAAATGGATTCCCAAAAAGGAAGTGACCATCTTTTTATAACTTAAGCTTCCTCTGTTTCATCTGCAATCTTCTGTTGTTTAACAGGAAGTCTCTGTGGCAGCCTGCACTCAACAACACAGAACCGTACAAGTACGTCACTTCCTGGAGGGAAGGGTGACAGGCAATTTTAGAGGTTACCACAGAGTTTTGATTATTTTAAATGCTGAAAAAAAATCAATCTTGGAAAGAATTAATAAATTGCCTTGGGTCATTTGACTGCCCCGTGGTGAAGGAGGGCTTAATTTCTAGGCTATTGGGGTCCAGAGACCAAGTTCTTACTCAATGCAATAGAAAAAGTATGTTTTAGGTAGGAAATTACCTCTTCTTCCCTGAATACTTTTGATAACTGATTTTCGTTGCCACTGGGGAAAGCTTAAGATCACTGGTATTAAATTTGTCTCGTTGATTGTACACAGGCACCTAGTTCTAATTTTAATTATTTTAATGTATTTCATCTTGTAACAATCTCCTCAGGGCTGTCTTTGTCTTCTTTTGTGTCTATATGTAACTCTGAAAGATAAGAAAGGCTGGAAATCCATTTTAGTATGCCCGCAGTTAGATATTTTTAGGGATGTTTATTTGGTTTGGGGTTAATGTGAAAGAAAAGTTTCATAGTTTGGACAAGTTGGCTTTCCTGGGGATTGATTAGACTTGCAGACCTCCCCCCCCTTTTTTTTCTTTTTTGTTTTTCACTGTATAGAGTGGGGGAACCAAAGACTGTTCAAAAGCAGAAGGCAGATCAAGGTCCACAGGGCTTCAAATCCCCAGCAGTTCCCCTCTCTAGGGGTTGAATGTTCATAAGAACTGAATGGTAAGGGAGTCCTGGGGACCAGTAAAGGGAGAACTGACCCTCGTAGGTGGGGGTTCTGCCACATTGTAGCCATTAGAACAACAGGGAAGCTGCAGGAAGACAGGGGAGGGTGTTCTCGGACAACTGTGCTCAGCTCGGTCAAGCCCTGTGTGCAACTCAGATGGCCTGTGTCCCCGTCAATACAGACGGATTAACCACCTGTCACCACTCCAAGCTAACCATCGTGTCGTGGTTTAGCTACTACATTCATATTTTTATTGTTATATGTTATTCAGGTGAAGAAAACAGTGTAACCTACAGTCTTGGAGACACTCACCACCATTTCTTTAACAGCTAACCCACAGGTAGTGGTCAGTAGATGCTTGTGGCACGCCCAACATCTTTATGATCACACCAATGGAGCTGGGAGTTTTCACCTCTCCATTGATTGGGATCAGCTGGCAATAGAAATATGCGACAAAATTCCAGCAGATGGGTTGCGTGTTCACAATATATTTCATTCGGCAGAAGCCAAAAGGGCTCTCTAAACCTTCCAAGATGGCCATTGCTTGTGGGATTTCCGTGTTTCTCACATCTAAACGTTAAGGATTGGTTTTTATTAAATGACACTTCTGTGTTTCTTTTATCCAAGGGTCTGTTTGAAAATTAACTTAGGTCGTATCTCTCTTGGGTTTTAAAGAATATGGATGACTTGTGAACCTCAACACCCATGTACTTACCCTCATGAACCACTAAAATGGTGAAGAAAAAGTAGGTTTTTTTTTTTCCTTGAAAAGGTGCTATTGCTTTTGGTTGAAGTGATTGTTCCTCTTACCGTGACCCACATTTTTGTATCACAATAAATTGCTATACTTAATCAGCGAGTATCACTGCTGGGGGAACTGGGCTTCATATGCTTGGGACGTCTGAGTCACCATTTGTAATGATTCCATGTGAGAATGAAAAGGACCTTCCCTGGGTGCTATACTGCAAGTGCTGACCTTGTGAAAGTAAATGCAAGACACTGACCGCTTCCATTGCCGTGGACGTTTTAATATAAATCCATATGTCTTCACATGATAATTTAACTTTAAATTAGAGGGAAGAAGTGCCGTTGAATCCCCCCAGTGTGATTAGGTTGGCTCTGGCCTCAGCTGTGAGGGCTGAGGTTCGTCTTTCCACAGAACATGGCTGTTCTGTTTTTGTTTTAATTTGAGCTATTTTGGAAGACAGACTATTGGAACCCCTGAGAACTGAACTTGTAGGAAAGAAGCTGACAGAGCGGGCGCAGTGTGCTACAGGGAGAAGGCAGAGGGCTGCTTTATCTACACCGTGGCAGATCGACTTGGCCCATCCAGTGTGAAGGCATGTCCGGTGATTTCCCTTCAGCAATGTAAGCCCTTTAGTCACTTCGTTTACAATGATCCCCTCTTCCCGTGCTCACCAAAGAAGAGAACAGCTTATATTAGCGGAATGCCTAGTATGTGGCATGGTATCTAACATGCAGCATGGTATCCAAAGCAACCTTCATCACTGCAGTCCCAGAAGGTAGGAATAATACCACTCCCACAGTTAGAGAGAAGATTGAGGTGCCGGGATCATATATCTTGCCCCAGATTCAAGGAAGTATTTTGTCTCCAACTGGTACCTGATGCTTACTGAACTCATGCTGGTCTTGCATGTCACCGCAGTTCATGAGAATGTTGAGATTATCAGAGGGAATGGGAAACTCTGTCCACAGACCACAGTAAATGTATGGACTCCCCGGGGAGACACGGCTGTGATTGATTCTAGCTTTATTGGCAGTATGTCTCGTCATATGATGAAACAAAAATGAGCAAAATTAGTCAGCAACAGACTATGTAGAGGATGATCTATTTCATCCATAATGACATGGGGGTGGACAAAGTTCCCCTTTCCCAAATTGTAACTTTATCCATGGACCCGTACAACCAGATTCATTCAGATTCCACCATATACAATAAAAATCTAATTCTGAGGCTAGCAAGATGACTCAGCAGATAAACATCCATACTGTGTGAGCCTCACAACCTGAATCTACCCCTGAGGACCTAGAGTAGGAGACAAAATCAACTCCTAAAAGCAGCCCTCTGACCTTCTCACGCACACGCTAGCATGCTGACATGCACATTAAGCAAGAAAGAAGTAATATTTTTGATCATCATATTTTCCAACCAAATATCCTTATAAAATGCCAAGTCGGCCATGAATGAATCATTGTCTTTTCTATCAACTTTGAAGCGCATAAACAATATTCTTCTGAACAAATCTCAGTATTTCCTACTTTGGGATTAAATAGCATACGTCGTTTCCCATAACTATGAATGTGTCTGTCTCTTTGGTCTTATGTTAAGCATTTGTTCCACAGCCTGGTCGTTTCTCCATAATCGACACCAGAAATCTTGCCCTGCAGCTTGGCTTGCTGTTGAAAGCGAAAGAAGATTTCGGCTTTATGAAATCTGTCACTCGCAGCCAAACTGCTGTGATCAAGCCCCGCAACAAGCCACACCCCGCTCATTCATTAAACCAATTTCCCATTGTTGGAAGGAATGAGCTTAGACATTAAAGACAACTGTTCCATTTCTGTGTGTGGACTTTTGCCACCCTCCCTCGTTTCCGGCCCATGTTCAGATTCTTGGCTCGGGAGTGCATGCCACTGTCACACGAGCGTGTTTGGGAACATGTGCTCCGCATTTGCTCCTAGCATGCAAATGGCTTAGGCATGCGCTCACTAAAAATCTTAGCACTAAGGGGATTTACTTAGAGTCATATTGTTTGGCAAGCGTTCCGCTATGGAATTTGAGGGGGAAAATCATAAAACAATGCCTTTTTATGCTTCTTCTCACCTTTGGACAGCTTTATGGGTTGCTTCTAACGCAAATTTATTAGGATGGTGATCAGTCTTTCTACTAAAAGGATCATACATAATCTGAGTTAAGAAAACATTTTGATTAAGACGAGAGTCAATTTTCTCATCTGCGTTAACACATTAATAGACAAGGATAACACATCTGCCCAAAGAGGAATTCTGAAACCAGCGAGCACAGCTGAATCCACAGTTGAGCAATGGGGTGGATACACGGCATTCCGAGAGTTAAGCTGGGCAGAGGAGTCTTCCCGTTTAAAATGTCTTCTCTTTACTCACACCTCAATCTCTACTTTCTGAAACATCTCACCCGTTTCAGCTGGCTTGTTTGGGAAATTCAAAAAGAAATGAAAAGTGCCGGTCTCTTCATTTCCCTTACAGATGAGTTATGAAAAAACAAACAAACAAAAAACCAACCCTCTGATGTTTACCATAGGGGACAGAGAAAGGTGGTGTTTGCAGTGCCCAGATATTAGAATTGGAAGCTATTCCCCAGAATCGTTATTTGCACGCCTGTGTCCCGCAATGCATGTGTGGAAATCAGGAAAACTAGCAAGAACTGGTTCTCTCCTTCCACCACATCAGTTCAAAAAATCAAACTCAGCATCTTCAAGCTCAGCAGCAAGCAGCTGCCTTTACCTGTTAAGCCATTTTGCCAAATATTTTTTTCATATTCTGAGTGGTACTTCATTGTACTTTTCCATAAGAATTTGAGTTGCCACTTCATTGTTTTTAGTGTTATGTAAGTAACTATGTCTGTGCACTTTTTCTTATTTACATAAAGATGATACATATGCACATACATATATGTCATATGTGTGGGCAGTGAGATATCTACAATCAAATATGAATATATCCGTGAGAAACTGTTGGTCTCACCTCACTTGTGAGGGAGAACTGTTTCAATGATGCCTTTGCAATGGGTGAGCACTTTCAGATAGCAAAGTACTGACTCTAAATGTCTTCACCAAATTCTAATACCGAACGTCAACACTAATGGAAACCAGAGAAATGGCATTAGCATTTGCCCTGTGAACTCTCACCGAATGGTGAGTTTTTTAATGACAAGGAGGATTGTCATTATAATTTAAGCTTTAATGTGTAAATGTCGTTAAGACCATCAGACGTAGACCCATTAATTTTTCTTGAAAGAAGTATACAAAGGGAAGAAATTGCTTTGTAAGAGATTGATTGTATTGCACACCTAAATAAAATTATCCCAAGGCCAAAAGCCATGAAGATCCCTTCTCATCTCCTGTGATGCGCTCTGCGGCCTCTAATGCACCCACATGTGGTGTGAGTGACATCAGCAGTGAAGGAAAGGGCTGGGAGCCAGTGAGGGGGTGGGCCTATACGGAGGTCCAAACACAAGGTGGCTAGAAGGGAAAGCAAAGAAGACAAGTTCAAGAAGAGCAGGGAGCTAGTGATGCTCCAGGCCCTCAGGCCTGGATTGTTACCATAGATGCCCCTTAGCATCAGCCACTGCAGCTTCCTTGTTCTCAGTGCCTGCAGATAAGTCACTGGTCCAGAGCTGGCAGGCAGACAGAACACACACGGGGACACACTTTTGTAATTCAGAGTACTTGGAATTGGGTGCGAATACACACCTGCAGTCTGAGCACTCTGGAGGTGAGGGCCAAGGCTATCCTCAGCTATAGAGCAAGTTCAAGGCCAGATGGGATGGTATGAACTCTATCTAAAAAAATAAGAATTCATGAATGAAAAGGTTTTTTTAAAAAAGATTTATTTATTTATTATGTATACAATATTCTGCCTCCATGCCAGAAGAGGGCACCAGATCTTATTACAGATGGTTATAAGCCATCATGTGGTTGCTGGGAATTGAACTCATGACCTCTGGAAGAGCAACCAGTGTTCTTAACCACTGAGCCATCTCTCCAGTCCATGAAAAACATTTTTGATCATCAGCAAGTTACTAAATATTTACAAAAAGATTTTAAGATAAATTTGGCACTCAAAACCTTAAGAGGTTAAGACACAACTATAAATTTAATAACTTCTTTGAATATTAATTTGGATTATTTGAATATACAATGAGTGTTCAATAAGTAAAAAAATAGCAAGTCAACTATATCCATGAAATTCATGAACTGTATACAGCGAATATGAAAGTAAGATCATTTATACGATAGGAGCTTTTGCGGTCTTTGAATGTCGCCCTGTAAAATGGTCTCTTACACTGAGGAATCCCCTCCACTCCTTTTATAAGAACAGACATCAAAGAGAAATCTGTCTGAAATAAGGCTTTCTGCAAGTTTCATTATTATTATCATCTAAGCTCAGGGTCTTGTGGGTTATTTACGATCTAGCTTAGTAAAATATTTTTTAAAAAACAAGAGCAGAGTCTGCCCTTCTTCTGATTATTATAAGAATCTTCTTGTTATTTCTCCCTCACATCACAGAGTCACTGTCAGATGGGACGGATATTTCTCTCATAGCCCTAACTCTGTGCATAATCATCTTGTTATTTACCCTCTCAGTTATATGATGAAAATCTTGCCACATTTTTAATGCATAGCTCCGAGCTAACGCCTAATTAGTACTGTATAATCTGTAATACAGCCAGACCTAAACATGCATAGCTTTCAAACGAGGATGTATTTTGCCCAAGTTGCACCTTCTGGGAAAATAGATATGTGTATGCGTATTCTTTATATCAGATACATGTGTACTTCAAAGTCAGCGTACCTTAAGTGAACCTCTGCTGTGCTCTAACCGAGGTACATTATTTAGATTATAATTTATCACTGCCTTTGTGGATGAGAAAGGATTCCAGAAGACAATAGCATTGGCAGTTTATGAAAACATACCTTGAACATGCTCACAAGGAAATTCATTTTCACAACAACTTCTGTAAACAGAACAGCTTGTTGGCAACTACATAAAGAGGAAGAGACATAAAATAATTCCTTGCATGTCCCAGAATAGTCATAGATGCTCTAATCGTGGTTCTCTCTCCCTTTCTCTGCATGCTTGGTTGTGGGTCTCTGCATTCATTTCCATCTGTTGCTAGATGAAGCCTCTCTGATGACAATTGGCTTAGGCACCAATCTATGTGTATAGCAGAACATCATTAGGCATCATTACATTGACAATTATATTCTTGAAGTGACAGAAGCAAAGAAGACAAATATATACCGACTGACTGCGTTGAAGAGGAGTAGGTTATGATGACAAGCTTGGTGAACAAACCGCTTTTTTAAACTGTACCCGTTCATCCTTTT
Source organism: Microtus pennsylvanicus (assembly GCF_037038515.1). Taxonomy (NCBI): domain Eukaryota; kingdom Metazoa; phylum Chordata; class Mammalia; order Rodentia; family Cricetidae; genus Microtus; species Microtus pennsylvanicus. The sequence continues at coordinate 27,493,914 of NC_134587.1, read as the reverse complement.
GTTCAACGTGTCTACATGCCACACAGTTTGTCCTGGGCTCAGCTTTCAGTGTGGAGCATGTGAAGCCAGGGACTACAGCAGTCTTGTTTGCATGCTTACGCTTTCATGAAGAAGATAAGCAAATGAAACACAATGACAACATAGAGAAGTCAATCCTATTCTCTTCCCTGGAGCTATAGGACGCAACAAACGTAGAACTGACATTAGGAAAATGGGATCTGACGGGTGCAGTATTATCCCGAGTGCTCACAAATACTACCCTTTCCTTCCCTTCTTCATTAAGCCTCTCAAAGTCAGAGGGCCTGCTTTGCTGCCTCCATCACACGCCTTAACGCCTGCCATCTGGTTTCCATGACAACACTGCTGTTTCTCCGCACATCAGAATCTTCATGACTCCTTAGTCACCCAATCCTCGGGTCTTTCCTTGGGTGTTAATCACCCGAGAGACCCCTCCGCACACTCCACCTGCCTGCTTCCTTTCTGTGTTCTTGTCACCTCTGAGATCTATACCTCGCCCGAGTCATTCCTCACTCTATTTCCACCTCCGTTTTCATCACCTCCGTCTTCAGCATCTCTGTCTTCAGCACTTCTGCCATCTCCACCTCCACCTCGCTGACATAAGCATTGCAAGGTTTTAGGCGTAGCCACCTTCCCATCTCTCCCGATTTTCTTCAAAGTCTGTTTTAGAACCCTGACTTCTCTTCAGATCTTCTAGTACCTGACTTCGGCTAAGTAAGCACCACCTTGGTGACTTGTACTGAATCCTGTCACGAAGGCAAAATATCTTGTATGCGCTCATGTGTTCAGGTGCTTGGTCCCCAGTTGGCTGGTGGCACTGTCGTGGGTGGCTGTTGAATCTATTTTAAAACAACACACACACATTCAAATATACTTTTTTCAAAGACTTTTATTTTATTTTATCTATATGTGTGTGCTGCCTTCAACAGAAGGTCTCATATACCCTGGAGCAGATGACTATGAACCTCTACATGGATTCTGGGAAATGAACCCAGGTCCTCTGGAAGAGTAACAAGTACTCGTAACCCCTGAACCACCTTTATAGATGCCAGCTGTGGAAGCTTTAGGAGGTAGCACCTACTGAAGGAAAGAAGTCCCCAGAGGTAGTTGTTGGTGTAAATTGTCCCTGGTCCCACCCTGCCATACCTACACCTCTTTCTATCCCTTCTAGATACAAGCCAGCAGTTGGCACAGTCCTGCTGCCGTGGTACCACCTGTGACCGTGCCTCCTCTGCCGTGAATGGCTGCATCCTCACAAATCGCAGGCCAAGATAAGCTTCTGTTTCTTGTCAGCAGTTTATACCATTGGTGAGAAAGCAACAAATCCATAAAATTGGTACCAGGTGGAGTCATTATTGATCGGCCTCACCTTGTAATTCACATGCTTTTAAAACTGGTGTGTGCGAAGAGCTTGGCAGAGTTTGGAACCGCAGGTTAGTGAAGCCGCGGTACGCTGCAAGGAGAACGTAATGGGTACTCCTAGTGGGTGCTCCCAGGATTAGACTGCTAAGAAAGAGAAAGGCCTGCAGGAAAGGCTGTAGTCATGAGATTTCAAAGTGGAACAAGGATTCTGCTGGAAACCAAGTTGGAAAACATCAATCATACGCTCAGGCAAAGAATGGGACTGCATTCTTCACAGGCCTGAAAACCTGCATGAGGTTGAATGCAAAAGTGAGGGTCCAGTTTATTTAGGAAAGACAGCGTAGCATTCCGGCTAGGTATGCTGTTGTCACCTTTGCATTTTATCTGGCCTTATAGGGAGAAAGAGCAAACAATGGAGCAGAAATACATGAAAAACGAGCACCTAGTCAAGGGAGTGTATGAGTTAAAAGCTGGGGCGAGGTGGGTAGACTACAGACAAAGCAACTGTAGGTCTTAGTGAGGAGGACCATTAGAGGAAACACATGGACTTTGTCCCGATGCACTAGGAACATCACCTGGAGAGAAAGACCCCACCACTACCACTTATGGCTACGGAATCTGATGTACAATTCAATGGAAAAAAGAGTTCCTGAAAGAGACTGCTTTCAGATACCCTGATGGAAAACAGCCTGCTAGGTGGGTATTTTCCCACAAAATACAGAGAGCCAACTACAGTGATGGTCCAAGAGGGTCTGTTATATCTTTACCTTGTAGTAGATTAACAACCTCCACATGGTGCTGATTTTCCAAGCACAGGAGAAGCAAGAATAAGGGAGTCCTGAAGCCTGTGACAAGGATCCAGAAAGCTGCTGAGGCCAGGCAAGACCTGATTCCTTTCAAGGGAGTTGTGAAACGCCATCGTTTGAAGCTGTGAACATAAAATGAAAGTTGCAATGAGACCTTGGGGTGCGGAGGCACCAGAAATGTGGAATTCTTGCCATAGAAATATGAAGGCTTCTCAAGCTTGTCCAGGAGAGAGGCTGGACATGCCACAGATGGAAGAGGTAGATGTGTGGGACTATCCAAGCCTACTGGTAATGCTGTCAAAAGCAGCAAATGCTGGGCAGAGTTAGAGCATTTTATCTTCATTGTGCCTTCTTTCAGTCTTGCTTTGGTCCAATTTCTCCTTGTTCCCTATTGCTCTTTCTTGTAACACAAATGTTCACTATGTGCCATAGTATACTGGAGAGAAACAGATAATAATATATAGACAGATAGATGAAGGGATAGATAATTAGATAGATAGATAGATAGATAGATAGATAGATAGATAGATAGATAGATAGATAGATAGATAGATAGATAGATGATGGGTGGCTAGATAGGTTTCATTTTACATAGGATCATAGTGAAGACATTGATTTGAATTGGAAAGAACTTAGGAGTTTTGAACAGTGTTGGGAATTTAAAGACTATGAGGATCTTTGAAGCTGTATTGAGTGCATTTTGCAATATAAGGCAGAGAGTCGCAAGCCCATGGGAGCCAGGGGAAAAATGTCCTGATTTTAATGTGAACTATTCCTCTTAGGTTACAGGTACCTGGTTCCCATCTGGGGGCACTGTTTGGGGTAAGTGTACAACCCTGTAGGAAGTGGGACCTTACTAGAGGAAGTAGGTCAACAGGTTCATGACCTTGGCATAAATTGCCCATCTCTTCCTTATTGCGTATGTTCTCTGAGCTTCCTGTTCCACTAGGATGTGAGCAAGCAGCGACCACACTCTGTGCCTCTGCAGAGCCATTAACTGCCATGCCTTCTTCACCCTGGTGTATTCACTGATTCCCTCAAACCATGTGCCAAAGCAAACCTTAAGTTGCTTCTTCTCAAGTAGTTGGACACAACAACAAGATAGGTAATGAATGCATTTCCATATTTCAAGATGTCTTTTCTTGTTGGTTTTGTTTTGTTTTTTGTAGATGAGTTACTGTTTGTCTCTGTAAGTCTCCAATCTCAGCCTTCTGGGTAGGTGACATCACCAGCTTGAGTCACCATACCTTGCTGAATAAGAGGAAACTGTCCCCATTAAGGTAACTAATTCTTCATGATAACAAGCAGTGAGCCTGTAATTACACCTTTGAAAAGCAAATCAGTCTCAAACCCACACTCCACCTTCCTCCTTCTGTTAGGCTCCTGCAATCCAAGACACCATTAACCTGCTGCCCTGAGCCATTCCAGAGTCAAAAAGCCTGAGGAGAGACTATATCTCCTTCCCAGATCTTACTTGAATTAATCTCATTAAGAGTTCATCTTACCCCATGAAGAATGACAGGAACCAACAACAGAGCTAATAACAAGAACTAAAGCAGTGGGGGAGAAAGGAAACCTCAAAGCCTGCCCACAGTGGCACACTTCCTCCAATAAGACCATACCCTCAAAGCCACACCTCCTAATAGTGCCACTCCTTATAAAATTATGGGGGCTAATTAGAATCAAACTACCACGGATGTCTAAAAAAGTCACAAGGAATCATACAATTTATTAAAAGCCTATAATACAAGTAAGTCTGTGGAAGGGTTTGGAGGGAGAAAATGGAAGGGGGAAATGATATAATAATATTATAATCCCCTAGAATTTTTTTTAAAAAAAGCAACAACTAAGAAAAAAGAAAAGAAATATAAAAGAAACACAAGTAGACAACCTCAATAAACAAGTTGAGTCACTATATACTATCCTTATAAAGCCTTACTATATAAAACTGAATTGAACAGTTTTTGCTGGATTTTTCCCATTGGGATCCACAGAATAACACAGGAAGAATCAAACGTATGGCACACTGGAAACCCAGAGAGACACAGAGATGCTGCAGGTCTTAGCAGTCTCGGCTGAGGACTATTTGGAGATGATGTGCACATGACAAAGTCAAGCTGCATCCTCATCTCCTTGGTACAGATACTTTCTAAGTCCATCAGCATGATCTTCAGGTTTTAACCCATGAATGTTCATACTGTGTTTTCGGGATGGGAATCCTTCTTTCTGAACCAAAGTCTACTTACCCCAAAACTCTAGAGACAAGTTTTCATTCAAATGGAACGCTGATGGCATAGTCTAGAATGTTTAACCTAATTCCCAAACACATGAACATCTGTTTGCAGGCAAATTAAATAATAGCTCTTGACACAATCTTCCAGGAGAGTGTATATTGAAACAGTAATTCAACAGTTGTGTGTTGTCATGACAATAAAACTATATGTAGTAACATGGAAATGCTTAATTCACTAAAACAGGAGATATGCATGCTCATACACACACAGATACATATTATATATATATTGTATTTATATAGCATATGTAATAAAATCATTAGAAATAGCAAGATATTTGTTTGCCTTTTTGTCTTCATTTTTAAATTTTACTATCCAGACAAAGAATGATATTGAATATAAATAATTTCTGGTTAGGTTTTACCACTTAGAATGAGAAATACATAAGAAACTACACAGATGTCATGATGCAAAGTACATTTCAGACACTGAAGAAAAATGAAACTAATGGCAATAGCAAAACACTCCACCCTTTCCCATTTCCAAAACCTGGGCTCTTCTGTACCACACTGCTGTTGCCTGGCATTGCAGCCTGACACTAACGCAAGAGGCTGTAACATATTAGGATTTTTTAAAAAAAAAAGATGGAAATCTATGACATAACTATTCTGAAAAGTAATGAAGTCTCCAGTTATTCCTGGGGTGTTTGGGGTTCCATGTACCCTCAGCATTCATGCAGCTTCATGACTCCACCTTGGTGTCTGGAGATCACTCCTCAGAAAAAGCTTAGGGTTTTCACATGGTCAACAAACTTGTCTGAATGTGTTGTTGCCGTCTCAGAAAATGCAAACCAAAAATTCAAGGGCAGTTTGGTGAAACATTTCAAACCAGTCAATATTTGAGCACTTTTGTAATGTGTGCATGAATGTAAGAGAGTGTGTGCTCTTTGGCGATAACTTGGTAAGAGCAGACCTCATTTGCATCAAGGAAGACAATGAAGAGACTTCTGGGTAAGACGGGTGATGAGAGGCTGCCTCTGTGTAACTCAGTAAAGGAGATAAACAGAGTTAAAAACAAAAGCAAGGCTGTTCTAAAATAAATAAAGAAACAAGTGCCAGAAGCCCTCAAAATTTATGGTAACATCCCTAAAACATGAGGAGAAGAAGAAAGGCAACCAAGAGAATAGTGGCCAAGCTGAATGCCATTCCAGCCACACCACTCCCTGTAGGGGAAGCCAGAGACTGCCATGATGGGAACAGACTGGGAGTTCTACCTTCAGTGCAAACCCATAGTCAGCATCAGCCTAGACCCAGCCACGGGTCTAGGGTCTTCCAAGACAGTGATTCCTTTTTGGCAGTATCGAATATTCTGTCCCTGTATGGCTTCTAGGGCACGCAGGTACACTCTTGAGATAGAACACTCAGCTACTCTTGGGGCTCAAGAACAAGGAACAAGCACACAGCAGGAAGCCTGACTTTGCTCTACCACAGCCAAGGGTAAGAGAGAGCTTGTGAGGCTAGTGAGAGGGGAGGACCACTTGCTAACAGAAAGCCTACTTCAGGGGCCTGACGGTTCAAGGGATAAAGCACTCACCATGCACACGATTCCCAGCATCCACAGGCAGGCATGGCAGCATCCCTGTCATCCTAATGCACATGCTTACCACATGTTTGTACACATATGTGTACACGAGGGGACTCAGCCTAGGAATTACATGGGAAAGATAGCCCAAACTCAGTTAACTTGCCAGAAGCTGATCTCACCAACTAAGAATAATTCTAGAGTATGATAACCATAAGCCCGCGGTCAGCCAAGCAACCAGTCTCTGTAGCTACCTAACTGTTATTTGTCGCTATAGAAACCAGAAACTCTAATGCTCTGGTGGCTTATTTGATCCTATTTCTGTATCTCCCTAGCTGGGTGATTAATAATTTAATTAGAAGGCTCCGAAAGCACAAAGACAAGTTTTCTGGCTATTCAGACAGACCTCAGTGCTGTGGCTGCCTTCCGCATCACCAAAACACTTGGGAGATGCTACCCAACCCCAGGAGGAACACGATAGGTGGGTGAGAGAAGATGCCCAAGACACACAGACAGCAAGACAAAGTGTGGCCAACAGAAGCCACCGGTGCACACATAAGGGAAACCAGCAAAGTGGAACAAATCTGGTGGCCAGTAGACCCTGGTCCAGTACAGACGAAACACCATGAGAAATGTTAGAAAAGTCAAGTCCACAGTCCCGGTCCATCATCGCCTGGCACCCGTGCACATATCTAGCCATGTCCAGTTTTCAAGACCCAGAAAAAATCATCCCTTCTCCTTTTCTTTCTTTCTTTCTTTCTTTCTTTCTTTCTTTCTTTCTTTCTTTCTTTCTTTCGTTGTTGTTTTCTTGTCCCATGAATGTCCCCTTTTCCTCTATTTCTTACATTTAGTAGTGTTTTACCCTCAGCACATATGGGAACAATTTTTTTGGTTTCATGTGATCATTTAACTTTTCCATGCATTTTTGCTAGATAAGGATCCTTTTTCCTTGCTTTTTGGTCTTTCCCCCTTTGTTCCTCTCAGCTGTATCGCTAATAATATTTATTGTTTTTTTTAAAAAATCTTCATTTTTGTTAAATTTTCATTCTTACATTTACCTAATATTACTCTCTAACTTTCTCATCGTTGTGAAACCTTTTCCTGTGTGCTGTTTTACCATTTCTTTGTTAAAATTGTATTTATTATTACTGTGTGTGAGAGAGAGTGTGTGCATGTGTGTGTGTGTGTGTGTGTGTGTGTGCACCTTTAGGAGTACAGGGATTCCTGGGATTGAATTCAGGCCATTGAACTTGCACCATGCCCCCTTTCCCCCCCTCTGAACTCTCTCCTGGTTCTCTTTTCTTTTTTATCTTTTCTAACCTCTTGTTCTTTTCTCCTCCATAACATTCCTCCCCATTCCTTTCTCTTTCCATTTATTTAATCGTTATTCTCCCTCTTTTTTTTTTGTTTCTCGAGACAGGGTTTCTCTGTAGCTTTTGGTGCCTATCCCAGAACTAGCTCTTGTAGACCAGGCTGGCCTCGAACTCCCAGAGATCCGCCTGCCTCTGCCTCCTGAGTGCTGGGATTAAAGGCATGCGCCACCACCGCCCGGCCTCTCCCTCTTTTTTTAAACCTTCCCCATCTCCTTCCTTTACCACCTTCATTTCCTAGTTCCTATTCCCACGCTTGTCATAAATAGTTTTGAACTTCCTAACATATTCTGGTTTGCTTCCCATTTTCTGCCTTATTAGCATCAATGATGTATTAGTGGACACCAACTGATTTGTAAGTTTATCTCTGCATCTTGTATGGTTTGATGGCATTACTGTTGCAACAATTCAACTACTTCTCCTTGAGCATACCTAAGAGTTAAGATGCCCCCATAATAATCAAAAACTAAACGTACAGAACTGAAAATGAATATTAAAATCTGGGGGGGAAAATAACCAAGGAATATGTAAATGCAAATCTTTTAAGTTTATGCCTTTTTCAATGGATATTCTAAAAGTCAGAAGGGCCCAAGCAAATGTGATGTAGACTCTAAGAGACCACAGATGCCAGGACAGTCTATACCCAGAAAAACTTTTAATCATGGAAACAAGATATTCCACAATAAAAAGAAATTTAAGGAATATCTACCTACAAATTCAACCCAATAGAGATACTACAAGAAAAACTCTAACCTAAAGAGGTTAACTTCAACTAAGAAAACACAGAGAACAAATAATCCTAGACAAAAGCACGTGCACACACACACATTCATACTACCACCACCAACAACAACAAGAACAACAATAACAAAATAACAGGATATTAGCAATGATTGGTCTTGCCATATCAGTGGTCTCAATTCTCTTATAAAAAGACATAAACTGACAAAATGGATAAGAAAACAGGATCCATCCATCTCCTGTATCCAAGAAAGACATATTAACATCCAGGGTCAATATCAACTCAGAATAAATGGATGGAAAAAAATATTCCAAGCAGATGGACCTAAGAAGCAAGCTGGCATAGCCATTTTAATATTAGATAAAATAGATTTCAAACCAAAACTAACCAAAAGAGATTGGGAAGAACACTACACTACATACTCATCAAAGGAAAAATCTGCCAGAACAACCCTGTAATTATTAACACCAATACCCCAAACACAAGGGTACTCAATTTGTAAAAGAAATCCTACTACAAAACTGACCATATACTCAGACTCAAAGCAAGTCTCCACAGATATAAGAAAACTGAAATAGCTTCCTGTATCCTATCTGACCACCATCAGAAACAGCAGCAAGTTTACAAACTAATGGAATGAGAATTGGATCAAGAAAGACATTAAGGAGTTCCTAGAACTAGTCAAAAGTGAATCCGCAGCATACCCAAACTTTGGGACAAGGAAACAATGAAAGAGGTGCTAAGAGGAGAGTTTATGGCACTAAGTCCTACACTAAAACAAAGCCTGGAGAGATTTCATATTAGCAACTTAACAGCACACTTGAAAGCTCTAGACCAAAAAGAAGAAACCACATTCAAAAGGAATAGACTAGAAGAAATAAACTCAGGGCTGAAATTAGTAAGACAAAAAAGGAGAACACTACAAAGAATGAAACAAAGGGGGTTGAGAAAATCAATAAGACTGGCAAACACTTCTACAAATGAACTAAAAGGAGGAGAGAGAATATCGAAATTGACAAAATCAGAAATGAAAAGAGGGAACGTAGCAACAGAGACTGAGGAAATCTAGAGAATCCTAAGGGCATACTTTAAAAACACTTACTCCTCCAAATCGGAAAACCTAAAAGGAATGGGCAATTTTCTCAATGCATACCACTTACCAAAGTGAAATCAAAATCAGAGAAGCGATGGTGAAGGTGGTGGTGGAGGAAGAGGTGGCAGTGGTAGTAGTGGTGGTGGCAATGGTGGCGGTGGAGGAGGTGGTGGCGGTGGTGGCGGTGGTGGCGGTGGTGGCAGTGGTGGCAGTGGTGGCGGTGGTGTGTGCCTGTGCTGTACCTCCATGCATTATTTACTGAGGAGGAACCAACTCATTGCTTCTGTTTCTTGGCATGAAGCACGTTTCTACATGAACTGCAAAGTACAAAAACATACATTAAATAATTTTTAATGAAAAATTAAACTTTAATTCTTTATTTTAATTTATCCTTTAAACTTGCCTTTTTCTGACATTTTATCCTCTAAGGATGAATTGATTATCATTTAACAAGGGCCAGAAAATGATGGCCAAGAGATCAATCCTTTATAATACAGACTCCAAACAAAACCCCAGATACATTGTTTTCTGTTTTTTTCACCATCTCCAAACACATTCAGCTTAGCACACTGCATTCTCCCTCCCCAGGTTTTGGCTTGTCAGTCAACCTTGCTTCTCAAGAGACAAAGAGCAGCAGCTAGACAGGTTTGATAAACAGGCTGCCTCTCATTACACTTTGGTTGATCCCCGAAGACCTTTATTTTTCAGATGGAAAAGAGGATAGAAAGAAAGAGCTGGAAGATAGGAAGAATGGCCATTGGATGTCCTGGGAGACACACGACCATTTCATTCATGAACACCCCTATGCACCTACATACCTGTAGACTATGTAAATCTACCCCTGTAGTCTTGGGCCTACACAAGTCTAACCTATCAACCACCATAAGGGAGGGAAGAGAGTCTCATAGGATCTCATGTCTCCCTGCTTATAGGTTGGCTGCTGATAGATTCTGGAAGATTCTGTTTTCAGTTGTGAGCCCACTGAGAAACCCACTATTACCCCATGGGTAGTTACAAACCTGTGATCACACAGATGGCCCTAGTTAAGTTCAGTACATCATCAAACGAAGCAAAATGCGTGAAAGTAGGAAGGAAGTAAAGAAGTTTAGAGGTGTGTTGAGAGGGAAACAAGAGAAGGCAGGGAGTTTGAGTGATCAGAATGCCTTAGATATATCTTTGAGATTATAAAAAAATATATTTAATTAAATGTTTAAAATCATGGGGCCTAGGATAGTACTAAGTCATTAGAAGTATGCCCTCAAAAGGAATTTATTTTGGACAGCTAGTCTTTTACCCTCTTTTAACATCCTGATCACTACAAAGTGAGCGTCTTACCCCACCATGTACTTCCCGGGTGATGGGCTGTTCATCTGTGCCACAGACTCAAAAGCAAAAAACAAACTGACCGTGAACTGAAAATTCCCACATCCCGTGTAGTAAAAAAAAAAAAAAAAACCTGAATTTATTTTCGAGTTTCTGATCACAGGTATTTTGTTTTAGTAAAGAAAATTAATTAACACATTTATATTAGTGAAATACGTGAACACCAAATAATCTCAAAGTCTATTCATATTTTTCCATAAGATATACTCAGACCAAATCAAATTCTATAACCAAATTAGAAGGAAAAAAGACAGTTTTCTGAATTTGTGACATTCACAGTTGTAGATAGAGTATTAGGAATTTAAGTATGTTCAGAAAACTATATCCTGAACTTCATATATTTCACAGACAAATCTAACATTCAAGGCTACTTGTAGAATTTTGGAAGTGCACACATTACTTCAAAGTATGTTATTCTACTTTAGATTTGTAAAAGATGTTTTCTAAGTAATATGACAGTTAAACTATAGAAAGGAAAGCCTGCCAAGCCATAATAAAATTCTTTTTTCGACTTTTGTGTGAGCAAACATCTATACACCCACATAGGGCACCGAGGACAGACTCAACCCACCAGTGCTGACCCGATGAGTTTTAAGTTGTTACTTAATATAGCCCAGGTGACCAGGAGCCAACTGCATCTCTGGAAAGCTCACCTCGATAGTGTGGCCAGAGGCAAAAGCTGCACCAGAGCTGCCTACAAGTGCTCTCCAAGGGAAAAGTCTCCTCCCACCCTGGTATGGGGAGGGACCCCGTGAGTCTTGTGACTCTCTGAGTTTCTTGTGTTTTATGGGGACATCCCCCTCACTCCGGGCAGCAATACACTAATCAGGAGAAATACACAATGCCAACATACGTCATAAATACTTTCAGGGTTTTATTGGGAGGAAACAAGGGAAATTCCCCTTCAGTGGTTCATCTGATTGTCAACTCCATAGGCTCTAGAACTCACCCATGTCAAACCATCTGGACATCCTCATGAGGAACTAGCTAGAATAAGTTCATTGTTATGATGACCCGCTTTAACTATTGGCAGTATCATTCCATGGCTGGGGTCCTGAACTAATTAAAAGAAGACAATGAATTGAGGACAAGCACTCCTCACTGTGCCTCCTGACTCTGGATGCCCTGTGACCTGGTTCTCAAACTCCTACTTTCTTCACTGCTCCACCCAGATGGACTGTGTCCTGACAGTGACCCCAAACAAACCCTCCCATCTCTAAGTGGCCTTGGTTAGGGGTTTTAATACAATGATCTAATTAACTAATATCCTACTTGTTCATGAGTTGGAGAAGAAAATTTAAATCACCATCATTTTAGTTCTTAAAACTGTGAGAGAATAATCACTGGAATTACCTCTTCTAAGGATGTCCCTGTTTCTGATGAAGTTGGGAGCCAGGAAAGGACTTTCCAACCTGCGGTACCATAATAATACATTACTGGGGGTCAAACAAGGTCAGGGGATGCAAAGCCTTCTTGTGTCCAAAATCGCAAGAAACTGTCTTCAAATGTCCTGGGTATTATGAAAAACTCTGTTACCTGTTTATATTTGTGACTTTCCCAAATATGCATATGCTCAAAATCTATTTAAATGTGGTATTGTGGAGAGATCTCAAGGCTTTGATGTACACGCTCAGCCATTATTTGTTGAGCAGCATATTATGTATGAGAAAGAGCACTAGGCACTTGAGATACAATGGTGAATAAGAAGCCTTTGTTCCATTTACAATACAGTGGAGAGATATAAACGGTCTCTGAGGAAAAGGAGTTGCGCTATAGTCGTGAAAAAAAATAGGGGGTTTTGATCACAATCAACGGATTCTCTTAACGTTCACTGCATGCCTTGGGATAATTTGAGCTTTCTGCCTTTGGATAAGGCGAAAATAGAACGTGGCTAATAAAAAATAACTAGCACTTATTGAGCTTTCTATAGCAGGCCTTCTCAAAGCACAGCCATGTAATTATCTCATTTTATCCCCAAACGACTCGACTACGGTGTACAATTATTGTTCCTATTTTACAAGTAAGAAAACCAAGTGGTAAAGAGAAGAAAGAACCTTTGCAGGATAATGCAACTGACTATGTGTCCAAAAGCCTTTCATTATTTTTCCCAAACCCAAAAAGCTCTGAAAACCAAAATGTGCTTTTCATAATCATTTAACATGAAATTGTGCCTTGGACTACAATCTTCATATTTCTCACTTAGGGAGAAAATTCCTATATTTATTCATTTCTATACAGAAATGCTGTTACGGCCTCAGGAAGGAAGTCTTATATAGCATGTGCTAACACACTGTCTACCTTTATCAAGAAGCAACAATTCCGTTTACATCTAGGTGACTTCTCTCTAGCCATTCTCATTAGATGAGCCCTAACAACCGTTTTAGTAAGGCTACGATACATATGTCAGATGGTCCCACAATTTGTCATCTAAATCACTAAGAGAAAAGATCATTATAAATAATTGCTCAGGGACCTGAGCATAAACTGCTAAGCAGAATCCATAGTTTGTTCCATTGGGGTGATCATGTGACCCGAAGAAAAATAAAGGTCCAGCAAGGAAGTCTTTACATCTCATCTGGACTACACTTGGCTTCTGGGGGCTTTTCCTACAAGCCTTTGGGAATTCAAATTTAGAAAGATTGTGAGTAGTAGAAGGGCCCTTGTTTTGGGGAACACTGCTCACCCAGGGTACATGAGCCGCTAGTCTAGAAGTACAGCTGCAACAATTTAGACGGGAGGGGGGGCTGAACATGGACCCTAGGGTCAGTCCAGCCTCAAGGGAAAGACTTCACGGCACTTCAGATGATCAACTGGACACAGGAGATAAAGAAAAAGGCAGAGTCTAGAAAAGGCCACAGCTTTATGGCTTGGGCACTTAGAAAGCAATTTGTTAAGAGAAGAAATATGAGAAAGTGTAGCCCAAGATTTTTAACTTTAAGTTACCTATGAGACATTTCAACCTCTGCTAGCAAAAGGAAAAAAGAGAAAGAAAGAAAAATTCAGTTAGGTAATGAAGTTCTTTTTCAATTTTATCCTTATTTTGTGTGTATTGTTGCCTGCACGTGGGTCCGTACACCACATGCATGTCTGGTGCCTGCAGTGGCCAGAAGAGAATGTTGGATCCCCTTGAACTGGAGTTACAGACACTGTGAGCAACCATGTGGATCCTGTGAGTTAAATGCAGGTTCAACTCCTCTGAAGGAGAAGCCAGTGCTCTTAACCACTGAGGCATCTCTCTAGACCTGTTACCAACCTTCAGTGCAATCAGATTTTATTTGGACTGCCAGTTCCCAAATAATGACAGGGAGACTTTTTATTAGTGATAAAAGCTTGGCCTTAGTTTAAGCTTGCACCCAACTAGCTCTTAAAGCCTAACTTAACCCATTTATATTAATCTACATTCTGCCTCGTGACTCACTACCTCTCTTCAGTTACATCCAATTTCCTCTGCGTCAGTCTGGAAAACTTCCCCCCTCCTCTCTCAGATTCTCAGATTCTACCCAGAATTCCTATCTCTGCCCAGAGTCCCACCTATCTTCTTCTGTCTAGCTATTGGCCTTTCAGCTCTTTATTAAACCAATCAAAAGGTGCTTTAGGCAGACAAGGAAGGACAGAGACGCATCTTCACACAGTGTGATCAAATGTCCCACTACAAAACTTCTTCAATGGAAGTTTTTCTTTTTTCTATCAGAAAGGGTAAGAGAAATAGTTCAGGGTCAGGAAACATTCTTTGGTCATCTATCATGGAGTAGGAAGTGGTCAAGAAAATACCCCAACACATAAGAACATGTAAAGTACCCATCCATAATGCATAACACATATGCACACACAGATGCTCAGTTAATAAGACTTTGTTATGCCACTTGGAGCTAATGAGTCCATTCAATCAAATAATGACATCAAAACTACGATCTCCAAACAATTATATCATTTTAATTATCCCATCATAAAAAGATACTCAAACACTCTAGTCAGCTGTACTGAATACACAAAATCTGCAAAACCTCTGATAACAGTATCTAATCAGAATCTCACCATTGCCATAGTTTGAAGAGGGCTTCTGAACCTCACTTTCCTTAATATGAAAAATACACAGCTATTAAAAAGAAACAGAGATCAAAAGATCCCAGGCAATGAAGAGACTACTTCACTGCCCCACCCCTTTTTGAATAATTCCCTCTATTAAGTGCTTAGACTTTCCCTTTAGGGAGTGCAATCTCCCCATGATCATTGTCCAATCATGCCCTTGGTTCACTAAGGAAAGTCTGAGCTTCCTAGTCTGGATAGAAATGGTTACTTAATAGACTTTCGTGAGGCTAAAAGTGTCAAAACATACAGTAAAATGCTGTGGAGATGTCAGTGAAAGAGACCCAAATGAGTTCCCTGGGCAGATGGAAGAGCATTATAAAACCAGCCCTTTTAACTTCATTCATATTAAACTAAAGTTTGCGAGTGGCAGTGGATGGACATTTTATCTCCCCAAGTATTTCACATAAAGAACATCTTCAGTCCATCCAATGGTATCAGGTAATAATAAAGTAATGGCTTAAAACAATGAGTGAGGACACGAAATTATAAGGTTTTAATAGCCGGAGAGATGACTCAAGCTGATGTTCTTCCAGAGGACCAGAGTTTGGTTTCCATCACCCACATCACAACGACCTGTCACTTAAGCTGCTGATCCAACTGTTCTGGCCAACAGGGCACCTGCACACATATGTTCACACACATATAGACACACACATACACACAAATAAAAGTGAAACACCTTTTAAAGAATGGGCTTTAAAATTCTACCAATTTCATCTTTAACGTCTGCAGGGTTTCACTTTAGGGTTCAACAAACATTATGGGTATCTTTTTTGAAGCAGGTTCTGGGCAAAGAGGGCCTCGCTATATGTGAATAAGGTCTCTATCACAGAGTCATCTGCTTTTATAGACACCATAAGCTTCTGTGAGTAGGGGAGAAATGTGATTTTGAGGGCATCAGCAAGCTCTAGCTCGTTGAAGTGATTAATATATGTCTATTTCACCCTGTGCTTTTCCTATAAAGCCATCTTGAGTCCAAATGCTGAAAATTTCCGAACATGTGGCCTCCAGGACACAATTTACATCATTCCTGTGCCGGAGAACTTGGCACTGTCTCATTCAATCAGTGGGTTTCATGTAGCATCCTTGTTTATAAACACTGCTTTATGATGAGAAGAAGGAAATCAAGTTCTTCACAGACTCCACTCTTCCAAACAAACGCAGGCTGGACATTTAATATGGATAGCATAGTGGAGCACACCCATGATTTGGCCAAAAGAAGACCTCCCTACCTCCAAAGTCGCCATGTCTGAATAATGAAACAAATTCAATGGATGAACCCATTGGGTTCCACTGGGCAACCACAATCTAGAAGTCACATAGTGTGCTAGGTAAGAGCACAGTAGCTATTCAAATGCTTGGCTCATAACTAAGTGGCTGCAAGGATAGAAAACGGGCAGTAGTGTCCACATTTACTCTTTAAAAGTTCCCATCCAAAGACACCAGCATCCTTGAGACAAATGCTGTTGGGGCGTGTTATTCAGGGTAGTTTTCAATGAAATGCTTATGCACCCAAGCAGGAATCCCCACCCCCATCTTGTTCCAAGGGGGTTTTTAAGAAGCCTATAAAACTTTCAGCAAATTGTAAAACTTCCTCAAGTCCCAGCTGAGTGGGTAAAATACTTCCACGAAGAACAGTTAAGGCTTAGGTTTAGGTAGGCGTTCCTACACAACGCAGCACAGATATCCAGCAAGATAATAACAGATGATAAAGCAGGCATCACTCTTATCCACAAACAAGGCGTGGTGATGGTCCAGGCAGAGGATTCCTCTCATTGGGGCCTGGTCAAAAACAGGAGTTCAAAGACCTTGGATAGAGGAACCACACTAAGAAACCTGCAATGACCCCATGTAGACAGAGAGCTTTGATGTTCAGAATAAGAATGACTAGGCACATCACTGCTCTGCTTGCTTCTAGTCAAGTAAATCAGGGAAGAGTCTCGATAAAGTCATTAAAGATATCCAAGTCAGATTGGGCGTGTCAGTTAATTCTCGGAGCCTTGGTGTCATCTTCAAAATAGGGACTTGAAAGATACACAGCTCGGGGCTAATTCGGAGTCTTTGTCATTCCTATATGACACAATGAACTCAGCCTCTAGCCAAGCACTTGGAGTCTGGGGGTTTAACATTACATCTTTAGTTTAAGGAGATACCTTCTCAACAAAAATACACAAATATGAAACTCTGAAAAGAAAGCTATTTAACCTATGGAAGGCCTTCTGCAGCTTGGGGAGATGTAACGACCTGATAAAATGAAGACTCAGTGATTAAAAGAAAGTGTATTTAGGCGAAAATTCAAAATGAAGGTGGCCTGAAGGGAAAAGGAGCCCAGTCAGTGAATCTTTCCAGCTCTTGGAGAGATTGGGCAACCCCGCCACCTGCCACTGAAAGTCACCTAAGCCCGACTCAGCACAAGGATGACCTTGAGCCCAGAATCTATGACATAAGCAGATGGACATAAGGAAAGCAGGTCAGTGGTTCTATGTAGAAACGAATGTTATTTTCTTTCCCTTCCCACCTTCTTTTCCTGCACCCCCTTCTTTCTTCCCTTTGAAACTCTTCAAAATATGCCTTTTTGATATAGAGATCATTTTGAGTTGTTTTTATAAATTAGTTGGCTAAACGTTCTGACTATGGTGTGATCATTCGATATGTGTATTTGTGATAATTGAATGAGCGTAGCCAACATTCCTTTATCTGTAAACCTTTTCAATGTTTGTATAACATTTAGTTACATACAGAGTATGTATGTACAGAGTAATATCTCAGTACATGAATTCAATATGTATTGATAAGTCAGAATGATTAGTTTCTTGTTTTTTTTTTTTTTAAATGAGCTATAGTAGCACAAGGAACTCTGAGAAGTTACCCTTGTGTGAAAGAAACGCATACTTCTTGTATAAGTTAGCATCTAGTCACTGTGGCAAAACACCTGCAGCAGAAAACTTGAAGAAGGGAAGGGTTCTTTAGCTTGGCACTTTGAGTCCCTATCCACAATTGCTTGGTGTTGTAGAGAAATGGTGTTTTGAAGAGCTCATAGAATAGGAAGTTTCCTCATTCTGTGGTGACTAAGAAGCAAAGAGAGAAAAAGGAGGTGGCTGAGACCCCAATATTCCCTCCCAGGGCATATGCCCAGTGACCTAACTTCTTTCATAGGTCCATTTTACAAAGGTGCCACCACCACCCAGTTCTCACTGGCTGGCAACCAAGTCTTCTGCCTCTGGCCTTTAGGAGACACTTTAGATCCAAACCATCAGCTCTATTTAGAAAATCTCCATTCTTGAGGATACTCCACTCTGAACCAGGGAGGAACAAGGACTGAATCTTTAGAGAATCAGACGGCAGAAAAGCAGCCAGTTGTCTCTACCCAAAACGGCATAGTTTCTGGCCACTTTGTCTTACCCTGGCCTCTTGCTCAGCCATTCTTTATTTTTCTTTAAAGTTGTGTGATAAAATTTATTGTATTCTTTTCTCTATTTCCCATATATTTTAAATTTTTTTTTCTAATTATTTATTCTTAATTTTTATTTTTTTAAAAATAAAACAATCTTTTTTCATTATATATACCCAATCCAAGTTCCTACTTCCTCCCCTGCTCCCATTCCCTCTACTTACCCCCTCACCCTACCTCCCTTCCACTCCTCAGAGAGGGTAAGGCACATTGCTTTGGGAAAGGTCCAAGGCCCTCCCTACTATATCTATGCTGAGCAAGGTATTCATCCAAAGAGAATAGGTTCCCAAAAAGCCAGTACATGCAGTAGGGATAAATCCTGGTGCCAATTCCAGTGGCCCCTCAGTCTGCCCCAGCCATGCAACTGTCAACCACATTCAGAGGGACTAGTTTCAGCTTATGTTTATTCCTTCCCAGTCTGGCTGGAGTTGGTGAGCTCCCATTAGCTCAGGTAGACTGTTTCAGTGGATGTACCCATCATGGTCTTGACCTCTTTGCTCATATTCTCACACCTCCCACTCTTCAACTGGATTTCGGGAGCTCAATCTAGTGCTCCAATGCAGCTCTCTGCCTCTGTTTCCATCAGTTGCTAAATAAAAAGTCTATAGTGATATTTAAGATATTTATCAGTCTGACTACAGGGCAAGGCCAATTCAGGCACCCTCTCCTCTATTGCTTAGGGTCTTAGCTCGGGCCATCCTTGTGAAAGCCTATGATCCTAGAGAAGCTAAGTAACAAGGTGAACCCTAAGAAAAACATATATAGATCCACCTGGAAAGATGAAATACACAAGATAAAACGACAAAATTGGGAAAATAGGGGTGGTGGAAGAAGGGAGGGTAGAAGGGGAAGAGGAGGGGAGAGGAAAGGAGCAAGGAGAAATTGAGGGAATGGGATAGTTGAGATGGAGGAAGGATAGCAATGAAAGCAAGGAAAAGAAGATACCTTGATTGAGGGAGCCATTATGGGGTTAGCAAGAAACCTGACTCTAGAGAAATGCTCAGCCATTCTTTCTTTGTTCAAAAGATGATGGGATGTCTGGAGTTTAAGACAGTTCTTTATCTTTATCTGGTATAGTATTTACTAATTTCTCTGGGTTATCTTGTATCTAGATACAAAAGATAAATATGCAAATCCCTGGTTCCTTTTTCTTGTTAATCTGTCTTTTTTTTTACATAGGAATGTCCAGCTTAGAGTACATGACGGATGAAGAGAAAATTCATTTGAATTTCTTCATATTCCTTCCTCTCTTCACTGTGTATTCATTAGATCAGGGGAAGCAGAAAGCTGCTTCAGGCAGCTGACAGAGCCATATCAAGTTGCCAGGAGGAAACATTCAGAGGGCTGGATTAGAAGTGTGTCCAATGCTCTGTAGCTAAATAACTAAAATTTTATAACATAAAATGAAATAAAAGGCTCTGTGAAGCCATCCATGTAAGCACAGATAATAAGCATTAACTTATACCCGTGAATGCGGGAAGAATGTGTCCCCATCTGGGGCCATTGCATGCATGGTCTGAGGAGAAACCGGACACAGAATTTAGGGCTTACCTCAGAATGTGTCAGCTTCACTGAGTCAATATTACTGTGAGCTTATCTCCTCTTAACAGATGCGGAACCTCAAGTCAATTGATAAACTTCCCTTCTAGCTTCTATACTCAGAAAATGATATTTATTTTCCTGTGGGCAATGCATTAAAAAGAAAATTCAAATGTTACATGCACACTGTTGTCTACAGTGTAAGCATGAAACAGTCCCTTCAGGAGGGAAGAGGCAGGTCGTAAGACTCAGGAGGTAAACAAAAGGTCGCATGTCTGGGAAAGCAGAAATTTGGAAGTTTCTTGAAGGACTTTTCCCAGCTTTGTAAAATGATTAAACTGCTGGGGGAGGAGACTTACCAACTGAGTAAATGTGCAAATAGCATCATAATCTGAGTGTGTGTGCATGCGCACTCTGCATACGTGCATCTGTGTGCATGTGTATTCATGTGTGTGTGTGTGCATGTGTATGTGCAAATGTGTGTATGCATGCATGCAAGTGTGTGCACATGTGTGTGCATATGCATGTGTTGATGAACGTGTGTTTGCATGTGTGTGCATGTATATGTGTGTGTGAATATGCATGTATATGTGAGCATGCAAGTGTGTGTGCATGTATGTGCATATGCGTGTGTGTGCCTGCATGCGAGTGTGTGTGCATGTATGTGTATATGCATATATGTGCATGTTTGCGTGCATATGTGTGTATGGGTGTGCATGTGTGTATGCCTGCATGCAAGTGTGTGTGCATGTATATGCATATGCGTGTGTGTGTGTGTGTGTGTGTGATGAATGTGTCCCTATTCCTATTTGGACATTGTCTTGAGAAAAGAACTGCAGCTCTATGGGTTATGTCATGTTTCCCAGTCTGGGCTATATTGCTTCTTTCTTGATGAATACTTAACTCTTTTTAAGCAGAAGGTAAGATGCATATATTGTTGTTCAAAGGTAGCTCAGTGGTGAATGACATGCTAATGAACAAATTGCCTCATTAACAAATGTTGAAAGATTTTTCAGCCCTGAATTGTAACCGCCCATTGGCACCTGAACTGCAAACGAGTTCTCGCTTATGGTGAAGTAAACCCTTTGAGGAGTCATTTAGAGAGCAGTGCGGATGGAAGGGACAGGCTCACAGCGACTGCTGATGGTCCCAGGCATCCGCAGGATTACCTAGATATATGGGCCTAGAGCTTTCTTATAGTCAGAATGAGAGCACAGTGGACGGCAATCATGAGACTCTGGCAGGGGTCCTTTCCCTCTTGCTCATCCAAATCACGAGGCTATGAAGATAAAAAGAAGAGCCCCTGCTGGTAAGGAAGGCTCCAGGTTAGATGGAAGAGAGAAGGCTGTGGATTTCAGCTGCAGTGAATGCCAGCACTTAGTGAGGCTGATCCAGGGCTAACTGAAACCACAGAAAACACATCTCTCCAGAACCACAAACAAAAGAAGCTTTATCCCCCCCACACACACACCACACCACCACCACCACCACCTCAGCAATGTGCACACAGACATACTGACACACAGCCTCCTCTAGGAATCTGATCAGGACTTCAAGAAATAATCTCAGTGGCCTCCACTTACCTCTGATGTATCAGGAGTTTGACATACCTTGCTTGCTTATTGCATCCCAATGACAACAGAGGAAAATAATTCTCATTTTGCTGATAGGGAATCTTAAATTCAAGGCAAAACTCAAACACCTGGAGAGCTAGCAAGTGGCAATGGAACCAAGCTTATATGGCTTCAAACTATTAGCCTCTCCATACTGGCTGCCATATCCAAGGATGCTTTTCATTTGGCCAGAGACATGAATAATTACTAAGCAATATCTGCTCCCCATGTCTACATCTGGCTCAATAGATCAATCAAACTAAAAGAAGATTAAAACTAAGAAAAAGTTTGATAGAAGCCACGGGAATGGAGATTCTCCTAAAATAATGTCTTGGAACCCAATACTCCCACGCTATTTCTGTAACTAGTTCTCCGGCTCCTTATTGACTCTAGTTTCCATTTGCTGGGGTTACACTTCATTACGCAGAATTCTCTGGAAATAAAAACATCTCACATCAAAGTCGAACTTGTTGTCTGACCTATTTTTGATGATCGTCGGAAACAATGAGATGTCTGTGAGCGGCCTTCTCCTTCGTGCACCAGCTTTGTGATTGCTAACCCACCCTCCCATCTTCCGTAATTGTTTACACCGCAGGGCAATTACTACATTTCGGGAACCGCACAACTTTCAAAAGGAATTTCCATGCAGAGTTACAAAAACTGAATGCCGCATTTCTGAGCAAAAGAACCCTTCCTTGGGGGCATTGTGGATTCGTCTTTGCACGCTAATGGGTAAGGGTGGAGATGATTTTCTTTAGCAGTCCCACAATGAACTGAAAATTCCCCCACGTAATTATGGCTTTGAAACCCGTCCTTTGGTGCCTGTCTCTGGATAAGCTCTATCCGCTGCGCTTGCCCTTAAGCTCGGCTGTTGCTCATTTAGCCACTTAGCTGACAATCGCTCTGTCTTTGTAGAACTATAAATCAGAAAGAATCTGATCCGAAACCTGTCTGTGATTTGCCTAAAACCCTGCCAACCATGAACACCCCAACCCTGCCCTACCAGCACTACACACGCCCATGAGTTACATGACCCCAAATCTCCTGGGTTCTGTAACGACATGGTGAAAACTGAGGAGGTTTAGGCTTTTTTAAATGAATTAATAACTCCCAGTATTGGATCAAAGTAGAATGTTGAGGATTTTCTTTTTATTAAACTCCTAATAAAGCCGAAGTGCCAAAGATGTGTGCCATTGACTGTAATATGTATTTGATTCAAGGGAAAAGAAAGGGGGCCTCTAACACCATGTCCCTGCTTCCCTAAAGAAAAACGATGGAATTAGGGACGGGAGGAACTGGGCAATAATCACCCCCAGAGAATTCCAGCATTCTAATGAAGCAATTCAAATTAGAGCTATTGAAGGCATCTCCAAGCTTTAAATTAACCAAGGAGCCTGAAAGTCTTTACTGTCTGGCAACAAACAACATTGGATCTGCCAGAACTTTCTTGGCTGTACAGTTAGGCTTGCAGCTCCTTCATGAGAAAGCAGTTGAGAAAGTAATCTAAGGTCATGTCAGAAAATGCCCTCTGTAAACCCCTATGTTGCATAGCTGGGCAGCTGACCCTTCTTTTCTTGCTCCTTGATCTTTTTTTTTTGCTTTCTGTTCCTTCTGTTTCTACTTCTGTTTATTCCCTCTGCCTGCCAACTCTTTCTGCTGCCTGACTATTGGCCATTCAGTTATTTATTAGACCAATCAGATGTTTTAGACAGTCAAAGTAACCCAGCTACAAAGTAACAGACAAACGCAGCATGAAAGAATGCAACACATCTTTGCATTGTTAAACCAATGTTCCAGAGAATGAACGAATGTAGCACATTTTCAAATAATACTCTCCAAGACGTGTGCATTCCGATCGCCATGCTCAGGTCACCAGCTACCTCTAAGTTCCCTCCATAGGACTGAACCATCTCAGTCTCCATCTTGCTCAATCCTCCTTTCCTACTTACAAAGTGGGTCCCTCTGATTTTCCTGAAATATTCCTTTCAGTTGCATCCTTGACACCTCCCCTTTTTTTCCTCTACTCTCACAGGCTCATCGCCTCTGGTCCCATTACCACCCTGGGCCTGTATTAGAAACACTCTTCATCAGCCCAGTTGTCCAAACTCTCCTCTCCTCTTCCTCAGGCCTTCCTACACGATTGCTTTCCACTGAGTACTGTTAAATATCTTCATAAGCAATCACTCCAGCTTTATAAGGATCTCTAAACACCAGACGTCTTGCCAAGAGGAAAGATTTTGCTACAGACTAACATAACTGTCTGATGAGTTATTCAGCTTGGGTTACTTTGCTGGAAGCCATGAGAAATCCCTCCTTCCCCCCAAGCTGCATGCATTAATAATGGGAAGTCATGCTTTCATAGTTCTGAAACTAGAAAGCCAAGATTAAGGAATTGACAGTGTTGGTGCCTCATAAACCTCTTCCCTTTTTAAAAAATATGGCTGTTTGATTCCCTGTCTTTAGTTGGTCTTCTTTTCATGTGCAGCTGTGTCCTCACAGCCTTCTCTTGTAGGAATGATGAGGGAAGCTCAACCAATCACATTTGGTTAGGGTGTGGCCACCTGTTGGGCACCAGGTGTTGACATATTTGGTCGGTACCATAAATAACCAGACCAGCTCAAGAACAACAGATATAATTTAATAATTAAAATGGGGGGAACTCACACTACAAGAGTGAAAGGTCCAAAATCCAAAATGGTCCGGCGAGCACTGCATAGAGAGAGCGCGTGCGTGCTTGCCTGCCTACCTTCCCGGTTTTTCTACCTGGGCTACAGGCGGCCACACCCTAACCAAATGTGATTGGTTGAGCTTCCCCATCATAGGAACACCAGTTGCGTTGGGTTAGGATTAACCTAACCTAAATTACATTTCATTTTTAAAGGATCCATCTCCAAACACAGTCACAAAGCTCCAATTAATCAAATTGGGGAGGTACATCTAATTCAATCCATAACAAATCAGAAACTCAACTTGTTGCTTTTAAGTTTATTTATTCTTAAATTCATATGCATATATATATATATATATATGGATGTGTGTGTATACCAATGACCATATCTTCATTTGAATAAATAATGGTAATCTCAACTTGTCCAAATTGATCTTGATACTCTATCCCACCCCCACATACTCCTGTTCTTTCATATTCTTGAAATTCTTATATTCAGCCAATCTTCAAATAATATCTGCTCCTATATGGTGCTCTCTATTGTCCTATAGCCATTAATGTTTTAAACATTTATATGTTCATTCCCTGTCTCCCACAATAATGAAAGCAGAGCAAGTATTTTATTCTGTTCAATGCCTTTTAGCTAGAATTTTAAATAGTTATTTAGTAACTAGTTGCTGAATAAATACACACACACACACACACACACACACATATATATATAATTACTACAAATACATTAGATACATTTGTTATTGTCTTCTTTTAAGAGATGAGGAAATGAAACTCAAGGAAAATAATTGATTTGCTTTAGATCATAGAGCTGGTAAGGAGCAGGGGTTATGGTTTGAACCCAGTCATCAGGATCCAGAACCATAAGCAGTAGCATTCTAGGATGAGAAATGTTTTTCCTAAGGGTGCATAAAATATATTGGAACACATGGGAGAGATCCTTTACTTAGGGCCTATAAATGAAGACCATAAAGAAGGTACTTAAGTCAGGGCTGAGTCAATTTCACAGGTTTGGGTAAGAAAGTACAAACCTAAATAAGATTTGTACTCAGTAATTAGATGAATTCATGGGTGGATGGATGAACAAGTGCACTGCTATTATACTATTTAAACCTAGAGCTATCAGAGTACACTCTCATGAAAGAGAATTTTGGCAAATGAAAAGAGAAGGAAGAATTATTGACAACGATACAATCAAGCAAGTGCAGTCCTTAGGTCTATAATGAAGGATTAACCATTCCGAAGCATATTATAGGACAAAGGTTGGTTAACAAGGTCCCAATCATAATTAAGATCCATTTCCACCTCCATTAGTGCATTAGGAAGAGTGCTTCAGACCTCTGAGGGTCTAAGGAGGATTGCATCTGTAGTGGAGGAAATCAGAATCCAAGTCCTTTACACCCCAAGCAGGAAAACAACAGAAATATTAAACCACATACATAAAGGTGTTCATAAAACCCGGTTGTTTCAATGTAAACAATTGATAATTCTTATTCCACCAGAAATCCCATATTAGTATTTATAGTACTAATTTGGCAATAAAAATCTAGGTCTGCTATTGAGAGCTACATTGTTTTGCCAGGTTATAACAAAAATGGCATCTAATCCATTTCTCAAGAGTCTTCCTTCCCTTCTGAAATCTCCTTGGTTGGGCCTTCACTGTCTACATTTCTATAGTCATTTTAGGCTACCACTGTTTTAATTTCCCTTTTTCTCCTAAGATAAAACTCTCCAAGCAAGACAAGTTGAGGGAAAGAAAACACTTATTGCCATTTATAGCCCATTCTAGAGAGATGTAATGGCAGTAACTCAAGCCCTTCTACCCTTCCCTAGGTTCTTAAACTTTCAAACTTAAACTAGAGTTATACCATCACTGCCTTTGGTTCCTGAGACCGACAGCCTTAAACTGAGCCATGCCACCTAATTCCCTAAGTCTATAGCTTCTTCAACCTATGGATAGCTTGTTATGGAACTTCTTAGGTTCCATTTTCACATGAGCCAACCTTTCAATAAAGATGGCCTACACATATGGAATATTCTCTATAAGCAAAATGTTTATTCATATGTATAGATACATATCTACTTCAGTGACATGTATAAATGTAGTGAGCATACATGCACACACATACATGTGTTTCTCAAGAGGCACATGCTGAATATCGACAGCTTAAATTTCTGCAAGAGTAAATTATTTTTTAAACATCCCAATAGATTATTTAAGAGAATTTCTGAACTCCCTTAATACTCCTTTTTCTCAATACATTTTTCTCAATCATTATTACACAGTCAATAATGCAAATATTGTAACACCCACTTGGATTAAATGCTGGATCTGCCAAAGGAGCCTTTAAATTGCCAAATATAAAACACTCTTAATGACCTCAGTCAGATTCAAAGGCACAGTCTTTAAACTATGTCAAGCAGTGTGTTGGATCCTCATTCTAGAAAGCTCATATAAAACACTCCTTATTGACCTCAGTCAGATTCAAAGGCACAGTCTTTAAACTACGTCAGGCAGTGTGTTGGAGCCGCATTCTAGAAAGCTCACATTTGCCAGAAAGACATCTCCATCCCTGGAATTAAGTGAGCTATGCACACTGGTTGACTCACAAACACCTTCAAACTTGCTGTGTGGATGCTATAATTGTACAAGTGCTGCACACCGATTAGGCACAAGTATGTATTCACACCTATATTACAACTAATCTTGTACACTAACACCCATTTGAGTATGGAATTTAATGTCCTGGTGCTAGGAAATCTTGATGGTTTCCAGTACCCACCTGACCCCATCCTTCAAGTTCTTCCATGTGGTTGGCATGTGTACCTGTTTTTTACCTTTGCACGCAGTCAGTACATAGAAAGACAACTTGCTTAAACCACTACCTTAGCCCCCACAATTTATAGGGCCTATGGAAATAAAACAGTGCTCTAAGAAGAAGGGGTCCCAGTAGGTATAAGCTACACACAGTTTAGGTAAGAGCCACAAGGATGTCTGGCAGTGGGAACACGTTTCCCAGGAAAGGCATCTCATCACAGACTTAAAGCTTCGTCACAAGGCTGCCCATCAGGAAAGAGCAATATCCTGGAAAGGGGACACTATAAACATGCAAGTCCTTTAGAGTCCCATCAAATCCAAGCTAGCACTTTGGGCTTCTCTCAGGAAAAAAGCCCTGAGACCAAAAAGAAAAACCCAAAGCCCTTCATCTTTTAATAGGGCTTATTCATTATTTCTCATTTTTATCAAATGGCTTTCTAAAAAACTTTTTAAGAAATAATATTGCAGGGCCCTCAAATTGACAATCTCTGAAAAGTCTTTATCTGTGTCCAAGTCAAAGGTGAGTGCAGATGGAAGTTTCTGGTTATTTTTCAATTTCTACTCTTTTAAAAGGCCATGTGACTTAAAGTGACTCTTTTCACATAGCAAGAAAATGGAAAGTCCTGAATGATGAGAGGAGATGATAATAATCATAATTATGATAAAAGCACCATCAGTGTACTTGCCCAGAAGATACTTTCTATAACACCCAAGAGCTTGGCACAAGAAAGAGAGAGAGAGAGAAATTGCTCTTATTCTCCTAGTGTTCAGGCATTTGAAGCCAGTCATGTGTCAAGGAGAGAGAATAGCATGGTAGCAGATGTCAGACTCAAAAGCAGTACTTTCCTCCTTTGCCTTAAAAATAAGAAGGGTTTACATGAATACTTGCATCAACCAGAAACAACGGACACGTTTGTCTCTGATCCATAGGCTGGTACTGTGCATTTCCAAGATGTGCAGTTTTTTTTTCCTAATTCAGATGCCTATTTCCTGGAATTTGAGTTAAGCTTCAGAGCTTAACATGGTCAGAATGTAATGCAGCATGTTTTATGATTCATGGCTCATGATATAAAAAGGTAATTTACCATTTATATGTAAGCAATTACAACAGAATCATTAAAGGAAATAATTCCTTACAGGACCTAAATCCTTCTGAAAGGCTGCCAATGTGTCGAGGCCATCTGAGGTACTTAAAACCTTGGATGTAGCCTGAAATCAGTACTATTAATAGGACCAAACAGTGTCTCTAGCCAAGGAAACCTTATTAATATTGTAGTTTACTAAGAAGAAATTAAACAGGTTTACTGGCTGGAAATGAAAAGCTCTAGCCATTTCCCCCAGTGAATACAAGCTAGAATTCTCCACAGTGTGAACTAGAATTTCATATTCAAAGCAGGCTAAACCGTGTGCAGGAAGAAAGCTAAGAATACTAGCATGGACTTTCAACCGAAAACAAGAAGCACCATCCTCTCAGTCATCCCCTAAAGCTGAGTGCTGGCTAGCCTTGGCCGTAGCACAATTGAGATGACTTCTTGATGTCCAGATCTGGAGCATGAGAAACCAATAAAGACAAACAAGAACTGTCTGAAAAGGGGAAAATCAGAGATAAGATCCGTAAGCTCAGGAGGAGGAAAATAATATTCGGTGACTTTCTTAACAGGCGAATAGTAGCATGCGTGAGGCAACAGAAGGAAAAAGAATGAAGCTTGGAAGAGCAAGTGATACTCAAGAGTCCTAGAGAGTCTTTTGTATCCCACAAAAGAGGAACAGGCATGTTGGGAGCAGAGAAGAGGGAGTGGATCCTATAGCCTTTTTCCGGGGTTTCTGCAGGAGAGGCAAGGCAGTGCCAATAGTCGGGAGTAAGTCAAATGCTGTCAGACTTTTATTATAGTGTCTACTTGTATGTCCCTTGGTCCTTGAATCATTTAAGACTGGAAATATTGACTTGATGTTTGAGACTCAGCTAAGAAAGTGCCAGAAATAAGAATGGTGACTGACTTTTCTCTTTGATTATTTTCTTAGTATGTCTGTGGCATTATAATATAAAGTCATAAACTAAGGAACATCAAAAAATGAAGATATAATTCTTGCAACTTAGGAACCTTGGAGGTCTAAGACGAAGACATTAGCATTTGGTGAGGGATTTTAGGTTAGACTTCACATAGAAGAAGATATAAAGACTTGAGAGTGCAATGTTATGTGCCCACATAAAAGAAAATAAAAAATAAGAGAAAATACTTCAATAAAATTATGGAATGGGCCCTGTCTTAGTTCGTTGTTGACAGAAGTTTCTATACTGCCCAGTCCCACAGCCATTCAGTCCCAAAGAAACACAGAAACTATACTAATTACAACACTGTCTGGCCAAC
This sequence comes from Microtus pennsylvanicus, assembly GCF_037038515.1. Taxonomy (NCBI): domain Eukaryota; kingdom Metazoa; phylum Chordata; class Mammalia; order Rodentia; family Cricetidae; genus Microtus; species Microtus pennsylvanicus. The sequence goes on along the minus strand of NC_134587.1, from coordinate 27,464,766 downwards.
AGCTCTGGTGTATTCCTACACAACACTTACATCTTAAAAATCCATTTCTATAGTTTTATATTTTACCACGAGTCTCGTGGTTTGTTACCTCACATCTTGCTTCTTGGGTGGCTACATGCTGTCTGCCTGACTGCCTTTTTTCTCCTTGCAGTCAGTTTAGTTTTCCTGCCTACCTATATTCTGTCTTGTCATAGACCAAATAAACCTTCTTTATTAACCAAAAGTAATAAAACATATTCACAGCATACAGAGAGGAATCCAACACCAGTCAGTGTTCAGTGTTCTATTGCTATGAAGAGACACTATGGCCACTGCAACTCTTTGAGAAAGAAGCAAAAAGTGGAAAGTGGAAAAAAGAAAAGATATTGAACCAACAGTGCTAGCATAATTGGATATCAACATGAAGAATGAAAATAGATCCATATCTATCACCATGAACAAAACTCAAGTCCAAATGGATCAAAGACCTCGACATAAAGCCAGCTACACTGAACCTCATAGCAAAGAAAGTAGGAAGTACACTTGAATGCATTGGCACAGGAGAACACTTCCTAAATATAACCCCAGTAACACAGACAATGAGAGAAACAATTAATAAATGGGACCTCCTAAAACTGAAAAGCTTCTATGAAGCAAAGAACAAGGTCAACAAGACAAAATGGCAGCCTACAGAATGGGAAATGATCTTCACCAACCCCATATCAGACAGATGGTTGATCTCCAAAATATACAAAGAACTTAAGAAATTGGTCATCAAAAGAACAAATAATCCAACAAAACAAAATGGAGCACAGACCTAAACAGAGAACTCTCAACAGAAGAATCTAAAATGACAGAAAGACACTTAAGGAAATGTTCAACATCCTTAGTCATCAGAGAAATGCAAATCAAAACAACTCTGAGATTCCATCTTACACCTGTAAGAATGGCCAAGATCAAAAGCATTAATGACAGCTTATGCTAGAGTGGATGTGGGGTAAAGGGAACACTCCTGAATTGCTGGTGGGAGTGCAAATTTGTCCAGCCCCTTTGGATATCAATTTCTCAGAAAGCTAAGAAACAATCTTTTTCAAGACTCAGCAATACCACTTTTGGGTATATACCCAAAGGATACTCAGTTGTACCACAAGGACATGTGTTCAACTATGTTCATATCAAACTATTGTTTGTCATAGCCGGAACCTGGAAACAACCTAAATGTCCCTCAACTGATGAATGAATAAGAAAAATATGGTACATTTACACAATGGAGTACTGCATAGCAGAAAAAAATAATGACATCTTGAAATTTACAGGCAAATGGATGGGTCTAGAAAACGTCATATTGAGTGAGGTACCCCAGATCCAGAAATACAATTATCATATGTAATCACTCATAAGTGGCTTTTAGACATAAAACAAAGAAAACCAGCCCACAAAGCACAATCCCAGAGAACCTAGACAACAATGAGGATCCTAAGAGAGACATACATGCATCTAATCTACATGGGAAGTAGAAAAGGACAAGATCCCCTGAGTAAATTGGGAGCATGGGGACCATGGGAGAGGGTTAAAGGGGAGGGGAGAGGAAAGACGGAGTGTTGTGGAGGGATCACTTGTTTGTTTCCTGGCCACCTGGCAGCTCAGACCTGAAATAATCACTTAGAAACTGTATTAATTAAATTATTGCTTGGTCAATTACTTAAGCGTATTGCTAGCTAGCTCTTACATCTAAAATTAAACTATCTCCATTATTTTATATTTTACCACATGGCTGGTAGCCTACCAGCGAGGTTCTGTCATCTGTTTCTGGGGCAGGGCTACATGGCTTCTCTCTGATTCTGGCTCCTTTCTCCCAGCATTCATTCTAGTCCCCCCTACACACACCTACCTAAATTCTGCCCTATCAACAAACAGGCCAAGGCAATCTCTTTATTCACCAATGGTATTCACAGCATACAGAGGAAAATCTCACATCAAAGGGGAACAGAGAAAAATGTATAGGTCAATAAAATCAATTTTAAAAAAATGCAGTTCAAGCCTGAGTTCAAAGCTACCTCTTGGAGAGCTCCTCACTCTTGGGAAAACTTTTCTGTATATAAACGTGTATATTGGCTGAACTTACATTAGCTTTTTCTTTCATCGGCGTATCTTTTTTTTAGAGGGCATTGGTTTCTAGATTAAAAAAGAAAAAAGAAAAAGAGAAAAACAAGGAGAGGATCATCCTTTTTCTTCCTCATGGCACATTCAAACAGGTCCTTTTTATGTCAATTGGTTATTAGCTCATCCTGTTCCACTCTTAGATACTGAAAAGAGTCTTTGTTTTTTCTCTTTGTTTTTAATTAATCAGGCATTTTAATTACATGGTGTGTTCTAACCACTGCAATATACAATGGAATGAAAAACTTATGTTTCTACTCTCTAGGAACTTACAGTCATGAGTCAGATAAGCTTAAGTACTCGATTAGCAACCTGTACTCCACTTGACTTGGCCATTCACACACCCATCTACGAACAACGCACATAGAAACCTATTGAGAATTCTAGAGGCTACCACATCCATATCAGACTATGTGCACCTACTTTTAAAAATGAAAGTAAGTTATCCTCTTTTGATACTCTCTTTGATACTGCCCCATTTTTAGTTAGCCGCATGCTGGAATACAATTGAGAACGATGGGCCATGGCCTGATCAAACCTGGACTGATACTGGATGAATGTGCAATAAAGCAGAATGGTACCTTCATGGGAACTTTTAGGGAGAATTCCCTCTTACCATCACAGTGCCTATGCATAGCTGGGCATGCATAAGATTAAATAAAAGTACATAGAAAAGAGATACTAAATGGACCTGGGCAGTGTCCATTTAGACAGAGTCCATTTATTTCTAGAGTCAAAGCTTGTCTCCAGACAAGTATTATGAAAACTAAAATGTGATTGTTTCACTATATGACAAAACACAAGCAATGAGAAAAAGTCTGTGTAACCTAAGCTTGTCAATCAAGATAAAGAAACAGCCAGAGTTGCTTCGGTGTCGTGGTGCGGATAGTCACGTTTCGTGCGTGGTCACTCAGCAAAGATGCCTGAGGAAACCTAGACCCAGGACCAACCAATGGAGGAGGAAGAGGTTGAGACTTTTGCCTTTCAGGCAGAAATTGCACAGTTGATGTCTTTGATCATCAACATGTTCTATTCGAACAAAGAGATCTTTCTGAGGGAGCTCATTTCCAATTCATCAGATGCTCTGGACAAGATCCGATACGAGAGTCTAACAGACTCTAGCAAACTAGACTCTGGGAAGGAGCTGCACATTAATCTCATTCCCGACAAACAAGATCGAAACCTCACCATTGTGGATACTGGAATTGGAATGACCAAGGCTGACTTGATCAATAACCTTGGTACCATTGCCAAGTCTGGCACCAAAGTCTTTATGGAGGCTTTGCAGGCTGGTGCAGATATTTCTATGATTGGCCAGTTTGGTGTTGGTTTTTACTCTGCGTATTTGGTTGCTGAGAAAGTGACCATGATCACCAAACACAATGACAACGAGCAGTACGCCTGGGAATCCTCAGCCGGGGGATCCTTCACAGTGAAGGGAGCCAATGGGTCGTGAAACAAAGGTCATCTTACACCTGAAAGAAGACCAAACTGAGTACTTGGAGGAAAGGAGAATAAAAGAGATTGTGAAGAAACATTCTCAGTTTATTGGCTATCCCATTACTCTCTTCATGGAGAAGGAATGTGATAAAGAAGTCCGTGATGATGAAGCTGAAGAAAAAGAAGATAAAGAGGAAGAGAAGGAAAAAGAAGAATAGGAGTCTGATGACAAGCCTGAAACAGAAGATGTCGGTTCCAATGAAGAAGAGGAAGAAAAGAAGGATGGTGACAAGAAGAAGAAGAAGAAGAAGAAGAAAAAGAAGAAGAAGAAGAAGAAGAAGAAGAAGAAGAAGAAGAAGAAGAAGAAGAAGAAGAAGAAGAAGAAGAAGAAGAAGAAGAAAGGAAAAGTACATCTATCAGGAAGAGCTCAACAAAACAAAGCCTATTAGGACCAGAAATCCTGATGACATTACTAATGAAGAATATGGAGAGTTCTACAAGAGCTTAACCAACGATTGGGAAGAACATTAGGCAATAAAGCATTTTTCTGTTGAAGGACAATTGGAATTCCAAGCCCTCCTTTTTGTCCCAAGACGTGCTCCTTTTGATCTGTTTGAAAACAGAAAGAAAAAGAACAACATCAAGCTGTATGTGCGCAGAGTTTTCATCATGGATAACTGTGAAGAGTTAATTCCTGAGTGTCTGAATTTCGTTAGAGGAGTGGTGGATTCTGAGGCTCTTCCTCTAAACAGCTCCCGTGAAATGTTGCAGCAAAGCAAAATTTTGAAAGTTATCAGAAAGAATTTGGTCAAGAAATGCTTAGAACTATTCACTGAGCTGGCAGAAGATAAAGAGAATGACAAAAAGTTTTATGAGCAGTTCTCAAAAAATATAAAGCTTGGAATTAATGAAGACTCTCAAAATCGGAAGAAGCTTTCAGAGCTGTTGTGATACTACACATCTGCCTCTGGAGATGAGATGGTTTCTCTCAAAGATTATTGCACCCAAATGAAGGAAAACCAGAAGCACATCTACTTTATTAGATGAGGTGAGACCAAGGACCAAGTTGCTAATTCGGCTTTTGTGGGATGCCTCCGAAAGCATGGCTTAGAAGTAATCTATATGACTGAGCCCATTGATAAATATTGTGTGCAACAACTGAAGGAATTTGAAGGCAAGACCTTGGGGTCAGTTACCAAAGAAGGACTGGAGCTTCCAGAAGATGAAGAGGAGAAAAAGAAGCAAGAAGAAAAAAAGACAAAATTTGAAAAACTCTGCAAAATTATGAAAGCTATTTTGGAGAAAAAGGTTGAAAACGTGGTTGTATCAACCCGATTGGTGACATCCCCATGCTCTATTGTCACAAGCACATGTGGGTGGACAGCAAACATGGAAAGAATCATGAAAGCTCAAGCCCTCAGAGACAGCTCAACGATGGGTTACATGGCAGCAAAGAAGCACCTGGAGATAAACCCTGATCACTCCATTATTGAAACCCTCCGGCAAAAGGCAGAGGCCGACAAGAACGACAAATCTGTGAAGGATCTGGTCATCTTGCTGTACGAAACTGCACTCCTGTCTTCTGGCTTCAGTCTGGAAGACCCCCACACACACGCTAACAGGATCTACAGGATGATCAAGCTTGGTCGAGGTATTGATGAAGATGATCCTACTGTGGATGATACCAGCGCTGCTGTAACTGAAGAAATGCCACCCCTGGAAGGAGATGACGACACTTCACGCATGGAAGAAGTAGACTAAACTTCACCAGAACTCTGTTTGATGCTTACTATCATTCCTTCTGATAATATATTTCCCAGGATTTTTGTTTTTTTTTTCTTAACATTAAGACATCTGTGTGGCATGAAAACTAAGGGGAAGATAAAATTTCTTTCTACTTGTGTGATACTGTGATACTATAGGTTTGATTCAGGAGATTGGTAGAACGTTTGTTGTAAGATGTAATGTAACCTATTAACTTTGTGGTCTGAAGTGTTTAGCTGTCGATCGAGCTGGATCCCTTATTAGACCAAATAATTTCACTTGGAAGTGTTCTGAGATAACTTCATGTTTAACAGAAAAAAATTAAGATGGCTTAAGTTTCATCTTAAAATTTTTCATCCCCTATAGTTCTGCATGTACTAGTCTTAGAAGTAAGTACACAAGCTAAAACAACAGGAATTCCCCATGTGGCTTGTACCAAGAACAAAATCCTAAGCTTCCCTAGGTCTTGTAACTGAGCAAGGCTTGTGAGTGGAAATACAGTGTCCAATCACATTCTGCTTTAAAAGGTAAATACAGATGAGAAAAAAGGTGTGAAAAAAAAAAGAAACAGCCAAACTACATTCCATAGCAACCTAACTCCTTCTCTACAATGTTATAAAGTGAAGTCTCAAATAAGAATTAGAGCCCTTGAGTCCCCTATCAATCTTGACAGTGTCTCTTTCTAATCTGTACTATTGTTTTACTTCAAATAAAGAACTTAATTTCCTCAGTATTTTTGCAAACCTATGTGAGCCTTTATTTTGGTTCTTTGCTTAAGAGACCAAGGATCTAGAAACATCTGCCTTAGACCCCATACCTGGTAATAACTGTCCTAGACTCTATCTCTGGTTACAGTCACAGTGAAGACAGAAGAAAATAAATAGATGTTTAAAATATGCCTAACAGCAAATAGAGCCAAAGTGAAGATAATTGTCATGCTACATGAATTGGGAAAGAGATGCTAAATGGATTCAAGCCAACTGAGAGTTTTTCTAGAGTCTAGGCTCATCTCCAGAAGGTCCCAGGAGACTAAATTGGAGGAACCTCCCTGGAAGGGTCCTGGGGATACAGAAAACTCTGGGTCCCATTTTGAGGTTCTAGGCTTCATTAATAGAAGAACTTACAAATGGATTTTAATGGAAGCACAAAGACTGAATTATGATTAAACAACTAAATTGAATATGATTAAACTATCATATTTTATCATAGTTTAAAAGAGAAAGCCCTAGGCAGGCAAGCTGAAAGTCCAACTGTTGTCCACAGGAGAGTGAAGGGGAGAAGCTGTCATGAAGGCCAGATACATGGTGGACAAGCCTCCATATGGCAGGGAAGGGGAAGTCAGAGAAAGCGTAAGGAATTCCAAAATATTGGGGGAGGGGAATCCAAAAGTGTTAAGGATGAAAAGTGATTTTAAAAGAGAGAGAGACAGAGACAGAGAGAGACAGAGAGAGAGAGACAGAGACAGAGACAGAGACAGAGTTAAACTTGACATACGACTCTACATGTCTGTGGTCTGTAAGTTTCTACATCAAGGGAAGAGGTTCTGGGAAGGGAAAGTACAGCATCTCATTAAAGTATTGAGTATTTTGCCTACCTCTTACCATGGCTTAAGGGGAGCCCACCTTTCTAGAATGTTGCTCAAGAAGAAAAGAAGTTGCAATGCAACAAGACAGAAAATTAAATGAGTTAATTCTAAAGTTCCAATGGGGTGGAAAGAATAAATATATTCCTTTACCTATATTTACTAAATGCCATATCCACTACCCCTGTAACAAAGGACAGCTTGATAAGAGAAAAGCACAGTTAACCAAAGCTTTATCTGTTAAGGACTCTTCAGAAATGAAGCGTTAAAGACCCCATTCCTTTTGCTGTGACTGTTGGAGAACTGATAGCAGATCGGAAGGGTGACTGGACCCAAGTCCATTGTCTCATATCACAGAAAAATGCCATAGCCTGTCTGCTCAAATTCTCCTGGTCTCTATGTGCAGCAGTCCATTCTCCTGAGTATAAGGTAGGACCCCTCTGGAATGAGGGCCTTGTGACCTGTTTTTAGACAAGGTAAGTCGTAGAATTTCTTTATGGCCTGTTCTTAAATACAGAGGTTAGCCTGGTTGGAGCAATTTCTGGTTTTTGTGGCTGATTTTGAAGGAGAATTGATATCAAGCAAGGACTTGATGCACAACGCACAAATATTTAGTACCAGGCTTTTGCAAAACTAAAAGACTTGATGGTCACGTGGCAAGAGCTGGGAGCTGGTAAAGAGTAAATCTGTTTGCCCAATGAGCTGACTTGAAGGGGGAGTTACTTGTCTGGATGCCGAGGGGCTTTGTAATTCTTTCCACTTGCCTAAATGCTCTTCGTGTCTCCAAACACAGCCCCCAGACTCCATGTTTTCATACTGTTCTTTAAGGTTAAGTCCTAAGGGGGACATTTGTAATGTCCCCTTCAAAAGTTATCAGGGCTCCAGCAGAATCACTACTTCCCTTGCTGCTCCTGATGTCACGCCCCTTCCGCTGTCAAGACTGTGATTCTCCCAAACCCGCTCCTTCTGCAGCTACCAACGTGCTGGCTGCTCCTTGGCTCTGCCACTTCTCTGTCACATTGCCCCAAACAGTCACACTCAGGGCCTCACCTTAGGAGCTCAGGTGATGCTATAGCTATAACTGCCACATCACTAACTTTAAGTCTGTTGGGAGCCGTGCAGCCTAGCTTTGGACCAATAGATGTGCGCTTGCCCAACTGGTCTCCAGATGAGGCAAAGCCCTCGGGGACATTCTTACTCTGCAAGGACCAGTGGACTTTGGGACAGCTCAGGACACTGCTGGTATCGCGTGTCCTGCATACTCTCTTCTCTCTCGTAATAGCGATCGTTCTTTTGGTGGTCTTTCATGTCGCTTTGTCAGTCACACATGAGACAGATGTGATCTTTCCTGGAAAAGCCATTTATCTCTCAAATATTTTCCCCTAAAATTCTTTGGGAGTTGATTCTTCTCAGATTCCTCGTCCCAGGATCCCGGCTGTGACTCCAGACCCTGGGAGCTGCCCTGATTGGGATTGACAGGATTGGAGGCAACTTACCCCAATTTCTGTAAATGTGCTTTGCTAAGTTTTGAACAAGATTGTTGTTCTTGGAAATGTGTGCGTATGTATATCACCTCTTAGTTTTGTAAAGGCAGGATGTACCTGGCTCGATACTTGGCAAAGCTAGCAAATTATAAGTATTGTTTTTGGTTTAAATATTTTGATGTGAAAGTTGGAAAAGAAACATATTTGACATATTTGCATTTGCTGGACATTAATGTTGAAGGGTTGGTTAAACATATTTGTTAGGATGGAAAAATACGATTTGTTTGGAAAGTATAAATATGGTTTAAGCTATTCGGGGCTGGCCACTTGTGAGAAACTCACCAGGTGGTCGGACAATTCATTTCTTCTCACCAACACCCCTTTGCTGTCTCAGGACCTGAACCCAGGCTGCAGTGGGACCACATCGTAAGTCATTGAGGATTCAGGGGCTGGTGCCAGTAGAAGGGCCATCTGTCTGGTTATTTAACAGTCCTTAGTTTATAGCAGCCAGGGAACCAGAGATGAGGCCAATAGCTGCCAATTAAATAATCCAACCTCCTCATTTCCAACATTTTGCAAACATCAGAAGGACAGCTTTAGAGGGAACTTGACTGTCCATACCATTCTTAAAGGCAATTAGCGGCACTTTGAACAATGCTCAGCTCGTACCCAGTGTCCTGGGAAGAGGTAGACACCCTCAGCTCTCACGATACTATGGAATATTGCTTTCTGAGCCTAATAACAGCAAACTGAAAGAATCTGGCAAAATAAAACAGAAAGACAAGTGTTCACTCCAGGTAGAAGTTAAGGATAAGAAATAAGGTCCTCAACCCCAGATGTTTTGCCTCTTGCTCCCTCCTGGGTCAAGACTGTTGACAGAGGGGGAAAGGTTGTGGCCAAGACAGCCCTGCACATTCTCTGGGTGTTGCTGGGAGCATTGAGCTCTGCCTTAGCGGAGATGCAGCTTCCATCAATTCTTCTTAGGGGACAAAAGGCCCCACTGCAGGGCATCTGTGAAAATCCTTTCTCCTCCTGATTTCCGGACAAAGGAATTTATACGCTCATACTTTCCCTTGAGCATTCTTCCCGGTAATGGAAACCCAAAGTATTCTTGTTGAAAGCATACTTCCCCAAGGCCACACACATCCAGCTGGCAACGCAGGGCTCCTGCCCACCCCTTTGGCCCACCATCCCCAAGATGCCTTCTCTAAACAAATTACAACTGGAGAAAGAAAGTACGGTGCCAGGGCAGCAGAGCCTCCCGGTGTAAATATTACAAGCTGTTTTGCTTGTGTGTATCTGCCCCAAATTAGATAGACTTCTGAATGGAATACCACAGATGCCTTTGAAGTTATTGCCATAGAGAGTTCTGCACCCAAGGGGCCTTTTCCTTGTTTACATAGCTTGTTATGGTCTCCTGGAGAGACTGAGGGAAGTCGGCTAACCACCCTGGTTTGCATTAGAGAACGGCTGGAGCAGATGAAAAGACTTTGTCCACTGAGTCATACCGCCTGTGTTTTACCACCAGGGCAAATTGGGCAAAGAGCAAATCAAGTTAATCCGATGGAGCCTTGAGTTATGTATGCGGGGATCATTACAGCAGATAATTCCATGTTTCTGGGAAGATTCAGCTTGGCAGAGGACTAAATGACCCCTTAGCCTATGCTCAACATGTGATTTGAGAAGGCCCTCATCACATTTTTTTTCTCTCTTTTTTTGCTTACTCTCTTGTAGGCATCTTCTAATGTCTATTTCCTTGATGGACAGTTTTCTTCATTTAGCATACTGTGAGCCTTCCATGTAGAGGACTTTGAAAGAGAAAGAAAATCAACATGCTGTTGAGGGACCAGCATTTTCAGGTTGCATTAATCAGAAAATGAAGTTAGAAATTAGAAAGTTCTCTAAACTGAAGGTGCACAGTATGTTAAAATGGAAGAAGGAAGGGAAGTCAAAAGAACATTGCACAGGCCACACGAAACTGTCTAGAGGTGACATTGTGTTTAACGACTCAGAGGCAGAGTCCGCAGACGCAGAGCAGACAGTCTGGAGAGAAAACAATGTGACATATGTGCAGGTGAAGCCAAATGGATTTTGGACATATGTTAGCTGCTGAGCTAGACAGGCACATTTAGCGAGAAAGTTCTGCATCGTATAGGCTAAGATTAGGCCTTATGTCTCGGGTAAGAATGTGTGGAAGGCATTGGACACACAGCCACTCTGACTCCAATATTTTAGGCACTCTAGTACACTTGGCTCATGAACCATACTCATGAGCTTATGTCACGGTCTTTATGGCCCTGAAACGGAATGTGCTCTGGAGACGGCCTGCCACTAAAGAACTTTCTGTATAGAAAGTTCTAGGCTCCTCTAATAAGCCTCCTCCGCAACATTTAACATGACCATAACAAATAGAACATTCTCTACTTGGATACAAAGTCCTCAAAGCTCCAGGTGTGTTTGTTTAGCCCAGAAGGCTGCTTTGAGCATCAATTTTTAACAATCCATTACATATACTTCACTTAAAAGTTTTGTCAAAGTTGACAAGAGACGTGTCCTTAGCATTCTCTCTCCTATCATTTGTCTACAAGCTACCTGCAAAAGTCAGGGAAAATGGCGAGCACTGTGTGGAAGTCTAGATGGAACCAATTAAGACCACAATGGGTTAGCAATTTATTTTGTCATAAAAATTCAACTAGAGATTCTATCTTCCTTAAGACTTCATCTTTGAGCAGACAAGCTTTCTTAAAAATAGGCTGTGAGCTTGGGGTTTTGCTTTTAATTGACTACATTGCTGTTTTCAAACAAGATGATGGCTCCTTCCTGTAGAATTAGTTCGTTAGATGACCTTGTCTCAAATTTCATGTTTGCTTGTCTGGGTTTGGGGTGACCTGGTTTGTTTGTCGTTTTGTATTTTTCAATTCTTAAGGTTAAATCTATGGTCTCTGTATGCTAAGAAAGCTCTCTACCACTGAAGGACATCCCTAGTTCTTTTTTGACTTTTTCTTTCCAGAAGGATCTTACCTAGCTTCCCAGGCTCTCCTTGAAAACAACAGGTTTTGAACTTACAATCTCCCTGCTGATGAGAACAGAAGACAGAAACTAGCCAATGGGATTGGGACTCCCAAAACAGAAACTTTGGAGATGGTCTTGCTGGAGTTAGGAATACCGGCAGAGAGTTCTGCTTCCTGTTCTTTGTCCCCTCCTGTGATGCCTATAAGGCTGAAGATTCTGGATGCCTATAAGGCTGAAGCTAAGAGGAGGCTGGATACCTGGTTTGGCCAACTGAATATGGGAACCCACAGAAGTGGATCGGTTCCACCCTAACTAAAGGTCAGAGAGTTCAGACCTATTCTTACTCCTTGAAAGTTATATGATGGGAGGTTTGACCCAAGGTATACCTATTAACAGGATGTTTTGACACAGGATGTGGTTACTTGATGTTTTGGGTATTAAGAAGGTAATTACTTCGTTTGTTCTTTGTATCTTGGAAAAGAAGCCTCTTGCCTTCCCCCTCCTTTCTGGAGCGGGGTATATAAAGGCTATGAGAAACAAACACCAGGCTAATCATGGTGTTCACTGGATGTCCGCCCGACTGTGTCTGTTGTCTCTTGTCTACTTTCTCAGTCCTCACTCTTCCCCCAACGCAGACAAACATGTCAGGCCAGACCCGACAACTGAACTGACCGGCTAGCGTATCCTCACTCTCCTCCCAGGACCTCACTGCACTTTCTGTCATGAGATTTAAAAAGGCCCCATAATGGCAGCTCCAGTTCCTGAGACTCCCCCTTCTGATACACAGAAGTCCTACTCTCCCTTCCAGCCCTCCCTCCCTCCCTCTCTCTCCCTCCCTCCCTCCTTCTTTCCCTCCCTCCCGCCTTCTCTCTTTCTCTCCCTCCTACATAGTCTCCCACTTAGAGATGCAATAAAACTCTCTAAAACTCACACTCTATGGTCCCTGAAGTTCATTCTTCATATTTATGACAAAAAAAAATTAAAAAAAAAACGAAATAAAAAAGAACCCACTGACTTGGAGCAGTTTTGGTGGCTATTGAGTTTCCCCTGAGCTCTGCTCCCCACGCTAAAAAAAAAAAAAAGGCTCCATCAATCTCATAGACACCCACCCCTATAGTCCCTTCTGATAGCACAGCCTAACCTCTTTTGTATCTGGGATTACAGGCCTGCATTGATGGGGAATCTTTGCCAACCAATTCTCTTTAAGAGGTAGGACCAAGTTAGGGTGTGGATTTCGGGTATCTGGAGAAAAAAAAGCCCAGGTGCTCTCTCTGTGTGGTTCCCTAGTAACACAGCAGAGTTTGGACTTCTCGTTCCTGTTTTGTGAGTTTTCCCTTATAATAAATAAAAATATAATTGTTTTATCTTTTAGCTAGCCTGGTTATTTCCCGAATCAAGCTAACTTCTACACTATACCACCAGGCCTGGCTGGTTTTTTAATCACGGATGTTCTTAGTTTGTAAGAGAAATGGATTGATACAGACCTTCAGGAAACCAATGCATAATTTGGTGTGTGTGTGTGTGTGTGTGTGTGTGTGTGTGTGTGTGTTGGCAGGAACATGGTCAAGATATGGTAACAGGAAGAAATAAATTTATAATCTAAGAAGAAATGACTAAAGAGAGGATTAGATAATATTCATAAAATCCACAAGGAAAAGTTAAGTCTGATTTATAGCATGATGGTGTCCCGAAGGAAGTTCAAAGCTGACCGAGTCATGCATCCTGACTTGACCCCTTTTACTGCCTCCATTGCATTGCATTCCCTTTAACAAGCCAACAAACCACCCGTTCCAGTTTAATTGTGCTAATGTAAAAGAATGGAGATGTTTATATTTTGCTAAGAATGATGCTAAACTCATAGCCTTTTGTTGACATATAAAAAGAGTTCCAAAATAGCCCAGAATGGAGTATAATAAAGGTTTATTTATTAGGGGATGAGCTCACAGAAAGAGTAATGATTCTTAATCCTCCGTGTGCACTGGGAACTGGTACTGAATCCAGCAGCCAAGAGGCCCAGGCTTGCTTTTTGTCTGCATTTAATTATACGAGACTCTGCCCAAAGTGGGCCACTATCTTGAAGACTATTGGCCAAAGGAGTTCCCATAGCAGCCTTTGCTATTATCTTCTCCACAAGATGGGAATCACTGTGCCTTCTCAGTCTACAAGGCAATATTTAACTCTAAGCCCAACCAGCCCTACTAGCACTTCAGATTTATGAGTATATCAGAAATCACCTAGAGGCCCCACCTCTACTAAGGCTGGAGTGAAACCCAAGAATCCCAGCTTACTCTTCCAATGCGGGTCCAAGGACCAACTTTAAATAGTATTCCAAGTTGGCATCAAAAGGGCAGGCAGAAGTAGTTCTTAGTGAAAGCCTGTGTTGGTCTGAATCATAAACAACTTGTAAATAACACAGCATGCTTATCAGCTATCTTTTATAAAAATCTAAATTCTGTCTAGTTCTGGATTTACTCAATCACTAGGCTTTCCACTTCCCGTTATGTTTTTGTTGCTTGCTTGTCTGGTTTTTACTTTGTCTAGAAGGATAATCTGTTTTGCTCCCCTAGTCTCCTCAATTTTACAAATAGATATTTCTGCATTCACTTGTGACGTCAATTTAACATTCCTTATTTGCATATGCATATAGAAACACGTATTTCTCTGAACTTTCTTTTGAATTAATTGTCACATTTTTCTCAGTTGACTTGGTGAGTTAAAACAAATCCTCGCCGCATGCTCATTTTATCATGACGTGAAGCAAATTTCTATCTTCTTTAAAATATTACCTTTTAGCTGATACTCCCTCTTAAAAATTACCCTCAGATGTGGAATTGTGCTTTTGGTTGACTCCAGGTCACTGTTTTAAAACAAGTCAGTGACTCCTTGCAGCAGAATTGCTTGTGGTTTCCGTATTCCCTAACACTGAACCATCAATTTTAAAAAAATTTAGTCCACTGGGTCACTGACCAGATTCGGGTCCTATGGGATCCAGCTGCCTACTTCCTTTTATAATAACACAGCTGCTCTCACATGTTTAACTCTCCTTTCCTGTTGCCATCTATCTCACTCAATGAATTCATGTTTGCTTCCTTCAAATCTATTATTTAGAGGGATAGCCCAGCCATTCTTATTACTCAGGATGTTGACCTCGGTCTTTAATTAACAACAGCAAAACCACAAAACACGTGCTACCTGGTTTAACTCCTACACACTCTTGTTTGTCGGTCAGTGGGGTATGAGGAGGAGGCAAGTTTATGGGCCAACTTAGAATCCTTTGGATTTCTAGGGTCAACAGGAAATCCTAGCTGCTTGGTGGGGGTCACAAGACAGATCTGATGCTGGATGCTACACTTCTTCTGATCAGGACCGCTTTCTTCCAGGACAGCATCTGTGTTCTATAAGAGGAGCTTGGGTTCTCTGCCCGGAAGAAGCCCTTCCTGGGCCCCAGGGCTCTGGAATTCATAACAGACCCAAGTTGGACTCTCACATGTCAGTCCGTCCTCTACGCTCCCTCAGCTGCTTGATTTGGAAAACATAACACTCGTTTCTAAGCATGAATTATTCTTTGTGATCTGTTGTTTCCCTGTGCTTGAGAAAGGCTAGATGCCATGTTGTAAGGAATATGAAGGACCGGTGCAGTTAATGCCATTCAAGCATTGTGTGGCAAAAAAAAAAAAAAAACTAAAACAAAAGCAAAAACAAAAAACGATGCCACTCATTTCACCTGGACTTAGCCAAAAGGCCCAGAACTTTTTAATCAATTGTTTATTACAGTTGCTATATGTATGATCACTTCCAGAGTGTCGTATCATCTCTATACCCCAAGTTCTTATGTTTTCATAGAAAATAGCTTATTCTCTGCAGCAATTAAGAACATTTGGAAAATATAGGAAAAAATAAAAAACTTTTCTGTACTGGACTTTTGCCTCTTGCCATTATTCCTTAAACAAACAGTATAACAAGAACTACATAGTATATATGTAGGCAATCTAGAGATACTTTAATATACAGAACAGCAAGCTGTCTATAAATTCCTTACTACTTAATATAAGTGATTTGAGCATCTACATATTTGGAATCTGTAGAGTATCTGGCAACCTATCCCTCATAAATACCTAGAGACAGTCATAGTTACAGAGAATAGCATTTTTCAAAAAGAGTTTGAGATTTTATTTCATTGTAAATTATGTGTATTCTTTGTTTGGGTTCGGACACAGGAATGGCGGTGCATGCAGAGGCCAGAGGTGTTAGATTCTCAAGATCTGGAATTACTGGAGGTTGTGGGCTGCCTGACAGGTGATGGGAATTAAACTTAAGCTCTCTGGAAGAGCAGTACATGCTTTTGGTAGCTGAGCCATCTCTAGAACCCCTAAAATGTAGTACTTTAACTAGGGCTTTGGGGTACTCTCCAAAAGGGGAATGAGCCATATTAAATTTTCATAATCAGAAATTTCTCTGGATCCCATGGTAAATAGGGCATCTGAATTCCACTATGCTGTTTGAGGCATCCAGCAGAGAAAACTACTCAGACTCAGGTTCACGCCAACAGGAAGTTTTTATTAGCCTGCCAGTGACCACACTGGGTGCTTGGAGCCCTCATTCCAGGGGGAGACTCTAAACACAAAAATCACATCCTGGGCTGACATACCACAGCTCGCAAGAACAGCTAGCCAGAAGCAGAACTACAGGAGCCAAAAAGCCAGGGTAGTAAATTTATGAGCTTTCCCAAAACTATAGATTTTGATGGATTAGATGTAGTGACATTTCATTTGTATATTAATAAATAAAGCTTGCCTGAAGATCAAAGGGTAAAATAGCCACACTGGTCACACACCTTTAATCCCAGTAGCCACACTAGTTAGTTATAGAAGCTAGGCAGTGGTGGTGCGCCTTTAATCCCAGCACCAGAGAGGAGACTAAGACCGGAGGAGGCAGGTCTCAGACACAGTCTCATTCTGAGGATTCCTGGAGGCAGGTTGGCCATGGTCTGAGGTAGAGATAAGAGCCAGTGTCTGGCTGTTTTGCTTTTCTGAGCATCAGTCTAAAGCCCAATATCTGTTTTTTGGGGTTTTTATTATTTGTGCTACATTTAGGTCTATATTCTTGTTTCCAGAGCTGTTGCTGCCTGTGTGTTGGGTTTCAATACCTGAATAGCACTTACATCATAACATCTGTTGTGCTATGGTCTGGGGCTGGGAGCCTATTACGTTCTCCATTGGTTCTACGGTCATGAATCAAACTGTGAACTCATCTGACAGCAGGGCTTATATCCCCTCCTTAGCATTCAAAGTTTAGCAGAACTAATTCTCTGTTTTACATAACTTTGTAGGCAGTTGAGAAAGCACGATACTATGTTGAGAGCTAGGAGTAAAGGGATTAATGGCCCAGTCATGGCCGTAAGCAGAGTAACAAGGGAAACAAAGATTGGTGCTAGCTATCAGATTCTTGACATTTTGCTTTTCCTGAAGGTCATTACTGACCATGGCTAAACTTTCTCTAATTATCCCTTACCAGTTGGCATAGAATCTACAAGCTTCTCCCGGTGCCATCATAAAAGGGAGGTCTAATCCTCTTTTGACTCCAAAGAACAACCTTGGATAAGGAATCTTAACTGAGCTTCCAGGTCTGAAATGGAATTTTCTAGATGACCCAGGTCTGTGTCTACTTGAGCACTGGGTTCCTTAAATTTTTTACTGCCTAAGTAGGGGGTGGAGTTTGCACTGCAGCAGAGCCCACTGATGCCTGCCCTGCTCACAGGGGAACGAGACTGGTGGCTCACTGGGCATGGGGAAGCGCAGAAGCTAGGTTAGGTGGTTCCTGCCCTCTTCGACATTACAGATGAACTCATATGGAATAACATACACAAGGGCACAAAGGAGTGGGGTCTCCTCCACTGCAACCACTTCAGAAGATGTGCATTTGGATCATCAGGTACCATTCCACTAGTTTGGCGGCTCACTTGGACTCACTCACATCCCTTCATTTCATTGGCCAAACATGTGGTTCACACAGCCAGCCTCTTTTTGCTTTCTTCACATCGGTCCCGCGCTGTTCCAGCTAAGCCTTGCTAAATATTTAAGTATGCATAAGGAGGTGGGTTTTATCTGAGAAAAATCACAGTTGGTGCTTTTTCAGGCACCCCTATCCATGCCTTTCCCTTTCCTGTGGATTCCATACCCTGGTGGGTTTCTGGGCTCCTCTTTGCCTACCAATCCTAGCTCGTCAGTTCCAACTCCCCAGACCCCCATGTGTTTAGCATCACCACACACTGAGATAATACAGCACCACTAAGTTTACACACGGACTCTCATCCACAATATAAACGTGTGTTGCAGTGAGGTGCACGCTCTCAAGTCACTCCGAAGTACAATCGCTTGCTCGCTGCCTAACTCGCAGTCTCTTTACCTCTCCTCTGCATGCAGGGAGCAATAAAACACATAAAGTTCAGGAAAATACCGCTCGAGGGAGAAAAATGAGAAAGGATAAACATCCTGAAAAGAGCTGCCTTAAGCACAAATGAGTCCACGGATGCACACAATGTTAAAGTAAACGTTAGCGACTGATGTTTCTTCTCCATAAGTCTGTGTCTAGAGAGCCATGGTCAAATTATGGCATAAGGGATCACGGTCAACTGAAGGCTCTCCCTATTGCTGAATAAATAAGTCTGCTGTTTGTCTTTTACCTGACTCCTGGGGTCTATGAAGTTGACTTTGTGCCTTCTCACCCCCTCCCTCGAGGGAACTGTTAGGGCCAGAAACACCTGACTTTGCCTTCTTTCTCCCTTTCTCTCTCTGCTTGGATCTCCTACCTAGCTATATTCTTCCCTGCCATAGGTCAAAGCAGCGTCTTTATTAACCAATGATACTAAAATATATTCGCAGCATCCCATATCAAGTTAGTAGAGATCAAGTTGCTGTTGCTGCTTCTGCTGCTATTGTTGTTGCTGCTGCTGCTGCTGTTGCTGCTGCTGCTGCTGCTGCTGTTGCTATGCCATAGACTGAAGCAGAGCTGCAGAGAATAAAGTGCAGGGGCTGGTCTAGATGAATGACCCAGGCAGATGGCTAGCTGGCAGGACTAAACAGGCAAACAGGTAAGCAAGTAAGCAGCAGTTAGAGTAGGCTGCATCAACAGCAGGGTCCAGGCTAAGCTGAGACCTCAGGGCAGTGGGCTTCCCTGCCTATTGGTCCTTTGATTCATGTTCCATGTGTTCAGCAGGGGCCATTGCCATCTTGGTGTCTACCTCTTTATGGGGTCCAGATGTGGAAGCTAAACCCTCCTTTTGGTCTGATATGTCTGAGACATTCACAGGCCTAGTTTACCTAAAATGAATTTATTCCACATGCAGTTACAATTTCAGTTTACTTTAATAAATGTATAGGTTGGCACCCTTCCTACTCCCGGGAATAGGCCATTTGTTACACTGTACCGGGTGGGTGGTCTTGTAGGGAAGAAGTGATGAGTGAGTGAACTCCTGAGTGCATGCGTGTCGTTGACATGGGCATGGTCATGTACGGGATCCCAAGGCTTCAACTCCATGTGGGGAAGAAACCTTTAGTGGGTGAGGCTCTCAGGGATGGCACAGGCTTCCTCAGGCCCATGCATGGATATTGATAGTGTGTGCAGAAAATGGCTTCTGTGGTTTATTCCCCCATGGATGTTTCCACCCTGAAGACTGCTGCTCTCCAGAGCCTGCTTCTACTGAGACTAACTAAACCTACCTCCTTTTTCATCCGTGGATAATAACCCCACCTCCCTGTTTAAGTGTATACAATAACCTTGCCACTGTGTTCAACTATGTTCAATAACCCTGCCTTTATGTTCACCTGTGTACAATAACTCTGACTCCATGTTCAACTATGTACAATAACCCTGACTCCATGCTCAACTGTGTGAAATAATCCTACCTCCATGTTTAACTGTGTACAATAACCCTGCCTCCATGTTAAACTGTGTACAATAACCCTGTGTCCATGATCAACTGTGTGAAATAAGCCTGCCTACATGTTCAACTGTGTACAATAAGCCCACCTAACATGATCAACTGTTTATAGTAAACTCACTCTTGCTTCCACAACAATGCTGCTTCTCCATGTGAGACCCCAGTCTACCCAATCCTAGGTCATAGCTGCCTGCCTGTCTGCCTGTCTGTCTGTTATTTCTTCATTCGCCCACTACCCCTTATCAGGTCAAATCCCTGGAGCCATGTGGGAGTGGCCTGGTGTCAGACACATTGGACCATTCACACTTCTAGCAAAGACGTCTCCCATCCTCAAGATGGAATGAAAAGCTGCTTGTAAAACGGAGTCTCTCGGAGAAAGGCACAGCTACTTCATGCAGTGTGGGGTAAGTTAAGGCAGGAACCTGCCTGAGTTCAACATAGCCCCTTCTGTGTAGCTCCAGCATGGCTTTTTAAAAACGTAACTTTTATTCTTTTATTGACTTTGCTCATACATGTATAAAATATATTCTTTTAAGGGTGGTTTTGAGACAGAGCTTCTCTGTTTAACAGTCCTAGCTGTCCTGGAACTCGCTTTGTAGACCAGGCTGTCCTCGAACTCACAAAGATCTGCCTGTCTCTGCCTCCCCTGTGCTGGGATTAAAGGCGTGCGCCACCACCGCCCAGCAAGTGAATCATTGTCACTGCAGTCCACCACCTAATAACATCCCTATTATGCTCACTTCTCCCCACATGTCTCTTTCCACAGTGCTGCTTAGTGTTTGTCAAGTAGAGTCACCTGGAAATAGGGAACCTCAATTGAGAAACTGATTCATGAGATTGACCTGTGAGCATGCCTCCAGGGCATTTTTTAAATTAATAATTGATGTGGGAGGTACCACCCCACTGGGAACGGTGCCACCCCTGAGCAGGTGGCCCTGAATTATAAAAGAAACCAGGCTGAAGAAACTAGAGAAAGCAAGCCCGTAATCAGCATTTCTCCTTGGTCTCTGCTTCAGTTCTTGATGCAAGTTCCTGCCTTGGCTTCCCCGACAATGCACTGTAACCTGTGAGATATAATAAACTCTTTCCTTATCAAGTTGCTTTATTCAATGACTTATCACAACGACATAAATAAAATTGGGACATCCACCTTCATATTTTATTTTATGTGGAGTTTAGCCAGACTCATTTATGTGACCGTGGACTTGGAACCACCCACTGGAATCTGGTGGGCTCCTCATTGGGTACAATACTGGAAGGAATAACTCCCTCCCCTAGATTCCACCAGTAGCCAATAGTTTGGCAGAGAGGCTAGGCATGAGCACTTCCTTGACTCGTGATTGGCTGTCAATAGACTCCAACCGCCACCACCATCCTGTGTAGGCCCAGTACAGGCAGCCAAGCCGCTGTGAGGTTATAAAACAATTAGCTGTGCCATGTCCAACAGAAAGCATTTCACTGCCCTTCTCCATCTCTTCCCGTTCTTAAACCCTTTCCACACCTTCGTCCCCAGGGATCCCTGAGCCTTAGTAGTGTTCTAATTGCCACGTTATCTTACGGCTGAACTCCCACTGTCCACGGGTTCTCAGCACCTTGAGCAGCCACGCACCTCTGCCTTCACCATAGTCTATATGGAAGATAAGCTTCAGAGACTAAGTGTGGGAATAGGATTTGTGCTTGGCTATAAACCAGCCTTTAGAAGACATCTGGGAGCCCTGACAATTTATTGTGACAACACTAGTAAGTTCATCCCTAGGGCCGAAGACATCAACTGTGGGGTTTTGATCAGGTTTACAATACCAGCTGTGAACTCTCACTTGTAGAAGAGGCTTCAGAGCTGATCGTAGCCTTGTTGGTTATTCCCACCACAGGCCTGCCACTATTGTGCCGGCAGACATAGCATGACAAGAAGGTTGGAATTGTTTTTCATAGGATTCACAGCTGGTCAGACCCCTGATGTATTTCCTTCCTCAGCAGCCCTCCTGGTACCATGAAAGCTAGGCATTAGAGAGGAAGCTTCCAGATCAGTTCCAGAAGGCTGCTGTGGAGAGCTGGAAGTGCTCAGCCATCTCTCAGCCCACAGAAGAGCTTTTGAAGACAATGGCCCTAGCCTCTCTGCTGCCTTGCATAGAGCTCAAACAACAATGTAGGGAACGGGAACGTAGGTTAGCTCTCTCACCACCCATCTTCAGAGGTCACACATTGTCACCCATGTCACAGGTCCACACAAGCTCTCTCTGAGTTCTTTCTCTACACACTTCAGATGATGTGATTCCACCCCTGAGCCGCCTACTATTTAGATTCAGAGAGAAGTGGGCACCGCTCTCCACCAAACGGAAGACTCAGAGGCTGAAATGCAGATCCTTGTGGTCCATGGATGACTGAACATCACAATGAGTTCCCAAGTCTGATAAACACAATTGCGGGCTAAGAATTCACAGCAGGGTAATTTACCAAATATTTGAAATAACTTGTGACAGAGGAATCTAACACCTACATTATGTATACTTTATTAGCTGTATGTGAAAATCATATAGACATAATATTGTGTGAAGGCAGAAATATTCACCTGACATATGGACACAAATGTATATTCTAAATGAATTCACACATATATAAAGTGAAATTGTATCATTCAACGAATTATATTCGTGCGTGTGAACGGCTCCTAGAATAGAAGCACCTTTGATCCTGTCTCTCATTTGAGTACAGAACTGAGCTGTTAAGACAAGCTCTGAACTAAAATATGATCCCAGAAAACTTATGCTTGCTGTTACCCCCTGCTCCAAGGCACGTGGCCTGACCTCACACCAGTGATGATAAACCCAAGAAATTGCTTCATATTTTAGCCACCAGGCATTTCTTTAGGGGCATTCACTGATGCTTACAGATGGGGTGGCCTCTTTATTTATTTTATATGTTTAATAATTTCACTTATTTTTTAAAGAATCTCATACACATTTACAGCGTATTTACATCAAATTCACTCCCATGCTTCAGTAGTCCTGATCACCTCAATGTGTCTAACCTGACAACTACAGGTTCACCTTCCTCCTTCCATCCTTCTTTCTTCCTTCTTTTTTTCCTCCCTCTCTTCCTTGCTCCTTCCCTCTTTCTTTCTTTCCCACTGAATCCAATTAGTGCTGCCCATAGTACATGGGTGTGCCATCCACTAGAACATGGGAAAGTTATCACACACTCTTAAGGGAAAGTGACTCTCTCTCCCCCAGTAGCTCTCAGGTGTCAAGAGTTCCTCAGCTAAGGGTGGAACTCTTGAGGCCTTCCCCATCTGTGCTAGAAAGTTGACTGGCTTGACCTTGTTCAGGTAACCTCAGGGCTGAGGCTCATGGGTGCAATAGTCACATCACCTCGAGAAGACAGCATGTCACAGCACTCCTCCCCACTCTCCAGCTCATTTATTCTTTGTGCCCTCTCTTCTGTGATGCCCCTGAGTCTCAGGGATGGGAACTCACACTGATGTCCTTGAGTCTCAGGGTATGGAAATTCACACTGTTGTCCTATTTACAAATGGATGCTCACAGTCATTGACTTTCAACAGTTCCACAGACTGCATCTGCATTAACTGATTTCCATTTCTAAAAGATGTTCCTTTGATCAAGATTGAGAGCAAATCCATATGGATAGACATAAATATTTAGAAGTTTTGCGTGACTGTTTAGCAAAACAGTAATAGTAGTTTCACCCAGGGCCTATAACCTCCTAAATTATAGGCTTATGACCAAATGTACAGAACCAGGCATAAACACCTTCCTCAAATCCAATCAGAAAATGTGGTTGCTGCCATAATGTTCATGTCATTATTGTAGCATAGGCGCATCCCGCCCAGCAGATTGGTACTGCAACTGTAGCATGCAAGGTCCAAAGCTGGTCAGATCATTGGTGTCTTTTCTCCCTCAGCAATCCGCATTGCATCTCTTGGCACTATGAAAACGGGTCAGTAAGGAAGAAGCTTCCTGGTTAATCCCTGACTAATTTCTGTGTCCTGAAACCAAAGTGTTAGGTATCTGCAGCAATAGTGCTATGCCAGCTAGCTATGGTGAGCAAGGGCTTTGCTGTTAAATGGCTATTGGTGGTGTATCTGTTGTTGTTTTAACACAACAGCTAGAAGTATAAAGTATTACAGGAAACTCTAATATGCCTCCCCAACAGCTGAGTGAAAGGGTGAAGATTGGGACACCCTCTCAGACAGGGTGACAGAAGAAAGGACAGACGGTGAGCTTTGATTGGTTGTTTGTTTGTTGCTGTTTAAGACATACTTATATTTATGTCATGCATATGAGTGTTCTACTTGCATGCATATGTGCACACCACATGTATGCCTGATGTCCCTGGATGTTCTAAGTGGGTATCAGATCTTCTGGAACTAAAGTTACAGGCAGTTGTGAGCCACCACGTGAGGGCTGGGAATCAAATCTGGGTCCTTTCCAAGAGCAGCAAATATTCTTAGCCATCAAGCCTTCTTTCTCCTCGACCCCTATTTACTTATTCTTTTTACATTCAATTATTCTGTGGGGAAAGGCAGCCCTGAGTTCACACCTGTGTGTAGATGGAAGAGGACAAGTTGAGAAACTCCATTCTCTCCTTTCTAGATTAGGTCTGGAGGTCCAACTCAGGTCATCAGGCACGTGCCTTTATCTACTGAGCCATCATTCCGGCCAAAAGTGAGCTTTGAATACAGTCACAGTGAACAAAGACAGGCCCAGGTGGAAACAGAGAGCCAGACGCCCACCCACTATACCTGTCTGCTGTGGTTTTACAGTCGCTCAGAGATTGTTCTGTGCCGCCCCAAGCTCAAGGGGTAGGTTTCACATAGGAGGACATACTGAATTTATTGCCGTCAGTTTCCTATTCAGTTGTGCGGTCAGGTGAAAGCTGCCCTGGCCCTGGGTTGTTGTAACCTCATGAGAAGTTACTTGTTGCTCTGCTATTGGTTTGGTCTTGGCTGGAAAGCAGCAGCATGAAGTTGGGATTTTATCATCCTAGAGTGCGTGATCTGACTCCTTCCTCAATTTGTAACTCCTTGCCTTCAGTCCACAGAATGTCAAAAGCTACCAGTGGCTTTTAGGTGACCCATAGTAAACCGTGCTTATGATCATGTCAGCCACCTACAGGCATTCAGGCTACCACTGATTTGAATGTAGAATGTATGATCCCAAACTGAGCATGCTCAGCAACATCCCCACTCTTACCCACGGTGGTGACTCTTCCCTAAGTATACATGTGTATATGTTTTTAAATTTAAAATAAAAATGAAAGGCCCCCTGGTAGCTTTGTTCAGCAAAGTATTGCACTGGAAAAACACCAGCAAGCTCTCCTTGCTCCATGTAACAAGCCTGACTTGATTTCCTGGCTGTGTTTATCAGATTTGTAGTCACCAATGAGTGAACCCCTTTTGCTTGATTATAGCCAGAACCATACATAATTACTATGAAAATACCTATCTCCTCAAGAGTCTTATATTCTCCAGCATGTGCACGCTAGGCTTAATTATATTTTTCGACTTCCCGTGAGATCAGGTGTAACTGAATTTACTCAATGGTGTATGAGCAGAAACAGGGTGGGCTACTTCCAGGCCAACTGTTCTGATAAGTGGACCCACAGACTGGAAGCTGAAAGTAACAAGGATGGCAAGACAGTAAGCTGGACCAAGGTGCTTGGGTTTTCCTGGCAGCTTTACTAGATAGAAGAGGATCTCTGATGGGCTATACCTGCTAACAGTTCAGGGGAGTAAGACACAGATATTCCTACAAATGAGCTAGTCTACAAGAGCACGTCTGCCTGCGTCCATGGCTTGTGTTCTTCTGCTAAAATAAATATCACTGTTTCAGAGGCTGGAAGCACACATTGATCTTCATGCTTCAATGCACACCTAAAGTCATTTTCCACTTCCTCTGTCCCTCCCACATTGGCATGGCTGAAATCCCACAGGCTGTGGAAACTGCTGAAGATCAAAGTTATCCCATGCCAGATGCCACTCAGCAAACCAGCTTAAAGAATCTGCTTCGGAGAAGGCAGAAAGCAAGCGCACGCTTCATGATTGCCTTTAATTGGTACCTGTCATCTGCGTGATAGAATTTTATTAGCAGAAGTGTAAACATTCGTTGCAATCCAAGAACACAGGAATCTTAAGCAGCTTATGAAATTCAATCAAAGTTCTTTTTCTTTTGCGTGTTTGCTGATAACTCATTAAATGACTTGCACTGTTATAAGCTCTGCCGCACAAAAATGCGCCTTGCAAGCAAAAGTGATAATGCAGAGCCTTGAGCGCAGCAAAGGACCTAGTCCAAAATGGCAGCATCCTTCTCCACAGAAGAACTCAACCTAAACGGGAGAATACCCACCACTCAGATATTAGTATTTTTTAGAAGATGGATACAAACTATTGTTGTATTTGCACATCGCTGTTTGCAAAGCCACAAACTCATTCACATATATAAACTATTCTGTAGAACTTCAGGTGTGTATAACCCCAGGAAACCTTACTCTCATTCTGAATTCTTCCGGTGATGAGAACATTCTCAGTCTATTTGACTGTGACTGGAAGGCAGTTGTAAACATTCTCATGGTCAAAAATTTGTTCCCAAGTCAAGCAACAGTACATCTCAGTATGTGCACTCAGAAGCTTAGGTACCAGTTGCGTGCGTGAAAATTGGGCCTACCTCACTTCAATTTCTTCCTTGGTTCATGAACATCAATAAAATAGAATCAGGCAAATGGGCTATAGTTGTGTTAAAAAGCAAAGGGAAATGAGGCCAAAGGAGTGGAGCTCCTCACTCTAAGCCAGTTCTTCCCTGGCTGGCACTAGCCAGGGTGTGTGTTTCTCATTTATCTGGAAGATGGGTACCCTGAGGAAGGCCACCAGGCATCAGAAGGTATTCTGTTGGCCCAGTTTCATGGCTGCAATTTTGCAGATATTTAGCATAAAAATGATACATGCTGCATAGAATCCAGGCTACAGACTTCCTAAGCTGATACCAAGGGAGGTGCTAGCTGGAAAATCATTCTTGGAAACCTTCTAATAATATTGGCAAAAATGTCATAAAATCCAATGTGATCAGGGGCCAACAAAGCACAGAAAGTCTATAGGTCCTAGATGTTATCCTGTTTGAGCCTTCCTGGCTATATTAAAATCTGTTAATGTTTATCATGCTGACAATACTGTGAATCGTCTAAGCTGAAGACATCTCCACAGAATCTTTGTGGGTGCGCCATTGTGTTCTTCTCTTCTCGGAGCTTTTGGTATAGCTAAGTGGTTAGGGGAACTCATTCAAAACTACAATGCACTGGGGCTGTATTTGGACCCCGTCATGGTTGCCAGCTTCTAGGTTCCAATAAGTGCTTTGTGCTGTAGCTTTGTTTAAAGCGCACTTAAAGCCTCTGCCTTTGGCAAACACTGTTCCTGTAGTGGCCTTGGACTCTTTGGTGGCATCAACATCGTGGCTGCAGGAGCTACACCCCCATTTCAAGGGGCTTCCCCTACAGTCATCTCTACAGACCTCATCAATCTGAGATTCTATCCTCCAAAACACAGGGCTAATAGAATGGGAGTCTCCGTTCATGCACCAGATTCAAAGGACCGGGGGTTTTTATCCTAACTGCCTATCCCCATGTCTGTTTGCTGCCGTCATTACTACCGCTACACCACCGTCTATTCCTCCAATTATTACTACAATGGAAACTAAAACTTCCCTAGCAGTTACGATTGAATTTAAAGACTGCTCATTCCTAGAGCTAAAACTTAGCTCTTGGAAAAAAAATAACATTTCATCTTCCCAGCCTGCTTCTTCTAACCTGTATTGGTCCCATTTTCACATCCCAGTACATGAAGTTCTCAAAACATCACCCCGTTCAACCGGGACTCATTGCCAGTTGGTGTTCTCTTTGCATTTTAAAGGTGCTGTTTCTGGATGAGAAGTGCTTTGTCTTGGTGACCACTGTTTGTCATCTCATTCTTGCCTGGCTCAGAGCAGATTCTCCACACACTGTGTCTAAACAGCCTTTGTTTGTCATGGTTTCAGAAGGACACATTCTCAGACACGAAGCTGTAACTGCTACCCCTTCCCGTCACATCACGTTCTCCCTTTCCTTTCTTGGTAAGGTCCTTGAAAGGAGCGCCCGCACTGGGGAGTGACAGCCTCTTGCAATGGTGGTAAACTCTTCCTCCGACCTCCCTTTCCCACAGATGACTGGGGGCAGAGCACACCCTGTGTGCACTAATGGGTGATACGCATTTAGCAAGCAATAGACACCTTGAAAACACACTTCTGCTTCTTTTAGCTTTGGTCACAGCAAAACAAGAACCTTGGACCATTTTTTCTTCCCAAACAAACACAGTGTGAATCAAAGAAATAGTGAATTAAGTTTCTAAATCAGCTAGTGGACATTACATCTTCTATAAGCCAAGTGGTCACCAAAGTAGGGCTCGTTTCTCTTGGTGTCAAGACTTGGTAAGTTTAGACTTCTCAGAGAATGGCTGTGTGTTCTTGCTGTTTTCCTGGGACCTCACCAACAGCTTCAGCTCCAGGTCTTGAAACAGACTTCATCTGGTTTACATTTCCTTTGGGCTCCACTCTGAACGCTAATGGGGGAGATTTCAAATTTCTCTGCTAATACTGCGGACTAAGTGACGAAAATCCCAATAGAATTCAGACTTCCTCTGTATTTATATATGTCTGTAGGGCAATTGTGAGTTAATAATCTTTTCCTGAAACCACTTTATATTTAACAATTATTTCTGGCCTTATTCCCTCTTTCCCAAAGGAAATTTCCATTGGTTTATTGCTAGTGCATATATAAAATACTCTTTCTAAAATGCTATGATATTGCTTGGCTTCTTAGAGTTTAAACTACTTAGAAAATAGTAAGATCTTCCTCTGAGTATCTATTATACTTCTAAGCAAGGATATACCTTAAAAACAACTAAGAACTCAGAAAGTTTTCAGAAGTATTATCCCCTTATTAGCTAAAATTTAGTTAACCTAAAAAAACATAAATTTCTCTACATCTGTGTTTTTCCTCTTTGTTTCAATAGCAAATGTACTTGTTTAATGGGATTAAGTTAGCTTATTTAAATCCATTCTCCATCAGATAGCTTAAAATTCTTCAAAACATGAAAACTGTCAGGCACCTCAGGTATTACGTATTCTTTAAAAATTAGGATTAGAAATTAGCACTTTAAATGCTTTATATCTATAAAAATATAATCTATCTTGTTGATATATTTTTTTTTCTGCTTTCCACTATTGAAGTTGTGAATACCTCTTTCATTGCTGTCTCAGGTTCCCTGCATAGCCCTCATAGGCCACGACAGAGCACAGGTGATAACACAGACCAAGGAGAAGCCTCACCAAATGAGGACATTTGGAAGACCTAATTTTTTTTATTGGTTCTAAGAATCCCCTGTGGCTTATAGGAGTTCTTTTGTGGCTACATAGCATCCCAGGGAACTGCATCTCTAGGAATGGGGATGTTTTTACCTAGAAAGCGCCTGTATCAACTTTCTTGTTGCATGAATACTC
The DNA here is from genome assembly GCF_037038515.1 of Microtus pennsylvanicus. Classification (NCBI taxonomy): domain Eukaryota; kingdom Metazoa; phylum Chordata; class Mammalia; order Rodentia; family Cricetidae; genus Microtus; species Microtus pennsylvanicus. The sequence goes on along the minus strand of NC_134587.1, from coordinate 27,435,867 downwards.
TTCGTGTTTAGTTACAGCTGTTGATCACAGGTGTTCTATCAACCGGAGAGGCTGATGGGCAGCAGGACATAGGCAAAGCAAACACAAGTGGGCAAGAATAGGCTTTTGTGACTGTCTTCACTATTAGCTCACTTTGGGGAAGCAGGCTCAGTGCCTTTGTCCTTCAAATAAAGTTAATAAAGGATCTGATGGGTTCTCTAATGTGTTTGCTATTATTTTAAAGATGATGATGAGGGACAATGTCAGGGAGCGTTAATCAAACTGAGGGGGCTATGATAAAGCCACACGGAAACCTACTACCTGGTACTCCAAATAAAAACTATAAAAGGAGGCTGGAGAGATGGCTCCATGGTTCAAAGAATTTGTTCGTACAGAGGACCCACATGGTGGTTCATAACCTTCCATAACCCCCATTCCAGGATGCATACAACACACAGATGTACATGTAAGCAAAACATTCATGCAAATACAATACAATAAATAAATCTAAAAAATTAATAAATGTATAAAGGCAATGTTGTTTCTCAATATATATACTTACTGATCTTTCTATTTAATTTTTTCATACTATATATTTTGATCGTGTTTTCTTCTTCCCCCAGTGTCTCCCAGATCCTCCCACCTCTCTCCCCACCCAATTTTGAAAGTTGGATAATGCAATTCTCAGAAGTAGTGGGTCACTAAACTCTAATCCCTTGCCATATGTAGGGTACCACTTTATGAGTTGTCGGTCAAAGAGAGGACCAGAGGCCTCCAAAACAATGCAGACTCTTGCCGTCCCTCTTCATTGCCTACCATAAGGAGTTCATAAACTAAAGACACCAACACATTGGATGCAAAGTATAGAGAGTGAAAGTTGGAACTAACTGGAAGCTTCTTCTGTGATGCTTGGCTTCCTTAGTGTCAGGTGATGCACACGGGCTATAGAATGTCTCTTTCTCGATCATGAGAGTCCTCAGGGAAACCAAGTTTAGGGGAAAATCTATTGGTTTAATAGTCTGATAGCCAACATAAGGGCCACCAATCGTATCTTTAAAACATCCTCATGTCTGCCTAGCTGGTTATGTCACAATTACTGTGAAGAATACCAGTCCTGGTTGGATTTGAGGCTTATTCCACAAAAGGGAATTCCTTCCTTATACCAGGCCTTTCCTTTTGGGCCACCATCCAGCTCCCAAATCATGACACCGAGACTTATTACTAGTTTTGTATGCTTGGTCTAGCTCGGGAATATTTCTGGCCAGCTCTTTTAACTTAAGTTAACCTGTTTCTCTTTATATGCCTTTTGCCTTGGTGCTTATTACCTTTCTTCCTTCTATATAATTTTTGCTGCTTCTCTATGTCTGGCTGGCTGATTTCTGACTGGCTTCTTGCCCTGGCCATGTCCCTCATTCTCTCCTCCTTCTCTTGTTCTTCCTTCTTCTCTCTAGCCTAGATTTCTCCTCCTATTTATTCGCTCTGCCTGGCAACCCCACCTATCCCTCTCCTGTCTAGCTACTGACTGTTCAGCTTTTTATTATTAGACCAATCAGGGACCCCAGGCAGGCAAGGTGAAATAAATGCAACACGTCTTTACATAACAAAACACACATCTTACATCATTAAACACATGCAGCATAAACAAATGTAACACACCTTTAGACAGTTAAAGTAATATTCCACATCACTTCCTAATACTGTATATCCACTCAGAAACATGACTGGGGAGGTCTTGGGCCCTAAGGGAGTCTCCTACTACTTCTTAGCTAAATTGATTTAGCACCACACTGCTTTCTAAATGTTGATGTTTATACCATAGAAAAAGGCTACTCTAGACCTTAGTCAGAGAAGCCTGTTTTTGCACTCACGGAGGTGAATGCAGAGACTATTGGCTGCACAAGATGCTAAGAATAAAATACTTCTGAGGGCTTAGCCCTAAGCAACCTGTTTATCCTACCCACCTTTTCAAGGCTCAGGGAATGTTGTGGAAGAGGAGGCCAGTTTCTACACACAACCGGGCCATGACAATCATGAACTCACAACAACTATTGCCCCTGCTGATGCTGGGTCCACATAAGCGGGACCTGACTCAGCTATGGTAGGAGAGGTGAGCATGGCTATTAGTAACTAACAGGTTCTGTGGAGAGCAAAGGCGTTCTCTCAGCTGTGTGCCCACAGTGAGCCCAGCAGGGTCCAAATCTGAGATTAAGAAGAAGGCCCTATGAAACTCCATGAGACACAAAACAAAAACCATGAATCCTAGAATATTAGAAAGACATTTCTACAGAAGAAAGGGGCTGCCAAGGGTGGGAAGGAAGGAAGTGAAAGTGGGTGGAGCATCCACAATACATTACACACATATGTGAGATTACCAAAGAACAAAATTCATTAATATTAAATGATACTTAAACTCAAAATGGGAAAATATACCAAAAATCTTTAAAAGTAAAAGTACTAGACTAGCAGTCCCCAATCATCCGGGAATGGGAATGTTCTGGTAACTGGGAAAATGCAAATGAAACCACTGACATTTCTAAAATCTCAGCCCCTTAGACGGGTGGGTGGCAGAGATGGGTTCTCTTACTCATCCTAGCGAAAACATAGGCACTGTTTTCTAAACAAGAGCAGTGGTGTGCACAGCCTTCATCCAAGAATTCTACTTAGAAAAACCTATTCCAAGAAGACAATTAACACTGAATGCAAACTATGTTAAAAGATGTTCAGACCAGGCGGTGGGGGTGCACGCTTTTAATCCAGAGGCAGAGGCAAGAGGATCTCTGCGAGCTTGTGTCCAGCCTGGTCCACAAAGTGAGTTCCAGGACAGCCAGGCCTGTTACACAGACAAACTCTATCTTGAAGCAAACAAAATAAATAAACAAATAATTTAATGTTTATTTTTATTATTATTATATTTTTATTTGATACATTATATTATATATTATTTTATATTTTATTATATATTATCTAGTGTTATCTAGAACAGTATAAAGAACATTCAGAGCAAACACTGAATTTATTTTGAGATGATAGTGAATTCATCTTACATAAATTTAAGAAGGAAACACTACATTGATTATCAAATGGATGGATTGCATTTTTTTTCTTTGAAGTGAGACTGGTCATTCCATTATATTCTATAGCCTCTATTGTTAAATTCAGATTGTAGCTCCTAATAATGCAAGAATATTCCTATTGCACCTTTTCTGTCCCTGACTGGTGTGCATACATGCATGCATACATCATTTTGATTACATGTGCTAAACCTAGTGAAAATTGCTAACATAACTTTTCTTACTTTTGGTAAATGACAGTGAGATTACTTACTTTCTGGGAGCTAAGGAATGCATCCTGCAGATGGCTTCCGATAGCAGAGGGTTTGGATTTCCTTTTATGGTCATTGTGTATCTTTTTCAGTTGTTCACAAATGAGGTGGAAGATCCTGGAGCTCTGGAAGGATCTCAGAAGAGAGGATGAGTAGAGCCGTCCTTCAGTGCATCAGTATAGTCTTTCTTAAGAATACCTAAAATGCAGAATTTTCTACTACTCCAGAACAGTGACCCGAGCCTGCGCAGGGCTCTTGCTCCAGGCCAGGATGATAGATAGCAACTTTGCACTGAATTTTTTCTGCTCTTAAACTCAGTGAGGACTTAAAGCATCACAGCACAGACATACATGGGTGTGTCTTGGCTCCACATCACCACATCGGACACACTAGAGGAAGTTTGTTAAAGGAATCTTTGTTTCTCTGAGAAGGATTGACCAAAAGGAAAGGGCAATGCTAGTGTCCTATCAAGTCTTTAATCTTCCTTAACACATTGAAACAGAAGTTCTAGAGAGTCAACACGGCCTAGGATGTGGACTGGGGTTTTGCTGGGTGGACTGTTCCACCACGGAAGCAGTCATATGACTTTTTATGGTCACAGAACTAAAGGAAGTCGGAACTCAGTGAATTTATCAAATCCATTGGAGGTACTATTTAGCACAGAGGTTACAGCAAAGCAAGAAATGTCTGCTAAAGTTCCAGATGCCAGCTAAGCACAGTTTTAGCTTTGGGGTTTGTTGGCTTCTCAGCCCTGTACGGATCTTGTCTGCTGGACCTGGGATCTGAGGACCTGAAAGAATGGGCTGACTACGGTCTACTGCTGAAGACAAACTTACTTCAGTTTTGGTGCACTTTCACAAAGGAATGAAACAAAGAAAACAGTGATCCGATGAAGGTTGATTGAGTTAATAAAAAACCAAAACACATAGTCGGAAAAATATGATCAGTAAGACATGTAAATAAATGGCAGTAAGTGCATACTAAATAATAACAGAACAGCCCTTTCCAGACCTTTCTCAGGACAGACCAGATGAAACACAATTGTCTGGTCCATGCCATAGATTAGAGCTGGGAAAACATGAAAGCAAAGCAGAAGGCCATCTCCAGATTCAGGATACCCTGACCAGATTGGGTTCCACAGCTATGTTCTGACATCCAGCAAAGATGAGCATGGCTTGTGAAGTGAATGTGGTCCTTTGTCTCAACAGGCAGAGAATCACATCCAAGAACAGTCCAGGGAACAGAGTGCACCTGAAGTCGATGCACCTGGAGCCTCTCCCACAGTTCCCCGAGGTGTTGCTCACCATCTGTCATTCTTCCGAGTCTTCCAACAGGGCTGGCTGAAGGCAGTGGTCTGCTCAGTTGATATATGAGAAAAGCATATATCTGGTAGCGGAAGGGGAGATTACGTCATACACAAGGTGAGTGACAGACGGTTATTGGGGAGGTGCTTTGGCCCAGGACAGTTTTGACTTCCAATCTACAGCATTCCAACTCTTCACAATCATGGACTTGGAGTCAGTCAATGGGTCTACAGCTGTGACCTTCTTCTCTCAGAGAACTTCAGTTCCCAACCATACATGCATATATATATATATATATATATATATATATATATATATATATATATAGAGAGAGAGAGAGAGAGAGAGAGAGAGAGATGGATATGTTAATTCCATTGATGGTAGATTTCAGTCCATTTGGAAATGCATCACAAGAGCACATGATGCACTATATATATATATGTATATATGTATATATATATATATCACATTTGTTCAAAATAAAGTTTTTAAATGCATTCTTGCCATAAACTACTGTAGCATGGGTTGTCTTGAAGAGGAAGAATCATGGAGGAGAGAGGTCTTGAGGAGTCAAAGAGTTTTCTAAAAATCCCTCCGGACAGTTTAAGGTTCATTTGATTAAACTAGAAACTGCCTGGCAGTGGGCAAGGAACTGGCTTGGATACGCTCATGCAGGCACTGATAATAAGCGAAGGAGTAGAATGTTTGCTTCTCTGAAACTGTAGAAGAGTCTGCTGCCAACTTCTGTCAAACACCATTAGTATTTTCATCTCTGTGTGGTACGCTTTCTGCGGTTTGCAGGATCCTCCATTGCATCCTTAATTCTAAAATAGTACATGGTACATTAGTAGCACAGCAAAGAAGGAAGGGAGAGAGGGAGGGAGGGGGAGAGGAAGCGAGAGGGAAGGGGACAGAGAATCATAGGGAAGGAGTAAGGAAGCTATTTTTCCATCCACAAAATCTGACAACCCAGTAGCAACTTTGATTTACAATATATTATTTTTTTTATTTTACTCAGAAAGATTTTGAGTCCCTCTTAAAAGCCTCAAACTTGGTTAAACTACAAAACAGAGATTGCCTGTCAAGACAGCATGACAGTTCTCACAACACATTGTGCATTGCCATTAATAATAAAATATCCTTTGTGTTCATTCCACCGATATATTTATTCAATCACGCATTCATCAAACTATCAGACCTTGAGTACCAAGTGTCGAAAAAGTAGAAGCCTGTTCTTAAACTAGCCAAACCTAATGGCAGACTCAAATAAATAATGAGTAATATAATACAATTATGTGTAGTTTTTCAATTCTGGAAGCCTGGAGAGGTGTCATGACACAGGGATTTCGGAGTGTTATGTCCTCCTGAAAAGGGCAGCATTTCACTTGCATCTTATAAAACAAGTAGCAGTGGCCAGGATGAAGAAAATAGTGTAGACAGCTTGAGACCAGTGACAATTATCTACTTTAGTTGCTCTCCATCTTCTCTAAGACAGTGGCTCACTAAACCGGGAGCTCATTGATCTGACTAGGCAGGCTACCCAGTGTGCTATTGGGCTCTTCCGGTGTATGTCCCTCCTACTCCCCTTTTGCTCCTCCCATTCCCCTGGGCCGGGGTCATAGAGGTGTACCACCATGCCCAGCTATTTATGTGAATGTTGAGTATCTGAGCTGGGATCCTTATGCTTGTGAGACCAGCACATTCTCAACTAAGGCATCTACCTACCCCCAGAGGAAGCTTGAATTCAAGGAATTAGAATGCACACTCTCTAGACCGGAGAGAACATGGACATCCTTGGAATGGCAAGGATGCAAATATATAAGGAGAAATGGTGAGTCTCAAGTCTGGCGAAGAGGGTCAAGCTGTGTGGATGCCCATCTAAAGACCTTGGCGCCTTGGGAGTACAGGCCTTGCTCTGAGGGGAAAAGAGCACGCTGGATGGAAAAAAACAAGGAGATAAACAAGTCAGTTCATTTGTTCGGTTCCCCTTGCCTCCCACCTTTCCGATTCGCCTCCTGCAGAGATTAGCCTGTGTTAGGTGAAGATTGCATATCCAATGGAGACTAATCTGATACCAGCTATGAGACAATTCTAGTGACTATTGAGGATTGAGGAATGAGGCAAGGGCGATGGGCCAGCGGCGGACAGATACCAAAAATGTGGTTGGGCAGGATGCCCCTCACAATTACAGAAACCTGAAGCACGGTTTAAATGCAGAAGGAACATACACCTGCAGGCAAAAGGCCATGTCATCGCACATGATATAGAGTCTATTTCTTGATATGCCTCGTTAACAACACTGCTGTTTATATTTTTAAGGAAACTTGAAAACAATTGGCGGCTGCCGTGTTGCCTCGGCAACGACAGGGCACACAGCTGGAAAGGATGTTCGGGAGACAGGGAGACAGCGTCACACTAGAGTTGCAGGGAGCCATATCCCCAGCAGTTGCTTCCCATGAACCGGGAACTGTCTGCGCTTGCGGGAGGGAGCCAGAAGCAACTAGTCAAGCACTGAACGAAAGCATCGGCATTGGATTTTGAGAAGCATTTCTCCAATGATGTTACAAGTCCATCCTTTGTTCATGGAATTCATTTTATAATCCCCGTGATTAAACCTGATGCAGAGACATGACCCGAAAGTTGGGAGCCACTTTCACAGCTTGATTACCCTGCATGGAGATCACTAATTGTTCATCTCGGGTATGAGCGGAGTGCACAAGTATCTTGTTCAGGAAATGCTGCCTTCCCGTCTTGCTTCTGCCGTAATTTCCTTGTGCTTGTTTTAAAGCGAATAACCCAAGCAAGGCCAGCTACATAATTTGCAAGGTTTAGAGTGAAATAAAAATCATAGGACCCCTTGTTATCGGGTGATTAAAAGTTCCGAGAAAGCCTTAAACCAAGTTGAGGATCTGCCTATGTGTGGGAGCATGTAGGAAAGTCATATCATATACTGGGGAAGCTTCCATTGAACCCCAACTTTATCTAGAACAGCTGATCCAAGGCCTGCTATGGTGGAGAGAGTCAACAAGGGGAAGCATAGATTTACTTCCTTTTAACAGTTCTGATTACGAGAGAAATGTGTGCTTTTATTGCCTGATAAAATTGTATCCTCATTGTCCGCTATGTTCAGAGAGTCCGGTTTTATCCCAGGCTTTTCCAGACCCAGGCCAGCTGGCCTTGCTGAGTTCCCAATAGAACATCCCCATTGTCTGAGTGTGTGGTGCACCCCTCACGGTCCTGAGTTCCATGCTCGTGCTCTCTCCCCTTCTGCTCCTGATTTGGACCTTGAGATTTCAGTCCTGTGTTCCAATTTGGGTCTCTGTCTCTGAGGACTACTGAGAACTCAAGAACAATGGCAATGGGTTTCTGATCCTACTGCACGCACTGGCTTTGTGGGAGCCTAGGCAGTTTGGATGCTCAACTTACTAGACCTGGATGGAGGTGGGGGTTCCTTGGACTTCCCACAGGACAGGGAACCCTGATTGCTTTTCGGGCTGGGGGGAGACTTAATTGGGGGAGGGGGAGGGAAATGGGAGGCGGTGGCGGGGAAGAGACAGAAATCTTTAATAAATAAATAAATTAATAATAATAAAAAAAGACCAACACAGCAAAAAAAATTGTATCAACCTGAATCTATGCTATTTGTACCTATTATGAGACATTTGCCAAATAAGCAAATGAGTTAGACGTGGCTGCCGAGAAGGGAATGCCTGAGAGCGCTATTAACTAGAGCAAAGGGAGATACTCTGTTGAAAGTCAAGTGTTATGTGGATATATCAGCTACCAGGATGATGTATTAACAAAACTATGCATTCTCCCATGCGTGGTGTTTTGTGCTCAAAGGACACAATCAAAGAGCAGCAGTTTACGTCACAATCTCATGGCTCTGGAACCAAGGCAGAGAGTGAGGCTCAGCCATGAGGGAGGACCTGTCTGCCTGAGCTCCAACAGCAGCAACACAGGAATGATAAAAACAAAACAACAACAAAAAAAACTAGAATAAAGTTAAAGCAGTTGTGGGAAATCAAGGCCACTAGAGGAAACCATGGACGAGATTTAAGCCCATCCTGGAAAGACAGGCGGCTTCCCTCTATCTGTAGTTTCTAGATAATCACATAGAACCATTAGCAAATGAAAATGAGCGTTGAGGACGCTCACACATGGGGCCCATTGTCAACCTTGTCAGGGTGACCCTCTGTAATCGTGCCATCGCATGGTTCTGAACAAATGCATCCTGCTTCTTCCGCAAATTTCGGTGAGAATATATATATATATATATATATATATATATATATATATATATATATATATATATATCTGGAAAGAAAACAGCAGTGAAATTGTCCTTGGGGGACTAACAAGAGGGTAAAGGTGCACAAAGAAGGAGGAGAACAGTGCAGGAAATATGTTCAGCACTAATATATACTGCAAGGAAAAGTTTTAAGTAAAAAATAAGCTCCAAAAATGTAGAGAAATTTTGCATGCTAGCTTTAACTCTAGTTTACCCACACATTGGCTAGCTGAAAGTGCTTTATCTAAGAGAACAGAAATGGCAGAAACTCAATTCACTAGCCAACATGCTTTCGATTAGCCCATTTACTCATTAAAACACAGACTCATGGGCTGGAGAGATGGCTCAGAGGTTAAGAGCATTGCCAGCTCTTCCAAAGGTCCTGAGTTCAATTCCCAGCAATCACATGGTGGCTCACAACCATCTGTAATGAGGTCTGGTGCCCTCTTCTGGCCTGCAGACATACACGCAGACAGAATATTGTATACATAATAAATAAATATTTAAAAAAACACAAGCTCACTTATAATATGAGGCCCGCGGCAGACTTAGGGCAGAGTAAGACCTTGTGATCTGTTCTGCAGCACTGCCTTACTGTCTACACTGCATACCTTTCGCTATCCATGCTATGACACCATTGGACAGGTAAACACTCAGAAGACAATCATAATATGCAGAGCTTACATGACAAGGACGTTTGCTTACTGTGTTAGTTTCTTCTCTCTTTGACACAATGCCCAAGAAAGAGAAAGGGATGGTGGACTTACTTTGCCTCGTGGATTGAGAAGTCCTTAGACCTTGGATACAGACTCTGAGCCCATGGTGAGGAAGAAACTTTCAGCATGAGGAGCATTGGGACACAGACGAGGGGAACAAAAATCAGACATAATGCCCAAAGGCACACCACTAGTGACTAACTTCCTCCAGGTAGACCCCAACTAATAAACTTTCTAGAAATTCTTAAAGTAGCACTGTGCCCTTCCACAAATGACCCTTTCTGTAGGATTCACCTTACAGGCAAAGCGTAGAGCCAACCCCGAGAGTCTTCCTCTCAGCTCACAGTCTGCTTAGATAACCTCCGAGGTTCTTTGTCGACATGGTACAAGTTTATATGAGTCCAGAAAGCCATATGGCAAGCGAAGCAATTGATTCTGTTCAGATTTAATCTTAACAAAATGACTTCCACATTTTACTTTGTATATTCACGTGGCAAGTGCTTTCGCTCCTGACAGCTAATCTACTGCAGTGTTTTAAATGGGTTCCTGTGCTTTGGGCCTAAATGAAGTTGTGCTAGAACAAAAGGAGATAAGAATGGGGGTCTGGAGAGAGTTGATGCTAGCCATGCCTTCCTCCCATTCCTGAGCCCCTAATCCCTCGAGGAGCCTCTGGAGCCATTCTGATTAGCTCTTATAGGCTGAGCAGAATGAAATGAAATGAATTAGGAACTGATTAGAGTTCAGAAGGAAATGGTTAGGACCAGTAGATTTAGATGTGTCTGGTATATTTTGCAGACCAACTCTGTGTGTAGTGTTTATGGCTATTTTTCCTCCTCTTCTGGGAAAAGCAAGACAAAGCACAGAGTCTAGGGTTGGCAAAGCTGGTCTCCTCTCACTTATTAACTGTCTGACCTTGAGGCTGTCAGGTAGTCAGGCTACCTGTCTATAAAACTGGAACGCATTCATGGAATATATCCTAAGGTTTAACCCTGGCAGAGCAAAAGGAATGGCTGATGACCACCCAGCTGAAGAAGCACCCAGACAAAAAGATGTAGCCAAGTAACTTCATCTCCACGTCACTGTTCCACAGTGGTATTCTGCTTTCCTTCCTTTGCACACAGGCATGGTTCTGACTGTTCATTATCTACTGTGTGTCCTGGAAATCCTTTTTCATAGGAAAGAGCATGACTGAGCTAAAGTGCTTTGAAACCAGGGAGGACTGTATTCAGTCTCTACAGGCTGGGGAGAACTGATTGGTTAAATCTCCCATCTCCACTTCTGGACGAGGTGGACAGCAGTGGCGTCTCATACGGGTGCAGTCAGAATGGAGCCAACTTATGTCTGTGAAGTATCTAACATGGGGAAAGTATATCATTGACGCTCTTCTTCAGAGGGAACCACAGTGCAAAACCAGATCTTGAACACATTGCTTTCTCTCAGGATTGAAGAAGTTTCTAGAATGTTTGCCACATTCAAGAAAAATTTACAGAACCCAGCAAATAGTCTAATGTAGCAAAGGAAAAGAAGTCCACTTTGAGCAAGAAGAAGTTCAAGTCTAGTGTGAACAAGGTCTTTGAATATTTACTCAGTTGTATTTCTGGCTACGGTGGTGACTTCACCATATTCTCACATAAGCACCGGCTATTGGACATGTTACAGTTTAATAAATCTTTTAATGAAAGGACCCCCAGATTCCATTTATATTTTCCAGTGAAATTCTATCTCTTCAAATAATTTTTAACATATGGAATTTATTTTCCCTCACACCTGGCTATATTTAATTTGTTGTGAGAGGTTTGTGGCTGTGTTATATGACCTATTCCCATGATGTTTAAGGGTTAAATGTGTTTCCTGCTTTCCTGAAATCCAAATAAATGGAATAAAATAACCAACCCTTGGATACACAAACGTAATCTCCCGAGCCCCTACACACACACACACACACACACACACACACACACACACACACATTCCTGTTTTCTATTAACTTGCAGCTTGTGGGCAAGGGGCAAGAGGGAAGTAATAAGGCAAGGAAATTATGAACCACTTAAAGAAAACCACTTGAGTTTTTCATATTGTGGTTATTCTTAAACGTTCTCATCTTCCCAATAATTTAATATGTAACTGACACTTTAATAAGTTATTTATTTGGTTCATCTGAGTATTTTTAAAGAGCTACATGCTGTAAATATTTAGAGTATGTCAACTGTAAACAGAGAGATGGTTTTTAAAAACATTAGCAACAACAGCCTAATATCAATTCCAGTACAGAGCCATATTTTGGAAGCTCTTAAGTCTATCGTCAAAATAAAGATTCAAGGGTACTCCTTAACATGAGCACTTTAAATCATGAATGTTATCATAATGGATCCTGTCTCACAAACACTCTTCCACATTCTAGATTTGTTACTTCAACTACTCAAAGTTCATTCCTGGTACTGAACCTGGATAGATTGTTCTAGGTCCGGTTTCGCAGGTGTAAACGCCATGTGGAGTAGTGAGGAAGCCCCAAGTATGTAGCAGGAAATACGGATATGGTTCCTTTGATGTCCCCAGAGGCTGCTTTAATGCAGCCCTGCCATCTTACCAGGCAGCACATCCATAAATTGGGCTGGTAGTCTACCTGTCTTGAATTGGAAATCTAGAATCATAGTTTAATGCCATGAAAAGATTAAGAAAATGAATCTTTTCTGTTGCTGAAGATACCACCTACTTGAGGAATCCATCTGATGCTGCCTGGAGGCTTCATCCCTATTGGCTAGCTTCACGGTGCTGGAATGCACTAGGCTTACTATTGGAGGAGAAAAATAACTGTCTTACCCAGTTGAAAATGCTAGGAGCTTCCGAAAGGACTGGCCTGGCCAAATAGGTACACTGGTGCAATCGTAGTACAAAGGTTATGGGAGGGATCAACCACTTTTTTAAAACTAGATTTAAGGCCTGCTCCATGAGATAGAACCCAAACCTTATACCACTGTTGGACCAAGGATCTGTAGCTACATAGAACATAGAAGGGAAATGACTACAATTATTTCGCTAGATGAAGAAGGTACTCATACTGAAGTATCCCCATGCCCATATTTCAACTCACATCAGAGAGGCTTCTTCTTGCAATTAATTAATACAGAGACACTCACGTGGTCAGTCTGCAGAGAATAAGAGACTAGGGAGCATTCACCTTACATGGGATATCTATGTTATACCCTGCCCTCAAGTCTCAGAGAGCATCACAGAAAAGGGACAGAAAGGTTGTATGAGCCAGAGGTGGTGGATGACTACAAGAAAACAAGGTCTTCCAGACACAGCTGATGACGTCACAGAGACTGTGATAGCATGAATGGAACCTGTGCAGGCTCAAGCTGGAAAACGAAATCCCAGGATGAAGGGTGGAGTATAGGCATGAAGTCCTACCCCTAGCTGAGGAGCAATTGGCAGCTTGCTAATGTGATAGAGATCTAGCACAGGCCACAAATCCCGGAATATTTAGGAAGCACAAATCAACTTGATGCCAGATAGAGAGAGAAGGAAGTTAGATGAGGAGGTGTGGGTGGATCTGGGAGGAGCTGGGAATGAGGAGTGAATATGAGCAAAATACACTAAAAAAATCTTTCAAATAAGCCAATGCAATGTTATACCTGAGGACTGAGAAGATGGCTTGACAGTTAAGAGAACTTATGCTCTCACAAAGGACCAGAAATTGATGCCCAGAACCCATATGGTGGTTCATAACCATCTGTAACTCCAGTTGCAGTGTTTCTAACCATCCTCTTCTTATCTTTATAAGCACATACACACATCCATGCAGGCAAACACTGTTACTCACAAAATAAAATAAATCTAACATATTGCATAATTAAAAATAATTAAGGGTGTTACCTTTGCAGTTCAAATTACTATCTGTGCAACCCTGGGAGAGACAGTTAGCTTTTGCATCTCTGTATCTTCACTGATGAAGATTAAATTCAATGATGCCCAATAGCACTTGGGGTGGGTCTTGACCAGGCTACATATGGTATAGTCCAGTATAGGTCAGATCCCGGGCTTCTTCACTGATATGCCAAAAGAAACTAGAGGACATTCTGACATCTTGAAGGTGCATGATAAATAGTGTTGAATTAATTTTCACCTTGACTTACCTCACACGCTGTAGAAAATTCAGTGTGTTACTTCAGAATGTTATCAGTGTATGGAGTCCTGCTTGTCTCTCACATCTGATGCTGATTTTAAACTTCTTCACTTCTCCTCTGTCCTATCATTCTCCATTTCATTCACAGCCATGGCTACTTTTCTTTGATGAGCCTACTTCACATACCCCAAATAAATAAATAGATACCACTCTGATGATGAAGCTGTCTCATTTGAACCCAGGAAAGATCTAGAAGCAGTGGTAAGAGGATCTAAGTCACTTAGCCACTCACTAGGCATGAAGTAATATACGTTCATATAAGCTTTTACTAACATCCTTGGTTACAGAACTTCCCTAAGGGAGGGAAAACAAAAATCCTAAGCAATAGTTAGGCAAACCCCTACAACAATTATTCCTGATGCATATATTGTACTGTACACATTAAATTGTTTCGTGGTTGACATTAAAATGTCTATGAGAAATATGATACTCCTGTATGAATCTTGTTCCATTTACTTGCTATAGGTAAAGATAAAGGTTACAAAAGGCACACATATGTTTCAATTACCCCTTAGGTTATCTTATGAGTATATATACCCTACAACTGGAACACATAAAAACTCATCTGACAGCAAGTATTGTGATATCAGGAGGATATTAATAAGGATGCTGTACAAACTCTGCTAGACATCACAGATCTCGTTTCTGAAGCCCTCAGCAGTTTGTTTCAGAAAACGCCATTCAGGGACCCAAAAGAGCATCTGTCTGGATCCAGAATTAGACTTTTACTCTCTGTGTGTATTGCCACTAGGAAGGCGTTGTCGAAGGATGTGACAGAGTGTTTTTTCAAAGTCTTCTTTTGTAATTGAGAAAAGCTGTTATGGCATAAAATGAGACCGTGAGAAGATGGAAATCGAGTATTCTAGTAAATGTTCCTCTCGGTGAAACAGATCATTTACTCTAAGAGAAATGTTCTAGTTAATGTATTGCTTTACTCTCGAGAATATTAAAAATATGGTAGGTGTGTTTATTCCAAATGATGAATGAGAACTGTGTTACTACTGAAAAGGAGCCACACATGTCACCCACAAGAAAAGCTGATGCAACGAGGGCCCCTGCATATGATTGGCAGGGGCTTTTCCAAGCTCACCAACACAGAGTCAGGTATGGGCCCTCCTTTGTGTTCTCTGAGAGCTATGGAGACTGTGGTCCTTTGAATGGAATTGGCCCCCAAGAAGCTCATAGGGAATGGTACTCTTAGGAGGTGTGACTTTGTTGGAGCAGGTATGGTCTTGTTAGAGGAACTGTGTCTCTGTGGGGGTGGCCTTTGATATATCACATATGCCCAAGTCATGCCCAGTGCTACAGTCAACTTTCTGTTTCCTTTGGATCAAGATATAATCAGCACCGTATCTTCATAGCAATAGAAACCCTGACTAAGACAGAGACTCGGAGTAATATTGCTAGGAATGGAAGGAGTGGATAAACGCCACATATTAGGGAAGCAAGAACTTGAAGAGTATCTGGAAGCGTATTCTCCATTTCCTGGAGTGTGTTCTTGTCCTTTGGTTTGCACATCTGCTTGCACACTATATTTGGGAACAAGGCAATTCAGTGACTCGCAGTTGTGAGTCTGTGCTAGCCATTCACAAGAGAGGAGCGAAGCATAAGTGAAGGTCATAGGCGATGGAGTCACGCTGCCTGGATTCCAACTTCCAACTTTGTGCCATCTGCTCTGCAAATCTGCGCATGCGGACAGGAGTCCCTGACTTGGTTACCACATGCATCCATTGGGAGCGATGATGGCCCACACTGTAAGGCAGCAGAGCATCTTACAATCTCAGGGGGAAATGAGTAGGCAGGCAATAACTCCGTGTAGCATCCGAACAGAGGCAAATTAAAACAGAAGTCTAACCAAGTGCCCATAATTCCAAATAGGTGAAGATTAAATCACACCCGCACATAGAACTCCAGCGAGACAGTGAAACTCCAAGATAATAAAGCAAATGATCCTGACCAAGATGACACAGCCATAAAGCCTGAAGAAAAAAAAAACGGGTTATTTACCAGTCCACATATTGACCCCAGTTACTTCTTCCCATCTCCTGAGCCATCTCTAGCTATTACCTCCTGTTCGTTATCTTAGCGATTCGTTACGTACTCTGAACTCAGCATTCGGAATGCTAGGCAAGTTCAGTGCACAAAACTTCATTACTCAACAGGTCCACACCACCAAAGATGAGGGCAAATCACTAACTAACAAAGTAATCACGTTCAGCCAAATTAATACTTCCCCACCAGAACCACACCAATAACCTGAAGTTCCTCCCACCCCAGATGCTCCTAACAGGAGTCTTGTAAGCCACATCAAGCCCCGCCCCAACAATACTGTGAACCTGAAATTCATCTCCCAAGCTCAGACAACACATTAAGACTGCAGAAATAAAAAAAAAATAAGAATCATACGCAGGACCAAGAGTGCCATGGGTTTTTTTTTAGGTAGAGACGCAGTGATGTAAAACTGGTTAGAGCAAGGCAGCTGTTGGCAGCTGGCATGGAAATTGCCCCATTATTTATTACTGTTATTAGGAGAGGGTCTTAAGCTTCAGGACTCAGAGGAAAATGTCTATTTGATTGCATGGGATGAGAGTCTGGCCCATTATTGTTAATTTGGCCGTTCTCTAGCCATTAAGTAATTCTTCCTTTGGTGTATAAAATGCAATGCATGGATAACATGCCAAAGAGTTTCTACCTCATTCTCAGTAAGATAATGCATGGCAGGCACAGTTACAACAAAAGAAATAATTACCTGCTTGGGTATCTTTCTGCAAGTGGGCTGAAGAGCAAATAATGCTGGTCCAACTTGTGCCTGTGAAGAACACCACTCCATACCCTGGTTGGTCATTAGTTCAGTCTCTGGATTTCCCGATGGGAGATATTTGTAAAGATGTTGCCTGCTGTTGAAGATTCGCATAGTCAATTATAGGTCAGGTTTTAACATGATTCTGCAGCACATCACACGGTTATCATCACCAACACTGTGTGTGTCCCTTAATAACATTCTAAATAAAGGCCATAGCTTCAAGCACCAAGAGTTTTGTACTTTAAAATCTACACAATAAATCTTTCTATAATGGCTGGTTTACCTTTCCATGAGTCCATCCTTCCTTTCTTTGCTTTTCATTTAAATGAATTGAAGCTAATTTTTTTCAGCATTTATTTTTTTTTAGTTGGTTATTGTTTTGTGCAGAAGTTGCAAAGGTCTTTGGCCTTTGAGGGCAAAGGGAGGCAGCGGCAACAATCTCATTCTGGAACAAAGCTGTACAGAGCTCTGTCCAGGTACCTCCTCAGGTCCGATCATGCTTAAATCCAGTTATGATGTGTCCTCAAATCCCAATCTTCCATTATGTATCATGACCGCATGGATCATGGAGGTCTGCTTACCAATATCGTATTTCAACATCACATGATCATTCACCAAAAGGCAGTTTTCCCTGGGTCCCCTCTTCCCACAGATACAAAGGCGATCCCACTCTACCTGCCTGACTCCTCCAACCACAACTAAAATACAATGTAATAAACTTTGTAGGTTGGTCTTTCTTTGGTAGATCTTCAAAAGAAGCCATCATGATGTTGCCTGTCTTGGAGCCATGCTTTGGAGCTTCCGAATTTGTAATCAGTTTTGCCTGGGATAGGATATAAGTTAATAGACTTTCACCCTCTAGGAAGATCTTGGTGGAATTCAATAATAAGGCCCAAGTTCCGTGGCATCCATATGCCATTGATGGCATCTTTTTTAAAAAAAGATTTATTTATTTATTTATTCATTCATTCAGTCAGTCAGTCCGTCAGTATCCTGCCTATAGGCAAGAAGAGGGCACCAGATCCCATTATAAGTGGTTGTGAGCCACCATGTGGTTGCTGGGATTTGAACTCAGGACCTCTAGAAGAGCAGTCAGTGCTCTTAACTGCTGAGCCATCTCTCCATCCCTGATGGCATCTTTAAATTCTCCTGAAACCTTATTCATTTATATAATTTGACTGAAGAGTAACATTCCAAAGGAGAGCCCTGAGCTGCCACATGGAAGTGGTACTTCCAAACACATTGGTGTTTTCTGTTTTTAAACCTGTCTCTGTTCATGTTTGCCTCTTTCTCTCCCCCTCACATATAAACATACATAGCCATACAGTTAGTAGAAGAAGACAAGCCAGATCACCTTCACCATAAATCTTTTTTAGATGGTGCATAAAAAAAAATGTTGATAAAGAAAACCATTCTAATGTGGGGAATGACAGAGTGCTTTGCTTTATAGGTTATACTTTATAGTACGGTATTAATCAAAGTACTGCTAGCTTGAGAGAATAAGAACATTATTTGTGCAAACAAGCAACCATTATTTGGAATATGGATTTTGTTAAGAAGAGTAGAGAACTATTAGTGAAAAGACAGAAGAATATGTAAAAGTAAATAGAAAGTTCTTAAGTACTTTAGGAAATATATGTGCATATATATTCTGAATAAGCATACATAGAGAACATCCGTATATAGAGTGCATGTTTACAGAGATAACAAAAAGGCAGAGACAGACTGAGGTGAAATGCTTATAACACAGAATTCACCATTGCATCTCCCTTTTCTTCTGTGATTTGCAACTCACTGGCAGTCAGTCTATTGGAACAAGCACAGCTACCACCAGCATCTCCCAAACTGAAATGCCATGGCTGCTAAGTGACTATTTGTTTCTTCCTTTTTCAAGTTCTGGTATTGTCCATTTTATTTCTTATTTCTGTATAAGTGAACCCCTGAGCTGCCTCGTATAGATGGAACTATGTGTTTGTGCTGTTGTGACTGTCTTTCCTCACTTGGCACAAGGTCTACAATGTTCTTGTAACTGTCACTTTATCCCTTCCTTTCAAGGCATTGATTGTCTGTCCATACTACATGTTGTTGACATATTTGTCACTTTCTTCCCCAAAGGCCATCTGAAATGCTGCCACCTCCTTTTCTTTTGAGACAGACTCTTGCTATGTAGCACAAGCTAGCTTCAAATTCATATTCCTTCTGCCTCAGTTTCCTCTTGGAGTGCTGAGTACAGCATGGACCACCGTGTCTGGATGAGTTTGTTTCTGCCTTTGCCCACTTCCAGCAGCTCCTCCAGAGACTTTCGCATTCACCATCATACAGTATGTAGGACTGGGACTGGCAGCAAGCCAAAACTTCACACGTGAAGACTCCTAATACTGTCTGTCACCCAGTGTTGGTAAAATAAATACAAAATTAAGAAGAGATAGATACGTCTACAATATTAGTAGAGCAGCATCTCAGAGGAAATGGGGCAAGATTGGGAAATATATGAAATTTTGAGATCTGATTTAATGCGGCTCTTTTAGTAGCAACTTAATTAGGATTGGGTGACGCTCATGGCACGAGAGTTTACTCAGCACAGCAAGACGGGCCTACTGAGAGGAGTCTCAGGATGGAACTTGTCATTTGATCTTTTCTATGAATGGGTGCTTCATGGCAATTGAAAATAAACAATAATTATTTAAAATTCATCTCCCAGGGACATGAAAGCTATGCTAATGAACAGAGTGGGATAGGCAAATGTGTTTGATGTGGAACTGAGCTGTGGGGATGTCTCTGGCTCTGACATGAACCACACAGCAGAAATGTCAGCACTATTACCAGCCTCTTGCCCAGGGTCACTGATAGAGACAGTGCCAAGTGGTTGAGACCTAAGCAATCTAACTGGAGAACCTGTGCTCTTAACATTACTCATACATCCTCCACACCCTGACCCTCAGATTGGACCACAGATAACAACATTGCATCTCTGTCTGGTCACCTACCTTTGTTCAGATTAGCTTCTTCACAGGACCTAATCCCAAATCCAAATTGTTTTCCTTCATCGGGAACAATATCCCTTCCCACACAGGATTGGTCTCCTCCTGGTCCGTTGCCATGACAGTGCATCTCTCTCACTTGCCTCCCTCCTTCAGCAAGCCCGTAGCAACGGTCCCTGACTCTGCGTACTCCCATCACAACAGTACAGGGACACAGGTAAAGCTTCTCTGTGCTTCCTCTGGCAGCATGCTGGGGCTCTCTGATGGTCACCTCTAGAGTCAGAATCCCCAAATACTTTATCTCCCATGTTCCCATATACTGCAACTTTCTGCTGGTTTAGGGTTAAGGTCTGCAAACCCAATTTCTTGTGAGGTGGGTTCCTTGCCAATATTTGCATAGCCGACAAGCCAATATTAGATTTTTTTTTAATGTTAAAGTTGGAAAAATGAAGAAGAAATTTCACGATATACAAAATCACATAGAATTGAAACTTTTATGCATGCCAATAGTTTCATTGGAACAGTTCCTTTGCTCATTCACGTATTGTGCATGGCCATGCTCAAGGAAAGAACTGAACAGTTATACTAGAAATGCATGGCCTACAAAGGTTAAAATTTATTAGCAACCTTTGTCCTTCACCAGCTCCCCTAGATGAGCATCTGTGCTGCCCGGGTCTGAATACAGGGCAACTTGGGACACAGCACAACTAGTTAGGCAACTTAACATTGCTCCCTTGATGAGGAATTGGAGCTGGACCCCTGCAGATCTTAATGAGAAAATACTAGTGTTTCTACACAATCCTTTGGCTAGGCTGGATGCTTTTTTGTTTGATTGATTGGTTGTCACTTTTGCTTCTTTGGGTTTTTTCGTGTTCTGTCTTGATGATTTGTAGCTCACCCCTTTTCTGGTTCCTGAATGCCAAGAGTTACTCTTGCATTAAATATGGAAGCTTAAGACCTGCCAGAGAGAAAATGGAAGACAGTTCAGAGCTTTCTAGAGAACTGGAATCAGCCATGCTCACTGACTTCCTGCATTCTGGTGAAGAATCAAGTAAGGGAAGAAAGTGGGCAGCCTTACAGTGGGCAAAAAAGGAAACCTTTAGAGGTTTCCCATTGGTACCGTCAGTGTGTAGTGACTCTAAGTTCCCCCAGGGGAAGCAGGGCACCCGGGGTGATTGGTTATGAGGCCATATGGCTTCCTCTGAATGACCTTAGTTAGACATAACAGCATAAAGACCAGAAATTGGAGAAAGTCCTTGTCCCATGGGGCTGTTGCAGGAACAATTGTGCGGCTTCCTGGGCTGATAGAAGTTTGGTAAAAGCCCAGCTTGCTGCAGGCCTGATTTACAGGCACCTGGCTCTCTGACTTGTTTGACATTGAGAAGGGCTATCTGGTCTCAGGAGACAAGAGGACAGGGGGCATGTTGCAGGTCAGAGTTTTCTTTTGGTGTATTATCTGGCTATAATGTATTTGTACTTTTGATCGGCCAAAAGTATGGACTAAATAAGATTTTAGTTTTGACTCATTTGAGTTCCAGGACTTCAGTCAAAATATACTATAGGTGCTCAGTGCATTGGCATAAACAAATGACCATCATCTTGGTGGATTATAGGAGTAGGGGCTGAGACAGATTCCATAAATTGCATGTTGCCGTACAAGGAGAAAACTGCTAGAATTAGCCATGGGAACAGTAGGCTAGCGTGCAAAGGAGAAACGGGTAACCCCATTTCTCCTCCACAATCCCTTTATTTAAGCTGCAAAGGGTTTGTGAGCACAGAATGGCAGAGAAAGACAGGATGAAAGGATACCTTTTGGAGCATTTTTGAAGTTAGACACTGTGTTGTTCGGTTGTCGTTTACTTGTAAGCACCTTGTCCCTGAGCGTGGTCCGCATTTGTTTCTTCCTCATTCCCAAACAGAACCAGCAACACTAAACCTACTAAACCCAAGTATCACTGGCTATTGGCATCTTCTGTCTTCTCTTTCCTTCACATCTGGCCTCAAGTTCATCCTCTCATCATCTCAAGTCATTTCCTATGTACTCTTCCTGGATCCAGTCCAAAGACATCTCAAAAAAGCTCTGGCCAAGGTGCTGAGCTAAGAATGTTCATCTTTCCATTTTGATGAGTTCTATGTCACCTTTTATTGACTATTACATGCTTTGCACGTTTCATGACCTCAGCTTGTGTGAGCGTTCATTGCTGTGACTAAGCCCAGAGAAGGAAGGCACGCACGGCAGCTTATAGTTTTCTACACAGCCCATAGCAGAGTTCTGCATCTGGTGGGCAGACCATAAGTGATGATGCACTGTGGCCATTATATAAATGCTCCTTTGTACTTGAAAGACAAATTTGCATGTTAAAACACAGTTCAGATGATAAGCACAGTACAGGGGTTCTCCAAATGAGCTCATCGTGTGTTTATGACACTAAGTGAGCTGGTCTTATGAAACAGTATTTTTCTGCTTAGAACGGACTGTAATTTCAGTAGTTAATTAAAAAAAAAATACTATTGGAAGTTTCATGGTTTCTCATTGATGTCACCTAATCTCATCTGGCTTAGAACAAAGAAGAATTGAAACGTACGGCCCAAGCGACTGTTTTCTCTGTTTTTACCGGTCACACGGAGACAGTTCACACCCATTCAGTTTCCTGTGCTTTTCCAAATTCAACAGTGTTCGTCTCATTTTAATAGTGATGATCATTTAGGCAGCCATCTGCCTGCGCATGTTTTTATATAACCTCTCTCTCCAGCGAGGCTAGCGAGCTTTGCCAAATTGTTTAGAAGAATTGTCTGACACGAGAATTCAATTTTAAATGGCATGGTAATAATAATTTTAATCTCATTTTATTATAATTGCTCTGCCTATATTACTGAAATTGTATCCATTGCTCTAAAAACATTCTTATTTATAATAATTACGTTTTCTATCCCTAAGCTATGTGTTAAACACTATTGCTCTGCTCCTTTACTGTAAAATGTGACTTACGATGTCCCATTCCTGAAATTGGTTACACAAACCTATTCAACTTTTCTAAATCTTCTATGAGCTATCATCTGCAGATACTTCCATGCCCAGGCTTCTCCTGGAAACCATTGTCCGGCTGAAGTACAGGAGCTGATTTGACTTTGGTTGTCATGGTGGACATCTTAAGGGGTTGTAATTGTCACACTCATGAATTAATGAAGGCGCAGTGGTGGCGTGTAAGAGAGTAAGATAAAAATCAGGTTCCTTAAAGATTCACACAGTTGAATATGTCAGGACTTTTCCGATTGTGAGCTGAGAAATGAGAGTCTACGGAATGCACCCACTCAGCCTTGGGTGCCTTGGAATCCAACTGGACCATGATCACATCGGTCATTAGAAGCCCACATCATCAGTCACCAATTATTGCAGATGAGAAGGTAGTAGTTAATGATGCTAGGCATAGCAATTGCTGAACAAATTTAAATGAGGTGGAGATAGCTTCGAAGATCTTTTAAAAATGACTTGTTGAGTTTAAAATAAAGTACAAAAATATCACTCAAAATAATCATTACAGGCATATTTGTCAATAAAGATTTGAGGTAGAGCATTATTTTAATAAAAATGGAGAAAGGGTTATTTATTTTGCACACATATATGCAAATAATATATATTGAGATATATATCCCAAAGCCCACAGAGGCAGATGAAAACAATCTGACTAAATTACGCAACTTGAAAAATGGAGTAAAGAACAGATAGCCAGGAAATTTGCATGGAAAACTAATTCCATCATCTAGATGAAAAATTGGAGTAGAATAACAATAGAAACAAGTGATAATGGGGAAAAAATTACCTCGGTAGCACTATTTTGCATCACGCTGCTGAGCCCTGTAAACTTCAGAAAACACCAGCCAAACGTGAACAAGTTTTTGTTGGGGTTCCCACAAGGATTGTGTCAGTGAACGCTCCTTAATACAAGCGATGACTCTGTCTACAGCATGAATATCTAAAGTCCTTGGGTGATATTAAACGTAAAGAAAGAACTGCTTTCTAAAAGAGAATCCTACATCATGTACAAACCTAGGTTACTGTCCATGGTACACCAGAGCTGCTTATGTTGCTGCTTGCTGGTCCTTAGAATATGCCTCATGAGTGAAAATAACACAAATATGGGCTGGAGAGATGGTTCAGAGGTTAAGAACACTGATTATTCTTCCAGAGGTCCTGAGTTCAATTCCAAGCAACCACATGGTGGCTTACAACCATCTGTAATGAAATCTGGTGCCCTCTTCTGGCCTGTGGGGCACACATGCAGACAGAACACTGTAAACAAAATAAATAAATAAATAAATCTTTCAACAAAACAAAAAAAATAACACAAATGCAGTAGGTGTGGACATTGGCTAGATGCAAGC
Organism: Microtus pennsylvanicus; assembly: GCF_037038515.1. Lineage (NCBI taxonomy): Eukaryota > Metazoa > Chordata > Mammalia > Rodentia > Cricetidae > Microtus > Microtus pennsylvanicus. The sequence goes on along the minus strand of NC_134587.1, from coordinate 27,411,902 downwards.
GATTCTAGCTTCTGAAATGAAACTTGAGATGAATGAGAAGTATATGTAAAAGAAGAGCCACGGTAATACTACGGAGCTGGCATTTACCCGGCTCCTACAGTGGTTTAGGCTCTGGGCTTACTCCTTACCTTCATTATCTCTTGCCCGATTTAGTTGCTCCAAGAGTCACATTGTCAGCAAATAGAAAACTATTTCTTTTATGGAAAAAGGAAAGAGTGAAAGATGCCAACTAAACACCAGGCAAACAGAAAGCCCAACTTAGAATCTGGCTGGCTGTCTCCTTTCTGTAATTAGGAAGGAATAGGAACAAAGTGGGGAGGAAGAAAGAAGAAGGAGGAGGGAGGAGGGGGAAGGAGGAGGAGAAGGAGGAGGAGGAGGAAGAGGAAGAGGGAGGAGGAGGATAAAAAAGAAAAGAAAGATGTTCTCTTTTGGAGAGGGGTTGTTTTTGTTTGGTTGGTCAGTTTTGTTGGTTGGTTGGTTGGTTGGTTGGTTGGTTGGTTGGTTGGTTGGTTTTGAAGAATCTTTAGGCCACGCATGGCTTGGGTCAAGAGTCAACAGTGTTGGTTGCATAAGGTAGGCTGTGTAAGGAAAACACAGTTAAGCTTCCAGGAAGATCTTCTCACCCTACCTTCACTCTGTGGCTCTTTCTTGCTCAGTCTTAAGATTATAAACACACCAGCAACTCTGGGGTACCACGGAGTTCCATGTTCAAGAAGCACGGCCAAGGTGGGGTAATGTTATAATTCCAATCCTGGTTTTATTTCTGTATTTGAGGGAAGAGAACATCTCTGTTCTTGGCTGGGATCAGAAACACCACTTTGGGCTCTAGAAACCAATTTAGAAAGCTTTTTCTAACCATTTTTAAACTTACCCACTTAGCTCTGTGCCCAGTCCCATCCAGTGAGCAGGGAAGCCACTCCTGGGAAGCTGATGCTCTGTGGGGCTTCTTTGAGCATATCCTTCCTGTGGTAGCTGTGCTCCAACCCATGTTTGTAGCCTTTTACAGTTGAACCCAGAAGTGTGTGCGTGCGTGGCTTGGGCCAAGAGACAACAGTGAAATTGGCTCATTGCCAACCCTTCCCTGGCCTCTCTTTCTTGGCAGAAATGAATATTTTACTTAGAATCTCTTTATGATTACCATTTCTAATAAAAATACAGTTAGTGGTGCAATTATAGATTTCTTCCTTGTGCTTGCTTGGGGGTGAGCTCTGGGGGTGATAGCCGACTCCAATTTTGACTTGAATCAGTTTTCCTGAGCCACCCCCATCTGAGGAGCCCCTGCCACATATACATGCTGCTCAAATTGACCCACCCCCACTACCGAGAGCCATGATGGTCTGTCCTTGGAACCAAGAGCGAAAATAATTCCCTTCTTTTGTTGTTGAATTGGGTATTTCGGCACATGATAAGAAACGCTAGTGAGAAGTGACTGAATATATTTGTCCTACAAATTTAAAAGTGTTCAAGAATGTAAAGCCAGACCACCCAGATACCACTCATCTATTTTAATTCAAGGGTTCTGAAACTCCAAAGACGATTTTGCTGATGTTTCTTGAGAATAGCATGTGAAAAACTCAAGAAACTGTATTTTGCTATCAAACATTTGGTTGGGAAGAAAAATAGCTAGAGAAAAGAATGAGTTCCTTTTTCAGTTGCTGTGATAAAGTACTGCAACCAGAAGCAACTTAAGGAAGAAAGGTTTTGTCTTCTGGCTCCAGAAGGGGCATCCATAATGTTGGGAGAAGGCATGACAGCCGGTGACAAGAGTGGCAAGCCTAGAGGATGTGTCTCAACTGCACACAGGAAGCAGAGCACAGGAACCAGAAGAGAAGTTGTAGATATCCAAAACCAATCCCCAGTGACAGGCTTCCTCCAGCTAGGCCTCCAATCCCCAAGAGTGTCATAACCTTCCCAAACAGCCCCATAGCTGCGGACCAAGTCTTCAGATACCAGAGCCCATTGGGGATGCTCTCATTCAAACCAGCAAGATAAAGTCAAGTAGGAGCCATTTGGTTTCATTAATTGTATAATTTAAAAACACACATACACACACACAAAAGAACAATAGCATTTGTTGTCATAATGGCATTGTTAGCTTTTCAAGGAAAAGAAAAATAGGGAAAAGAAAACATGCCTCAGAGTTCAAATCAAAATAAATTTCAGTTTTCTATGTTTTTGACATTTGTTTATTTTTAAGTCCAATTTGTTACTTTTTTAAATGAATGTGTTTGTATATACATAGAGGTATATATTGTGAAATATATTCCTTTCTATAATTTCAGTGAAGTAGCAAAATTTCATATATTTAAACTCATTTTCATTCACAAAGGATTTTAACTCTAATATGTATTATATACAACTATGATATATATGTTATATATAACTATGATATATATTATATAACTATAGCATATTTATATAATTTATAATCATAGTGTAATATAAAAGGAGAAAGATATTTTCTTTACAAGATTAAACAGAAATGAAAATACATTATAACCACAAGCGTAAACCTGTGAAATTTATCATACTCTAAGTATTACCCAGTTTGAAAAGAAGTATTTTCCTGAGCATTTAGAACAACCCATTTGATTGCTAGAAATCCTCAAAGGACACCATTGTCTTGCTATAAACACAGAATGCCTGAACAGGCTTAATAAAATCTTCTTTCTGGGAACTTTGTAGTTTTGTCTGTATCAACCCTGAAGCAGATTTCTCTAAAATCTGTAGATTCTCCAACTAGCTTCCTTAGTCCTTAATGCTCAGTAATCTGGCCTTGAAGAAGCATAATGGATTTAATGAGCAAGAAATCAATTAGGAATTTTGACACATGGTGATATGCTGACGCAATTATGTCTGTCCTTAGCAGGAAGCTCGGCTTTTAACATGACAAGGAAGCTGATGTGTCACTTAAATCTCCCAATGGCTTAGAGCAACCTTGCTTACTGCTCATCACCAATCTGAGTTCTTCTTTTGAGGGAAAGCGAGCGAGTGTGACTGGCTTAAATTCGTGATCTGGACCATCTGTAATTATATAGAGTGGCTTATTGGTTTTCTATCTGTTGCTTTGTTTACCCCAGAAATAATGCAATTTACTTCTGTTATGAAACTCCCCATCAAAGGGAATTATTCTAAGAGATGCCTGCTAACTACTATGGACAAGTCAAACTGCCAATGGTAAAGAAGCCACTTCAGTGTGGCGAGCCCTACCCACCGTGTACTTAGACTGTTATAAACGGCCCTTTTGTGTACCTGTGTCTTCACCATCTGATGCTGGAAGGATGCTAAGAATGATGGAAATAGGTAACATTTTGGAGCCTTGGAGCTTGTTATTAGATAAATTCACCAAGCATGTGTCCTGATCAAATCGTCCTGAACTCTATAGGCATCTTTTTTTTTATTTTTTTAATTAATTTATTTATTAAAGATTTCTGTCTCTTCCCCGCCACCGCCTCCCATTTCCCTCCCCCTCCCCCAATCAAGTCCCCCTCCGTCGTCAGCCCAAAGAGCAATCAGGGTTCCCTGCCCTGTGGGAAGTCCAAGGACCACCCACCTCCATCCAGGTCTAGTATGGTGAGCATCCAAACTGCCTAGGCTCCCACAAAGCATCTTACAGTCAGTAAAATTCCTGAAGGAAATACATTTCAGGCAAAAGGTTTGATGTGGGACCTGGAGATTTGAAGCTTGTTGTGGGAGGGCCAAGGTGTAATTTAAGGTTTCCTGAAAAAGAGGAAATCTTTCCCCGGGAGGAAGCAGACTTAGTAAACATGTGGCCTATGTTACATGTGTCTGGGATAAAGGAGTAGAGTGACTTAGACCATAACGGAGTCACTGCACTTGTTCTCTGGGTAACGTGTGACCCATGCAACATGACAGTAATCCAGCTGTCTTTCATCCCGGGGGTTATAAGTTCAGAGGATGAGAGAGAGCAGGGGATGGAGTGGGGCTGAGACTTAGCATGTTCTTACCTAACTCTAGCCCTCCCTGCTCAGTGTAAGTGTTTACAGCCCACACTTGTAGTGGCATTTCATTTGTATTTTAATAAATAAATTGCCCGAAAACCAGAAAAGTACAACAGCCACACTGGCCAGCGTTAGAGACCAGGCAGCAACGACACACACCTTTATTCCTAGTAACCACAATGACACACATCTTCAATCCCAGTAGCCACAGTAGCTTGCCATAGAAACCAGATGGTAGTGATGCATGCCCTTAATCCCAGAACTAGGGAGGATTATAAAATGGAAAGAGATAGCTCTCAGTCTCAGTCTCATTCCCAGGTTTCCTGGAGGCAGGATCGCCATTTCGGACTGAAGTAAAGGTAAGAGCCAGTGACTGGCTGCTTTGCTTTTCTGACCTCCAGGTCGTTTTACTTATTAAAACACAAATGAAATGCCACTACAGCCCTGACCGTGACACATGCTTATAGAGACCTACCTGAAGGGCTTGTGTTTGCAGGCCTCCCTGCTCAGGGCACATGCTTGTAGCCCACCATGTTCGGGGCACGTGTTTGCGGCCCTACCTCCTGAAGGCACATACTTGGAGCCTCCCTGCTGAGGACGTGATTCCCTGGAGGGACTCGGTTCTCCAACATTCGGTACCCTCACAGGCACTGCAGTGGTGAACAGGGCAGACTGTGAGTGTCATAGTTTTGGGGGAATTTTCAGTGTCCCCCTCCCCGCCCCAGCTCATCTTTCTTTTTTCTTCTGTGTGTCCCCTTTATTTCTTAACTTACCAGTCTCCACCTCTTTTTGGTCTGCAAGCCAGTTCAATACACTTTAACTGAAGAAAAAAAAGCCTGTAGCTGTCTATAGGTGATAGAAGCAGCTCAAACTAGTTTCATTTGGCCAAAGAATAATTATAGTATAAAAAAGAAGAAATATATCTTTAGATTTAAAAATTAACACAAAAAATACAGAAAACAACAAAGAATAAAAAACTCTTTGCAGTCCCCTCAGAAAACCCCAGGGTCCTCTGCAGAGTGTCACGCTTGCTTCTTTTTGTATTCCCACAGGGCAATTTTTCATATGTTTAAAATTATGTTTTAAGAAATCCCACAAGTCAATTTGATCATTTTCCATGTATAATTTATTCAATAGTTCTTCAGAAATTAATATAGAGTGGCCAATTTTAAGAAGACAAGAAAAAATGGCTTCATTTCTGCACAGTGATTTTTATTAAGAGGCTGGAAAAAGGAACACCCTACTTTCTTTTCTTAAAAGAAGGCTTTTTTGAAAGTCATCATATAAATCAAAACCACAGTCTATTTTCCCTTTTCTTACCTTGGCATCTGTATAATGTCTATTGAGGCCTAACCCTGACATTTATGGTTGTAGATACAACGCAGATGGTAGGGAAGGAGACGGAGGGCAGCGAGATGGCTCGTGTCTGCCCTGGGGAGGCAATTTGCTCTATCTTTTATGAAACTATTCTCAGGCTGCAGAGTAAACCAAGGTCTAAGGCATAAAAAGGGAAGCATAAAAACCAATTACTAGATGGTGAACAGAGGGAAGAGGGGGGTAGGAAGTGTGGGAGGGGAAGCAGGTAGAAGGGAGGGGTGAGAGGAAGAAAGAGGAAAGCAGGAAGGAAGACAGAAGCAAAAAAGAATGAAGTAAAAGAAGAGGAAGAGAAGGGGAAATGAGGGAAAGAGGAGGACAAATGGGGATGTCTGAGAATGCGGGTCAATGAGGCCTTACGTGCCTAGTGTGTGGAAGACCTGGGTTCAATCCTCAACACCACTGCTCTGAGAAGGGAAACGGGAAGGGAAGCAGGCCCGAAGGTGAAGCAGACAATGCCAGCTTTGACTGTAGAACTAACTCACCGTGTGGATTTGAGCAGAATAAGACTTTCCCACAGCCTGCAATTTGCTCTCCTGTATTCTGGCCACACGCATGGCACCTGGATATATTCGGAGGGCGGAATGAGTAAAGTTACATGTCTGGTACATCAAAGAAGCAAAATGCGTGCTCTTATTATTTCGCTGCTATGGGACGGCTAGTTTCAAAGGGAGACTACGACGGAGATGCCGTTTCCTGTACAATTGATAAACAACCAATCAGATTGCTTTCTGCTCAGCAATACTTTGAGTGGTAGCTTCCCAGCTCCATCTATAGTCTACCTGGAATTGCCACTTGGGCGCACTCGCCAAGAACAATGCTTCCTGGGCTCCATCCAGATGCCAGAACATCTGAACCAGACCTGAGAACGAAGAAGACAGCATTGATCTAGGACGGAGCATTTGAAAGCGTTTTCTCAAGTGTTGTTCCTGCACCCTTACCTTTGGAAACACAGAACACCTTCGTCTAGAGAAGTGTGAACAAATGCTCCTCAGAAAATCTTGCACCACACTTGCAGGGAGATGAGATATCATTCACCAAATGGACTCTACACTGGCAAAACACAGAGCGACTAGAGAAATCACAGGGTTCTTGTACAGTCCTCTTGTGTCTGGGCAGGAGGGCTGCCATTCTCCTCTGCTTATTCTCACTCAGAAAACCTCACTCCAGGAAGAATTTAAAATAAAGCATTCTAGAAAGCACATGTCAGAAAAAAAGAACTCTGGCATCAAAATCGTCAAGTTCTCAAGGATGCAAACTCAGGGGGTCCAGCGTGGCTCCTTCCAGTCTGGCCATCAACTCTGGGCTAAGGCTTCTCCTGGAGACTTTTCAGTCTGTGAGGTGCAGAGAGCTGCAGTTCCTTCCTCACCTCTCATAAAAACTAAATGACCCCGTGTGTACCATGCTTAGGGCGTTCCTAACAAAACCAGGTACTGAGAAAATGTCGAATACTTTTACATCCCATTGTTTATCTAATGCAACGATTTTATTTTCTTTTGAGAAACTGAACAAGGCCCTCAGATCACAAGTGTGTAAAGCTGGGAACAAGACCTAAGATTCTGAAATTAACACGTAACACCGTTCAAGTGTATCTTGTTTCACTGTCAAAAGGTAATTCTGTTATTACCGATCCACACCCAAGCCTCACCCTGGAGTTAATAAATTACAAACTGAACAGTTAAAAACAGTTGGTTTTCTCTTGATTCTGCCAAGGCTGGCCACCACTGTCTCTCTGTTTAGGAGCAAGATGATTTCCTCAATCGTGTGATCCAGATAGGATTTTTACAGCCGCGTGTCTTCAGCATCTTGAAGGCATACATCAGGAATATTGAAATATGGATTCGAAAAAGAAATCAATGTGGAAAATAAATGGTGGTGTTGCCTTGCTGTGGCTCCTAATTGTGTTCTTTTTATGTATGCTAATTGCTGGATCACCTATTGTAGAACGGTCATAATTTTATTCATGATTTTCTTGTCCGTTCTCTGGGGAATGTATGCATGGCTCTGGCATACATCTCCTTCTCTTTTGAAATCCCCGAGACCATCAAGCCATTTAATTATTTTTAGTAATGACTTTGGTAAATGCATAAGACATCCTGCTCTTTCATGGCTCATTCTGAATTCTGATAGTTTTCTTTTTTCTTTCTTTCTTTCCTTCCCTCCCTCCCTCTCTCCTTCTCTCCCTCTCTCCCTCTCTCCTTCCCTCCCTCCCTCTCTCCTTCTCTCCCTCTCTTCCTCTCTCCTTCCCTCCCTCCCTCCTTCCTTCCTTCCTTCTTTCCTTTCTATCACTTACTTAGGAACACCACCCAGCACTCTCTTTTGAAACTACATCGACAGTGCTTCAGGACATTTTGAGGCTTATCTCAGATGCAGTCCTGTTTTTCTTTTCCCATCATAAAACAGTTCATGGGACTTCTTCATTTTAGCTTTGGGTTTATGACCCCCAAATGAAGACTGGGGACGGTCAGTTGAGTCTGCAGCATGAGGGACAGAATGGTATTTGAGGCCCTTCCCATGTTCTGAGTCACTCTTGGGCCTTCATTCCGTGACTCACATACGTGTTTGTCTGCACACAAGTCCTGTAGCTTTCCCATCATGTCCTGATGCCCATAAAGAAATCAGCACCTAAAGCTAATTAGTTATGTTAATATTACAAAGTATGTAGATGAGTCTCATGTACAGGGTAAAGGATATATAGTATTTACCAAATCAAAATAAACAGTGGTGTCACATGCCTTTAATCCCAGCACTCAGGAGGCAGAGGCAGGCGGATCTCTGTGAGTTCGAGGCCAGCCTTGTCTACAAGAGCTAGTTCCAGGACAGGCTCCAAAGCTACAGAGAAACCCTGCCTTGAAAAACAACAACAAAACCAGTTAAAGTAATTTATTACATGTAAATTCTTTCATAGGAATATGCGTTTGTTTTACATGAGGAATTTTAATGACATAGTCTAAAGGGGAGGAATTTTATGCTGTGACCGGAAAGTAAAAATTTTGGTAATCCAAGAAGCATTTTTTAGCATTGTCCTACTCTGCTTCCCTTTGTCTGGGTCCATCCTGCCAAACGTGGTCACAGAGTACAGGACAGCAGGAAAGCAGAGCCTGTTTACCAGCTCCCCACTCTCTCTGATGTCCATGCTTCCCGTTTGGATTGAGTCTAATGAGGCCTGAACTCTGCGCTGCTTCCAGTTTCTTAAATATAGTGAGAATGCGGTCAACTAACTCAAGTCTACTTATACTGGATGCTTGTCTATGTGTGGTACATCATAATCGGCACTGAACCCCACATCTGAGGGAGCTCAGAGTATTCCTCTGGTAGGATTCCCTAGTCTCAATGACTTTCATGCTGATAGGGGGCAGGAGGGAAACAGGGGAGCGTTTTTACATACTAGAAGGACGCATGTCTACTTCACAGTGTAGCAAGGAATCCACACACGTACAGTAAGTAGCCCAGCCCATGTTTTGTTCTGAGCTAGCCCTCAACACACATATAATCCAAATGGTGGCTGAGTAGGAATGAGAGACTCAGAGACACTGGGGCATGCAACCTCCCCCTGAAACTCCCACCCAAACAATAATGAGAAATATGCAGGAGTCAGAAGAGAAGCACCCTCAGTATGGATCGAGGAGACAAGGCTGATCCCCTGTCAAGAAGAGGAACAAGGCTAATCTCGGAATGATACCTGGCTTCATTCTGGCTCACTCCAAAATGCGTCCACAAGCACTGACTTCAGGAAGTCAGATCTTCTGAGGTTTTAGTCCTCTAGTGTCTCTGCTTGCCAGCTCTCTAAATCAAAAGAACGATTTAAAGATGTAATTTCCATCTCGGCTCGCTGGTTTCTGTTGTGACAGACGGTAGTTAGCCATCTTATGAAAGCATAGTCCCCACACCTGACACAGTAATTTCTCCAAGGTTTCTGACCATGGCTTGCCATGCCTCCTCTTCAGCTTCTTCCCAGCTTTGTAGCAGAAGTGGAAAGAGTATCACTAAATATTCCTGCAGCCCAGATGGTCTAGCCGTCTCAGAATTCTGCTACTGAATAGATAGAAGAGACACATTCTAGCTTCTCTTTTCCTAGAACATGGACCAAAGGAAAAATGAATTGCCACACACTCCTTATGAACCTTAATTCTCTTTTCTGCCAACTTTCTATCCTAATGAGTGGGCCTCTCAGTTTGAAAATGCCTCTGTGAGACACCTCATGTGCTCTGAGTGATCCTTCCTTCTGTTGCTCACCCGCGCACACGTCAGAGCTTAACCTGAGCCCAGAGAACTGGGTTTAACTACATGTGCACCTGGGCTAGGTAGAGCCCTCCTGCAACTCAACGGTTCCCCCATTTACATGATGAGAAAATCACACCCAGGCCTTGTTTATGGAAACTTTTAGACTCTCAGGTAAGACGTCCGCTCGATGTGCCTGGAAGTCGGAACTTAGTTGACTTCTCTCAGGTTCATCAATGAATTCAGTCACTAAGTGTCACCGTTGGCAGGAAGCCTCAGGAACATGGGGAGAAATTACATTATTGTTTTACAAGTGAGAAATATGAGGTCTGGAAGATGAAATGTGGATTCTGTCATTCTGCCATCAGCTAGTGCCAAAGACTGCCTAATCCATTCAGGAAGGCACTCTACTCAGGGGTTAATGACACGGAGGCAAAAAATCCAGAGTGCTTCCCAGAAAGAAGCCTTAGGTCTGGGGTGTGGGTCTTTCTCTAAATGCCCATTATCACTCCGCTTAAGATTCAGTTCTAGCCGGGCGATGGTGGCACACGCCTTTAATCCCAGCACTCAGGAGGCAGAGCCAGGTGGATCTCTGTGAGTTCGAGACCAGCCTGGTCTACAGACTACAGAGCTAGTTCCAGGACAGGCTCCAAAGCCACAGAGAAACCCTGTCTCGAAAAAGAAAAAAAAAAGATTCAGTTCTAGATTGGTTGTGGTGGCACACACCTACGATCACAGCCCCAAGTAGGCTGAGGCAAGAGGATCACGGCTTTGACACTAGCCTGGGCTACATCTTGAGGCTGTCTGGGGATAGAGGATGCGTTTGTGGACACTGACAGCCATCCCATCATCCTCACCTGTGGACTGGGAAGGCAAAGAGAACCTGGAAGCTAAGCTCTCTTCAGTCTTCTGATGAAGGGTCTTTTCCCATGGTCTGGCGAGGGTGTCCTCCCTACTTTCTCACACTCCTGTCCAGGTTTCCTGTCACTGCTTCTACTCCCTGTTGGGAGTTTGAAAGCCTAAGTTTCCCCGGAACACCTAGCAAGAGACAAGCAGTCTAGGGCTTGATGATCCCAGAAAACAGAGTAAGACAGGAAGGTGGGAAGATCAACAAGAGGATGCCTGACCATCTCTTTGTACAACTGAGTCTTGATGCTCAAGGCCAGTTGAGACCAAGGGCATGTGTCTGATGGTTGAACGAACACTCAGGGGTTTGTATAGACCTCAAAACAGTCACCTGGGCCCTGCAGCAACACCACCAGGCAATATAAGGCAAGCTGAACTTGGGAATGCTGATGCCAGGAGGCCCAGACACATCGGCTTGCAGCTGGTGTTCACAATATAGCTGGAAGAAAGAGGAAGGCATACTTCTCCTGTGAGACCACCAATGAGTGGCCTAATACAAGAGGCTCTCCTTTGTCACGGCTGATCACTAGCCCAAACTCCAGACAAAATTAGTCATCTCCAGCAGACCGTCCGTGGGTCCCTGGCTTTCAAAGGCCTCCTGTAAATGTGGCCCTCGAGCAGATCCCACAAAACAGAAATACAGCTAACTGAATATGGTGTTTACTCAGTAAGAAAGTTTACGTTGGGACAGCATGATGACTCAGCAGGTAGACATTTTGCCACCAGCATATCCTACAACCTGAATTCAATCCCCAAAATCCACATGGTAGAAGGCGAGAATTGACTCCTGGCAAAAGTTGTCCTCTGAATTCAACACGAGTCATGACATACATGCAATACACACACACACATACATACATACACTTGAGTGCATACACATAATAATTTTTCAAAAACAATTTAAAGAAGACCTTGGCTACTTCACAACAGAGTCGCACAAACCATGGAGTAATCAACGCCACTGTCCACCCCATTAGCTCTCAATAAAAAAAAATGCAAACCAGGTCAATAAAGGTTGACATTTCTCCATGTACAGGCTCATAGCATTGCACATTATTCTCTCTGATTCTTTACAGGGTTTTTAAGAGAGTCACAGGCCCAGTGACTCTTGTCACAGAGACAACGGAAGGTGTGGTATCCTTGATCAAAGCTGGCAGCTCCTTTAGGACTTGCTGAAATGATAAAGCAACTTCAATCCGCAGGATTAATCTTAACCTTTTGTTTTCTGAAAGACTCTTTGTGGCATTCTAGGGTCAAAAGCAGAAGCGAGCAGCTGAATAAGAAGGTAATAAGGAGGTAACATAAACTCATCTGAGCTGAGTTTCAAGACCACACTCTCACTTAAAAAGTCAAGCTTGCTTCCTCAGTGTGCCTTGAAGGGTTCTTAACAATACCGGGGGCAGTATCCCAGGGCACTGAAACGGGGCGGGATGGCACTCAGCAGTCTTTGATCTCACAGCCCTGCTGGCCCAAGTGCAAAGCTCCTATGCTAATTTCTTTCCTAGAGCATTCCCAGTCCCCAGCGGGCGGGCACCACACAATGTTCAGATGCGGTTCCCTTAACTGCCACGTGATGCATCTCTCAGAAGATTGCTGTTAATTGCATGGTACATATTGCTCACCCTTGTTCCTGGAGTTCATCGTTTTGCATACTTGCAAGTCAAATTAGGGGTGCCTACTCTTCACAAAGAACAGGCCTCCTTATAGTTTTCACTTCTTTCCTCCCTCCCTTTATCCCTCCCTCCTTCCCATCCTTCCTCCCTCTGCCCCTCCCTTCCTTCCTTCCTTTTTCACACACACACACACACACACACACACACACACACACACACTCAATACCATAGTGTTCCCTGCTCTTTCTCACTTATATATAAGTGAAGAGCTTCCTGGTGATTAACATGAGCCTGTTTAAAAGCAGAATTCAGTTTTATCTTACACCTATAAATGTCATTTTTGAAAGCTGGCATCAAGCATTAAATTGGACTTTATTTTTAAATACACATTTTGGAGAGAAGAACAAATTATTATCAATTAATTAGCTGCCTGACGTGCTCAAGAAAAGTGGCGAAACATTCCCTTGTAAATCTATAAAGCAGAAATCCTGGAGAAGCTCGCACGCTATGTAATTAGAGTTAATTAACACATTTGCTAATTGACTATTATTTAGCACTCCAGCTGCTGAAGAAAAATCCATAGGCCCATTAAATATTAATTAGCAAAAGTCTATTGTCTGACGCTGTTGGCGTGTGAATTGATGAGAGTTTTACAAGCCTAGCTTTGTTAGGCAGGACACAGCAATGGCAGCCAGCTACTGAGGGATAAGGAAACAGGACTCTCACAAAGGGCTAGGAAGCCCTGAATCTCAGCTAATGTCTTCCTCTTGCCATGAACACAAAAAATAGCCTGTCATCTGCTTGTGGCGCCACTTACAGCCCTCAGAGGTGTGTGCTTAGCCGTATGTCAAACTCTTGCTGCTTCTAGGGACTCGGGGTGGCATATGTTCCTGAAATGAAAGGAAAATCACCCAGTCATAATAGAAGCAAAATGCTGCCTATGGGCTTCACAAATAGCTCATGGGGATAAAATTCACACATTACACAAGTCACCCATTTGATGGAACTATTGATGATTTGTGGTACATTATTCAGTTTTTAGTTTCTGAATTTTCAAACGTAAAACAAAACTTCCCAGTGTAACCAGTTGGATGCCATTCCTGGCAGTGTATTTTCTCGATAGCTTTTTTAAGTGTGTTCGGTGTCCTAGTAGATTAAGGCACAACCTTGGAGTATATCTATCTACCTTTCAACTCTGAAATCCATACCTGCGCCCACGTGACTAAGACACATCAGCACTCAGTCAGCAGTGCTGACCTAGAGAGGCTGCTCTGACCGGAGCTCCTTCCTGAAGCACCTGCCTTGGCTTCTCCTTGCCCAGCTAGCTCTACCACCAACTACCACAGTTCCCCCACGTTTGTTCTAAACACGAATCCTATGCGATTCTTATTGTATTCAGGGAGAGAGTCCAGGAGCCCTACTGTACGGGAGTGGCTTGGGATTGAAGAGCTTTTGTAGCAGGAGGAGCTGCTCATTGGGGTTTATGTCCTGCCCAGTTTCCACAGCTGGTAAGCCCCCAAAGAAAATTACACAGAGAGTCTGAATTAATGATAAACCGATTGGCTCATTAGCTCAGGCTTCTTGTTAACTCTTATAACTTGTATTAACCCATTGTTCTTATCTATGTTAGCCACGTGGCTCAGTACCCTTTTCAGCGGGGCAGATCACAGCCTGCTTTTTTGGTGGTCTGAGCAGGACTGGGGAGGGAGCATCCTTCTTCCCAGAATACTCCTGTTCTCATTTCCCAGCCTCTACTTCCTGTCTGGCTACTGGCCAATCAGCGTTTATTTAAAACATGATTGACAGAATACAGACATTTCTCCCACACCACATGCGGGTGACACACAAGGGAAGGACCAACGTAGCTCCTGTGAGATTCCTAGTTAGCTCTGAGGAAGATGAGTTGCCATGGAGGGCCTGACCACAAACACCACAAATGGCCTAGCACCTGTTTGCAAAGGTACTTAGAACCTCCAGGTTGTCAGGGTTCCTGTGATAATTGCCCTGAGCTACTCTGCCCACCTGCCTTGCAGAGCATAGTCACCCTCCTGAACCAGAGCCCAGCCAGTGCTGGCACCATGGCCTTTGGCCTCCAGAACTGTGAGCTAAATAACTATATTTATATTATAAGGTTACCACTGCTCAGTCATGTTGTCATAATAACAGAAACAGAACAAGATATAACAACACACACTGGGACAAAATTCATAGCAGCGTGATCAAAACCAAGACGAGAAATAAGTTTATTTGTACTGTCACCCCCGTTTCCCAGTATCTCTGCACGAGGTCCCGGGCAGCTCACGTCACTTCTTTCTTCTTCCCTCAGCCCCAAAAGTAGCAAAAACAGTAGAAGGAAACGTTTCCACAGAATTCCAGTGACATTTAGTTCAAATAAAATAACTTCTTGAAAAAAAATCAGCCTGATAATTACAAGATGAAGTAGAAATAAACTCTGAAGTAACGGATAATTACTTATAAATTACAGGAAATGTCGGCTGAGCACAAAGCTAAGGACCCTGTGTTCTATCTCACTTAATCCATGAACGGTGGAGGATTTAGGTTCTGGATGTCATAGGAGTGGTAGTGGTGTGTACACCTGAGTTCAATATTCATTTCCTCTGTTGGTAGCTATTATTCTACCAACAAGAAAGAAAAAATTAACGATTTCCAAAAACAGCAGGAAATATCACTTGGCACCAGCTAGAAATTACAGGCAGAAAAATCCATGGCATGCACAGTCCCCATCCTGCCAACACTCAACAGAGAGGCATGCCTCAGTTACAGCGTAGCTGGGGAGCCCTGGAGGTGGACTTCGGAGGAGAGACTTACGTAAAAGCTAGAAAGTAAGCATATTGGTCAAATCTGAGCAATCTCACCTAAAGCCATCCCTTCAGAGAAAGATGCAGAAATACTGTTTTCCCTGTTCCAACCGTGGGGCTAAGCATCAGTGTAAAGGGAGCAAAGGCACGGCCTGCTCTGCCTGAGGAAAATCTCTAACTTGACCTGTTTGCTACAAAGCCCACACTGTTGGGTCACCTCGGGACAGATATTTTTTTCCCACCTCTTGGTCTGCTCATTGCTCATAGATAATAAGAGTTCCTTGCAAGTCTTCCTCAGGGAATAAAATTAAAAAGGGAAACACAGCCCTGAGCTCAGTTCAATCTAAAGATAGAACAAAGCTTAGCTTCACTCTAACCTGCATTTGGCAGGGGAGGTGATGAGGTCGGAGAGGTCCAACAAGGTGACTTCCGTCACACAGTTACTTGGCAAGGTGAGCCCAACTCCTAAAGGATTGGCTCTCATGACTCTGCTCACATTTACCCTCTCACCAAACCGCCAAATTCCAGGTTGAATCAACTGGTTCATGACCTTAACCAAGAAGAAGCATCTTAATTTGGTCGTTCTAAACGCTGTGGCCAGCTGCTAACAACAGCATGGTATCACCCAGGAAGCTGCTGCCCCTGTGCCATTTTAATCAGGTGGTAACTCCCGGACCCCTTCAGCTGTCTGGAGCCTCTGTTATTTCCCCGCTTTTCTTTCTTCATTGCTATAACATGATAGCATGTGTATTTGTTTCTAATGTACCCTTCTTGCTCTAAACTCTGCAAGATTCTCCATAGAGTTTCAAGTACACAGAACATAGCCCGACCCATAGTCAGTACATAATGAATATTGATTGCATAATGAATGTGTGAACCTTTGTGTCTTGAAAACTAACACCGAAGACATAAAATGATGGGATTCTTTGCCCTATCATTATAGAGGTATTTCCCGTATCCAGTTTAGTTTCTCCCTGACTTGACTGCTGATGGTGTTTGGGAATGATACTGTGATCATTTCTTCCACATTCTGGCTGCTTTTGTTTTCAGCTAGTTTTGTTCCTAGGAAAGTTCACTAAGGAAACCAAATCCCACATGGCCGATCATGAATGGGTTCAAATGATCAGTTTTACAGATCTGATTAACATTCTTTCAGGATAATCCCAGATATCCCCTATTAATTTTAAGGGCTGGAATTCAACAGTCCAAGATCAGCTTACTCAAAACACATTACTCAACGCAATCCACAATATCAAAGCGAGCCCTATTCCAGGGTCACTTTTCATTTGTAGAAGACAAAAACATTAAACAATGCACACCAAAACGTACACAAACTTAAAGAGTCAGAAAATTAAATAGAGCCGGGCGGTGGTGGCGCACGCCTTTAATCCCAGCACTTGGGAGGCAGAGGTAGGCGGATCTCTGTGAGTTCGAGACCAGCCTGGTCTACAAGAGGTAGTTCCAGGACAGGCTCTAAAACCACATAGAAACCCTGCCTCGAAAAACAATAAATAAATAAATAAATAAATAAATAGAAAGGAGCAAGTCTTGAGACCTCATTCAACCTGATTTCGAGGTATAATGCAAACCTGTAGTTGTTCAAGCACTTGGTCCTGGCAAATTATGAACCTAGACATGAACCTGCACACATACAGTCAGTTGAAAACTTGACAAAGGTGCCAAGAATACAAAGCACTTGCTCACCTCTTGACTAGTGCTGGGAACACTGGATGTCAGCTGTTGGAGGATGAAATCAAACTTTATCTTGTATCACACATAAAAATCAAATCGAAATAATTAAAGTCAAAAGTATAATACCTGAAACTATAAAACTACAGGGGAAAAAAGCCATATGGGATTGATGTGCGATACCCTTCTGTATGCTGTGAATATGCTTTACTGTCATTGGTTAACAAAGAAGCTGATTTGATCAAGAGCCAGGCAGAATAGAGCCAGGCAGGAAATCCAAGCAAGGATCCAGGGAAAAAGAAGGAGGAGTCAAGAGATGCAAGCAGCCAGTAAGATGAGAGTCTTACCAGTACGTCACAGGGCATTTGACAATATACAGATTGTTAGAATTGGGTTCATTTATATGTAGAGCTAAACAGTAATAAGTCTGAGCCATTGGTCAAACAGGTTGTAATGAATATTAAGCCTCAGAATGATTATTTGGGAACTGGCAGGTGAGAGAGAAACCTCCAGTTACCTGGGATTCTATATTAGTCTATACACTTTGGGGGGACTTAATCCCAAGACTGGAGGGAAGAAAAGCGATAGTAAATAAGATTACACCATGTTCAAATGTGTTCTGCTACTGTAGAAGCTTCCTAAAATATACAAATATGCATACATAATAAGTTTCAATGGAATTACCCTATAACAAGGGGGCAATGCCCCTGCCTAAATAATCTAGACTATCACATAAAAAAGCCTAGTGCCAGATACAGGCTATTTCTCTTAGAGTTGCTGGCTAGTGGAATCCCATAAACCACCACCCCAGGCATTACAAGTTACTGCCATTGTACTTGGGACCCCTCAAGAATGGCCACAGTCACTACAGAAACTCAAGGCAGGAACCTGGAGGCAGAAACTGAAGTGAAGCCGCGGCCATGGAGGGGTGTTGCTTACTGGCTTACCCAGCTTGCTTTTTTATATACCTAGGCCCACCTGGCCAAGGGCAGCTCTACCAAAAATATAATAGCTGCCCCCGACACATACACAGTTCAATCATTAATTGAGAAAATGCACCACAGGCATGCCCACAAGCCACTTTGATGGCAGTGACTGCCGACGGAAGTTCCTCCTCCCCGATGACTCTGGCTTGCGTCAGGTTGACAAAAAGCTTTAGCCATCCCCCTCATCATGTTCCTGTATGTCCAATCACACAGGCCCGGTGGATACAGAGTTGATCTTTGAAGGGAACTCTCTTCCCCAGTACTCTAAGGCAGGCTTCCTCTCCCATGCTGATAGTCACAGAAGCAGAATAAGTGCGGGAAAGCCTTCAGAGATAAGGATCGCTGCCGTGGAGTAACACGAAGGCTGGCGAGACTCCGGCAGCTACAAGAGGACATTAAAGCAGACGCACTCACGCAAGCACACAGTGGAGCTCCTGAAGGAGGGTTCACTGGGCAGACAGATGAAATAGAAAGAGGGGGCCACGTTCCTCTGCAGCTGAAGCGGTGGAAGATAACAGAGCAAGCGGGACTCCTCGTCTCTCTGGATCCTCCAGCCCACACTAAGTTCAGTTCCAAGGAACCCAGTTAACAGCTCTAGCAATTGAAACAAAATGCCAACTCAGCATCCATGGCTCTGTTTTACTGGGGTGGGGTAGTCTCGAGTGCCATCTCCAGGTTCCAATTAGTAACGCTAGAAGCTCGTTTGGACCCTCTTGTTGCCACCTGTACTGATTGCAAGAAGCATCGAGTTCCTACCTGAGCAAAACACAGGACTCCTTGAAGCTAGGCAGGTAGAAATTGAAAGCCATTTTTATCTTGGCATTTCTATGCCTTATACCTACTGGGTATGTCCTGGGTATTTTTGTCAGTCAGCTAGATGCAGACCTAGACATAGCTGAGAAGAGGAAATCTTGAGAAAATACACCCATGCGGCTTCCTTTAGTCTGTGGAGAATTTTCTTAACTAGTGATTGAGGTAGGAGGGCCCAGACCATTGTGGGTGGTCCTGAAGTGCTGGAGAAAGCACTGAGCCAGTCTTGTGTGGCAGTTCAGTAAAGAGCACCCCTCCCTGCTCCTGTTCTGCTTCTTCCTTCTGTCCAGAGTTTCTGCCTTGAGTTCTCTGGATGCTGTTCTACAATCTACCAGATGAAACAAACCCTTTCCTCCCAAAGTTTCGTGTGGTCTTGGTGTTTTTTATCACAACAGCATAAAGCCTAAAACAGGGAAATAAACTCCATATAGAGGAGCCTGGATCCTCAGAAAATTACCTGACCAAATCCACATTATCCTTCATAACCTCCTGAAAATCAACAAGGCAGAAAGGAATTTGGAAGCATTCTGAAAAGTTTCTGCACCCCAATAAGCCTTTCCACTGACGCAACAACTCAAATCACACTGAATTAGAAAAAAAAACTTTGTTTTAATAGATAGCATGCTATCTATAGGGTGACGTTCCAGCTGTTCCCTCCCCCTCCGAGAGGAGACAGGAAAGAAGACAGGCAAACCACATGTTTGTTCTCTGGGGCGTAGTAATAAGGGCGGCGCGGCTGTATCCCCGGTACCCGGCCGCCCCCACGGCTAGCTTTACCCGAAATAATTACACAGACACTGTATTCTTTTAATCACTGCTTGGCCCTTTAGCTTTAGCCCTTACTGGCTAATTCTGATATACCGATCAACCCATCTCTAATAATCTGTGAGCACCTGTCTTACCGGGAAGATTCTAGGTCGGAGCTTCATCATGTGTGTCTGCCCGGGAGCGGGCCATGGCGTCTATGCTGAGGCATCTGCTCCCAAGAGGAGAGCTGTCTCTGAGTCTGAGCTCACTTCCTCTTCCTCCCAGCGTTCTGTTCTGTTTACTCCTCCCACCTATCTTCTAACCAATGAGAACCAAGCAGTTTCTTTTTATTTAACCAATGACCTTCCTCCATCACTGGGGGGTCAGTTTAAATAGCCTGTGGGAGTGGTCTTGAGCATCTCTGGGGAGGGGTCATCGTTTGGCAGGCTTTCTCGGGGGTGGAGTCTGGACTGAGGCAGCTCCAGGGGAGTGGGTTTGGGGTATTGGGGTGAAGCTTCCACCCCACCCAAACACATCCAAATGTGTGAAAGAAATAAAGACATTTTAAACCATGTCCTGACCTCCATACATAGGCCCCTTCGTGCACATTCTCAGTAATAAAAACAATAAAATTAAATATAATTAAGATGACGTGGAAAGGCAAATGTTGCTTAGCCTTTGGACCCACATTTAGCACTGCACGGCCTCCCATTCTGCAAATAGGCCGCAAGGCTACTTAGCGTTTTTCTCTGATTTGCAAAAATCTATTGCAAAATGTCCTGGCTTTACTTTACTCATTACGCTTCCTTTTTTTTTTTCCTTTTGAAGTTCAAGTTCACCCCAGGATGTGGTTCCTATTGTTGCAGCAATCCTTTGTTCCAATAATCAGATCAATATTTCAGTGCTACAGCGTGGATAAAGGAAGCACTTCATTACCTGGAGGCTGCCGATTCTCACAGAGATAAAAGGACGGTACAAAAAAAAATAATTGCAAACGTGCTGCTGCAGCAAGCCCAACGCAGCCCCGGGATTGGGTAGCTCTGCGGAGATGGGCCTTTCTGGCCCCTTACTATAGAAATCATCATTAATGTTTAATACCCGCAGCAAGAGAGTGGCTTTGTGGGCTGTGGGCTGCGAGATTGGTGCTGTCTTCTTGCCTGATATTTATGGAGCTTCGGGGCTCAGGTGACATTTCCAATCCACTCGCTGTGGCTCTCTGCAGCTGATTCCTTAAAGGCAGGCCACCACGTTGTTTTCCTCATCTGCTCCATACCTCTGATCTCCATGCTTGGTAAATTAGTTTTCAGACAAATAAAAAAAATATTTTGATAGTAAATTCTTGTTTAGAATATCCCCTTGGGGAGAGAGCAATCAGCCTCGAAACCCGGGGCAGGCTATATCAGTTTAACCGCAGTTTGAGCATTGCGGGCTGGTCTGTCATGGTTTCCTGTCTCTTCGCTACTGAATATTTTCTATTTTCCTTTTGATTTCGCTCTGTCGTTTATTCTTTCCTTCAAGACCCTGCTGTCAGGAGAAAACTATTTTTCACAGGTTATTGATATCAAGTAGCCACTATGTGTCGGGCCTGTCGTCTTGGTTGTTTTCCTCTGGCTTCTGTAAAAAAAAGCATTTGAATTCATAAGCAGGGAGTCAGCACAGGCAGTCTCTACACGTTCGGGAACCAAGACCTTTGTGACGCTTCTATAACATGAGATTTGTACAAATACAGAATGAAACCTCTTCCTTCCTGACACAAGAGTGGTTTAGAACCATCCAAAGCCAACTACACGGTCTCTTATTATTTTTAAGGGGATATTGGTCATATCCACTTAGCTCTACCTGTAATTTAATAAACCAAACCAAAACCAGGCCCGGTGTAAGCATAGGCTTTCGCCATTTCAGAGACTGTTGCTCTCAGATATCTAGAAGGCAGATGAAGGCAGCTGGAGGGGAGAGGGCTTGTTCAGAGATCCACGGAAGACAGCGGTTTACGTCCTAGTGCATGAAAACCATAGGCAGTAAAAGAGGCGAGAGATGGCGAGGAATCAATGGGCGAGATAAATGGCACAGCAGAAAAGAAAGTAGTATGCATGCCCCATCGACTTCCCATGTCTGTTAAGGCTGCCGATGGCATGGGCTGCACTCTAATGCAGAAGTGCATGAAATCGGGTGACTTGCCGGTAGCATGCATTCCACAGTGCGGCTCCTGGCACCAGCCGGCCCTGCTGCTCACCACCGGACCAAGAATGGATATGCCAGAGACTCCTCTACACACATCACTGTCCTCAGTCCGAAGAATGGTGTTTTCATTTGCTTGCTTCTGTTGTGGTAAGACGCCATGACCAAGGGCAAATGAGGGAGGAAAGGGTTAATTTCACTTCCTCTTCCAGGTCCATCACTGCCTATCACTGCCGGAAGTCAAGGGAGGAACTCAAGCAGAGAGGGAAACTGGAAGCAAGAACCAACTGAAGCAGAGGTCACAGAAGAATGCAGCTTACTGGCTCGATCGTTGTGGCTTCCGGAACCCGCTTTCTTTTTTTTTTTTTTTTTTTTTTTTTTTTGGTTTTTCGAGACAGGGTTTCTCTGTAGCTTTGGAGCCTGTCCTGGAACTCCCTTGGTAGACCAGGCTGGCCTTGAACTCACAGAGATCTGCCTGTCTCTGCCTCCCAAGTGCTGGGATTACGGGAGTGTGCCACCACCGCCCGGCCAGAAGCCGCTTTCTAATAGCTCCCAGGACCACCAACCCAGAGGCGGCACCTCAATCATAACAATGTACCACATGTGGGCTTACCCAGAAAACAATCAGGTGGGGACTTTTTCTCAACTGAGGTTCTCTCTTCCAAAATGCCTCCCAGTTGTGGCACGTTGACTTAAAACGAGCCAGCAGGGACGTCCAGAGGTCAGCTGGTGGGGAGGTGGGCACACCGGCCTTCTGAAAAGATACTGACGATAAGAGTACTTCATTTAAAATGTTGATTCAGATCTTACAACATGCAGTTTCTAAAGGGGGTTTGTTTGTTGTTGGCTTGATTTTCTTCTTTTCCTTTAACCACAAAATCAATCCAGAGGGGGAAAAACTCTTGCCTGTGTTTTTAAATTGCCCATTGAAGTTTAGGTAGAGAAAAAAAAACCAAAAACAATCGGCTGAAGTAATTACCTAATGAATTCATGGAGAAAACAGCAGCCACAATAACAATTGACATAGAATTATAGAACAAAAGAGATATTTTTGTTGCTTTTTTTTCTTTTTTGGTTGTTTGTTTTGAGACAGTTTTGCTTTATATCTCAGGTTGGCCTTGAAATCAATGATCCTGTGTCAGTCTCCAGAGCATGGGGACCGGTTGGTGTGTGCCATCTTGCCTAGCAAAGGGAGCATTTTAAAGAGGCACATGACCAACAGAACAGAGACAGAATGGAATAAAGTAGGTGGAATAGGTGGTAGAGTGTGCCTGCCAAGGTGGACCACCACACAGCATAAGGACCATGCTGAGAAGGAGCAACTGAAGGCAAACAGGAAAGGCTCTGCCTCTCTGTCTTCCTAAGAGCAAGGCTGGCACACTTGATGAATCTTCCTTCTCCTCTCTGCCAGGAGGGAAAGACATCAACACCCCCAGAAACTGCCCTCCACGTTCCTCAGCCCAGCAGAGGCCCTGGAGGAACAGGAATGGCTAGACAAACCCAAGCCATCTAGCTTTCTGCTTTATTGGACTTCTGTAGACAGAAGTCTCCATCTCCCCCATCTTCCCCATCTCCCCAAGTCCCACGGTACCACTTTCTCTCCACCCACTGGGTCCCTGCTCCCTAGTTCCTGCATCCACTTATGAAATAATTAATCGGAAGCTTATTATCAGTTACAATGGCTTGGTCAATGTCTTCGGCTTATTACTGGCTAGCTCTAACTATAAATTAACCCATTTCTGTTAGTTTATATTTTACCACAAGGCTCATGGCTTGTTACCTCACATCTCACTTCATGGCTTCTCACTGACTGACAAAGGGATGATGGTGAGGGGGCCATGGGAGGACTTATTACTGTGCAGCATTCTGTATTGTGCATTTAATCAGGCAGGAATATTCTCTGTTCACAGAATTTAAAGTACATAAGACTGAACCTGAAACACAACCTTTAAGACAGGCTGCCTGGAGTTCTCACATTCTGAGTTTGTGTGGGTGCCATTTAACTGATGTGTTCTTATTTTGGGTCCTTCTCTGGCTCTCATCCCTCTCCCAGTAAGGTCAGCGGCTTTCTGGGGGTAGACAGAAAATTATTCTCATAAACTGGTGACAGTTTCAGAGAGTGAAAGTGTTCTGACCTCAGTAACAGCTTTTCCTGGAACGAGAGAATTGATCATGATGAGGCTCAATTCAGACTCAAATCAGTCACTGAAGGCTCTTTTCTGGGCCAGCGGCAGAAGACAGCAACACTTGCTAAGGGTAGGGGCTTGTGTTCTCTTTCTGTTGTAAGGGAGATTTGTCATTTAGGAAGGAGATAAATGTATTTATTGGGATTTATTTCTTATAGATATTTTAATTTTCAATTTTTTATAATGGAGGAAAAATGCAATGACTGGTCAGCTTACATTACAATAAACCTTTAGCGCCTCCATGGAAGTTTCTAAGGACCAATTTCTGCCAGTTTCTACCAGACTAGCCATCACTCCATGGCCCCACACTCCTTCTCCCCAACCTTTACAGCTTTGTCCATGTTTTAAAACAAATACTGTTTTTCAAATCAATTTTTTAAACTTAGCCTATGCCTTAGTTAGGATTTCTATTGCAGCGAAGAGACAGCGTGGCCACAGCAACTCTTATAAAGGAAAACATTTAATCGAGGTGGCAGATTACAGTTGCAGAGGTTCAGTCCATTATCATCATGATGCAGAGCAGGGCGGTGTGCAGGCAGATGTGGTGCTGGAGAAGGAACTCAGAGTCCCACGTCTTGTAGGCAACAGGAAGTCAGCTGTGACACCGGGAGTAGCTTGAGCATAGGAGAACTCAAAGCCCACCCCTGCAGTGACACACTTCCTCCAACAAGGCCACACCTCCTAAAAGTGCCACTTCTTTTGGGGGCCATTTTCTTTCAGACCAACACAGCATACCAAACAGTACATCTAATTATGACATTTTCATACATATTCATACATATGTGTCTATGTACTTCATTTTAATTCACCTACCTTCTCCATACTCCTGCCCATTCCAGTTGCTTCATTCTCTTCTCACAAACAGGCCTTTAGCTTCTAAACTGAGTCAGTAATAGTTTCTTCCTATCCCCTTAAGATATTTCTCCCCTTTCACAATCCTTTTTCTAGTTTCATCTCTCTCTCTCTCTCTCTCTCTCTCTCTCTCTCTCTCTCTCTCTCTCTCACACACACACACACACACACACACACACACACTTCCATGCATGAGGGGAAACATGAGTTATTTCTCTTCCTGAGTCTGACTTACTTTGCTTAACACAATGGTTTCCAGCCCCTGAGAAGTCTCGACTTCGTTGTTCTTTACGGGCGCATGAAACTCGTGTGCATTTTCTTTACCCGTTCATCTGTGGATGGAGACCTAGGCAGACTCTGCTTCCTGGCTCCTGTGACTTGTGCAGCAATAAACATAGACATGCAAGAGCCTCCATGGTGTGCTGACTTAGAGTCCTTTTGACTACACCCAAGAGTGGACAGCTGGTCTACTTTTAGATTTTTGGGAACCTCCATACTGATAGCCACAGAGGCTGTACAAATTCCAATTGCCACCAGCAGACCTTAAGGTTCCTCTTTCCCCACATCCTCACTACCATCAGCTGTCATTTATTTTGTTGATAACTGTCATTCTGATGGAGTGAGATGAATTCTAATGTCAGTTTTAATTAGCATTTGTCTGCTGGCTAAGGATTTAACAGCATTGTTTTGAAAAGTATACACTCTTCATGCCTCCTTTGAAAATAATCTGTCTTGCTACTAATATGTTGTCCCCACATAGTTCCTGTCGAGCATCCACCTACTGTGTGCTAAATTTGCCTATTGAGTGACTTCCCTTCTTTGCCAACACTGATCTAGCCAGTCATCAGGTTGTTCTCGGGGATAATTCTTTAGTCTTTTTATTTTTTAAGAGAAATATACTCACAGGGCGATACATAAAGGAATCGGTGTGCCTCAGTAGCAGAAAACCCAAGTCAGTTGGTCTGAACAACCAAGCAAATGTATTAACGAGCTTAAAGAGAAACAGTCTCAACCCTAAGCCGAGGTTGTGTGACCTCACATCAGGAGCATCCCCTCTGCCTTTGCCTGACTTGGTGTCTGTATTATATCAGGTTTTCACTGCGCAGGCTTTGGAGAGCAAGAACAGCTGTAGCGGGACCCCCTTAGATCCAGACCATTTTAGTTATTATGCTGGGAAATGACACACCGACAATGATCATGCACCGTTAGCCTTACACACACCAAAACTAAATTGTGTGCTCCTTATCACACAATCTCCATTCCTGTGTTCGGGACGATGAGCAAGCCCTTCTGTCTCTATGGCCAGAGTGGTGGTGATGGCAAAAAAGAAGCCCAGAAGACACACTATAACTCTGCTTTCATGGTGCATCCCTCTTCTTCATGAAGACTAGTAATCAAAATAAGTACCACAGACAAGTCTGAAATTTCGCTCTCGTTCCCTCTCTCTATCCTTCTCTATCCTTCTCTCTCTCTCTCTCTCTCTCTCTCTCTCTCTCTCTCTCTCTCTGTGTGTGTGTGTGTGTGTGTGTGTGTATGTGTGTGTGTGTGTGTGTGTGTGTGTGTCCCTCTCATTTTTCTTTTCTGGAAACCTCATTTCACACTCACCATTCAAAATAAAACCTAATAATCATATATCGCATATATTAAAAGAAAGATTACCCTGTACCATCCAAATGAACTCAGGTAGCTTTAAGTGTATATCAGTGTAAAAGCACAATCCTCACCTTAATGGAAATAATAGAGAATTCTTTATGGAGCCAAATGCGGTGATCATGGCCCAAGAACACGGAAGCAGTTCTCCTCAAATACATGGCATTGTTGTAGAAGTGTTTGCATGAGCCTTTACTCCTTACAGAACAAAGACAGACATAACCCAAAGTGCTTACAACATATATCGGCAGGGATAGCATGCAAGTGGGTTTCGACAAAGTGGGAGAAATCTTTGCAGTAGATTTCACATGTCTTCTAATGACACTCTTAGCATTTGATCAGTGAAAGCTGATCCAAGGATTCAGTCACACAGGATGTTAGGTCATACATTGGGGTTTGGGCAGTGGGAAGCTTTCAGGGGAACTGAAATCACAGACGATAATTTAGCTCTGCTCTGGATCTCAAAGTCTAAGAACAGGACCTTGTAGAATCTTTATCATGAGTATAGCTGCTCTCTCTGCCCCCCCCCCTCCTCTCCTCTCCTCTCCTCTCCTCTTCTCTTCTCTTCTTTCCTCTTCACTCCCCTTCACCCCTCACCCTCTGCCTTCTTCTGTCCCTCCCCCCTCTCATTTTTCTCTTCCAGAAACTTCAGTTCACACTCCCCATATCAAAGTGCTGACAATCATGAATTACACAATTCCCATGCACAACTGTTGAATTAATCATTGTGATCAAAGGGATGAAAGTTTTGCCTGAGCTCCACGATCCATCCCTGAAACTCAGGTGAAATCCAGCTCCCAGAGTCCACAAAGATGATCCCCTTCCAAAAGTAAGGATTCTTAGGCCAAAGGAATGGTTGGCAAATGTATTTAGTCAGGGTTCCCTAGAGAAACAGAATCAATAAAATTAATATGTAGCAAAGGCAATTTTTCAGAGTGTGTTGTTACCCAGTAGAGTCTGGGAGTTCAACAATGGCTATACACCACAGAGGTCAAGGATACAGGAAATGCTCGGCCCAGAACGCTGAATATCTCAACACTCAACAGTCCAACCCGGCAATGAATGATTCATGGAGAGGTTCTGGACTTCAGTCTACGTGGCAAATCGGAAGAGGCTGGTTCTGCTATCAGAAAAGACCTCAACAGTGGTAGCAACAGGGTGGGTGAACTCTCCAGCAAGAGAAGGCAGGCAAACAAAGAATAAAGTTCCTTCCTTCTGTCTCCCTTTTATCTGGGGTGCCGCTGAAAGGCATTGCCTACATTTAGAACAAGTTTTCCCACTTCCAATAATTTAGTCAAGAATTCCTCACAGGAGTGCCAAGGCTTGCCTTTCAGCTGATCGCAGTTCCGGTCAAGCTGACAACCAAGACTAACAATCAACACAGGAACAAAGTAGCATCTGACATAATGCAGATCATATTCAATAATAATTACATCAAAATTCTTGGCAATCTAATAATTACTTATACTTCTCTTTAAAAGAAAATTTATGCAACACTTTGTCTGTAGATCTGAACTCTTCCTTGGCCAATTTGTTTCTTCAAGCTAATGTAAAGAACATTGAATTATAAAAACCTGAGTTACAGAAACCAAATTTTCCACTATGGCCCCGCTATTTAGTGATTGCATGGTTGCACCATCTTCTTGGTCACATGCATAAGATAATTAGTAACTCTTAGTGTGTTCTATTAGATAGGGTGGATGTCCACAGAGGCAAAGTGCTCCAGAAATAGCCCCTCCCCTTTGGGAGACAGGATACAGGCTGCTAAGAAATGGTTGTGGTTCTTATGTGGCACATATTAACTGCATATTCTTTTATCAAAATTAAAGGCAAATACTATAATGATGTTTTACTTGCTGCTTTGTAGCCTAAAACTAAGCGCGTATTTTGCTGTTAATTAGGCATTCTATCAAAAAGACTTACATTCTCTTCAAAACTGAGGTCGGGAGTGATTGAGAGACGGCTTTATCATTAGTAAGATGGGGAGATCTGCAAATATGGAAATATATTAACCGATAACATGTTCTTACATAGCTACGCCACTTTCCTGGAGGTCATGTGTCACATCTGCACATAATGGTACTGAATAGCACCTACTCCTTGCTATTTTATAGATATTGTTTAATGAGTGATAAATAAGTGCGAAATAACTTGTCATTCATGTATACATAATTGTCTATTTTTTTTTTATTGAGAAAAGGAAAAAAACAAGTTTCCGCCTCCTCCCAGCCTCCCATTTCCCTCCCCCTCCTCCCACCAACCTAGATGCCCTTCAATGGAAGAATGGATGAAGAAAGTGTGGAATATATACATATTAGAGTACTACGCGGCAGTAAAAAACAATGACTTCTCGAATTTTGCATGCAAGTGGATGGAAATAGAAAACACTATACTGAGTGAGGTAACCCAGACCCAAAAAGATGAACATGGGATGTACTCACTCATAACTGGTTTCTAGCCATAAATAAAGGTCACGGAGTCTACAATTGGTGAACCTAAAGAAGCTAAGTAAGAAGGTGAACCCAAGGAAAAACATAATTGTCTATTTAAACTTTATCAAAGTGTTGGACTAATGTGAATTCATTTTAATTGCTACTTGTAAATTGGTGTGTATGTACCTTAAAGTTCCCATATTCCCTTTGTGGCAGACACGACAGCAACGTTTCCTGAAGCTCCAGTCAAGGTATAAATGGATGTTGAAATCCAAGAAAAAAAAGTCACACTCACAGATTGGTTTGTTCTGAAATCTGCAATGAATCATCAGTGTACAAAATTTTATCTACCCATCCCCCACCTGCCTGGATATTACCAATGAAAAGTCCTCCTTGGGTCTAACCCCAGGAGAGTAAAATGTGAACATCAGAGCAAACAGTTTCAGTGCCGGTTGTATAGAAGACCCATCACCTTGAGAATTTCGCTTCCCACCTGAACGAGAAACAGACAAGGCAGCCTTCTCGTCGCTGTGGCAACCGCACCACCAAGGCTGGAGAGCAAATGTGCCTGAGCGGGTCGCGTGCCCCTCCGGCTTTGTGGATGCTGTGAATGCGAAGACGGCTCAGATTATCAAATTGGTGGATTCATCTGGTGGGGAAGATTGGAGCTGTGATCGCGCCACAAAGACAGGGCTGCTTTGTGTCTAACAAGAGCAGGAAAACACCCCTTTGTTGAAGCAGACGGGCTTTAATGACCAACCTCACAGCGAGGCAAATAGCAGCAACACAGTATCAAACACTTCCATTCTGTTTTAAATTCTAAGGAACAAGGTTGCTGCTCTTGGATTAGTAAACCACCACATCAATCTGCAGTGAAGTTTACAAATTTAAAATGAAGACAGAAAAGCTTTCAGAATACAGCCCCAGAAATGTTAGGCCGTACTGGGGACTATTGATGAGACAGACGTTTGTTGAATATTAGAAGCCACGTGAACAAACATGGTGTTGGTAAAGGAACAGGTTTTTCATTTATTTTTCTCTTTGTTATGTTTGTTTAAATTTTTTACCTTTAAAAATATTCATAGGGCAAGAATAGGGGACGTGAAGCAAATTGGAAAGAGACCGATCTTCGTCAGCAGACTGGTACATCAGGAATTCTCAGATTATTGCTCAGGAGGGCAAAGCGGGTGCTTGCAGTCTCCCTGAAGCTACTGGGGACGGAAGCCTCATGCATATGCATGTGTCTGAGAGACCAAGAGGTCCCCCACTGAGCATCCCCCCCTCCTGCCCCAGAATCTTTCTGCAGAATGCTTTCTCTGTGGCATTTTCCAGTCTGTCTGGCAGAAGGCACAGCAGCTTGTGGCAAGTCTTCCAGAAAAAGCCTTTAAAACGAGGCTCAGTGTGACACAGGATCAAGCCTGAGGACCCCGAGTATGGTGACGACTTTTTAGAGACAACATCAAATGTCTGATCTGTGAAAGGAAGGATTAATGAATAAAAAGAAAGAATAAGTGGACTTCATGAAAGTTTAAAACTTTCTGCTCTGTGAAAGCTACCATCAAGAGACTGAGAAGACAGGCTGAAAACTCCAAGAAAATACCTGTCAAAGGCAAGTGTGAGAAAGAACGGTTATCCAAAATACACAAGGAAGACTCTCATTCATGTGTGCACATGTAAGCTTGCATCTGCCCATGGACCCTAGAGATCCGCCCTAGGACAACTCGGAAGCCATTCGCCTTGTTCTAATGAGACGGGGTTTTTCATTTGAAATTAAGGCTCCTCAGCTTGCCTGGGTGCACAAAGTGCACTCGGTTGGTTGCCACTGACCCCAGAGACCTGCCTATCTCTGTCTCTCCTGTGTCGTGATTACAAGAGCCCACAACCATGGCAGGCTTGTGACGTGGATGCTGGTGTCCAAACTCAGGTCCTCATTTTAACAGCTTTAGTCAACAAGATATGCAGATGATAAATGGACATATAAAAGGTTAGTACATGCCCCATCATTAAGAAACTACAAATTTAAACCCCCATGAGGCATCACTGCATATCACATGGTGTTCTATCACAGCAATAGAAAAGTAAGACTTGAACTTGTGGTACAATAGGTATGGTTCTTCATTTCTGAATATAATTTTATTATATATACAATATTATTAAGTAGAATGTTTTAAGGTATATGCAGAACTTAGAGATATTGTGTATCCCTGTATCCCTGCAAGTGTGTGCGTACGCACATCCGTGTGTGTGTGTGTGTGTGTGTGTGTCACGTGCGTATACATGCATGCCCAAGTTTACTCATGTGTACTGAGGTGGGGATGAGAAAAGGAACTCTAAAAATAGATATTATCTTTATAACAGCAGGTTCACCATGTATCTATGTAGAAGGAGTCTTCAGTTTAGCCAGTATAGGGGAGGTTCAGAGTAAATCTATTCCTGTGTTCCTTTGCTCTCAATCTCCCCAAACTTTGCAGTTACTTAATGACTGACTAATTGAAACTTCCCCTCCCAGATGGTTCATGTGGGGTGGGTCAAAGACTGAGTTGTCAAAAGATTCACTACCCAGAGGCAATATGCAAATCCAGAGCTCATGCAAGGAAAGTTAAAGTCACAGGGAATAATTCAAGTGATAATCGTCCTCAACTTTGCCAATGTTTGAAGACCAATCAGAGTCTCCAAAATGAGGAAATTACTAATGAGTGAACAACAGAGGTCTCGACTATAACTTTCAGAAATGTGAATTTATTTGTACCAACTGTGCTGTAATCAAAGCGCGCATACCATAGTCTTTCAAAGGAATGACTCTCTCTTTCTGCAATAATAAAGGAATTTAAAATAAAAATCAGCGTTGGCAGAAAAAGAAAAAAATAAATATTAGAGTGTTTAGACTGTTCTGCTAATTTTTTTAAATATAGCTTTGTCAGTAAGCATCTCATTCTCTTTCCTCAACTCCCTGTCTTCTGCCCTCCATCTGCCCACGGTTTCTGGGTGATTTCCATTCCTTGTTAGCTCCAGATTAACCCTGTTAGCTTACTTTGCAAAATAAAATGCAAAAAAATGTATGTGTATAGTGATATAATGGGGGGTGAAGGGAGAAAGAGAAATAAATTTAATGCATGCTATAGAGGGATGTTCAAATCAACAGTAGAGGAAGGATTTATTATTCAGTAAAAAAAAAACCTTTAATTGCGTAGCTACAGATCTGGACATTGTCCTTATTTAATAACATAAAATATAAATAAGTATATTACAAGATAATTAAAACTATAACCTTTGAAGCTGGAGAGATGGCTCAACCATTGAGAACACTGGCTGCTCTTCCATATAACCTGAGCTCAATAGCCAGTCCATGACAGCCCACAACTGTTTGGAACTCCAATTCCAGGGGAATGCCCTGTTCTGACCTCAGTGAGCACTAAGAACACAGATGGCAAAACAACAGCAACAACCAAAACACCCTATAAACCTTAAAACTACATTTAAAAAATAGTGACAGTAAATATAGAACAATTTTATCACCACTTGGAGTTGGCGAATGCCTTTTTAAAAAGCCAAAAGAAAAAAAGAGGAAAAGAAGAAAACCTCCCAAATTGAATGTTCAAGAGATTTAAACTGTTTGAAAAAGACTTTACAACAAAAGCTCAGTAGTAGAAAGGGAAAACATCCAAGTACTGGCAACATTTTCAAAAGACAGAGCATTGCCGTTTAACATCTATAAAAAGTAACTATTTCAAAATTTATATTAAAAAAGACTAACTACCCAATAGAAATATAAGAATAGACTATACAGGAATGGTTGGTAGAAGAAATACAAGTGGCTAGTAAGTGTATTTGAAAAGATGCGTGGTCACTGAACAGTATATTAAATACTGAAAAATATGACAGTATGGTTGGTGAACACTAATCGCATTGATGGCATCACTGCCAAAAGTCAACCACAGCGAGGAAAGATTTGATACCTTATGCAGTGGCATAAAGAAGTAACATGTGTAAGTATGTTTCGATGGAACGCATGTTACTCAATGGAACTCCAAACTGTTGAGAAGGGGCAGCCCCATTCCCAGCCCCTCCTCTCCTTTACCCACCTTCCGTTCTAGAAGGGCAGCTGGCTGGAGGGACAGTGCTAGGCTTCTACGGTGACTTCCAGAGTGTGGGGACCAGCAGCTGGGATTTTGACAACTACGGATGCTATAGATGCAGGCAGCAAGATGGCGGACTATCACATGGAAGTGTAGATGTGGTGGCTTATGTCGCTTCCTTTGGGAAGCTTCAAAGCTTCAGAGCGTGGGCTGACTGGCTTCTTAGAGGTAAACACTGACCATAGAAGCTTCACTCGTGCGTGTGAAGGAGTGTGAGGAAGTGATGCATTCCTTCTGGGGGAAGTTTTGGGTAGCCACATACCCTGAACTGGAATTTAAATTATATTAACCCAGATTCCTAACAGTGAGGCAGTCTCTCTCTTTCCTCTTGAAAAGACAGGGAGGGACATTATGAATGTGGTTTTTAAGCGTGTACGTACTCACATAAACTTGCCATAACACTGATTTATCCTAGCACTTCCCATAAGAAACAGTTTTATATTTCAACAAGTAAACATATATACCCACAGACTGAGAAATGGCTGCTTGTTTCTACTCTGCCACACAAATGATCATCCCTTTGCATGGACTGAATCATCTTGGTCTATTTGAACTGGGAGGCAATTGGTAAACAGTGTAAATCTGTACTGTTCTGAAGGCCAAGAAATCAAAGACGGAGGTGTCTGGTAAAAGCCGCCTTCCCGTATGTGGTACCTTATATTTGCAACCTAGAAGAATGGAAAGGCAAACAAAAAACTCAGCTACTCAGCTTACTCTCAAGGGTTCCAGCCTCAGGATCTAATCACATTCCAAAGAGCCCATCTCTTACACAGTCATAAAAGGAGAAGGGTCCAAAGGGTCCGAAGGGTCCAAAGGGTCCAAAGGGTCCAAAGGGTCCAAAGGATCCAAAGGGTCCGAAGGGTCCAAAGGGTCACCCATTGCAGCTCCATCTCTCCTGGCGACTGAAGAGGCTGTACTGTGCTCTCCTCAGAAAACCGCTCATAAACTCCTGACTTGATCACTGTCTTTCTTTATTATTTTTTAGAACATTCTAAAACTCTTGTGTATATTAATAATTTATCTCCTTAGATGTCTGTGAACCGTGCCTGTTGCCCTCAGAGGCAAGGAGAGACCATCAGATCCCCTCGAACTGTAGTTACAGATGCCTGTGAGCCACCATGGGGTTACTAGGAGTAGAGTCTGGGTCCTCTGTGAGGACAATCAGTGCTCTTAATCACTAAGCCATCTGTCTCCAGTCCCCATTATCTTTATTTTTTAGTGCTATTTGATAAAGCATATATACTGCTAATAACATTCATTTGATCTGTAAGTCTAATTACTGTTGGACTCTAGAATCCAATCACCGAGGAGGAGGAGCCCCCCCCAACCATTTCTTACCACCACAGCTGACGTAATAGCATGAGGATTTTATTAATTCTGTCATGACAGGGTCTTCCGGCCTTCAGGAGGCCAGAAGACCCCAAATCGCTGGTACAGGCTATTTTTAAAGCAATAAGCCACAGAAGGAAGGGGGTTGTTCTTTTACTATTGTGGTTGGCTTATTCAAAAAGGCTATTACCAATAATTGGCTGGAGAGTGGTTACCAGATCAGATGAGGTAAAGGGAAACTTCTGAGGGTCACTTTGCCCCTTTCCCAGGGACTAAGTCAAAACATCAGTAACTGAGTCAACACCTAAGGGAGATGGAAAGTTCCCAACAACTCAGTACATGTATGTATAGCTATTATGTCCTTGGTTCCCAGGGGAGGAGGGGATGTACTGAGAGGGTTCAGAAATGGCTTCAGAATTGTCTTAAAGTTTTTACACTACCAGGTCTACCAAGGTGGGAGGCACCCCTTTGCTTCCTTTTTTCAAGCCTTGTTTTTCAAGAACATTCAACTTCCTGTTCCCTAGCCATGTTTTATCGCCCTCTAAGTTTATAACTCGGGGCTGTGTTATCATTTCTATTTCAGTGTTAGGCATCTGCTTTGTTTTCTTGTTGGGAAAAGAAAATGGAATTCTCTGGCAACCTTTCTGCAACTGGTGACTTCTGCGGCCTCAAAGTCAATGCATCACACATTTTACCAAACCACTGTGACTGTATCATGATGAAAATGTTTTCACAATCGAACCTCAGTGTGTTTAGTTGTATATTTTTTCTTACATAAACACGTATTTTATCCATTAATTACCACCTTTGTTTACTGATTGGATACTTCTATTTTTATACAAGTATTTGTAAAACACATACAGGGAAACACAAGAGACATGGATTCAACTCAATTAAAAAAGCTAATCCCCTCAGGCCAATTCCCTTCTCAGTTCACAGACTGTCTATGCTGTGGGACAATGGTCTGTGCCCTGTCACTTGTATTTTAAATAAACGCTAATTGGCCAGTAGTCAGACAGGAAGTATAGGTGGGACAACCAGGCACGAAGTAAGGAGAACAGGAGAATTCTGGGAAGTGGAAAGATTCAGTTTGCAGTCATCACCCAGACAGAGAGGAAGCCAGACACAGAGCAAGCAAGATGTGGCTGCCTCACCAAAAAAGGTACCAAGCCACGTGGCTAACAAAGACAAAAATTATGGGCTAATATAAGTTACAAGAGTTAATAAGAAGCCTGAGCTAATAGACCAACCAGTTTATAAATAATGTAGAGCTCTGTGTGTTTCTTTGGGACTTAATGGCTGTGAGACCGGGTGGGACAGAAACCTCAGTCAGCATGTTTATTCCTGTAACTTACTTTCATGTTTTGCTTTGCATTCAATTGTTTATCTTAAAAAATAAAATATAGTTTAGCCTGTTTGTGTGTATCTACAGTTTAGCTGACAATGCTAAACTGCTTTAAAATACAGCTATATGGATTTCCTTTGCCATCAAAAGGCTATATCTTTCCAGTACTAAACAGCTTTCCAGATATTTTATATTAACCACCCTCCTCTTTCTCTCTCCCCTTTCTCCCTCCTCCTCTCTTTCACAGAGAAAGAAAGAGAGACAGAGAGACATAGAGAGAGAGAGAAACAGATAGAGAGAATAAACTGTGTTATTCTCTGTGTGTAACATGGTATCTCTGTGGCAATAATTCATTCTTGTTGAGCCATCAAAAGGATTGAGCTCTTGCTACATATTTAATGGGCTTTTAAAACTTTTTCTTTCCTTTCTGAATTTATTGTTTATGATTTTTGCTTGGTTTTCTTTGTATTCTCTGTTTCATTCTCACTAACGTTCTGCATGAATTTTTCCTGTATCCTTATTAGCCATACCTGCGTGGTTTGTCCACTGTGTGTCTTGTATTTTGCTTTTGTCATAGCATCTTTGAGTAAACTATTGTTATAATACATTTTTTTCTTTTATGGTTGGTGCTTTTTTTTTACATTTTCTTTCAGGATTAAGAAAGATATTGCTGGGGCTGGAGAAGTAGCTCAGTGGTTAAGAGCACTGACTGGTCTTCTGGAGGACTCAGGTTCTATTCCCAGCACCCACATGGCAACTCATAATGGCCTATAACTCCAGTTTCAGGAGATTAAACTCCTTCACGCAGACATCCATGCAGGCAAAACATGAATACACATGAAATAAAAGTAAACTACAAAAAAATGAATATTTCTCTGCTTTGAAATTCTAAATGCATTCACCTTTCACTCCTCGGAAGACTGCTGTGCCTTCCACCTACAAATATAACATTATAATTCACTTTTGAGCATGAAGTCATTTTAGTTCCTTATTTAGATGCCAACTGTACTAATAGGTTTTGTTTAAAAGGCCATTTCTTCCCCATAGCTTTTCAGAACAATTTTTCTTATGTTTAAAATCCATACACCTTTAGATGTGGTGTTGATGCAGTTAATCTACTTTATCACTGTCTTTGGAATGCTTCAAGCACCATCGCAGTCAGTTAATATTTTTATCTTTATAGTTTGATAGTAATATTCATTCCACATTAATTGACGTGCTTTAGCTGACATGGCTACTCTTCCATATATATATATATATATATATATATATATATATATATATATATATATGACTTGTGTACAAAAGGTAATACGGGAAAGAAACTTGATTCTAAACAAGGAAACTAAGCATGTGGCCAGTGTGACTATCATAGCAATGCCAATTTTATTATTTAAATCACTATAATATCCCTGAAGGCTTAAAGCAAAAATTATAGCCACGCCGAGTATTTTCTTGCAGAGAGCACTGCGAAGATAGTGGAAAATGAGAAGATTAACACAGAAAGCCATCAAAAGAGTAAGGGGATCTACAGACTTGGCTGACTCCTTCCCACCTGGATTAGTTGTGCCCACCTTATGAAGGGGCTTGCTGAGTTTGCACAGGGGGAAAATAATTAAGAATTATGGGATTGTCAGCATATATGGAAGTAAAATATATGCCACTCCATAAAAATTAGAAAAGGAGAAAAACGTATAATTTTATGCTTATTATACTACATGTTAACTCAGTGACATTGAAATGAAGACAACGGTAAGGAAAGCTCGGCACTGTATGGCTCAATGTGGCCACTGAAATAAAATGAAAATGTATTTAGTTATCCAAGAGTGAGAATTAGATGTCAACCAAAACATCGCTGAGAGTCCATCTCACCCTAATCACAATGGCTACCAAAATAAAACAAACAGCAATGAAAAGCCAGCTAGGGTGTGGACTAAAAGCAAGCTATGTACCTGGCGGGTAAGCATGCAAATTATCCCAGCCACTATGAAAATCAGCGTAGTGACTCCTCCAAAAACTAAACATAGGACGAACACATGATCAAGCTAGCCCACTCCTGGGTTATATCCAAAAGAAATAAAGTCAGCATAGGTAAATGATCTTTATATATCCATTTATTCCAGCATAATTTATGATATCTGAGCTTTGAAGTATTCCTCAGTGTTCATCTATAGATAAACAGATATGAGAAATATTGTATAGATAGGTATATAAAGATAGATATATAGAGAGATGATAGATGGACACACAGAGACAGACAACAGACAGACAGAGAGATATAATTAAAAACACACACAGAGAAAGTGAACCATTATAACAAAATGAAGTGTTGCCATGGTGCCATTTGTGGGGAAATGGGATAGATGAGAAATCACGTAGAGTAAAATAACCAAGGCATAGAAAGCCAAGCCTATTTTCTCTCAAACAGGTATGATGCATGATTAATAAAAGCTCAGGGTCAGAAATTGAGGTTCACCCTGAAAATCCAAAAAGCAAAGCAGCCATCCACTGGCTCTCACCTCAACCTGTCTGAAAGGCTGATTCTGCCTACAGGACTCTCAGGAGGAGACTGTGTCTGAGAGCTGTTTCCTACCATTTTATAATCCTCTCTCGGGCTTAGATTAAAGGCGTGCACCCCCCCCCCCCGTCGTTAAAAGCACGCACCGCCCAGTTTCTATGGCAACTATATGGCTGCAGAATTAAAGGTGTGTGTCATTATGGCTACTGAGATTAAAGGTGTGTGTTACCATAATCTGGTCTGGAAGGCTGACCAGTGGGACTGTCTTAGTCTCAGCTCTTCAGCAGGCAGTCTTTATTTATTAAAATACCATTGAAATTCCACTACACAGGCCAGCTAAAATAAAAGTTAAAAACAGCCTGAGTTGGAAGCGGTCGATGAGTTACTAGAGAAAGGTAAAGCGACCGGGAGTTAATCAGGAGGATTGATGTAGTCAAAGCATCTACATGTCACAGTGCATGATAAATAGACACTGTTCGTTATAACACTAAAAATGAAACGCAGTAGCCATGTGCAATGTGTCGGTGTGCTGAATCATCCTTGGATCCTGCTCACATTTCCCTGCACCTGACTCTGATGAAGAGCAGGCAAATGCAGCGTCTGGAAATAGACACAGGTGTCCACGACCTGGGAGTGATTTCCAAGCCAGTGGGGGTTACCAGTTGTCCACATTCCCACTCCCGGTAAACACGGCCTCGCGGGTGGCTGGGCTTTTGCATGAATCCAGGAAGAGGTTTCGGGCAAGTCATTTGGCTGAAGATGCTGCTTTCTCTGTGGCTGCACCCCCGGGCTTGACCGTGAGAGCCAGTCTAAGCGAATCCTCCCCAGAGAGGATGACTTTCTCACCTACAGTCATCTTCGTGGTCATCTTCTGTGTGCAGTCTCTAGCTGCCATGCTGCAAAATGGCTTCATGGTTGCTGTGCTGGGCAGGGAGTGGGTACGGAGCCAGGCACTCCCTGCAGGTGACATGATTGTGGCCTGGCTAGCTGCCTTCAGGGTCTGTCTGCATGGACTTGCGACCCTAAACAACTTCCTGAACTTCATGTTCTGGAGCAAAAATGACTATTTTGGGACCCTCTGGGACTTCACCAACACCGTCACTTGCTGGCTTACCGCCTGGCTTGCCATCTTCTACTGTGTGAAGATCTCTTCTTTTTCCCACCCTGTCTTCTTCTGGA
Source organism: Microtus pennsylvanicus (assembly GCF_037038515.1). Lineage (NCBI taxonomy): Eukaryota > Metazoa > Chordata > Mammalia > Rodentia > Cricetidae > Microtus > Microtus pennsylvanicus. The sequence goes on along the minus strand of NC_134587.1, from coordinate 27,372,970 downwards.
TGAAATGGAGAATTTCTCGGTCAGTGCCCAGGCTGCTGCTGGGATCCTTGATCCTTGGCGGCCTGTCAGCCATCTCCACAGTCACTGGAAATACAATTACCTTTCAGATGATGGCCCGTGAAAACTGCACATCCAATTATAGAGTAAGGAAGTTCTTTCGGTATTATCATCGCTATCATACAATACTGATGAGCGGCACTCCGTTCTTCCTGTTCCTGCTGTCCACCATCTTACTGATGTTCTCACTCTACTGGCATCTGGAACAGATGAGGCACCACAGATCCAGACCTCATGATCACAGCACGCAGGCTCACACCACGGCTCTCAAGTCCCTTGCCTTCTTCCTCATCTTCTATACATCCTATGTCCTGTTCCTATCAATCTCTACCGCCCATGTCATAACTATCTACAGTTCCTGGCGCTGGGCCTGGGAAGTGATCACCTACACAGGCATCTCCCTGCATTCCACCATTCTGATGCTCAGCAGCCCCAAGATGAGAAGGGCCCTCAAGATGAAGTTCTCCAGCCTCTGTGTTGCTGGCTCCTAAGACAGGAAGGGCCCTGGATAAAGAGTGGCTCCACCCTCCAGTTACCAGTATCAACAAACTGTTCTCTAAGGAATAGCACCTTTCACAGCAGGAATTCACAGGGTCTCAATGCTCTCCCTGTTTATTCAACCCCACCTCTTCCACGCTTTGCTATTTCTTTTCCCACATTTCTCTGTTTCTCTTGCTGCTCCTATTCGTTCTCTGGTATGGGTCACATTGGCCTCACCTGACATCCTCATTGCTTATGGGTCTCTCTCTCACAGTCTCTAAACAATATTCTTTGAGAATTTAAAGTATTGGTCTACCCTTATTTATGAATAACTGTGACCAATGTCAGTTGAGTCTCTGAGCAAACTAAAATCTGGCAATAGATTCCTCAACGCTGTTGTTCTGGGACACTCAGCCAAGCTCCTCACTCCCGTTTTGGTTTCAGATCAGTCTCTATGGTACAGCTTCTGGCCACTGTCCCATGAGACCTTGCCTTCTACCCCATGTTCTTTTGCCACCAGAGAACAGGCACTTCCCAGCTCCTTCATCCTTGTTACTCCCTACTTTGCTTTTCCTGTCAGTCAATGCCGTTTCTTTTTTGTTATGCATCACTTAGGACTAAATTCCATCAAGGAATTATACCAAGCTGCGGACACATGTCAGTTTTGCCTCATTATGGATCCTATCAATGGCTTTGTGTGTGTGCTTAAGTTGAATTAAATGGGGTTGTATGATATGCGAATGTCAAATTTGGTCCAGCAGAAGACAGATGAAAGCAAAGGAAATCCTCAACAATTCTTCATTTTAATAACCCTGCTCTTCTTATCTGTCCACCCTGGAAGAGGCACCTACATGCTGTTGCCTAGGCTTGTCGTCGCCAGACTGGAATTTGTGCCCGGTGGTCCACTGGAAGAAGAAAATATATATATGTAGGAGTCTCTATTCCTATATGATTTTATCTTCTCCTATAAATTTCCAGTTTTCTGTGTATTTGTAGTTTATATAATATATCAAAGTGAGATATGTGTATAATTAATAATAAATATGAACATGATAATGTCTTGGACATCCAGGCTGCTATAAAAGAAAGAAGAACATTAGAATTATCATGCTCTTATTAACCTATTTTTCAAAACAAGGAACATGACCAAAGGAAGTCAGTTTCCTGTCACAATATCATAAGGGACCAATATGTCAAAGAATGGGATCTTAGATGTATGTACTTAATAAAAGTTTCAAAACATCACAGAGTGGATAGACTAATGGGGGGGTGAAATTACGGTCAGCCATTAACACTCTTTCCTCGAGAACTGGTTTTACAAGTAAGCCAGAATCCGTAATGAAACAGAAGGGTGGAATACTTCAGTCGGCCAGCCAGATTTAACTCACACCTATGGAAAAAGCTCTTCCAACCTCAGAATGCATCCATTTGCTCTGTATATGTGAAATACTTTTCAAAATGGATCCTCTTCTGGCTTCAAAACAAATCTCAATAAGATTAAGAGTCTGTTTTCTAGTCACAATAGGATGAAAGTAGGGATCTAAAAAAGAAAAATACCGGGAAAATGATTGGAGGCTTAGATTTTAGGTAACATGATCAGGAGAGTCAAAACGGAATCTAGAAAATGTAGGCTGAATGAAAACGAAAAGGAAGCATTTTCGAGTGTGTGGGATGCTACGACCGTGAGATGGTACTGGAATTAACCAACACTAAGTATGCGTGTTCAAAGAAAGGGCTCAAATCAGATTCACCTCAGCAAAGTGGCAATAGGGGAGCAATAGAAAGGCAGAAACATCAGGAAAAAAATGCAATTAACAAAAGCCAAAGTGAAACTAACGAAGCAGAGTGCTGAAAAACAGCAGACAAGATAAATGAACCAAAATTGGTAAGATTGATTATTCTTTAGATGCATTGACGGGTGGTAGGGGGCAAACTGTCCACTGCAAGCATGGGAGAGGTAAAATCTCTTCATTTCAGAAATAGTAAAAACAAAACAAAAGACTATTTGGACAACTTCACACAAGTAAGTTGAACGCTGACAGAAACACATTGGCAGTACTGCCTCAGGTTCCCTTCAAGCTGGTTTCTGCAGATTGTAGTCCTCTATTCAAATCAGGACTGACAGCAATGTGAGGCCTTTGCAGGGCTGTGGTTCTGGAAACTCCCCTCAGCAGTAACCCTGGGATTATCACCTCTCTTTTATGCTGAGTCTCATGTTCCCTGGGCCTCATTATTTGACAATTTTGTTGGTTTTTCTTTCCTTAATTTTCTGTCGTGGTAAAACCCAGTCTTTCACTTCCAAATCATCAGACGTGGTGGCAAGTGCCTATCTAACCGGCTCCCACCTACTCTTTTAAAATGGTGTTTGAGAGTATGTTTTGTTTTGTTGAGAAATTATATATCTGGATGTACTTTATTTTCCTTTCAAACTTGATATATAAGTTTCCTAGGTACTTACGTAGAGCTTTTATTGTCGGCTCCCGTCCTAACCCCCAACACACCAAGGCATTTCTAAATCACCTGCCTCTGATTGGCTATAAGCTATCATTCTTCCAAGTATGTTTTGATATATCTTCCTGAAGACATTATGGTTTCATCATGTTTTTCCATATACTCTTATTTTTGTAGGATTATGAATAAAGAGGAAATGGAAAGTATAATTACCAACAGAAGCACAATTAATAAAAATTCAGAGAAAGGCATTGGGACTCAACCTGAAGGTCAGAAAAGCAAAACAGCCAGCCACTGGCTCTTACCACTACCTCAGTCCAAAATGGTGATCCTGCCTCCAGGTATCCCAGAATGAGACTGTGACTGAGAGTTGTTCCCTCCCATTTTATAATCCTCTCTATTTCTGGGATTAAAGGCATGCACCACTGTGAGTAAAGGCATGCACCACCCAGTTTCTATGGCAACTAGTGTGGCTACTGGGATTAAAGGTGTATGTTACCACTGCCTGGTCTGCAAAGCTGACCAGTGGGGGCTGTTTTACTCTCTGATCTTCAGGCAAGCTTTATTTATTAAAATACAATGAAATGTCACTATATTTCTCCTTTTTGTCTAAAATAAAAAAAGGCTATAACTAATACAAGAAAAGCTATATACAATAACTACAATAACTATATATAATATATACAGGCAATAAATAAATCAACAATGTCTAGTACATTTGATTTGACAAATCCAGAAAAAATATTCCATAACTATCCTATGTTGGTGAGTCCAAAGTCTTGTACCTAATATGCTTTCTATCATAACTATCCAGTCTTCAACTCCCTCAGAGACCCAAGAAGGAAATAATATTAACTGAGTAAGCAGGAAGGAGAAGAAAGACACTTCCAAAAAAATGTGAGTAATGACAGAAACAGCCGGCTCCCTGGGCTGTCATCCAAAGTTTCTCTGCAATGTTGAGATATCCATCTTTGGCCCACAGGCCTAACATATCCAACAGACTTTTCTGTGAAGCAGGATATTTTGTACCCTGCTTCTCTAATTAGGACAGCATATGTCAGCAGTTGAGGCAGGGACATTTTCTTGCCCAGTGGCTTACTCTTGCCACAAAGTAAGTTAACTCCATGTGGAGTTTCTTTGATGTCCATTATCTTCTCTGAAGTAGATTGGTGCTGCCAGTCACAGACCTATGTCTCATTGTCATAACAAAGAAAGAAGAACCTAGGTTTTTAAAACATTTTAAATGCCACATTTTGTAGATCTCTGAAGTGTTTGAAGGTGACCTATCTATATAAAATATATCTTTGTTTGATCTTGAAAACATATCTAATGTAACTATAAGTTCAATTATACTAGGTGATTAACTACTAACCTATATTTCCTTATTATTTTAAACAGTTGGTAATAATTAAGTCTTAGAAATTTGCATTGCATTGTTAAATGAGCTGTATAGGTACAACTTGAACAAGATTAGAAATGTATGCACAGTATATTTTAACAAAAATAATCTCAAATTTGTATCAATATACAAAATTTATATCAATATACAAAATATGTATACAATATACAAAAGTCCATTCGAATGTAAAATATTTAAAACTACTTGCTGCTTTTTAAAAGTAGATTCAATAATCTACCTTTTATCTTATTATATATATATATATATATCTTTGCTTTTTTCTTTTCAGAGTAGATTCAATAATCTACCCTTTTATCCTAGAATATCTATATCCCCTTTTTTCTTTTCAAAACAAGAACCTTGATTCTAATTTCCTTTGTTTAGCTTTTTCCTGATAACTATCCATAATAACTTGTAACCAACACACTAAACAAAGACAAACATCCATAATCCATTTTTTGGGAATGTGGACGTGGTTTTCTAGGCTACTTCCTACTGATTGGCAGTGCTGATAATTTTATCTGTGAGACTTATTCACATTTTCACATATAGCCATAATTTGATTTTTCACTGTTTTATAACATTATAAATTTTATTGTGATATATCTTTTCTAATTCCTTTCTTTTTTTTTTTTTAACTTATTTGCCTTTTCCTAGGGGGTCTTGAGATGAGCTCCAACTTGAACCTCTTAAACATAGTTCTGATCTTTAAGACATTTTTGGTGAATAACTACATTTCTGTTTCAAACTTATCTGATATGGAAGTTTCTATATCATGAATGCTCCGACTACCTGGTCAGCTCATCTTCATTTTAATTGTAATTTTTTTTACTTTAATTCATGAATATTTCTCAACGCTAACCAAGTCCTTTGCTAACTACTTCTATGTATTTCAATGTCTTCACCTCTCTCTGGCTTGAGTTTTAACTCTCTTCATTGTATATATTGTTGGCAAAAGTTGTCAGTTTTTCATAAGATTAAATTTGTCAATCTTTTCCTTTACAGTTCAGGCTTTTACATCTTTTAATATATCTTCACTAATCCCCAAATCATGTATATGGTGCCCTACATCAACTTTTAAAGGGCTGATATAGTTTCATGTAACTAAGCATGTTACATTAGCCATTCTGCAGCTAATTAAACAGTTTTAATCCATCTAGAATTAATTCTTGTGCATGTACAAGGTAAGGATCAAAGTCCATGTTCTTCTATATGATATTGACCTAATCCAGCAGTTTAAAAAGTATTTCCACAGATCCATTAAAAATTTATCTTTGCAATAAAGTCAAGACTGGATGTATGTAAAGTTGTTTCTTTATTCATTATTTTGCTCAGTTGTAGTTTTCCATTTTAGTGGTTTTTTTATATTCACCTTCTATTCAGTGGCTTTGTTAGCTCATCCATTAATCTGGTTTTATCTATATGTATTTATATTTATATATAATAAATATAATATTATTATATTATATATTATATTATTTTTTGATTTCCTGTGTGCGTTATCATATTAACTTCAACTACTAACATTTTTTAAACTTTCTATTTTTTTATTACTCTCTCCTTTTATTTCTTGATCCAATATTCTGGCTAAACTCTGCATAATATGCTATTCAAGAGAAATAGTCCCAAGCAACTTTTTCTTACTTGTGACTTTGGAAGAAAAGGTGTTTGCTATATTTTTCCTCATGTGATTAGCTATTTAGAGATTTCTATTCATGGTGTAAAGAATTTTTTTATATGTTAAAATCCAGATATGTTGAAAATGAGCATGTTATATAACAATACTCTTAAATTTAATCATTTACTCAGAGCTTCTAATCTGCTAAATCCTGTGACAGAAAAGCATTAATATGTTGATAATTACATTGAAAAGCTCAGGGGCATTAATTTCCGAGTAGCCATGCAAAGATATGAATGAGAGGGAAGCTGTCTTGGAGGAAACATGATTATCCTTTAAGAAGATACTTGGTCACTGGTGTTAGGAGTCCCTGGAAGTCAGTCTCTGGAGCCCCGTTGCTTTCTGTGATCTTCCACATGCTGTGGGACACCTTGGTGGTGTGCTGGCCTGCTGATTCTTACTGATCTGAGCCACTTTGTTGGGGCAGTTCACTCAAGCTGATCACTTTAAACAGTCAGGTTATCTGTGCTTAAACCTTCCAAGGAAAATCTCTTGTCTTTGTTGGGGTTCAGGTTGCACTACTCAAAATCTGACACTTTGGTTTCATGAAAATTGCAGAGGCAAAGAGCATCTCTGACCTTCAAGTGGCAGGAGGAGGAAGCAATGAACACAAAGCCAGGCCACAAGAATCTGCAGCAGTGGCCCTGGCCATGCTCTAAAAGTTTCTTACCATGAGTTCACGGCCCCTTTACCCAGTCATCCATGGACACACGGTCCCGATTCCTCATCACGGCATTGTCCCACTGTGTCTTCATTTATGGAGGCTCCCTGCTCACATACACTTGGCTAAATTACTTTGTTATGTATGCTTAACTCTTGCTTCCCTGTCTTTTGTCATAGAGATGTGACAACATAGATTCTGACTGCAGATATTCCTTTTCTCCTTGTCACAACAAAATCTGGGACCACCTCATCTCCATCCATTTACCAAAGACATGACCCAAACATCACCCAACTTTAGAGGGTCACATTTCTGCTTTAGGATAAAGATCGTTTTCATTTTGAAAACACTGAATTATTAAACTTACAATAACTTCAGATAAGAAAGCTATTATATCGCTTATCTATGGACTTATGTAACAGCCGGGTTAGGACCAAGTATTTTATGTTATTGGCATTGATAACTTCTGCAAACAAAATGTGCCCATAATTATAGCTAATTTTTTTAGCACTTACACTTTTACAAGCTTTATTGAATCTGAAACCCCCAGATAGTGTCTTTGTTTTCTACTTGGGCTTTAGAGCATCTGGGATGGAACCAGATGCCTAAGGCTGAGAAAGGCAAGGCTTCTGTTACTAATAGAGAGACAGGCGGGATGGGAAAATAGAAACCTCCAGAAAGCCTGCTCCCCACATCAGACTCATTGCCCATTCCCTCACCCTCCACGTGCCCAGTATTATTCTTCTCCCCAAAGATCTGGGAAAGCCCCCAGCCCTAGCAGGTTTTGTTTTTTTTTTTTTTTTTTTGAAAATGCTCTGAGCCAGGGTGCTGGGAAACTTGATTCCTTTGCTTTTCAAACACCAAACCTCTACCTGAAGGAGGAATGCTTAGGTCAGAGGCCAGAGATGAAGAGTTCTGAGTTAAACTCACAGTGCACCTAATGTGACCTAATGTGACCTCTGTTCTCCAGCTTGGGGAGGGGGATACCTATGGGCAGAGCCTGCAAATGGCTAAATAGGACTCTGTAATTGCTCTTTCACCCTGTAAAACTGGGCTGGTGAACCTGCCTTTCTTTCTAAAACTAGCGGTATCTTGAAGGAGTTATATGTATTTTAATAAAAATCATTGTGCAGAGAAACATAGCTCAGATTCTTCAATGTATTTCTAAACTTTATAGCCATCGTTAAAATGAGCCACACCTGATATGGTTTGCAGACACAGCAAGGGAAAGGCTAGTTTAATCCTAGTAGTCTCTCTTTCCTTTCCTCCCATCAGAAGGAAGAGGCGGTGTTTCTTGAATATTAAATCTGCCAGACACTATGAGTCTCCCTTAGAATGTAGCAAATCATTTTCCACCCCAGGAAGCTAAGAGTCAAAGCAACTAAAACCTTGCCTGAGTTCACAGTGCTGACAAACAGATGGCTGGGGGGCAAAGGAAAGCCTGTGTGATTCCAAAGGCAAACTCCTTAATAGAAACTAGAAAAATGCTGAGAATATGTCAATATATCAGTTGCGGAATACTACACCTTCTTCAGACTCTACTAAACAGACCACATTTGCACACGCTGCAACACTGTGATTTCAAGAGAATTTAATTTGGTTCAGTGCACATGTACACGTGTGTGTGTGTGTGTGTGTGTGTGTGTGTGTGTGTGTGTGTGTGTGCAGGAATGTATGTGTGTTTACATGTGCCTGTGTGTGTGTGCAATGTGTATATGTGTGCAGTGTGTGTCTGCGTGGTGTGTGTGTGTGTGTGCATGCGGGGTGTGTGTATGTGTGTGTGCATGCGGGGTGTGTGTGTGTGTGCGTGTGTACAGGAACACAAATAACACATGTACGCGGAGGTGGGAGTACAACTTTCAGGAGCTGGTTCTTTCCTCCCGCAATGGGTTCTGGGGATCAAGCTCGGGTTCCATGGCTGGCACTTGAATCCATTGAGTCATGACACTGGTTCACAAGAGAATGTTTCCAGGTTTGAGAAATTAGGTAGTATAAGCCTTTTTTAAAAAAGATTTGTCTACACATGTGTGGATTCTTGCCTGCATGAATATATGCATACTGTATGTGTGCCTGGTGCCAAAGAGAAGTTCTCAGACTCCCTAGAACTGGCATTATGGATAGCAGTGAACCACATGGGTGCTGAGAATCAAGCCCAGGTCCTCTAAAAGAGAAACAAGGGCTCTTAACTGCTGAGTTTTCTCTCAAATGGCTTTGTATCAGCTTTTAATGGTCAATTCTTTCTGATTTCTTAGCTAACAGTTTTTAAAATCTTGAAAATAATGTTTTTCATACAATATATTCTGATAATGGTTTTCCTTTCCCCAACTCCTCTAAGATCCTCCCCACTTCCTCACTTACCCAGATCCATACCCTGGATTTCTCTCTCTCTCACACTAGAATGCAAAAGGCCTCCAGCAATAATAGTAACAAGATAAGATAAAAACAAGCAGAATGAAGAGGACAAAGCAAGCAAACAAACATGGGAAAAAGAATCAAAGAAAAATACAAGCAACATATACAGAGACTGAGACATATACATTCAAACACACACACGCACATAAAAATCATGAAAACAAAGGTGGAAATCATAATAAGTAAGCAAAAGGTTTATAAGGTTAAAAAGATACCCAAAGCATTGAAAGATAAAATTACTAGAGTTTGTTTCTTGTAGGCCAACTCCTATTGGGCACGGGGACTGCCCTTCGGGATGGTTTGTACACCCAATGAGACTCTGATGGAGAAACATATTTTCCTTTGGCAACTGGGGATAGCTTCTGGGTTAGGGGTGAGGGATGGAGGCTACTTCCCCTCTCAGCCCTAGAATCCCACCCGGCTTAGATCCGCGCAGGCCCTGCATGTGCTGCCACCGCCTCTGTGAGTTCTTCCATTCATCAGTTCTGTTTGGTCTGGAATCTTAGCCAACATTGTTATTTACTATGTCTTCTTATTATAAAATAGGCTCCATAGAAATCACACGTAGTACATCTTTGTCATCTCTGCGTCCTTACTGTTCGCAACAATCCCTGCATTTGAGGAAAGCTCAGCAACATTTCTGGTTGAACAAATCCATCGCATACCTGCAGGTGTTATAATTCAGAAGGCAGCCTCCAACAAGCCCATGGTGTGAAGGCTTTGTCTTCTGGGTGATGTTCCTGGGAGGTGATGGTGTTTTATGGGAGGTTCCTGGGCTGGTCCTGTCTTTTCCTGTTCCTGACTATGTAGTGATGGTTTTACAATGCCATATGCTGCCATCATCATACGTTCCCTCACCACAAACCCAAAGCAACATGAATGTTGACCATGGACTGGGCAGAATCTGTGAAGCAGGCCGTGGACCATTCCCCTGCAAGCTAATCATGTTAGGTAGAGTGGCTCGCACACTCAGGCAAATCAACGCTCACTTTCCTTCTGAAGTGAAGGATGGTAATGGTTCTGATGTCTTGTAAAGGAGGGGATTCTTTGTGACACCATGAAATTTCCCTTTGTTTTGAAGATACCAGTAGCTACCTCATTAAATGTATAGAGCATTGCTGTTCCCTATGACATGGGCACAAACAAATCTGTGCTGTCGAATCTTGAAGAATTATTTTGCCTCGTGGGATATATTATCAGTTTCTCATCAAAAGCCCATTTCCAGAAATCTCAGCTGTGGTAACAATAGAAGTGGTGGTACCAGGATGATGTAGCATGTATTGCTTCAGATTTGACATAGGATTTCACACACAGACTCCTTTAGAGAGCTCAGCTGATTAGGTCTAACATAATGATACCTACCTAGGTCATAAGTTCAAACCCCTGGTAGAACCATTACCAATTTGTTCCCTAGACATAAGAGTGTCCTTGAGCCTCAGCCAGCACCCATCCTTCATGTTCCTCTCACTTGGCACCTTTAATAAGTTCTTTAACTCCCAGGCCATTGTCTCTTTCTCTTTGTTTCTTCTTTCCTAAGGAACCATCCTAACCAACTGCAGAAGAAACAGGTGAAACAATTACTCAGGGCAACCTAGAGAGATGCTTATGCAAACACGGTGGGAGTGGCCTCGCCATAAAATCTCCCAGTTGCGCATTCTTTTGCAAAGAACAATATCATTAACCTATGATTCATAGGAAGCTGACTTAATGTGTTTTCTACTCAGGGCTATAAATAGTGTAATAAACACACAGCATGTAAACTTGAAAATAGTTGGTTTATATAAAATCAAACATGAAGGAAATACCATAGCCATAAGTTATCATTTGGAATAAAGCTTCTGTGGCAATACATTCTCTGAGAGCTTAGCTCAATGAATAAACAGCCTTTGAAATTGTTTTATGAGTGAGTTCACACTTAGCAAAAACTTCCCACCTAGGCTCTCTTAGTAGCTTTTGTAGAAATAGAAGCACGTGGCGTTAAATGAGAACATGGAGTTCCTGAGGGTGAACAATTCCAAGGGACACACAGCCAAACGGTCTACTTTTAATAGATACTTGTGCAGCGTAAGTTAAGAACTGAATGAGAAATTAGACTGGTGTCTACTCCTCAGAAACGTGACTCTTTATGGTGGGAAAATGAGACATTTATAAATGTCTTTGGGTCAGGGCTGGAGAGATGGCTCAGTGGTTAAGAGTGCTTGCTGCTCTTGCAGATGACCTGAGGTGGTTCCAGTCACCTGTGACTCTGGGTCCAGGGGGAATTCAACACCTCAGGCCTCCCCAGACACCTTCATTCAAATGCACATATCCACACTTAGACATACACACAGAGTCTCTCTCTCTCTCTCTCTCTCTCACACACACACACACACATACATACAGATATACACACAGAGATACACAAATATACATACATACACACAGTCTCACAGCATACATGCATAATACACACAGAGACTCACATATATATTAAATAATAAATAATATAAATCTTTAAAATTACTCTAGGTCTCACTAGTTTGTTAACCCAAATGCCTAGTGTTCACGTAAGTATAATGTTTCTCACTTGAAACCCCGGAGAATAAGTTTTCTAACGAATATATTTAAAGGGGAAAGGGTTATTCCTTCTGGAAATCCAGGAGAGCTGCTCTTGTAGTGGCCAAGCTGCCGTGTAGGAGCTGAGGCATCACTAAGCAAGCCCATGAATCGCAAATGCACACATTCTGTTTGCTTTGGGTGCCACGATAAAATCTTACTTAAGACTTCAGCTCAGATACCGACGGAGAAGGCAGGCTTTACTGGTAGAGCTAAGAAGAGCGGGATGTGGAAGGACCTGCTTATCCTCTCAGCCCTTGGGAGACAGGGGCGGGAGAGCCACAAATTCTCAGCCAGTCTGAGAACAAGGTGAGACCTTGCACGGAGGTGAGGGGAATAAAGGAAGCCTGGGGAAAGGAAAAAAAGAGGGAGAAAGGGAGGGAGGAAGGGAGGGAGGGAGGAAGGGAGGGAGGGAGGGAGGGAGGGAGGGAGGGAGGGAGGGAGGGAGGGAGGGAGAGAAAGAGGGAGGGAGGGAACGGAGGAGGAGGAAAGTCAAGAGTTCCTCTCCAAATTATTTCCAGTAGTCAGTTTTTCTGTCAGTGTTTTAAAAGACAAATACCTGGGTCCTTTCTCCCCACCCCACCCCCACCCCCGCCGCAACTCTAAGGATCCCACACAGTTACAGACAGCCAGAGCCAAATATGAAGGCTCACGTTCATCTGTTTCTCTCTCTTTCCCGTTCCAAGTGTCGGGGCTTTCCCATATGCTCTCCAGCCCCTACTGCCTGTCACCCCAGTGTCTCTTCCCACATTAAAGCCTGCCTTCAGAAGCATGTCCACATCAGATACTTTCGCAAGGATTCAGCTTTTACTCAAAGGGATTTTGAAAGATAGTTTCTTTCTTCCTATTAAATGATGCATAGAGCAGACTGGGAGGGAGATTTTATTCAGAGTAATTTCTCTTTCGGTTTTGTCTTTGAGAGGACGCATAAGGCAATAGAAAAAGAGCAAAGGCTCAACAGCTCTTGAGACCCAAGTTTGAACCTGGTCTACGGCCTCGCATCATCTTGAAGGAAGGGGATAACATGTCTACACAGAGACGGTGTGAATATTAATGAGCACTTTGGAAAAGGAACCAAGCCCAATGCTGTGTGTATGAAACCCAACACCTAAGACCTAATATCTGAACAGACAGAGTCTGTTTCTGTGAAGTAGGGAGCCTGATGACCTGTGAAGGGTGACGTGGATATAGTGGAGTAATGAAATTGAATAATATTGATGGATTAAATTCACTGAGCAGAGAATGGGGAAGGGAAATGAGGAAATACAAGTCACAAGTCATGTGCCATCAGATAGTGGGAAGGTTTGGGCCAGCTGGGACACCCATCACTTTGGGGGCACTGCTCTATGGTGTTCTGTTGCCCTCGGGTGGGGACAGAGCAGATTTGGCTAACACCAACGTATGAGAGGGATTCTCGTCAAGAACAGCACAGGCTTAGCCCTGCGTGGGGCTAGAGAGAGGCTACAGCTGGAGTCTGGTCTATGTCAAAAATGCTCTAACCGTTCATTGGAGATGCTCCTGTGGTTGGGATTTCAGAACCCTAACAGCGAGTCTGCTTCTCAACAGGAAACAGAACCTGGCTTGGTTATGACTCTGTGAGATTTACTTCTCAGCTCTGGGGTCCCACCTGAACTTTCTTCTCCCTTTCTGTTTTAGGATAAACAAAGAAGGGATGATACAGAGTGTGGACCAAGATCACAGGTAGCTGCTTACCTCAACAAATTATGGACTTTATCACTGATTTAGATATAGATAAAAGTGGCTTCTCTGTTCACATACCTGCGCCACCTAGTTTGAAAGCACCAGGATGCTCTGGCTACTGATTTTCCTTAAATGTGCAGCTGCCCTTCTGGGTGTCACGGTTGGGCCATCCCAAACCCCTCCGTGCTCTCCCATCAGTCAGTGGTTGTAAGTGTTGCATCCTTGACTCAGAATTTCCCACCAGGCTGCACTGAGTAAGATGCCTCCCGTTTCAGCACTTGGAGTCTAGGTACAGAGTTTGGTTTAGTTTCTTTTTCTGTTTATTATTTTACTTTCTGAAGGCTTTTTAATCTTTTTAATGTTTTTAAATTTGTTACATTTATTTAGCTTGATATAGTATTAAGTTGCTTGTCTCTGCTTTGCATCTATTAGGGGATTTGAGAAGTTCTGAGTCACTGTTTCTCTGAATGTTTCTCCTCCCCTCCTCTCCTCTTATCTCACCTCTCCTCCCCTCACCTCCTTCCTTCTCTTCCCCCTCCTACTCTCTCCTTCCCCTTCTCTTTTACACGTTACAATTAAACACATCTTGGATGGATGGTAGTCCCCATGCCTTGCACTCCATAGGGAGATTTGATTTAGTCTAAAGTTTGCATTTTGTTAAATGTTTTCACTTTTTCCCTTTAGGTTTTACATATGATAATTCTTATTGAACCATGATCAGACAGGGCTTTAATCCCAGCACTTGGGTAACAGAGGCAGGCGGATATCTGTAAGGTCGAGGCCAGCCTGGTCTACAAGAGCTAGTTCCAGGTCAGGCTCCAAAGATGCAGAAAAACCCTCTCTCAAAAAACCAAAAATCAGTTCCTTATTTGGTTTTGTCTAATCAGGAGCCAATCAAAGGCATTCCCCATCTCTACTACTGTGATCTTTTTTCCTAATGTCTATAACCTCAGCTTTTGCTTTTGTTACTGTATTTCTCTGTTAAAAATACCCTTCTGATCTAGCACACTTTTTCTTTAGAAAACACGTTACTAAACTACTGCCCATGGGCGAAATCCAGTCACTGCCTAGTTTTGTACAGCATATGCACTAATATTAGCTTTCACATCAGAAAGTGCTTACGGTCTCTCTATTCAAAGAATTGGTAGCAAAGATCCCACATAGATAACAAAACCTGAAACATTTCCTGTTTGTGCCTGAGCCTTCAGCTCAGTGGTAGAGTACTAGAATGCCCCAGGTCCTCCGTTCAGTCTACAGCACTGGGATAAATGGACAGTTTTGCTACCGGGCTCTTTAGAAGCATCATCTGCTGAGCCCGGAGCACACCCTTTAACAGCGTGGTCCTGGTTGCTTGGCTTGTTGTTTCTGTGACCTACCCTGCCAGTGTCGCATTCTAGTTCAGTCCTGGTGTTTATATCATCTCTTGGCAGCATGTTACTTTTTGTTTACCTTTTTCTTCCAACCCATACCTTGTTCGCCATCAACGAGCCCTTCTACGTTGTGGTAAATGATTGTTCTGATGAGTTTCATATCACTGTTCTCTACACAATTTTTGGAGCAGAGTAGAAAGTGAGACCTGTTTTGAAGCTATTACAGCTACAGGAAATGTTTCTGTCACTACCAGTGGTCACGCCAGCCACTAATGAAAGAGGCTAAATTTACCTGCTCAGGAATTGCACTTGGTTCTAGGCTTCTTGGTGGTGGAGTTGTCCCCAGGGGATGGCAGCCTGGATCCCTCCAGCTATACTTTGGGTCTAGAGGGGAGGTGGTAGAGCAGATGGCCTCCTATATGCTTGCTCCTTTCTGCTGACCATGCCTCAAGGCTGGTCTTCCTCAGGTTCCTGAAACTCAACTGCATTCCACCCTGTTGTGCTGCTCAACACTTTTTGCCTTGAGGGTTGGAGAAAAAGGTGCTCTAAGAGATGTTTAGGCAAGCATTAAGAACCTGTGTGGTGGTATAGCCTTCTCAGGGTCCGTATGCTATCAAATCATCCATCTTTGCCCGACATAAATGCCTCCCGGAGAGTAGAAGGACTTCTCTTCCTATTCCTTAGCTACTTAGCTTGTCACCATGGCAACAGTGTAGACTGGCCATGTTCCCTTTGCCCTCCGTATTAAGATCTTCTTCTGTAGGAACAATCGGAGAGGAAGGTCCCAGGAGATCTCTGTGTCCCTCTTGCAGGAGCACCTCTTCCCATCCTTAAGGACTAGACACCAAGGGATGCTTCTCAGGAGTCTTATTATCTCTGTTCGTCTTTTATTGAGCACCTGGTAAATGGAAAAACCCAGGATAATATGAACTTCTACTCCTCTACTCCTTTGCAACCCTTTCTGGGGCCCTGAATCACACTGACAGCCCACATTCGACTTTTACCCACTGAGTTCATTATTAAACTTTTCTCACTGGCTCCTAGCCACATTTAATCCAGGTAAACAAAGGCTTGCACTCTACCTTCCCAACAAGAGCAAGCTTGTGGCCTGTCTCCATACCATTAAGTTGCTCTCCAGCCACGGCCCTCCACAGCACTCAAAAAAAAAAAAAATTAGAAACCTTCACTTTGTCTATATGAGCGTTTTAAAGAGGGGAGTGACAATCTGTCCAGATCTCTTCCTATCTAAGTAGAAAGCCAAACCTCAGATGCCTCACAGTTCTTAAGACTTTGGATAATGTCACAAGTCGTCAAAGCCTCAGAGGTGCTAGGGGTCTTGAAGGGTGCAGCAAAAGGCTGCACATTGTTGCAGAAGAGCTGTGTTTTATTTGGTCCTGTGAATGAAGAGGTTTCTATTGTGGCAGGAACCCAAGTATTCAAGAGAGTTGAGAACTGGAGGTTATAAAAGTGCAGCATGCATGCAAATATGGAGTCAGAGAAGTTGAAGCTTTAACAGTGAAGCTGGAGTACCAGACAATCAGGTGGAGAACGGGATGAAGTCAAAGATGGGTCATAGGGGGCTGGAGAGACGGCTCAGAGGTTAAGAGCATTGCCTTCTTTTCCAGAGGTCCTGAGTTCAATTCCCACCAACCACATGGTGGCTCACAACCATCTGTAATGGGGTCTGGTGCCCTCTTCTGGCCTTCAGGAATACACACCGACAGAATATTGTATAGATAGATAGATAGATAGATAGATAGATAGATAGATAGATAGATAGATAGATAAGATGGGTCATGGGGTGAGAAAAATGAAAGATCTGTATATGTTTTTTTATTTATTTATTTATTAAAGATTTCTGCCTCCTCCCCGCCACCGCCTCCCATTTCCCTCTCCCTCCCCCAATCAAGTCCCCCTCCCTTGTCTGCCCAAAGAGCAATCAGGGTTCCCTGCCCTGTGGGAAGTCCAAGGACCACCCACCTCCATCCAGGTCTAGTAAGGTGAGCATCCAAACTGCCTAGGCTCCCACAAAGCCAGTACGTGCAGTAGGATCAAAAACCCAAGGATCTGTATATGTTGAGGTTCAGCAGGGTCAAGGAGTTTGGTGCTAAAGCTTGGGAGAGCAAGAGGGGCTGCTGTATGCACTGACATCAGGAGACACTAACCTCTCCTTGAACAGAGGGAGCAGCTCCAGAGTGGGACAGTTCTATTTCATGACACAGGAACCCTCCATGGCATGAAACTATGGAGGAGGTATGGTCACCTAGAATGGCAGGCTCATCCAGACACTGCTGAGGACAAACCCATATTAAGAAGTTAACGCTCTCCCCAAAAAAGAAGCTTTGACTTTTGATTTCAGAGAAGAGGCGAGATTGCTACTGACAGAGACAAGAAGCCAAGGAGGAGCATCTTCAGGGGTCGCCAAAATTGAAACAAGTAAAAACAAGCCAGAGAAGCATTCTGAGATGAGGTAGACCTACCACTGTGGCATATTAGCGGGGTCCATAGAGAAGAAGCATCTCACCATCCACATGTCCAGGTTGGGGAGATGCAGTTCCTCAAGCTTCTAACCTCACTTTGTCTGTTCTAGTGCACGTCTGTGGTGCCGTCTACTTGCCACGCCCTGTACCGCTCTGCATTAGCGGTCCCTCACAACTGAAGGCAGAGAGAAATTGCTTCTCTGAGCATCCTCTCTGGCCTCCTCTCTGCTGCACTCTCGTCTCTCTTTTCGTGTCTCCACATATACCCCATCTTCAGGACGAACCACCTCCTGAAACCTGGCTCCAGAGAGAAGTATCTATCTCATGAAGTCTTCTCTTATCCTAAGACTTGGGTTGTTAGGTGCGTTGAGATCTCTTCTCTTTGCAGGACTCAGCAGAGCTGTCTTAGTTTGTAAGTTCTGCCGGGGAAAGTAAAGACACACTGAAAGCTACCTTCTGTACTGACCTTCCGACGTGAGTGTGCCATGTGCAGCCCTGGATACGGCTTTGAAGCCTTGCTGCCCTTCAAGATTCAGGGAAGTGCCTTCAATTCTAATCAGAGTCACATCACAAATTCAGCATTTCTCACAAATCGTTGTCATAGTTATGACCATCAAATGTATGACCAGCAAAGCTCTTCTTGTCTTAAGGTAATTATTCTGCAAGGATATTTGATTGGCAGTGGGATAGTCATGGCTATGAAGTCAAGATCAATATGGATGCAAATGATTCATGTCCAGCAGAAAATTGTTATGCTTAAGTAAATGATAAGGGGATAAAAACACCAAATAATATTCTCAGCGCTGTCATGGCTTTCATGAACGTACTCCTGAGCACTGAGACAGACAGAAGGGTTATTCAAAATGGGGTCATATCTGAGTAAAATAAAGACCCAGCAAGTCCATTAGCTGGGATCATAGTGGATTTGCCCCAGAACAGCACAAAAGTGCTGAGATCCAGTGTGGTTGATGATCTACAGTTTTGCTGTTGAGGAAATTCTCTCTATGAACATATCTTGGGCCCAGAATGACTTTCACCACTCACTCGACTCAGCTATGTTGTCTTCCTGGCATTAAATTAGTCTCATAGGGTTATGATTATTTTGTGGCAAAGATTACTTAACTCTGTATGCTCGGAGTCCACATGGACACAGAGAGACGAGCTAACACTCACTCTCACAAATACTAAAGCCAAGTGTGCCCATCTTCAACTACCTTGGCAGTGATCCTCTGGGGAACTTGTGCCAGACAGACGGCAGTCACATAGCTGGATCTTTACAAAAGGAAAGAAAATCTCAAGGTGTAATTGGATGCCAGCTTTCTGCTCACAACACTAAGGACAAATACACCTGCAAGCTTACTTGTCTTTATGGGAACCAGAATGCTTAACTTTCTATAATATCCCCATCAAAAACAATTGCAAGCCACATGCCTCCATAAGTATTAAACCTGTACATATCAATCTGTGTGTTATATAATGCGAGTCTACCCTAAATTGTTATAGATGCCATGTTTAAAAGACGTTTGTCACCAACATGAGCAACTTTCGGATCTTCGCGTGAGCTTTGACTGTTGGCAGCCTAGCGCTCAAGCCTGACGTGCGTTCACAGCAGCAGAGCGCAATCCACATTTCAAAACAGTTGCATTGACACTGGTGAATTTTTGCTGACTCCCTGTCAGCTCTCCCTGATGCAGCTGACAGTCACAGCTGGGAGTTGAAGAGCCGACTCTCACAGCCGCTTATACTTACTGTAACGAATACTATTAGCCTCCCTTTGCCTTTGAATTTTCTAGGTATCCCCTCAGTCATCTGTTTGATAGCTGTGAAGATTTAGTCACTCTGTAGGTAAAAATGTAAGTAATAAGATCAGAAAATCCGCTTAAAGGGATGGGAGTGCTCTCCGTGGAGAATTGGAGCATCCTAAGAGGGATCTGTTGCATGCAATCACTGGTATCAACCCTCTGTGCAGGCTTGAGAGATATCTAGAGTGTGGAAACAGCAGCACCATCCCCCTATGTATGACGGAATTCTTCCACTTCTTACAAGATACCTTCTACAAAAGCTACCACATAGGGCGAGGTAACCACATGGGGTTCGGTCGGTAAAGTATTTGCCATGCAAGCTCAAAGACCCAAGTTTGGATCTCCAGGATCCATGTTAAGTTTTAAAAAAATTAATAAAAAATAAAAACTGGTGTGCCTGCACACTCTGGCACTCCAACACCAGAGAGGCAGAAAAAGGAGGATCCTTTGGTCTTGCAGATCAGCAAATCTAATCTGATACATAAGGTCCAGATTCAAAGAGATAGTCGGTCTCAAAAGACAAAACAAAAAACAAAAGATGGTCAACAATTGAGGGAGGCGTTCAACACTGACCTCTGGTATGTGTGCTCACATACACATATATCCACCACACATACCCAATCACACATGCAGTGAGTGAACGTCATTGACTAAAAACAGTATACACCAACAAAAGGAAAAAAGGCAAATAAAATGGAATTTGCTGAAATTCGTGAGTCTTATACGTTCACAAACAGTGCATCAACAGAGTCAAAACGCACCTCACAGAAAATGACAAAATATTTACAAATCATATAGTGATGAAGAATCACTATCCAGAATATGAAAACCAACTCAACTTCAAAAATAGACAAAGGGCTACAGTAGCCGTCTCTGCACAGGCGATGTATAAGTGAGCAGTAAAGAGAGGATACTCAACATTGCAAATAACCAGGAAGCGAACATCAGAACCACAGCAAACAATTTCCCCTCTGTTAGTCTGGTCATTTTACAAAATAATACGTGGTGCAGATAAAGAGAAACTGGAGTACTCACTCATTGACGATAGGACCGGAAATAGTATGGTTGCGGTAGGGCCTGTTTAATGGCTCTAAAAAGAGATAATCATATCATTGATCCAGCAAATTCAATTCTAGGTATCGATCCAAAGAACTTGAAAGCAGAGATTCAAGCAGATGCTTCAACACCAGTATCCACAATAGAATTGTTTACAATGGACAAAAGATAGAAACTGCCAGAAGGCCCACCAACAGTAAGACGGATAAATGAATGTGGTTTGTGCTTATAATGGCCTATTCTATCAATCTACAGTGGAAAGCAACTTCTGATGCACAATGCAACGTGGATAAGTCCAGAAAACATTATGTTAGGTGAAATAAACTTGGCACGAAAGGATGGATAATGCAGGATTTCCTGACATGGGATTTCTACAATAGGCACATTTGCGAAGGTAGACATCTCCGTAGACACCGCCACAGCTGGGCGAACGGAGAAAAAGGGGTACAGAATTTCTATTCAGGGCGATGCAAAGCTCTGGAAATGGAAAGCTAATCTGGCCCTGTCACACTGTGAACGCATTTAGTGTCGGAGCTTTATGTCTCAGAATGGTTAGGATGCTATGCTGTGTGTTTTAGCACATTAAACACATTTAAAAAATACCAAAACATTAGTATGTTTTATTTTCGAGGTTAACAAAGTTAAAATTTTGCATATTTTTGATTCTTTTATGCCCCTCAGGGTTCTCTCACTTGGAAAACATGGGACTGCACTGGTCCCAATCAAACTATATCTCTAATTCATTGGAAGGTGACACCTTCCCTTACTAGATGACATAAATGTTGGTCATTATATAATGAATCAATTCATGTCTTTCAAAGTGTCACACCACTGAGGGAGGATGTAGAGCTGAAATCTAAGATGCTCTTCTCCCTGAACCATATACCTGAAGAAGGGCAGTGTCCTCCTGAGGTGAAGAACACATTTTGACCATTCTGTGAGCTGTCTAAACTGACATGTGTATAAACAACCACTATTTCTTGTTATGAATTTAAAAGTTCAAAATCTCCAGGCTGGCACAACAAAAGCTGTTTGTTGGTTGATACACTATCTTCTTGCCAACACACACACACACACACACACACACATCTACCTTCCAGTTTTCTGAGTGTTAAACAGGACAATGGAGCTCCAGCGCCTCCTACAACAAACTGGTCATATACTACTTAATAAAATAGCACGTGTCACATCTTTGTCATAAGCCAATCAGAGAAACGAAGACAAGAGGGTCTTCAAGGTCACACAAATGGTGAATGGGAAAGTCACCTGTACGATCTGAAAGGCTGCCAGCCAAGCCTGCTGCCTGGAGGCAGTTCTTGGAAAGGAGCCCAGTGGATCAGCTGTTGGCAGGGCTGGCACCCTGTGTCCTACCACACAGAATGCTGCCACCCCAGTGTTGAATGAGAGGTTTGGAACAACTGCATATAAAGAAGAGGAAAGAAAGAGTAAACTAGCAAGTGGGGTAACTGGTTACCCCTAGGCATCTCATGCTGGAGACGAGGACTCCCCAGATTTGCTTTTCTCCTCGTGCTTTCCATGCTTCCATATTTGGGGCTGTGTGGCAGACTTCTCGACCGGCGAGGAAGAACGACCACCACATCAGGATTCTACTCAGAACACGCTTTATTGGAGTGCCCTTGATTGATGGGGAGCAGGAAACGAGAGGGGCAGGAAACGGAAGGGAGAGAGAGCATGAAGCGAAGGGGCAGGGAGCTAAGGGGAGAGACAGCATGAAGCGAAGGGAGGAAGGGCACTGAGGCAGCTGCTTAAATAGGGAATTGGCACACGGGTCGCCCTGTGATTGGCTGCCACCAACAGCTGACACCAGACCGCATCGGGATAGGCTCAAGGATCCTCATCCACTGATGTGGGAGTGTCATATATCAATCTGTTGATTTCATTGGCTAAGCAATAAAGAAACTGCTAGGCCCATTGGATAGGCCCACCCTTAGGTGGGTGGAGTAAACAGAACAGAATGCCAGGAGGAAGAGGAAGTGAGGTAAGACTCGACAGCTCCCTTCTCCGGAGCAGACGCCTCAGGAGAGATGCCATGCTACCTGCTCCAGGGAAGATGCACGCTATGAAGCTCCGACCCAGGATGGACTTAGGCTAGAATCTTCCCGGTAAGCGCACCTAGGGGCGCTACACAGATGATTAGAAATGGGCTAAATTAATATGTGAGAATTAGCCTAGAAGAGGCTAGATAGGAATGGGCCAAAGCAGTGTTTAAAAGAATACAGTTTCCGTGTAATTATTTCGGGTAAAGCTAGCCGTGCGGGCGGGGTGCTGGGGACGCAGCCCCGCCGTCGCCCTTATTGCTACAATCCACCGTGCATGCGGGAAGCGGGGACACGCAGCTCTCAAAGGCATAGCCAAATATGGAGTTATTTATTTCCAACAAGACAGGATGTCAGCGCCATCTTGTAATGGCGATCCTGTCCGGCTCACTACAGGGCTGTACCAAGGAAATGCATGTGTTGCATTGACTACACATATATGTTCATATTCTCTCCATGTATACTCTAAGTGATTTTATTCTGTAAATGTTCCAGAATTTCAGCTC
The DNA here is from genome assembly GCF_037038515.1 of Microtus pennsylvanicus. Taxonomy (NCBI): domain Eukaryota; kingdom Metazoa; phylum Chordata; class Mammalia; order Rodentia; family Cricetidae; genus Microtus; species Microtus pennsylvanicus. Next base: position 27,350,265 of record NC_134587.1, on the reverse strand, counting down.
TTCTCTAAAATGAAGATGCCAAGGCCCACATCTCTTTGTAGGGAGGAGTCTCTAGTCCAGGTTTTTAATTTCTATTTATTTACCTTTAGTGTGTGTGTGTGTGTGTGTGTGTGTGTGTGTGTGTGTGTGTGTCGTATGCCTGTATGTAAGTCTGTGCATTGTATGTGGTGCCCTGGGGGATCAGAAGAGGACATTGGATTCCCTGAAACTGGAGTTACTGGAAATTGAGAGGTGCCATGTGTGTTCCGGAAGTCAAACCTGGCTCACTTAACCTTGAATCATTTCTCTACACCTCTCTGGGCCAGTTTTGAAGCAGTATATACAGACAAAGTAAATCTATCTGGGAAGGAACCAAACCAAACCAAACCAAAACAAAACAAAAACCCAGACTTGTCTACTCTTGAATTTAAGAAGCGGAATTTGGTTCATTGGTTACTTTTTCTTAGCTTCACATCCGCACATGGAATCCTTCCAAACTGAAAGTTTTACCAGAGGACAGCAGAGTAAGATGGGAAAACAGGGGATTCTGAGAAAAGCTATCCTTTCGGCATTTTCCTCTTTCCTTGCTCTCCCTCTGTTTTGTGATTTCAAGATTCCTGAACGAAACCTTGCGGCACCACGCTAAACAACAGGGGCCATGATGGGTATGTGGAGCCATGATCTTGCAAGGACCTCTCAGGACCTGGTTTCTCTGAAGAGTATGAAAGTGAAATCTTCAGGTTGGATTGGCTTGCTTCATGGTAACCATCACCAAGGCCCCTTCTCCTCTCTGGAGCAGCACTGCCTCTGGCTGCTCTACACGTGGGTTCATTTTGCGTGCTCTCAAGAAACCTTACGCAGGCTGCAGCGAAGGCCTTGCAGAGGCCATCTTTTCCCAGGGCCTCCAGGCACATCTGTGCCCTAAATCATTCCAGGTTTTTCACTCCCCAATTCTTTAACATGTATAGAGCAATGGAACAGCTGCATCCCTGCTGTCTCCAGGAAAGATTTTAGAGTCCGACTCCCAACATTTAAATCTGTGTTAAGGTCACCGTGCCCTTTAAGGTTAAATTCCTGGGTGCTTTTCTCTTGCATAGGGATAACACTTTATTCCCGGTATTAACAGAGGATCATATCACAGGCAGAAAAAAGAATTATGCCTATTTTAATCTGAGACTTTTAGACTACGGAATGATCATTTAGCATCTTTATTAGATTCCTTTCTGATTTTGGCCCCTTAGGCGATCGGCTTATGAAAGGGCTCTAAAAGCACTTGGCCTTGCTATGAATGAGAGGATAAAGCGCCAGGGAGTTTCTGACTGTAATGAAATCAGAAGGGTCAGCAACCCCTGGCTCTAGACATTAATTAATGGACAGCCCATCCCTCCGCAGAGCAAGGTTATGGGACAGCAGGTGTGCTCAGAGGAAGGGTACGCTGCCCCGGAGCAGCTGGCTCGGCAGCTTCAGGGTTGAGAACAGAGGGAAACAAGCCTCTTGCACCAAGGCCATTTGTCCTTGCCTTTGATCCCACAATGCCTTAGCTCATTGCCTTTCTTTGTTTCTTATACGTTCTGCATCTACATCCAAAAAAAAAAAGAGTACTTTTCTTATCTTTGAAGATAAATCCATTTGCTTCCCAGTCTGTATCCTCCCCACGCCTAGACCGGACATCACTTGTCTCAGAGCAGAGGAGAGTTCAGCACACCACGTGATCCCATTTCATGTTCTCTGAAATTACTTCTGTGGAATATCCTCCTCCTTGCCACAGCTTGATTTACCGCATCGCCTGGAAATAACAAATGTAATTACATTGGAATCAACATAATAGGAGCCCAGATTGCCTTAGCATTCCTTTTGCTTGGAAGGAACTTAATATGAATGAGAACCAGCTGTCTGTCTGTCATCAAGAGCATTTGGTCAGCTTTCAGAACCGATGACAGATAGGGCTCCTTTGGAAAATACTTGAAAGTCACATAATTGTCATGGCCATTTTTTTCCTTGACATCTTTAATATCTATAATGAATCAGACAAAGCATACCTATCCTACCTGAAGCCAGAAGATAATTCTAGGCTGTCTAAGCCATCGTCTTCTCCGGAATACCCTTCCCTCCCTAACGTTTTGGATTCCATTAATAAAAGGAGTAGTAAATGCTCATTCAAAAGAGAAGACAAATAAAAAAAAAAGAAAGAAAACAAAAACTCCAGCTAAGTTGGGGCATAGGGTGGCACATGGGGTCTTCAGAGTGCAGCTTTAAGTTTTAATTTTATTAGCTTTCATGAAGTATTTACCAATTGTTGACAATTTTTGGAAAGTGAATTTTTCCGAAAGACCTAGAATTTGGTGGCTGCAGTGGTGACGGTATGTTTCTGACTTCCAGGGGGCTGCGGTCCTTCTCTTTACTTGGCTGGCACAATTCTCTTTTGAATTAGATGTAATGGGTTACTTCAAAAGACAGCACTGAAGTTTAGTGACGCTCACAACTTTCCCAAGGATTAGTGATAGAGCTGAGAGCTTCATTTGAGCCTCTGACACAAGTCAGTAAGAAAGCTGCTAAAGAAAGAGTTTGGGGAGATTGACAGGTTCAAGATCGTCACAGTAAAACTGGTGACAGTCCATACTGCTCCAGTAATAGGTACTTAGTGGAAGAGAAGAAACACCTAATGTTAGCCAGAGTGAGAAAAGTCTAATGTGACTTGGGTAGGCAAATGGTCGGTGGAGGTTTGGGCTTCTTACATGGCAAGGGTATGGTGAACTAATGGAGAGACGAGACATATAGACATATTTGACTTCATGTTTGCTACCCCTTTAGGCATTGCAGGCGTAATCTAATGTGCAAAGCAAAGCTACATACTTTGGAGGAACGTGGACTACATGTTGAGATAGAGAAAGAATTCTTAAATAAAGCCCTGCCAAGTGCAAATGATACACAAAACTCTGATAACATAGATTCACTATATTAAGAAGAAGACCTTTTCATATGAGGATGCACCATGCAGTTAAAAGACTAAATGACAGACTGAGCCAACATATTTATAATCCACACAATTTAAAAATAACATCCAACATATGTAAAGAGTACATAAATTAAAAAGCAGTAACTCAAAGAATAAGAAAGCATACTTATTACATTGAGGAAGAAAATTAATTTAATTAGTAACAATGGAAATATAGTGGAAACAGCTATAGCGTTTCACTGATCAAAATGAAGTACTTGAGAAGTCTACACAAACCCAGTATTTGCCCCAACCTGTAGTAATATGAGGAGTGGCGGGGCTGCATCCCCAACACCCCAGCCGCCTGCTTGGCTAGCTTATGCCCCGAAATAATTACACACAAACTGTATTCATTTAAACACTGCTTGGCTCATTTCTACCTAGCCTCTTCTAGGCTAACTCTCGCACCTGGACTAGCCCATTTCTTATCATCTGTATAGCACCGGTCTTACCGGGAAGATTCTAGGTCGGAGCTTCATAGCGTGCATCTGCCTGGGAGCTGGGAGCATGGCGTCTCTCTGAGGCTTCTGCTCCCGAGAGGAGAGCTGTCGAGTCTGACCTCACTTCCTCTTCCTCCTAGCATTCTGTTCTGTTTACTCCTCCCACCTATCTCCTAACCAATGAGAGCCAAGCAGTTTCTTTTTATTTAACCAATAACTTTCCTCCATCACCAACCTCCAGCAACAGGAACCGTTGTTTGATGCTGATGGAATTGGAGCAATTCAGACCATGACACATTTCTGAACTTTTAAAAAAATGGCTGTACCTCCTGTGGTGGCCGCTTATGCCTGCAGGCTGTGCAGAGGCTGAAGTCCCCCACCCTGACACTCAAGGTCTGCCTACCCTGTGATCTGCTGCCCTTCACCTGGATCCTTAAGCTGTCATCAGAGGTCCCTGATGCTTCTATGAATTTTGCCATTTCACATTCAAGCGCACTAGTCTGTCTGAGTGTTTTGGTTTTTTTTTTTATTTTCTGGTTTTATTCCCCGCTGGTCACTCCAGCATACACACTTACCTTTTCTTAGTCACTTTAGGCTTTTTTTTTTTTTTTGCCACAGCCTAAATGACAAAGCCACATCATAGGACACTCTCGGGGACAGTCAAAGCAGACCTAGATTCACTTCTATCCCTTTATCAGCACCCGGGACTTTGTGGTCTGCACAAACTTTGTACCCAAGAAATGACACACAAGAGAACTGTCAGTTTTATGAACACTGTATGCTTTCTTATCTGCACCATGGAGAGTGTTCATAGCCAATAGCAAAGCATTGCTGAAATTATGCAGTTCGGTCAGGAAGACAGATGGATGAATGGATGAACAGAGAGATGGAGGGAGGGGTTAGGAAACATCATTAAATATATATTTGACCTCCTTCTCCAAAAGGCAGTTCTCTCAATATCTCTTTAAGAAGAAGTCACCCCCTAATGTTCCATTTCTTACACATGAAATGTGGGAAGTGTATGGGGCAAAGATATGTTTGGGTGATGACCTCACTTGTCCATGGTGGCCCTCCTATATGAGTGTCTCTAACCCAGGACATTCAACTAAGAATAGAGAGTGTCACCACGGGCCTTACTTCTACGGCTGCTCAGATAAGTTACTGCACACTTGTTGGTTTGTAACAACAGACATTTATTTTCTCAGATCTGGTTCTAAAGGGCAAAAGCCTGAAATCAAGATGCTGAATTCAACTTTGGGTCTTTGTAGAAACTGAAGGAAAGTCCAATCTACACTTCTGTTCCTGCTTCTAGTGGCTGTCAGCAATCCTGGGGATTCCTTGGCTTGTAAATGCATCGTCATGCTGGCTACCTCTTTCTCCACATGGCCTTCACCTCAGTGTCTATCAAGTCTCCATAGAAAAACATCAGTCCTTGGATCAGTGCAATCCTTACAACCAGGTCCTCCTTCCAAATAAGATCAGTGCCTTGGTCTCAGAAATACTCACCTTATTAGAAGCACTAACCAAACCACAAAAGAGGCAAGTGAGCAGAGTCGATACAGGCTTCATCTTAAGCTCTCATTGTCTCCAAAGATGAGAGGAAGTCATATAACAGCATAATGAATTGCCTGTACCTGCTCTCTCTCTCTCTCTCTCTCTGTCTCTCTCTCTCTCTCTCTCTCTCTCTCTCTGTCTCTCTCTCTCTCTCTCTCTCTCTCCATGACAGTGGATTTTGGAAACTCTTTTAGTGTCAACTAATGTGAAATCAGGACTTCCCAAGATGAAATTAAATTGACAGGGCAGACAACAGACTCTGTCTTAATGAAAAGAGGGCAGCTGTTTGGCTGCATCTTTAGCAATGCAACTTAACATGTTGAATTACTTCAAAGCCTCCTGCTCTTGGAAAAGACAGGTATAATCCTCTGTATTTGTCTGCATGATTACTTAATAAACCAACTTTTAGCCTGGCCTGCAGCTAAGTCCTGTAGAACCTTAATGAACTATGTGTGAGCTCACGAAATCTTCTGATCCTGAGTTTAGCCATCAATAAATAGCCAAACAAGTAATACCACTTTTCCAACCTAGAAATACGTGTTTAATAGTGGGCCAGTTCTAATGATCTTGAAATGAAGCAGAGATCAACAGAGATCATTGGCCAAAATGTTAGGGATTATTATTGAGATGCCTGTCATATTTTCTTTTATAAAACACAGAGGGAGGGAAACGTTTAAGAGGGAAGATTATATTCAGTAATTCCATTTTGTTGGTATCTCAGGCTCAATGAACTTCGTGTTTTGACTACTGCTTTGTTTTACTTTAAAAAATAGATTAGATAAATGATTTATAAAGATAGAGATAAAGTGGAATCTGTACATCCCAAAAGTCCTGTAAAACCGTAACTCTCAGCAAATGTGGTGAACCAGCACAGAGACATAGACTCCAATCACCCAGTTCTGCAAAGCACAAAGTCAGAGTTTAATCCGCCATGCCTGAACACATGCCAGAAGCCGTGATATTTTACTTTAATACAATAAAGACTATATTAAACATCCACATGACCCGGAATTGTATTATTTTCACATAAGAATTGTATTATTTTCACAAAATGCAACCCAGACCGTCCCATTCCTTTCTGTAAGAGTTTCGCAGCCGTCACTATGGTGTAATGCAAAATGCCTTGGAGCACCTTAACTCTGCCGCATACTGGCCAATCACATGGCTTTCAAAAAAAGAAAGAAAACCATTCTCCTACACCATGGAACCTGTACCTTCTCAAGGAGGAGACTGCCGCGTAGTTTCTGCCTTGCTGGGTTATTGTAAAAGGCACTGACACTCCCCAGATTGGGGCTATTCACTGAGTGAGTGACACTGAGAAATCACTTATATATTTAATTATTTGACAGAACTGTATCCAAAAAAAAAAAAAAAAGAACTTTGGGATGAGGTTTAAGTTAAGCTTGCAAATGAAAACTGCCCACTTTATAATTATAATTGGAAAGAAATATGTCCCAACTACTGTCATTGCTCTTAGGTGCCCACTAAGACTAGACAGTAAGGCCCTACTGTAGGAGACACAGCTCGCTTCAGCTGTGAAAGATGGAGAAACCAAGCAGGAACTGAGTCTCAAGTTCCTCCCTCCTGGCTGGTGTTTATGGTCGCTGAGGGAGAAGAGTCACCAATAGCACTACTCAGCACTGTACTCAGAATGCTGCAAGACATGCCTGCTGGTGCGGTAGTGGAGAGTTACGGACTAACCACCTCCTTCTGCTTGAACTTGAGACTGTCTTCACAGGATAGATGCATGTCTGGTACTATAAACCTGGCCAAAAGCCTGCGCCTAAGGAAGTCATAGGCCCTAGAGGGAAACCGACTGTTACTGTTTTAATGACTGGATGTGTTGTCCATCCACCTCCTAATCTTCATATTTGTACCCACAGATGGATGCTGTTCTTCACCTTGGCCAGGGAAGTATCTTTATGCACTTATGTTAATGTAGAAACTCATAACTGCTGCAGATGCTGAGAATAAGTCACTGTTGGGTGCTGTTCCCCAAATGGGCCATCTCTATGAATAGCCTCAGGTCTCAAGGAACATCAGAGAAGAGGGTCCAGAAGGAATGTAAGAACCAGAAAGTGGCTGTAAGTATTGCCAAATATTGTTTTCAGTTAATATTTCGGGAAGCAGTATTAACTGACTCCATGAAGGAGAGAGGCAGAAGACACACACACACGCACACACACACACACACTGAGAGAGAACTTGGGAGTCTGGGAAGAATGAAAACTTGGGGTGTAGGAAACTTTCAAACAATAAATAAAATATATTATTAGTACAAAAAGGTGTTAACCATGAGGGTAGCATGGAGGTGTCCCGTTCATATCACTTTTTAGAAAATGATTCCATACGCAGCAGCTTCAGGGTCGAGCACAGGTTTCTCTCCGGGGGCACAGTACCCTTGCAGTGGCCCTGTTAGGAAGTGGAGCAATGGTGCAACAGGCTCACAGGAGCCTCCTCCTGGTGACTGAACAAGGAGTACCATGAAACCCGACCACTTCCTCCTATGCTGGGGCCCTGCCCTGAGCAAGCTATGATCTAGGGCTTGCAGTTCTCTAGGGCTGGTGAGAGTTCTCCAGGCAGGCATCGTGGAACGAAGCACCCTACCCTATCCTGTCTCACTTCTTGCTCTTTTCCCACAGGTTTTCTCCTCCACAGACAGTCTACATTTCTAAATGGCTTGACATGTAGCAAATGTTTAAGGGACTTTTGTTACTGACAACAGTGATGCCCCATGCCAAATATATATATATATATGTCCTGGCAGAAGAATAAGTGTAAACATAGGAGTTTTTCATTACTTTGCCTGGAACTTCCAAATTTATACTTTTCTAAGTGAACAAATCACAGCTCTTGTCTATACCTGTCAGTGTGAAGTCGAGGTTCATATTTGTGATGATTTTCCCCCATTTGCTCCAACAGGAATTTGCCTTCTTTGAGTCAAGACCATTTCTTCCACTGTGATCATGAAGAAAGAAACATCTCACTGTAATTCACTACAACAAAATACACACGTGTGTGCGGGCACACACACACACACGCACACATATCAATTGAGATTCACAACATCCTTCAATGTTCCTCTGAGGCTTCATTTTCCAAGCTATTCGTAAGGTTTATTGCTTTTCTCTGGACATTATCCAATCTCTCCACCCCACATCTGTCATCAAACTCAGGACTTGAGATTCAGAGTGAGTGTTCTCCAGTAAGCAGCTGGCTGCAGGAGCTGGGTGGAGAAAATCCGGGCAACGTCCACTGAGGAGGGGAGCCATAAAGCTAGCCACATGGGTTTTCCACCAAGTCCGTCACTACAAAGGTGAGTGACTGCTGGACCTCGAGCATGTACACACACACACACCCCTCCTCCAGAGGAGATTTGAGATAGCATCATCTATAATGCACGGTATTAACACATGCCTGCAGCAGAAACGCGAAACTCTGCCTCCCATCAGTTACACCAATGAGCAAACTATGGCCTTCCTAGTAAAACAGCTAAGTGGGCACTTAGCTCAGACAGGTACCCCAGAGTACCTAAAAGCGATGAGTTAGGGATTCGTAGAGTAAGGAAAGACCATATCTTTATTTTGCCTCCCTACTTCGTTTTTATTACTTATGTGTATATGTGTGCATGCGTGTATTTTGAGACAATGTCTTCACGTAGCCCAGGCTGCCCTCCAATTAGCTTCCCCTCTTGTCTTAACTCTCCAAGCCTTTGACTTGCAGCTGTGCACTATCAGACCAAGCAACACTGAATCTTTTAGAAGGAGCCCAGACTCCATCGGCCCTACCAGCAGTCTTGTTCCTTGCAAACCCACACTTTGGTGCTACGTTCTAGCATGAACTAACACCCCAGGACATTCTCTTAGAATCCCTTCACCAACCACCAACCCTAGTCACTCTGACCCATCAGCAATTTCTCTGCCAACACTGCTACTTTCTCTGCGCCCTGCCTTTCTCCGAGTCTCTGTGTCTCTGGGAGCTTTCCCTCCTATTTCAAACAGTCTGTGGCTTCCACAATCCAACATGAAACCTCGTTTGCCTCCACACCTTGTCCACAGCCTGCCCCTTACTTCTCCTCTGAATCTGAGCACTCACGGACACAGTGTCCCGTTCCATGCTCTGACATACACACGGTCGACACAGGTCTTCCCTCAGTCCCTGGGGGTGGGAAGAGTGTCTTGTTTTCCTGTAAACTTCCTGCAAATTTTTCACGCACTTAGTCACAGTTTGTCACTAATCAAGGCCAGACACTCATGCAGGTATCCATTTGAAATACAAGCGTGCACAAGGTGGACTTGGAACCCGTCACCCGTCACTAGGAAACAGCCTGAATAGGAAGAATTAATTAATGATAAAAAAAAAGCAAGGACTATGATCCCACAGAGAGTCTATGGGCTGGTGTAGGAAGGGCCCTATAACCCCGGCTTCTGGGAAATTTTAACGAATTTTAGCAAACACTATAAAAGAGACTGGGTCGGTCGCTGCAGGTGTCATTGGGAGTGAAAGTCCTAAGAAAGCTGAGGTGAGATAACACGGTAATTTCAAAGCGCCCCGGGGGAAATGGAGAGAGTAGCTTAACAGCTACACTATCACAGAGCTAAGGAAACAAAATCCAGGGCAGGGCAGGCTCTCTGGGGAAGGTGAAAGAGTCCCCTCTTAGCCTGAGCTAGTGCCCAGTCCCTGCCAGGTAACCTGATGGCTTTGCTGCAGAGACAGGCTGCAAGGGAAGAAGATTAGCATCAGGGAATAGAAGCAGCCTATTACAGCAACCCAGGTATGATGTAAGGGATGGCACCCTGCTCTCAGAAGCAGACCTGGGAGCATTGTCTCCATGAACACAATTTTAAATCGAATTGACACACAATCTGTCACTGCCCCATGTGACTGAGGGGGCCTCTGAGTGTCCCGTGCCAGGATTCCTCATCCAACATCTGGATTTTCAGCACACCTGGATTCACTTTAGCATTCCAGCCACGAGCACGATGAGGAGATTCACTGGGTTTCCAAGCGTCCCTGCAGCTCTCAACGCATGGATAACCAATCAGCACTGGAGCGGCTTAACTTTTGCAGCAGGCATAATGAGCATCTTAATCCGTAAGCTTGGAGCACAACCATCCAGGGAGCACCATAGTCTCCTCCTTCGGCCACAGGCAAAATCAGCAGGCCGTTCTGTCATTGCCATCCTTAAAACTAATGGACAAATGAAAAACAGTTTAGGAGCCAGTTCCTTGAGAGTTCACCTCTTTAGTTAGGAAATGAAAAAAAAAATGCCTGTGCATCATGAAACTGTTGCCCAAAGTGAGACAGACAGAGAGAGAGAGAGAGAGAGAGAGAGAGAGAGAGAGAGAGAGAGAGAGAGAGAGAGAGAGAGCCAGCCACTGGGAAATCCATAGTAATGACAGTGACAGCATAGTCTGTCCTTGTCCCGTTGCATGGCCAGTTCTACCTCCATTATCACTTATTCAGAGAGATGAGCATTATCTTTCCAAATCACACACATGTGTGTGTGATTCTAGTTAACATAATCAAATACCGTAGGCTGGGAGCTTAGAAACGGCAAGTTTTCTCTCGGTCACGGGTCATGCTCATCTGGAGGATGGAAGTGTGAGTGCTGGAATGGTTTCTGGAGAGGCGCTCTTCCTGGGTGCAGACAATAAGCTTCCCCTTGAATCCTCACGTGGTAGAGGAGGAGACAGGTCTCTCTCCCTAACCCATAGACATCCCATTCGTGAAGACCTCTCTCAGAACTCAAAGGCCTCTCAAAGGCCCCACTTCCTAATACGAGTCACCCACAGATCTGAGGAGGAGTGAGGCCCAAATATCCTTCCACTGCCCAGGGCTATGGGGAAGAACTGGGAGTCATCTGAACAGTTGTCATGGAAACAATCCATTTAATACTGAGAGGAAGAGCCATAAGTGAGCCATTTTGAAACAGGTTGTCCTTTCTGATGCATGTCCTCTATTATCTCATTGACCCCACATTAAATAATTTAGGTCATTCCGTTTTCTGCCTGAAACCAGATATACAACAAGAAATTATACTGTTCATGTCCATGGCGCACGGACCCTCAACGAAGCTCTTGTCTGTTATCTTTATCAGACCCAGTAGATGGGGTTCTTAATTATTCTTGGTAAAAAGCTGTGCTGTGGTGCTGTTTTCTGAGAAAAACATTTGGGCTGACCTTTTCATGTGTCTACTAACAAAACTGGTTTAAATATTAAATCCTGTAGATTTTCTTGATGGACATTACCCAGAATCTTCAACGAGGCAACAAGCCTCAGGAGGCTCCTAATGCCTAAGGGGTTGCTGATTCTACCTTGCGCATGGCATAAAACAGCCTCAGTAACAGAAAGGACTTGAGTATAGAGCCCTGATACTTTTCAGGAAAAATAGTAAAAGTCTGAAGAATGCAATCCGACTTTGTTCCTAAATTTTCTGTTGGGTTGAGACTGATAAACAAATTATGCCACAGGCGGCTTTAGTTTGACTTTCTATTTAAATTGCTCTTACTTTTCTCATCAGCATAGTTCAATGGACGGTGTAAAAAGGAATCCATAAACTCAGAATTACACTTATTCTAAGAATGCAATCAAACAAACCATTTCTTCTGCTACCCAGTGACCTCTCTAAGAGGGCCGTTAGGCTAAATTGATCCCAGGTTGTAGTGGTAGAAAGAGCTAATGTCCCCTCCGGCAAGTGGACTCCATTTTGTTTTATGGGGATGTTTTATAAGGGACCTTGGCTGTCCCTGCCTCTGTGTCAGCTGCTCACAGCTTCATGTTCATTCATGCATTTTTCTTTTACTGTGAAAGAAAAACATCATCATTAAAGTAGAACTGAAGCTTCAGGTAAGGAAAACGAGCGTGAAGAAACAAGTTTACTCTACTACTCCAAGACGGTGACTGAAGCTTGTGTTCTATTTCTGGGTTTTATTCCCATCCCCGTGTCCTCTTATTCTTGAAAGAAAAAAAAAGCCATATTGCATAACACTGTGTAACTTTTCTTTCTACTTGATATAGGAACGCATTTTACATATCACCAAATGTCCACTGCCAAGACGTCAAGGACATGACAATAAACACTCTATACACATGACACTTTCTATTCAACCATCCCTTATCACAGATTATTTTTTTCTTTTTGTGTTTCTGTTGTAAATATGTCCTGGTAAATTTCTTCCTAACAGAATTATTATAGTAGCCTTTCTAATATTTTTATTATTATTTCCTTAACAATAGATTTCTAAGGCTAAAAATAACTTGACCAAATTTTGTGTAAAATTTAAAGGTCACTGTTGGAATTAGGAAGTTACTCTTCAAAGGGACTGCACAAGTGTGTGTTTGGTGTGGTTAGCAGCCTAAGAAATGGCAATCATGTAAGTGGTAGATGCTTGTGTTTATTATCAGGCCTCACACACACATACAGACATAGCCACATACACACACATGTGTTCACCCGAATATGTCCATGGAAAGAGACCACTAGAACTGTAGTTGGGTTTCTTTTAGAAGATACAGATGTGGCAGCCACCCTCACCATGGCCTTATCTCTGAGCCCGGCCCTACCTGCCTGGGCTCCATAGGAATACGCCCAGTGTTGATATCAGCATCTCATCTCTGCCCATCTACCCCAAGGCACTGCAAATGAAGACGGACGTTTCGTGTGACTGGGGCCATTTTGCCCTTTCTCTTAGAAATGTCACAGAGACGTGGGCTCAGGAAAGGATTCGGCTTGACTCACTCCTGATGCCCATCATGAGCAGCGCTCACTGTTGCCCAAGTCGTAGGGGCTACCAAGGCCGTCCCCTCGCTAGGGCATAGCTTTCATAAACACCAGCCCAAGTCAACCCTGGCCTGGGTGCGTTTGTGGTGAAATGGTCACTGTCGTGAAAACTCGGCCTCTGTCATTTCCCTCCGTCTTTTGAAAATTCCCGTAAGGTAGGTGATATAAATATCTGGATTTTCAGAGGAGAGCAGCTGAAGCTGAGAGCAATTAAGTTCTTTTTCAGCTGCCAATGGTCTGAAATCCCTGTAGCAGCAAGGCTGGGATTTGAGCCAGAGGAATTTTGCAGTAAAGTTTTTGTTCTTTTTGGAAAAATCTAGTAATTTAGAGAATTTCATACACATATATACATTGTATCCTCATCCCTCTCCTCCCGCGTTCTCACTTCCAACTTTATTCCCTATTCTTAGTTTTTTAACCCACTGAGTCTAATCACTGCTGTCGATGTAACTTGGATGTGTGGCTATCCACTAGAGCATGGTCAACCACATCTCTGAAGAAAAGCAATTCTTCCTACCCTAGCAGCCACCAACTGCCATTAGCTCTTCCGCTAGGGGCAAATGCCTGTGTTCTTAATGGCTATAGTGGAGCGGCCACAACCTTCATAAACTCACAGAAACCTCACCTCAATACAACCCAATGAAGCCACATTGTAGCCACAAGGACAGTGTAGATATAATGAGGTAAGGCAAAGCTCACTGTGACTCCCCACCCCCCACCCAGCAAGCTGGGACTTAAGTAGCTGCTTATCAGATTAAGCAATGGTCATCAGAGAGCATCCATCTGGGACAAGAGGGCCACCCTGCTCACTACACAATTCTGTTCTCCCTATTTGTGCTGAATCCTGTTGATGGAATAGCTTCTGCCCTGCACTGCACACAAACCTTAGCCTCATTCATGCAGTTGAGGGAGTGACGTAAGCCCCACAGTTGGGACTCCAATTACTCCTTATCAGAGCAGGAGACCTACTCAGGCCTCCCCCAGAGAGCAAGCGCTGGCAAGAGAACCAGAGAGCATGCCAAAGGGCAAAGAATTCACCCCCTATCACAGTTACAAGTCCTGGTCTTGCCAGGCTCAAAGCACGCATTAGGCTGTCGGGAAATGAGATAGCCTACTGCTGTTTGAACTTGCACAAACTGTGCTGTAATTATTTTAATTTGCCACTACATCTGAGGTGCCTGCCTTCTCAGGAGCCAGCTTTCCGTTTCTGATGTGCAACTGGACAAGGCATGTAAAGTGTACGGCCCTGATAACCTCCCTAGTAAAGACGTCAGGTCCTGCAATCCATCGATTCTTCTGATCTTACCTCGTCTATGGCAGAGTCTCTGCCTCCCCTCGGATTCCACCAGCCCCGGGGCAAAGGTCTTACTTCTCTGTAGTGTCAGCGATATGCCCCACTCTTTTCTGACTTGCTGTAGGTTTTCCTTAAGGATGCTGCTGGTGTCCAGTGAGAACATAGCTGTGACTGTCATCATAGCTCAGTGTGCCTATGCCCCGACTCACCCCATCAGCTCTTTGTGAAGGCTTCGGTGCTATCCTGACCCACCATTTTTGAAGCAATTTTGTCCACCCACTTTTCTGTCTCCCTTTAGAATGTTATCTGCCCCTGAGGGCTCCGTGGTCTCTCAGGGAAATAGGCACCCTCCTTCCAGACATTCCATTCACGTCAGAATACATGCACAAACAGTGATGAGGTTTGGGCTGCAACTGAAGTTCCTCCCGTCACCTCTCTTATCATCACTGCTATTATCCCATCATCATCCTCATCATCATTATCATTATGACGATGATGGGAATGATGATAACAACTATGATGAACCAGAGTTTATGAATGATGTTTGCTTTATATCAGACGGCACTGGAGAAAATTAGATACAGTCTCTTCCTCCGCCACAGTCTTCCAGTATAAAACCATTGCTAAAAGATATCTAACATTTAATATGCCTAGCATAGAATTATAGACAAATATAACTGGAATTAAGTATTAGAGAAAAATTACATAGTGAGTTTTTCCCCAAATAGTTCTTCTTGCCTGAGCATGTAGTTGGTCATGGACATCAGAGATGTAAGGAGAGGGCAGAAAAGAAAGAACTGTCCAAATGGCCTATTCGTTCGACTATGAATTCAAAGGTCCTATGCAGCTGAGGAGCTAGAAAGTTCTTTAGACTTCAAATCACTATGTGGCTTTGGGGAAGGTCCAGAACCTCTCCAGATGCAGAGTCTCTATCAATAAAAGATGTCAGTGCTGTTTCTGGAAACATCTCACTGGCATTCAATCCCCCAAAACAAAGCAACTGCTTAACAAACAACCATTATTTCCCTTCCTAGCCTTCAATTATCTGCCAGGAACTGTGCAAATACTGGGTTAAATGTCAATGTGGGGGAGCTGCTGCCAGCGACAAGCGTGTGACTGGTAGATGAATGCAGAGTCTGAGTGACGGATCGATGCTGATGATGGCTAAGGGGAAAACGGAAAGCATCTTGTCACCGCGTGTTTCTGATAAAGACAACTAGCTCTATGCCATGGCGGTAACCAAGGTGATTTTGCTCAATACCTGGATATCTCTCTACTTCTATCTTTATTTTTGTCTTCATGGTGATCATGATGGTCCTGAGAGAGAGTGCTAGAACCACCAAACCCAGCCAAAACAGTAAAGACACAGGTGACAGTGTGAGCCGCATTTTGTGTAGCTTGTCATCTCTGCCCCAATCTACTACGAAGGTTCTTCTGATGGTAATGATGGCTACGATTAAACATTTTAGTTATTATTTAAGAGAACCTGGGAAATTTAAGTTTACACAAAAGTTTTTCATAATTAAAAACAACCTAAAGATTAGAAAGAATATGTTAGAAGGATGGAAAAATTAATAAGACACAGACAGATTCCATCTTTATATAATTCATAGTTCAGAATACATTGGAACTCTAGCTATCATATATTCTGTGCATCCTGAGAATCTATTGATACTTAAAAATCACCCAAAACTTACTAGTTTAGAACAACAAATCATTATCCTTCCACATATATTGTTGGGTATTTGTAGTCCAGTATCTCTCATGCAGTAAAAACTGAGCAAGGCAGCACCGTCTGCTTTCATACTGCCTCAGGGCAAAAGGACTCTGGTTCTTACATGGACACCTATGTATAGCTGCTAGAGCATCCCCACAGGGTAGCATCTGCTGTCTCCAGAGCAAGGAGGGAGGATGAAAGCCATGGTGCCTTTTATGGCTGATCTTCAGAAATTTACACATCACCATTTCAGACAGTGTCCCCTTGGTTTCATCAGCCCTTTCAACAGGAGAGAATGCTACTCCAGGCAGGAATAGCAGCTGGCAGGAGGTCATGGGGATCACAGTGGGAATTTGGTACCTTGGTGTATAACAGAATCTCCTCTGGCCTTGCTCAACTGTAGGTCAAAGTCACTGATATTTCAGGCTTCACCCACCCTCTCCAGCCACCGACTAAACTTTCCAAGTTCCTAAGTTTCCCTTCTTCCCCAAAGTCTTGGGGCATTCCCAGACATGCTGATCCAGGAACATGTGACACCATTCTGCCAAAAGGGCTGGTATTGTCACTTGAAGAAATGGAATCCTCAGAGCCATACCAAACTATGTTTATTTCAAAATGAAGGACTCTCCACTCCCCCTTCTCAGTAGGTTCTTACTGGGTCACAACCATGCCCCTGTGTCCTTCCTCTCTTGACTTGCAATCTTTTTAAGAAGACTCCCCAACTTTCATATGTGTTGGCTTGTCTCACCAGTTCACTAAACAGGCCAGGTATACCTGATTGCCCTTTTATTCTTTAGCTCCACACACACACATGCGTGCACACACACACACACACACACACAATTGCTTGCACGAATGAAATAAAACCTTTCAGATAGTATGTTTGCTGAGTCTCAGTCCCGATGTCGTTTGCCAAGTAGCTAAACTTCCACTGCTCCTACTCTTGCCGTGGGGTCAAGTAGGGTTCAGCGACCAGACTTCTGCCCGTCAGTCACTGTGGCGCTGACCTACAGTGATAAACCCCCGCAGCAACGCATGGGTGGATGAGCAGACGGGTCAGCAGCCACTTTAGTTTAATGGCAACAGAAATGTTGCTGACTCTAACACACAAGCTTCCTCAGCATATCCAACTCGAAAAGAGCAAAGCCAAGGAGTAGGCTACTGAAGCAAACTTTTATGTTTATTCTCTTCCCACTGGTTTTATTTTTTAATTTTTTAACTACTTTTAGTCATCTACTCAGCTATCCTCAATAAGATGTGGATTTGAACAGAAAGCTGGAGTGAGTGCCTTGGAAGCCTTCATTGTCACTCAGGTGATTAGCAGAAAGAATTCTTCCTTCACCCCCTGATTAGGGGCTCTAGCTGTGAATGCAAGCTTCTGTCCCCCTAGAAGCAAGAGAAGAGCCAGAAGAGGAGATAGGGTCTAAACACTGCCGTAGATGCCCAAGGAGGACAATCCTAAATGATGCCAGTTCTAGCTGGTTTTCAAGGTTTGTCTAGCTGCAGCTCTCATTGGTGGGATTAGTTAAGGGAACGGAAGTGAAATTTCTCAAGTCTTTGTGTCATCCCAGCAGAGATTCAGCTTTGCTTCACAAGGTGTTCTTCAGAACAAAAGTTAACTGTGCCGCTGGACAGAGCGATGGGTTTGTGGAGTGGCGTATGCAGAAATGTGCTTGTTTGCTCACTGAACAATGTGTATACATTTCAGATGAGCAAACACAGATTAAGTAGAAACACTTATGTGTGAAATAGACAATGGTGAATCCTACCTGCAGTATTAAGACTTTTGCTCAGAAATTTCTCAGCACATTGAACAACCTGAAGGATGGCATCAAGCTGCTACCTCACTGTGAATGAACATAGGGTATACTAATTTTCCATTACCACAGTTTAAAAAAAATACCATAAGTTCTGTTATTTGAACAAAAGCCATTTGCTAGCTCCTAGCTCTGTAGATCAGAAGTGCAGTGACAACATGGCCTGCCTGGTTCCCTTCCTTCGGCATCACGAGGATGGAGATGAGACAGTGATGGGTCCTGGCTTCTTTCTGGGGACCTGGCCATGAGTCTGCTTCCAAGCTCCTATGAGACAGACCAGAACTCAGTCTCTTACAGCTGTAGAACCAAGGTTCCCTTTTCCCTCTTGATTAACTGACATGCCATGTTTTAGCTCCTTGAGATCTCTCTCTCTCTCTGATCCTCCTTGTGTAAGATCTTCTCACCCACTAGCCAGAAGTAGCTCATCCAGTCTCCCTTCTGCCTATTCTTGTTCCCTCCCCCCATCTCTCTCTCTCTTTGTCTCTCTGCCTATTTCCATCTTTCCCTCTCCCTCTTTCCCTTTTTCTCTGTTTGTCTCTATGTATCTCTCTCTCTCTCTCTCCCTCTCTGCCTATTTCCATCTTTCCCTCCCTCTTTCCCTTTTTCTCTGTTTGTCTCTATGTATCTCTCTGTCTCTGTGTCTTCCTCCTTCTCTCCCTCTCTCCCTCTCTCTGTCTCTTTCTCTCTGTCTGTTTCTCCTCCTCTTTCTCTCTCTGTCTCTGTCTCTCTCTTTCTCTCTCTCTCTCTCTCTCTCTCTCTCTCTCTCTCTCTGTGTGTGTGTGTGTGTGTGTGTCTATGTGTGTCTGTCTGTCTGTTTGTCTCACACTCTCTCTCCTTCTCTCTCTGACTTCCTCATTCCAGGCCCTGTTTTAAGAACCTCAGATCTACCTGGACAATCCAAGCAAATCTCCCCAGTCTATAACTTCCACTACAGCTATGAAGTCTCTCTGCCATATAAGGAGGGACACATCCTCCTGGCATAGCACACGGGAAAGGTCATGGAGCCAAAATTCCACTCACGACATGGGGAGAGAATGTGAGGCCCCTCCCTCTGTAACAGTCATGCCTTGCTGTCTATGCTCTCCATAATGCAAACAGATGATAGTTCTGTGCTTCCCAAATTTCCACTAGCATCTTAAAAATATTCACTCTTCTATTTCCAAATATGTATATTCATTTCATAATCTTTCATTTATAAATTATATAAATTGCATTTTTAGCTGTTAATTTTAATAAATGAAATGCTATTATTATTAACTATCTGTTTGGATTTTGTTGTTGTTGTTTCACTTTGGTTTGATTTGGCCTTTGGGTTTGGAGTTTTTTAGGGGTGGTGGTTTTGAGAGTACTTAGTCCTCCTGCCTCCCCCTCCCAAGTGCAAGAATTACAGGTATGCCATAGCCAGCAAACACCACTGCTTTGCCTACTTTTAGATAGCCACTCACATATTACAAATAGTCTACAAAGATTTTTATTTTAAAATTTTATTTTCCCAAAGGTATATGCTTCTGGCACTTACAGAACTGAAAATATATCTCTAAATTTTATCATATATGATTTATAAAAGAAAAAGTATGAAGGAGTTAAATAACTAAATGACAGAATTCAAAATATGTGTCACAGACGGCTAGCACAGGCCATTGTAAGTACCACAGAAGGAAATGGCCCCCATGTCGCTTGGAATCTCAATAAGAAGGCTGAGATAGGAAACAGGTGTGATGCAGCAAATGCCCTGCCAAGAGCATGAGGGAGCACTTCCCCCAGGGGAGGAAATTCAAACTTGGCAACAATGACCTGACTTTGGACCTTGCCCACCAACTTCTTTCAAACAGAAAGTCTGCTTGGAGCATGGCATCCTAAACTCAAAGCAACAGAGCAATTGCTGCATCACTGAACTCTGACCTTACCCTGGCAGTATCAATTCTGCAGAGCTTTGAGTCAGCGGGGCACAGGGGTAATCTGTTACGGCGGACTTGGTGTCTCAAATCCAAACATCAGAAGTTACTCTGAGAAATCTGATTTCTCCTCTACATACTGTTTGGTACTCAAGAGACAAAATGTAAAATACGCAGGCCTCAGAGGCCTTGAAATTTTCAACAGCCTCATGTTCAAACTCAATCTTACTTCTATGCATTTCTTTAAATATAATGGGTTTCAGCCTCTGTGCCTCTAAACTGGCTGCCTTGGGATTTGGGCCATGCTCTTTTTCTTCTCACATCACAGCTAGGGGTCCCCAGCTTCTTGGAAATAACCATCCAGCTGTTTTAAATAATTACTATGGAATGTTCAAAGGCCTTGGCCAATGTCCATCTTTCTTCACTAGTTACCAGAAACTCTAGCTCAGAACAAGAGACACTATTTATCATAATCCATCCCAGAAGAGCTTATCGGGCAGAACGTGGGTGCCTGGTAGTCTCCATCCTAATACACTTGCCAAAATTCTTAATGTTTTCAGGGACATTACAAGGCCTACTTCTCAGGTACCGCACAGCCCCTTATTCTAGTTGTGTTCGGTTGCTGTGATCAAAGATCCTGACCAAAAGTAATGTAGAGAAGAAATGGGTTTGTTTTATCTTATATAGATTCTATAATTGAGAAGAGTCAGGGCAGAAAATCAAGTAGGAACTAAAAACACAAAGCATGGTGGAACTCTGCTAGCTGGCTGGCTTGGGCTCATATTCATACTGATTCTGTATCCCCCAGGACCACCCGCCTGGGGAATGGTGCTGCCCGCAGTGGGCTGAACCCTTCTACATCCACTAACATTCGAGACAACTCCCCACAGACCTTCCATGCTGATCGGGGCCACTCTTCTACTGAGACTCCATTCTCGGGTGACTCTAGGCTGTGCCAAGTTGACAACTAAAACTAACTAGAACGCCACTGTTAAGAAGCTAGAAACTGACGTAAAGATGTGTATTAGTCACTAATAACAAAAAATAGGGGTATGAAATTGTTAAAAATAAAGTGTTTTAATGTTATAGTGTTCTACCCGAGCAGTACTTTCATGTGATAAGAAGCATAGTATTGTATCACCTTTTAGCAGCCCTGTAAAGATGTATTGGTTAAAGCCAAATATTAATTGTGTAAAAAGAAACTGGGGTCATCCCTAGCTACAAGCCTGAGCCATTTAGCTGACTTCTTCCCGTCTTAGTTTCCTCACTAGTTATTACTACTGTAGTAATAACACTCATTTCTCAGATAAATGAATCTACTAAGGCCAAGAACTAAAAAGAAAAAATAGACACATATTACAAATGTATTCCAATACAGTGATTGCTTTCTTATAAGAAATTTGTAACCCAGGGGTTGGATTATTCATTCCAAATGTAAAGTAAGCTAATGTAAAAATCACAGCTGCAATTTAGATTGATTTCCCATGCCCGGGGGCAATGAGTCGCAGGGGACACAGCCCTGCCTCTCTGTCCTCTCACACCCATGGGAACTGAAACCTGGTTTTGCTGTCTACTTACTTACGACCAGCATAGGAAAGGTGGAAATTATCTGCACATAGAATTTTTACAAGAAACCACGGAGCAGAATGCACTTGGGGATGGACTAATTTTATGTGTCATTCCATGGCTGGACAGAACACACTCACTACAGGACCTTTTGTGTAACTGATCTTATCCAAGGGGAAAAAAAAAACCACATGCATCCTTCCCAAGTGGCAAAATTATCTCTCCTCCACAAATGGGTCCCTTCTGGGGTTTGACGAGAGCAAGAGCGATGGCAAGGAACGCCAGGGGAAAGCGGCTACTTTGAGACCTAATGCAAGTTCTTTCTCGGGAACTGTAAAGCAAGCGATGCCATCATAATGCAAAACGCATTAAACTGTCAGAATGAAAATCCTGTCTTCAATCATGCAAGGTCCCTCAAGACTTCAACGTTAAATTTTGCATTAGGAAACCTCCTGACCCTCTCTCCATTCTCAAATAAAAAGTTGCCTTTAAAAATGAGAACAAGTTGAAGCATTTTTTGAAAAGATTGTGTGCCTCATAAACATATACCAGAGAAACGGCAAAACCATTTCTTAAGTTAAATTGATGTAAACCCCAAATCCCAACTGTAGTCCATAAGCGTTTTCATGAGTAATTTTACAAGTACTAATATTGTCTGGTGGTGTTAGGGATTGAACCCAAACATAGTAAGATTAATAAGATAACATTTTTTATCAACGCAAAAATATCAATCTAGTGACTGGGTCTGGATGGTCAATTGTCAAGATCTCCCCACTCTAACTTGAGGCTGGCAATTGGAGAAAATGGATTTGCTAATAGGCGATGCAAATGTCCTTAAGAGTGGATGCATGTCTTGATTAAACATTTGGAAATTAGATAAATAAATTTTCTTTTTCTTCTTGAAGCTAATAATACAATAACCCTTGATTGGAAGATAATCATTTGTGATCTCAAGGCATAAAGGGTCTCCTTTATGGATAAAAGATTTTCTAATAAAAGTGAACAACAGAAAACACACACTTGGGTTGTGCCTGCTTCTCCTTTTTTCTTGTTCACACCACACGAAGTATCATCATGGTCGCATTGTGTGCAAAGGAATACAGTAAATGGCTCTGTGAAGTATGAATTCTAATATATTCTCTGTACTATTTCCTCCCACCTCTGGTTTCTAGGCCACTTAAAGGGCTCTATCTTCTGTGGATGATGGCAGAAAAATCACTCTTAAATGTTGAGCCACAGGAAACTGGGTTTGAAATTAACACCACATTCAAGTATCCACAGAGAATTGAGATAGCTTATAGGAGGAGTCTAAGAACATTCCGTTCAAAGATCATATTTCAGATTTTAAAAGATTTGCGTTTATTCCCAACTCACAGATATCTGAATTTAGCCTCATGTTTCTCAACAATAAATAATCACTTAAAAAGTGAAACACCTGGCGTCCAAAACAGGAAGGGGAAAAAGGAATTAAAAGGAAAATTACTTTTAGCTCAATAACAAGCTATTTAGTCTTAAGTGGTTTTAGTTTGTTTTTTTCCTTAGTATTGCATTACTTCATCAAAAGCTTAAATTTTAACCTGTCTTTGGAGAGAAATATGTAATCCATTGCTGTTTATAAACTATTTCCCTCGAGGAGCATTGAATAAAAGATGTAGGAGCCATGGCAATCAGCATCTAACAGTTCATATTTTGCCAAACATTATTGGTGACCTGTAACGGAAGCATATTGTGATAGCTGGTATTGGTGGTCCACTGGACGGAACTGGAAGATGATTGGAAAAACTGGTGGAACATTCTTTTAGTGTGTCTGACAGAATGTTTCTAGAGAAGTCTGGTACCCAGGTCACTGTGCTAAGTAAGGGAGAACCGCTCTAACCTTGGGCAATGCCAGCCATAGGTTAGAGGACTAGACAGAGGCCAAGGCAGAAGGGAGCAGCCCCTGGGACACAGACCTCACCCGCCATGAGTAGCTATGCTTGCCACTGCTGCCGCTGCTGCTGCTGCTGCTGCTGCTGCTGCTGCTGCTGCTGCTGCTGCTGCTGCTGCTGCTGCTGCTGCTGTCACTAAGGACAGCAACTTCTTTAGTCTTCAGTCTCTGAAAGCACACATACACCAGAGACCTTCCAGAGAACTTCCAGCCCTTCAGCCTCAGACTGAAAGGGGCAGGAATGTATTTGTGTATTACTAGTGTGTGTCTGATTTTTGTAGTTTTTGTACGAGTTCATAGATATGGCTTTGTCATGAGTCTCCAGAAGACCGATAGACTTGGGCTGTGTATGTGTGTTGTCAGAGGGATGGTTGCAAACATGTATGGAGCTCCATGGTCTCTGGAAGCCAGAGGAGGGGTTAATTGTTTTGTTCTATTACTCTGCCTTGTTTCTTTGAAACGGGGGTCTCTCATTGAGCTTGGCAACTAGGAAGTATCCCTGATCCCCCTGTTTCTGTCCATATCTCTACAGTGCTGGGGTTACAGACTCACATAACTACACCTGGTTTCCTTACATTCTTTCTAGGTGTTTGAACCCAGGTCCTCACACTTGCTCAGAAAATATTCTTACCCACTGAGCTTACCCAACCCCCACTTGGCGTTTTAGCAATGCTGAATCTTATGAGACCTTGGAGACTCTTGGCGAGGAACCAAATGTATTTTGTTTTATGATGTGGTTATTAGCCATTGGGGGCCAGGGACAGGATGCTAATGGTTTGAATATGAAATGTCCCTCAGAGGCTCACATGTGGAAGGCTTGGTCAGCAGCTGGCACCATTGTTTTGAAAGATCCTGAGAATGCTAGGACTTGAGCCTGTGTTTATGGATATGCCTTTGGAGGTATAACACTGTGTTCTATTTCTCCTTTGGAAGATGGTCACAAACCTACCTCCCATCCCTTACTCACTACCTAAACTTGGTTTATTCATATTGAAACACATATATCATAAGCTTAAAAGCTATCATCCACATATAAGAGAAAAGATGCCATTTTGTATTTGGGGATCTGGGCTTCTCAGAATATTTTATTGACATATTCTTGAAGTTCAAGTTTCCCTTCCCATTTCTCACATCAAAAATGTAATGTTAAAACTATAATGGAATTAATTTTGAATCCAAAACCTGAAAACTCTTTTAACTAGTTGCTATTAGGCAAGATGAACACCCCCTCACCAAAGTCTTATGTATGTGTGTGTGTATGTGTATGTGTGTACGTGTGTGTGTATCATTATGTCATGACAGACATTTGTATGGTCCTAATGTATTACAGCCATAATTGAAAAGTCTAGACACAATAAGTATATTAATTTTAAATTAAGGCTGCCCTGAGGGAGCAAGAGGGACAATAACTACATAAGCCAACAACGTTTTCCTAAACAGATTAGAGCCAAAATAACGCTGAAAAAGAGCAGCATGTTTCTTAGCTCCTCAACCTAAAGGAGCTTCCCTTAAAGAGAGGGGAGTGAGGCTGCCCCAGCTTGAGATAGGATCTTCCCCAGCATCCAAAAGGAAGGGCGATGTGGACCTTCTCACAGTCTTCAATGTACTGGAGCCAGCATCTCACGCCTCTCTCAAGCAAGGGATTCAAAGACCTATCCTGGACTTAGAAAATGAAAAGCTGAACACAGAGAGAAGCCAAGAAGCCAGACCTCAGTCTACCACATAATCTAGGAAGTTGGGTAGATTGGTTTCATTTCATGAAAAATATTTCTGCTTTTCATGGTCTAGAAACTGTTTTTTTTTTTTCTTTCAGAAGTAATATTTGCTTTGGGAATGGATAAATTCTCTGGAAACATACTATATTCTATTCAGTAGTTAACAACTAGATGAGTAAAAAGAATTCTTAACTTTATTTTCCTGACTGACATAGATACACCAAGGAAACTACACTGAGGGTTTCTACACCCACTCTGGAAGCTTCTGTCACACTGAACTTACCAAGCATCAACCAAGACTCTCCTGACAAACCTATGGCAGTCACACAATTTGAAGGCTTGCAGTCTCAAAGCAGAGAGTAGATTCCTGGAGACCGCAGACTTCTGTTTACCAGGCAAAGAAAAGAAAATGGTCCTTAGGCAATAATGCACCCCACTGAAAGTGAGGACAACTGGAGAGTCTCCTAAGGAGACGGCTGTCCTATCAGGGATGACGGTAAACTCGGAGAGCAAGAGTGAGAACCGAAGCATTTCCTTGAGACAATATCCACAACATGATTTCTATTGTGTTGTAGGGAGCTGCGGGCTGCATTCCTGCCACCCAGCTCCCGGCCGCCTGGCTAGCTTATGCCCCAAAATAATGACACACAAACTGTATTCATATAAACACTGCTTGGCCCATTTCTATTCATGTGTGTAGCGCCACGAGGTGCACTTACCAGGAAGATTCTAACCTACGTCCATCCTGGGTCGGAGCTTCATCGTGTCTGCCCTGGGGAGCAGCGGCATGGCTTCTGAGCTCACTTCCCTTCTTCTCAGCATTCTGTTCTGTTTACTCCGCCTACCTATGTTCTAACCTATCAGGCCGAGCAGTTTCTTTATTAATTAACCAATGACCTTCCTCCATCCATTCTATTGAATGACAGAAACTGTCACACAAAATGCATGCACATACACTTGGTAGGATTTTTTAAAAAAAAATCTAAAAAGCGGGAGTCGATAAGGAAGTATTCTCTGGGTCGATCATCTTTCTACTGGTGGAAATTGGCTAGGAGATCTTTTGATTGACCAAAGCAGGAACCAGAGACAGTGTAAACAATAACCCCCACAGAACTCAGGTCAACAGGGTGGGACTAGCCTTGAAGAAGTCATGACTGTGGATTTGCAGGGACTTTAGACATCACTGGGCAGAATTAGACTGGAGATGGTGAGGGAGAAGATTTGTCACCTGGGCTGCCGCATGAAAACTCCCGTGCCAGTTTTGTGGCTATCTTCCTAAGGAAGACTATTTCTAAGGAAGTGTTGCAAAACTGAGCATGTCTTTGGGGAACACAGAGAAGGAGTTGCCAGATTACTAATGAAACATGAAGAGTCTTTAGTGTAGATTTCCTGGGGGCTCACTAAATGATTTCATGCAGGTGCACAAGTGGGAAAATAAAAAAAAGTGTATTTTACTAGGCAGGCTTTGTAAGCCAAACACATGCATTAGGGTGAAAAGCTTGCCAGCGGTCATCCTCACCGAGGCCGCAGACCACAGCTAAGTTGGGAAGATGTTTTTGCAAACCTATAAAAGCACAATCAAGCCTTCAGGACTCTCCTCCTCTGCAGTCAGGCATAAAATGCTAGGACTGGCATAACTCCATTTTCCCCATCTACAGATTTATGCATCAGGAGGTAATTATGAATTACGCTGTTGACCACAGGCAGCATGCACTCAAACAAATATCTCACAGCTGACCCAAAACTTGCATTCAAAAGACCAACTCTAGCGGCATTTGTGTTTCAACAAGTGAAACTGTCTTCAGAGCTCAAATCTGGCTTTTTTTTTTCTTTACTAAGCTATTCTAAGTTAACTGTGTTTTAAGTGGATTGAGTTCTCTGAGAATACACCTTGTGAATATCAACGAAGTAAAGGGTTATGAGAAAACTAGCCTGCTAAGAGACAAAGTGAATCACACAAGCAGTGGAATGAAGAACAGCCAAGCATGGAGGATCTTATGTATAATGCAAATACTCAAGAAGCTGAGGCAAGAGAATTGCTGTGAGTTCAAGGCAGGCCTGGGATATATCAGTTCCAAGCCATTTTAGGCTACAGAGTGAGACCCTAGCTCAGAAATACAAAAGGAAGGGGAGAAAGAAAAAGCAAAGAGAGCCATAGACCTGACACCAGGAGGGAGGCCTCGAGGCTTCAGGAGATTAGTCAACATGGCACTGCATCACATTCTATATGACACTCAGAGTCACATCCACTCTTCATACCTAAGTGAGCTAAGAGATGGAAATGGTGACCTAACTTCATTTTCAATCCATGGGACTAGTGAAACCATGCTAAGCAGACTTTGAACTTCTCAAGAGATTATACATGTTGGGATTGCCCATTCCCAGAGAAGATAGTGAAATGCCAATATAAAATATCATTTTCACATAAGAGTATTCTGAAATCATAAACATAAACGAGTGCTGGCACCAAAGTCATATAATGTGGCAATGATCTTAGTGCCTTTCTAGCGTAATTCCGTACCTTCATGAATATCCATCTGCTCCCCACTTCCTAGCCCCCCCCCCGAAACTGAACACAGTATCTTCTGAGCTCTTGTGATTAAATTGTGGGTGTACATAATATCACCTCAGAATCTCCCCCAGAGCCTTCTCCATGCTCTTTCCTCTTCCACCTACAAAGTGGTTAGTGTTGAAGCCACTGTAGACAGGACCATCTTAAGCCAACACCACAGATAGCATCTGGAGCTCATTAAAAATGCATGGCTGAGATTCTATCTGGACTGTTGGAAGCAGTGTGTATTCTTTAGTATGCTTGCTCACTGATTCACTTGTGCAAGGCACTGATCTACTCAAAGAATCCCTGAATTGTCTGTCACCTGGAGGAGAGGCAGCCGCTGATCAGAAACATCCCTTGAGTTCATAGAAGACTTGCAGATACACTTTATTTCAGACAAAATTTCTGTTCCTGATTGTCAATACAATGAGCATACCAAGAAATGCCCCCCAAATACCTATTTCTGCCACAATCAAACCTGAACCCTCTCCTTCTGGAATCTAAACTATTTTGAATACCTTTAGTAGAAGTCTGAACCAAGAGCCCATTTCTTCATGGCCTCACCCTGAGGGTGCTTTTTTTTTTAACTTTTTAGCGGACAGGTTGTATGAAATAAAGATGGGTTTTTTTTCATCACCGGCTATTTCCAGACCCAGCCTCCCATCCTGCCATTATTCTACAACATTTTCAAGTTCTTTCTCAGAAGCCCAGTGTCAACTTCAGCATCCCTGCCTGCTTTGAGCATCTATCACTTTAAGAGTGAGATCATTCTTCTCCGCATATTATGAGCCTTTTTTTGTCAGGTAGTTAACTAAACTGGCACCAGTTAACTGTGATCTAAACTTTGTATTGACAGATCTGGCAACAGACTGACATTCCTTGCACTAATTTTGGCTGCCCAATCTGAAAAAAAAAATATGCTTGAAATATGATTTATCTTAAGCTGACAGCAGTGTTCATTGGGGTGCCAGCCTCTGACAGAGAAGGAAAAGACCCAGCATAAAAAATCCCAGTGACTGGGCTTTCAAGACAGGAAGAGAGAAGTTAGGGTTTCTGCTCCTCAAAGTCATAATTTAATTTAACAACCAGGAAAACAAATGCTTCTTACTAAACCTCACCATCAACAATCTATTTTTCTCTGCTACCACATCTGTCTCACCTTGTAAAGTCCCGGATTACCATCCTCGAGTTTTACAATAACGCAGGACACACATCCACTATCCCGGCAGCTCGGTGGAGCCCCTGAAATACAATTATAGGAAAAGATCTAATAAGCCAGAGATTAGCAGCAGAAATGTGAGCACCGTTAACTGTTTTTCTTTGGGGCGGATGTGAAGGCTAAAAAACTAGCCTGCTGAAGAAAGAGCAGTACGAAGTGGGGACGATCCATCAGCATAATCATGTCGCGCGGATGACAGTGGCAGCCGGATCGTGTGACCAGCAGACCTTGCATCTCTCTCCTCTTCCAGAGAAAACGAGACACGGGAATACATTCAAACATTAACAAGATGGTGTCTGGAACGCTATTAATATTTCTTACACCAGCCATGCTCCCTTCACAGCCCCACCCATGTGTTGTTAGATTATGCCAACATTATGTGCAAGTCCTTGACTACGCAGCTGTGCGGTGTCATCTTCTTGTTGGTGCGGTTTGACACGAAGGGTGTTCCTGTGTGTGAATAGGAAAGGCGAATGACATAAGATGGCCTTGGGCTCTGGGTCGAATCCCTGTACTATTATCTACGGTAGCCAGGGTGACAGGAGAGGTGTAAAGACCGCCTACCAGCTAAAACTATATACATGTTTTCTGGAACCTTCAAACCGGACTGAGCCAAGCTGTCCTAGGAAGAAAGCTGGACACTACAGGGTCATTACGGGCATATTAAGTGACCATTTACCAGAAAGTCACCCCTCGGGGGGATAGGGAATTGTTTTGTTTTGCAGAAGAATCTTCACTCTTTGCTCTCCATTTGTGGACACTGCGATGTAAATGTAAAAATAAATACACGTAAAACGAGACACACATCACCACATGTGGCAAGGCCACGTCACGATGGCCCGGGTTCTCCGCCTCACCACCTTTGCCTCTCCTTGCTCATTTGTCACTAGGTGGTGTGGTGCCCATCTACTGATGTCCATGACACTAGACTGTCCGCACCTCTTTCCCCATTAAAACCATCTTCCACATGGCGTGTTTCCTTCTCTCCACTCCAAAGTGACCTGGGCACCCTAGGCTGCCTCCCCTCTCCCTGCCAATCCCCTCAGGGCTCTGAAGCCAAGAAATTTTTGTGTAAGGACAGCTACAACTTGAACAGGCAGGCAGCTTTAATTCACATAGCTTGAAAAGGTTTTGTTTGTTTGGTTTTTTTTGCTTTGTTTCATTTTGTTTTTGTTTTCCCTAGACAAGAAGAAACTTCATAACTTGGAAAGACAAAAGAAAAGAAAGAAAAGACAGGGGAGGGGAGGGGAGGAAAAAGCCAGGGTTGAAAAAAAAAAGAGGTTTAAAAAGAAATACATGAAGCCAGTATGTGGATTGAGCTTCTGTCAGACAAGGCAAATTAAACTGGAGTTGCTCATGCAAAATTCCACCTCACTGGACTGTAACTAAACTGCTTACCCTGAGAAACTGGGACTAGAGAGATAACACAGGCCGGGTTGGAGAACACAATGCCAGAGCTCTTCCACCTTGGCCTTTACAGAAAAGCCTGATGCTGCCGGGTCTCCTTCCTCTATTGTTGGGTCTCCTGGTCCCCACCGTATGTGACAATGACCAATATCCTTTCTGTTCTTTGTTTTTGCCTGCTGTAGCCTTTCTCTCTAGACCACCAACTTCTTTAGTTCTTTAGTCTTGCCAGAGCTCTTTTTCTATTTGGTGGAGTAAAGCATTGCCCAATCCTGGGACTCAAAATAAACCAATTAAGATCTTTGAAAGTGTAATTTTGTCCTTTAAAGCTGAAGAGACATATTGGTCACAGACATGTTTTGTGTGTGAGTGTAGACAGAAACTATATGTTACACCAGACATCTTCTGTCCATCAATCTGCAGGAGAAATGGAGGGGTACAATTCTTTATTTTACCATAAAGCAATATTTCCTGAGGACACAAAACCTTCCCAGGTATTATCATTCCTAACGTCTCTAAACCATATAATTGCTTTCTCCCACCCCCTGCCTGACACACTGCACCCACATATTAAGTGTGTCTTAACCTGTCATCTGTGTTCCTCTAATGCCACTAGGTCAAGCTCTGCCCAGTTAGGAAAACACAGATTCTCTGTCACAATCCATACAAGACTGGATTCATAAAGGTGGAATTCTCCTTCCAAAGGAGCAAGGGACACATGGAGAGAGCCTGTGGGTAATGATATAGGCCATTAGCAGCACAGCATGCAGGAATTCACGTTGATCCTGGCCCTGTCTGGCATTAACACAAATGCCTCCCCCAGCCCCTGGAGGTAAGCATGGAGAAGAGCAACCCTGTATTTACAGTGGTGTCGGGACAGAGAAAGGGAGACAGTACAAGAACCCTGGAGGGCCTCCCATTCTCCCACTCCTAAGACCCCACCACTTTGTACTGTGAAAGGACCTGAAGCTACATAACAGAAAAAAGCAGTCTTTCTTTTGTTTTTGTTTTTGCTTTTTTATTGATTCTTTGTGAATTTCACATCATGCACCCCAATTCCATTTGTCTCTGAGTACCTCCATTTCTGCCCTCAGCCCTTGCAACCTCTTCCCTCCCAAAGAAAACAAAAATAAAAATAAATATTTAAAAACCTCACCATGGAAGCTGCAGTGTGTCAGTCAGTATATCTTTTTGCCCTATTATATCTAAAGAGACTGTACATTTAAGGCGGAAAAAATAATGAAAAAGGCAGAACAAAATGGAGGCAGAATTGCTCAGTGGGTATTCTTCGGTTGCGCGTATGTAAGACAAGGAAGGGGTAACTTCATCTCTAGTCAGCCATATACAGAACTCTCCCTCCTTCCCCTTTCCTCCACACACAGGATAATGCTTAAGACGATGGGATGGCAGAAGCTGATTTCAGATTAAGAACCACTGACCCACACCTGAAACATCTGCCAGTGTTTCTCGTTGGCCTCTGCTTACGTCACAACCCCAGGCAAGACCAGGGAAGGCTTAGTTCACAGGAGACTGAAATGAGTGCCCTGAGAGAGGCGAGCGTGGTACTCAGCAGCTCAGCATGCAACTTGTCTAATGATCCATGCAGAAAGTGCCTAATTACCATTGTCCCCAGTGTACAGACCGGAAAAGAAAAGAGATTGAGGCTCAGCCATATTCAGAGAGAAGTCCAAACCTACTGGGATGCTCATGAAGATGCTCTGACCCAGGACCAAGACTGCTGGACCTAGGAAGCTCCCATTTCCCTTCTACGACATTTCTATGAATATACACTTCTTGAGGAATGAACAATTGAGCAACATATCTTCATTGGTGTGATAGTGATGTGTTTATCTTAGGGTTAACCAACAGGTATCTAATTGGCCCACTCAGAAGGAAGGAATCCATGTTTGGTACAGTAAAATTAGCCAATTACCAATGGCTGGTGAGGTCATGGGCCCTAGAGGAGAACCTATTATTGTCACCTTCCTAAACCAGTATAATTCATGAGTTCTACATATTTATCTTCATACCCATAGACAAATATAGCTCTCACTCCTCCATTTTTTTTTAAAAAAGAGCTTCTTTTGCAGCAGATGGAAACTTTCATAGAAATCACAACTGGTCAAACTATAGAGAACAACTAATTACAGGGTGTTCAACTGTAGTTGATGTATCTACAACACAACCACTGTACCTGAGGCTCAGGGAACATCTCAGAAGTGGGGCTAAAAGCATCTGTTTTGGAAACATACCTACATTCGACTTAGCTTTAGTAACCTTGCACTGCAACCACGTCAAAGCTGTCACCATTGCAACCTATCAGCCTCCAAATAACTACACAGAAGAGATTAGTGTATACCAAAAGAATACTCAAGAGATGAGCAGACAAGACTAGCTGGAGTTCTGTATCTTAGATTGCCTCGCCTCATTTAGTGCATGTTGTCTGAACAGGCAATGAGTCCTTGATACCAACTGACTACTGCTATGGTTGCTCAATAGAACTTATTGTACCCTCTTGCTGGAGTAATTTTCATCTACTCCATATCAAGGCCAGTATCCTATTTAAAACAAGTCTCCATCTCTCTCTCTACCTCATGAACTCGGTTGCATCTGTCCTCATCTTCATTCATTCAGTAGACTGACAAGAGACATTGCTTACCGCATTTGTTCTTCTACAAAGTGACTTTGCTACTTCCCTATTAAGAGTTAGAATCTCAGCCCCCACCTTAAATTTAGGAAGGCACTTTGACCTATGTGGCTAATCAGGTTCCACTGCCTAGACCATTCTTAACTACTCTGACCACATTTACTTTGGAACATTGGTAATCCATCACTGTATTAATTAGTATTTCTAGTGCTGTGAAAAGGTACCATGACTAAGACAACTCCTATAAAGAGAAACATTTCATTGAGGTGACTCATTTACAATTTCAGAGGTTTAGTTTATTAGCTTCATGATAGAACATGGTGGAGTGCAGACAGACACGGTCCTGGAGCAGGAGCTGAGAGTCCTACATCTTGAGCCACAGGCAACAGGAAGTGGTCTGAGACCCTGGGATTGGCTTGAGCATATGTGATACCTCAGAGCTCACCCCCACAGTGACACGCTTCTTCCAACAAGGCCACACCTACTTCAACAAAGCCACACCTCCTAATAGTGCCACTCCCTGTGGGCATATAGGGGTAATTTACATTCAAATTATCGCAATCACATTAACCATTCAGTAATCTCATCTCTTAGTTTGGTACGCTGAAATCCAGGTACCATGTAATAAGTACAAGGTACTTTGAGATGACAATTAAATAAGAAGTGAAGGTACTTGGAGCACCAATGGAGGATAAGATCCTACGAGGAAGAATCCAGGATTACATGCACTACTTATGTAGTCTTTATGACTAGAATCAAATTTCCCATTGTGCCATGACCTTCTGTGTTTTTTACCACTGTGTGCATAGTAGTTGAAATAGAGTAGTCACTGATAAATTTTTGTTAAGTTCTTACTGAACCAATTGTTTTTTCTCATGGAGGGCCTGGGGAAGGCCAATAAGTTAGAACGATTGATCCCTGACTGGGTATCAAGCTGGTCTGTCTTTCACGTTAACTGGGAAATCTGTCTTTATGAGGGAGTGTGTGCCATCAAAGCGCAGGGGAAGCATGGGAGAATGGAACATCACCACACTGATGACTGTAAGCTCCAATGCAGAGGAGTATTGGGGGGGGCACTCACATTCAATTCCCAGTGTGACTCCTGAGCTCACCCAGGGTCACAAAGTCTAAAGACAAACAAACAAACCAATTATTTCCTGTGCAGTCACAGCAATGACTGGTTGGAGCCCTACAAAGAAGAGGAATGTAATGTATTACCTGGAGAGGTGTGTGTCTGTCAAGGACAAAGAAGGGACTGCCTTGGCTACGGTAGAAAGAATCTGAGGTCATAGTGTTTTATGATCTCAAGGTCCTCAAATCTCCTCACTGATTGAGGATGTGATTATCCCAGCACGGTATACTTTTCCCCATTGACAGACTTATTGAAGCCTACACACACACACACACCAGCCTAGCAGACAATGAAAACCCTGAGATTGTCAATGGTTTTATATGTACCAGTACCAGTAATATTAACAAGGTATCCTGAAGGTTTACACACTTGTATCTGAAACGCTTTCTTGAAAGCATTTTTATGCACAAACATTACTCTTTGTAAAACAATGGCTTTCCTTCCATAAGAGCCTTAAGAATAACACGCATAGAGTGCGTCTCCTCTTTTCATCTGCAACATAGCTTAAGACTTTAAATAACATGAATATTATCACTTTGCCAAGGAAGCAAAGTCTGTTTTCTCCCAAATATCAGGAGTTCATTTCGCCATCTCAGGGTAGCAAGCAATTACAGACCCAGATACGCTGTTCCACGCTCTGCACAGATGTCGGGGGTAGATGAATGTGCATGTCTAGAATAGAGCCATTAGCCCTAGGAAAAAAAGATTGATAATAGCAAGGAGAGCACGAACAAGCCTTTGTTTGCCTGTCTCTGCTTCCTATGAGGTTTTCTCCGTGGTTCTCCTTTTCTTTGCAGAGCCAGGCAGGGCTGTGTGTTTGGCATTGAGAGTTGTCTGTGAGGGTTTTCCAGCTATTCTTTGATGTGGGTACAATTCTTCTATTCTTTCCATTCTCTGTAAAACTGCTGCACTCTCATGTAAAATCAGCTTCATCTCTGAAATTACATATGAGGCCCACTAATGAAACTGACATCGTAGCCATATTAAAAAGGTCCTGCTCCCATATTTTATCTGTATCCATAAACATATTTATGTTGTCCCTTAGTTTGAAAACACCATCCTTGGTGCAGGGTGCAAACCCTGAGGAGTGTTAAATGGTTCAAGTTGTGCCTTCTGCCAATAACAGCACGAAGTAACCTTCCTGCCACCCTCACCATCCCTCCCAGCACTAGGAGCTTCAACAGTCCTACCTTGTTCCCTTGAGACATGCAAGGACAGATCCTTGTGGTCCGTACTTGTGTAAAATTAAACTACTGGGGTACTTAGCACCTGAGTGGTTCTAACTACCGTGGGATGCCCGGGCCATTAGTCAGAGAGTCTGACATTTGCCTTCATGAGCTTTGAAACGTGTGCCTCACCTCTTAAAGCACTATTGTGGCATGACAGTTGCTGCATCAGCTCGTGCTGCCAAAACGAAATACTATGGTCTCGGTGGCTTAATGAACACAAACATATCTCTGGCAGTTTGGGAGGCTAAGATGCCCAGAATCAAGGCACCGGTCTTTGTCAGAACTCTACGTGCCTAGTGACAGCAACCTTCTCACTGTGTCATGAAACTAAAATGTCTGAGAAGGGAGTGAGGAGAGGCTGGGAGAGAAGAGAGACATGAGAACATGAACCATATGACCTCGTCTAAGCCTAACGAGTTTCCGAAGCTTCGTCTCTACAGAACATCACATTGGGGTGAAGAACTCAACAGAAGAATAGAAGAGGACACAATTTAACTCATGCAAGTTATTAAGACTGGGCTGAAAACCCAGAACAAAGCAAGTCTAAGAGCTCATTAGAAGCACTGGTCCCAGGCTGGGCGGTGGTGGCACACGCCTTTAATCCCAGCACTCGGGAGGCAGAGGCAAGTGGATCTCTGTGAGTTCGAGGCCAGCCTGGTTTACAAGAGCTAGTTCCAGGACAGACTCCAAAAGCTACAGAGAAACCCTGTCTTGAAACACCTATATAAATAAATAAATAAATAAATAAATAAATAAATAAATAAATAAATAAATAAGATGAAGCACTGGTCCCAAGTACATGAAGGCTTTCCTAAGCCCAGCTATGGAGTCTGCCTGTGGGCTGATGAACAGAATCAGCCATCCGCTGGTATGAGGTTCCAGTCATCAGCTAGTACCTCAAAGTTGTAGAAGTTCTACCAAAAGGAGTAAAGTTCCAACTACCCCCACCCCTTCTGCTACAGGCACTCGTTATGAGAGAGGTAACCGCACAGGCTAACAGTCTATTCCAAGGAGTCATAACTGAGGCCATTTAATGAACAGGAGGGATTTTCTCAAGAGGCATTGTAGGAAGCAGAAGGCTCCTGATTCAAAACCATGGCATCTTCACCTAAAATCACAGGAAAAAGAGGGGGAAAAGGATTAATTCAGAAAAAATCATTTTACTCTTAATTCACTGTATCACTTGCTTCAAATGAGTTTTAGGAATTAGCATCAGACTGCCCTTTCGTCAGCCAAGTTTATCAAATACAGGATTCTGTGCAGTGGGTCGTGAAGAAAGACTACAGTCTTGTGCACAGTCTTTGTCTGTGTTCTAAAGGACATGCGATTGGTCAGGTCTTCTACATGGACCCTGCTCCTCAGTCTATGGGGTTTATGTGAATGGCTGATACAACTCAGGCCTTGGAAAACATTAAACTCATCTTCTCAGTACTTCTCCATGGGAATGTGAGGGGTCCTTGCATTAAGATGTGAAAAATCACCAAAACTGTAGTAGAACCTCAATCTCTCTCTTTTCCTTCTCTCTCTCTCTCTCTCTCTCTCTCTCTCTCTCTCTCTCTCTCTCTCTCTCTCTCTCTCTTTCTCTCTCTCTCTGTCTCTCTCCTTCCTCTCTCCCTCCCTCCCTCCCTCCCTCCCTCCCTCCCTCCCTCCGTCCCTCCCTCTCATACTAAGTTAAGACAGGTCTCCATTATGACCAAGAGCCTGGTTTATGTTGTTGTAGGTTAAGCTTGTCTGTCTGCCAGCTCCATCCCACATGCCAATTAGGGCAAGCTGCTCGTTACGAGTTTTCTGGTCTTCCTCCATCTGGTGCAGAGGCCTATCTCTGGGTAACCACAGCAGCTACTGTCATCTTTGAAGGCATAAAAGCCTCTAAGAAGACACCTTCCCCTGCCTTCTGGCTGAAACTCCCTCGTTGTCAATCATCAGCTTTTCTAAGGTCGTTCCACAGGCCCAGCTCCTCCATGTCATTTCTTCCTTAGACGAGACTGGGATCGAGGGTGTCTCTGACAATGAGAGAGTCTCATCTCTTTAAGATGATTTAGATGTCAAGGGGACCTGATAACAAAGGAGCCAGGATCCTGGATACAGTGCTGCCTTCCTTCAGTTTTCTCCATGTCTTCCGGAAGGTCAGGGTCTTGGAGCGGAAGAGACCGTGGCTTCCCCCTGGAGGGCACTTCTTCACTATGCCCTACACCACGAATCTCTCTGTTCCCTAAAAGCCACACCCTCCTCACACTTCCTGTCTTTGACTGGATGGTGTGAGGATGATATATCCACTCCCTGCTTTGTTTCCTCTGCTTCCCTTCTGGTCATTCTGTGGCCTGTTGTTTATTAGACAGCATGCTTACTCTGAACAGAAACACTTCAGCACAAACCAAAAATGAGATTAATTTGTCACTTCCAAATATACCATTTCTGCCTGGCAACAGTGTCATGGTTAATTGGTAAGCTACAGAAGAAATTTGCAGACATGAGGTAGGTAAGCTTATAGTCCGTTGTGACATTTTATTTCTGTCCCTCTCTCTTAGCCCTCACTCTTTCATAGAGCAGAATGCTTTCTGTGCTAAGGCAGCCCAGACAAGATTGGTGTTGGGGCGTCTCGTCCTGGTAAATGCTGGAAATCAGCCACATTCATTCTCAGGGCTTCCTTGTAAGAAGCAGGAAGTGGGCGGCCACCTACCAGGGGCCTGGGATGCTATCACGGGCACAGGGCAACAGACATAATCCTTTCAGATATAATTATTTGTGGGTTTTTCACTTAAGTCGCCCAAAAGGTTATTTTTCTAGAAAGGCTAAGGGGATTATATTGTGATTATTCATAAGTATAGAGTACATTGAAGGCCCTCACACGTATGGCCTCTTGACTTCGGCTTGCTTCGTTTTGCATGGGTTAAGACAGTATGTTATTATCCACTTTTCACAAATGTAAAAACAGAGGCAAAGAGCAATTTATGATTTGCCTATTATTTCATGACAAGTGGAAAGAGAAGGCACAGCAGAAATTCAGGCCTGTGGCTATGTGTGATGTCAGACGCCACAATCCCTCTACTCAAGAGGATCAAACATTTGAGATTGGTCGGGACTACATGGCAGAACCAAGAAAGAAAGAAAGAAAGAAAGAAAGAAAGAAAGAAAGAAAGAAAGAAAGAAAGAAAGAAAGAAAGAAAGGAGGGAGGGAGGGAGGGAGGGAGGGAGGGAGGGAGGGAGGGAGGGAAGGAAGGAAGGAAAGAAATCGCAGAAGAGAAAGAGTCAGAGATAAAGAAAAGAAATCCAGGACTTTCCGAGTCTATGTCTAGGAATCATTTTTCTACACGGGGATTTGTTGTTTAGTGTTCCCGCCAAGGGTCCTGGGACCCACTGGGGACCTGTCACAAGGGGAGACAGAGAGCAAAGGGTCAGGGCTCCACATTCCACCTCCTGGTCCTCGCAGCTCAGCTCTATGTATATCTGGTTCACCAACAGACTTTCTAGTCAACCTTTCGTTTAAAGACTTTGCTTAAAACCACACGTGCTGTTTGAGCTCCCAGAGCCATACTGAAAAGGGCATGAGAGTGGTGGGAAATCCCAAGGGTTGGTGGGTCATAAGGAGGCAAAGCAATTGAAGACCACAGCTCATTTGGGATCCGCCAATATACAATCGGCTCCAGGTAGCACTTCTATGTAGCCGCAGCCGTGTTCTTAAGTGGGTGATCCATCATCAGAGAGTCATAAAGACACAGAGGAAATATTCTCAGTGGCTATGAAACCCATTGAGAGCATGGGGCTGCTACACAGCAACATGCACAAATGCAGATCATTTAATGTGATGACGCACACATAACAGTGGTTCAGGAGATTCTAGAGCCTTCTACCTATTCACTCTGCTATTGTCCTCCCCTGCTGAGCCTTGTTCAAGGGCCAAACTCCCCTTAAATCCTTATGGATTTTTCTTCTTAAAAGATAAAGGAGGAGGAGAAAGAGGAAGAGAGGGGGAAGAAGACAGCATTCTGGGAAACAAGGCTCAAGGAAGAGATAAAATTTTAAAGATTTTTTTTTACATGTACATGTATGTGTGTGTGTGCATACGAATGAGCTTGCATGCATTATATGTATTCAGAAGTCCAAATGGACCAGGCAGGAACAACAGATGCCCTAGAGCTGAAGTCACAAGCAGTTCCTGAACATATGATGCTCCCCATAACAGAGCTGGGGTCTTCTGCAAGAACAAATGTTCTTAAACTCCGAGACATCTCTCAAGCCCTGGGATGTATCCTTTTAAATGGAGGGTTCTACAAAGGAAAACTCCAGGGTAAAGAAAGAAAAAAACCAGAATTGCTAATGGTCCCCATTAATGCTGACGAGGAAGATACTTTAGGGTAAATTTTTCCATGTTGTTTCGTGTCTCTATTCATTGGTGCATATATATCTTAGCACAGAACCACACATCTACGTGCTCAGACAAGGGAACTAAAGCTTGTGTCCTACAGCCACTTACGTGTCCCTGAATCAACCTTCTCTCCAGTCCTTGGGCAGGTAATAGCACTCGGGGGGGGGGGGGGGATGTGGGAAATAGAAACAAGACTAGTTAGAAATTACACAGAACCAAAAGCCAGTCTGTGGAGAATACGTCTGACCATAACGCCATAATGTAGGGAACATTCTAAATAGAACTCATTCATCATCCTTGCAGAAACAGCTCTTGCCTGGTGGGGGTGGTTCCATAAGGCGGTACGCACGAAATACGAATCAACTGTATTTTCTCCATGAGTTACATGAAGCTGGATATCTCAAAAGTCCTCTGTTTAAAGGTCACACATCTGGTAGCAATACCACACAGCCATTCATTTGTGTGCGGCAACGCTTAAGAATTCCAGGTATCCAAAGAAGAAAACAGCTGGGCCTGAAAACACACATATGGATCCCCAATTAGAAGGTAGAGGCAAGATCAGAAGTTCAAGACCTAGGCTATACAAGACTCTAAAAAAAAAAATTCACTTAACATGGAAAAAAACTAGCCAAATATACAAAGATAAATATAAAGATGCTTGTCCGTTATATATAATCTCTCTGTAATATTCATTAGCTTTTTATTGATTATTGATTCAAATCTTCATCTTCTACAAGTTAATGCCACCCTTGTTGTTATCATGAACTTTTAATTACTTCTATTCTTCTTCTTAAAAGGTCTCAAAATGATATGGGGGTTTTGCAAAGCCTGGGTTTTCTTCTACAAGGAGTAACAGCTGGGCTGATGGCTGCCGGGAGGACTTTGTCTTTCCAGAGAGTCAGTGGAAACTCTCCAACTCAGTAATGACCATGCATTGTTATTTCTTTCCGAATCCAATTTTTTCATCTGCTTAATGGATGAGTTAAGGTAAAACTGAATGTTTCTTCCTAACTTATACCGCTGTCTCCATCTTCTACAAGGAGATGACTCATGGTCACCGTTTTTATTTTTGCCACAGCCCTTTGTTCAGCCTCACAAATTATTTAAGAAGCATAATCATTCCTGCAAAGAAAAGTTCCAACTCACTGCCAAATGAAAGTGATTCATTCTTTAGCAAGAAAAGAAAACACTAATATTAACAAGAAAATCTCTATAAGCAGAAAAATTGTGAACTCATTTTCTCAAAAAGTCTCTCCCACAAGATTATTCGTGCCTTTTGCAAGAGATGTAGGGCTCATATATTTTTAGTTTTCATGGGCATATAATTTACTAAATGTACATCAAATATAATGTATCTACAACATGGTGTCTAAGCCTGAGAGTCAGTATTTTAATATAATTGCCCATTTATATTAAAAGCCTCTTATAAAAATCTTTTCCCCTCCTGAAATATCTCCTTTTTCCCCAATGAGAATAATAGTCATAATTACAGAGT
Organism: Microtus pennsylvanicus; assembly: GCF_037038515.1. Classification (NCBI taxonomy): domain Eukaryota; kingdom Metazoa; phylum Chordata; class Mammalia; order Rodentia; family Cricetidae; genus Microtus; species Microtus pennsylvanicus. The sequence goes on along the minus strand of NC_134587.1, from coordinate 27,309,537 downwards.
AAGAACACATGACAGATAATGTTCCAATTTTAGAAAATTAGCTCTTTCTTAGCCTTGCAATGAAACCCTTTTTATCTGACTCTGGTGTCGATGTCATGTAGAATGGGGGTATTATTTGGCTTTTCAGGGTAAGGAGACACCTAGAAAAAGCACCCACAAAGACAAATTGTTATATTAACTAACACTGATGACACTCGAGGAAAAACAAGGGAACAAAAAGGAGAGGTTTTGTTTAACTCACAATTGCATTTAAAGTCACTTCTTGAAGGTAAATCAAGTCTTACATCCTCAGCCCACTCGTTTTCTTCTGGTGAACCCAAGTGTTCACAGGACCATTTCCAATCTTTCTTAGTGTTGTGTGTGTCTAGATTCACGTGTGATACATCCGCCTGACTCAGCATGCCTTCTTCAACTCCTCAAGGCAGGATGCCAATGGGGTTTCACTCATCAATGGCAGTGTGGGGGGAAAGAACACTGGCCAGTGGATGAGACCAGACCTACCACTGTCCACGCTTTCAGCAAGCTACAATTGTTTTATAAGGTAGGGATTTTTGCTTTTCTTTCACAAATTAATGTTTTAGGATGAAACATCACTACCAAGCATAAGCTTTTGAACATTCAGCCACCAGGGCCTGGCAATACTTTGGGAGGCTGTAAAAACTTTTAGAGGTGGGGACTGGCTGGAGTAAGTCACTAGAGTTATGACTTTGAAAGTTGGGCCAGGTCTCCAGCCCCCTTTTCTCAAGGTCTGTCTCAGTTTCTTGTCCTCAGTGTGATGAAGAAGCCTCCTACATCACACACTCCTTAGGCAATGATGTTCTTCCTTAGACCTTGGGACGAGGCACCCAAGTACTAAATCCTCTGAAACTGTGAACCAAATCAATCGTTACTTTTTCAGATTGTTCTCTTGGACTTTGTAGTCACACTACAGCAAAATAACACACACACTTCACTATTGAGTAACTTCCCATCACCGCAGGCCCATGCTCATTGTCACAGTCCCCTCAACAGGTACTTTCTTTTCTCCTTATTCTACAAATAAGGAAATTGACATTGGGAGAACAGGAAGGAAACCCTCCACCTGTCAAGACTCTTAGAGGTGTTGTCTGTCATGACACTTATATTAACACTTCTCCCTGCCGGGTCTTCTCTCTACAAGAGAGAGATTCCGTCTCAGGAATCCTAAGTCACAGCTAATACGCAGCAAATTGGCCTTGGAATCAAGGTTGCCTCGGCTACAAGCCGTGTGGTCCTCCCACCACAGAACTGCTTCTTGAATCAATTTTTCTCCGTGCTTTCTTCTAGTCAAATAAATGGACCAATGAAAGTGACTGACTATCCTAACCTTCAAAGAGATTTCGATTTCTCCCAATAAGTGCTCCGAAACTCCTTGTGAAATGTCTCCCCAAGCCTTTTCATCTGCCCAAGGTAGACAGAAAGAAAGTAACGGAAAGCAGAGCCCAAAGTCATCAGAGTGCTGTCGGTCCAGAGAAACTGCCCGTGGTCTTTGGGATAAAGGCAACACAAAATAAAGTGTAAGCAGAGGAATCAATACTTTCTAGCCTGTCATTTTATTCTACTTTTTAAACATGGGTGTTTTAGTAGCATGTATATCTGTGCACCACGTACTGACCTGGGGTCTACAGAGGTCAGAAGGGGTCTTTGGATACTCTGAAACTGGTGTCACAGATTATTGTGAGTCACCATGTAAGTGCTAGGAATTGAACCCAGGTCCTCTGGAAGAGCTGTCACACGCTTAACCACTAAACCGTCTCTCCAGTCCTTATGGGATCAGTTAGTTTAAAAAAAAAAAAACCATTGCAAGTCTGAAAGAACTGCCTTTAAACACATGTAGCTAGATAAACTAGACAAGAAGTATACACTACCCACAAAATACCACGCACTCTTACCAAATGAACTGACGCCGTACTCAAAATTCTCTCTTTTTAAATCATGAAAGTTTTAAAACCATTTTTCTAAAGAATAGTCATGCCTTCAAAAAAAATCAAAGCAAATTTCTTTCCTATCCAAAGTCAGAAAGGTTTGGTGTGAGCTCCAAAACACAGACCGACATGCACCAGTACACACAGGGGAACCAAAGCTAAGAAGCCCATACGGTCAAGGTCTGTAAGGTACAGGAGTGATTTTCTAAACAAAATAATTAGATTATTTTCCCTCTGAACAGTTTAGTAAAATATGAAGAATTAAGGGAAAAATAACCAAAAGGGCCATTATAAAGGAGCTTATTTTTATTCCCAACAATGTGAACATAAGCAAAAAAATTTGACTTAGAGACAGAATTGTTCCTCCAGACCAGATCCGTATGCACGAGCAGAAAGTAGACCGTCCCATTCAGTATCAAAGAGGGGGTCAGTGAAAACCAGCCTCTCTCAGTTACTGAAATCATCCATATTACTAAATATGCCTTCCTCCTTGAGAACTGAGAGCAATTTCTGTTTCATCAAGGCATAGAAGGTAAAGCAACAAGGTTTTAATTGGAAAGTGAACATCGCCCCTGCCAGAAGAAACTGCATTATGGGGGTTCATGTAGCATTTGGTCACATGGCAATATGAATTGTCCTGAACCAGTGAATGAATCAGCAAGTTGAGAGCCCAGTCTTATGAGGGGGAATAAAATTCTACATTTCTGTCCCTGTTTGATTATTATATCTTACTCGTGGCACCTGCCACAGCATCTGTTCTTCGACAATGGGGAAATACTCAGGTTTGCGCCTTTCCTGTTAGTTTTAGCTGCTCTCTGAGCCACAGAGCTGGAAATAAATCAGCTTAAAAGATAAGGCTGGGGACTCTGGAAAAGACAAGAAAGGGAGCAAGGGAACTGTGAAGAAAAGGGGCAGAAAGCACAGAGCCAGCCCTCGAAAGCTAGATCGACGAGGAAATGGGGGTCTGGGGAGCCCTTCGCCTTGAGATAACCAATTTAAACCTGTCGCCAGTATGCCCATGTTGTGCTGCGACTAGAAACTGCTGCCATCTGACAGATGACCTGGAGGATGTGAAAATCCTCCGCTCCCAATTTGGTTAATCTCGTGGGAAAAACTGACCTGGTTTTCTCTTCTTACCTCTAGCACACAGTGGGCTTTTCCCAGCGTCCCCTTAGCAGATCTGCATCTGTATTCAAGGGAACACAGCTGCAGATATGATATCAAACCTTCCTCATCATACAGCAAATACGTTCTGCCCTCCAGAGACTCTTGTGGGTCTATTGTAACCTCTTTCTCCCTTAAGGATTGTGTTGAAGATGCCCGTGTCCTTGACAAAGGCAGATCATGTGGACTGCCCTTTCAACTCCTCTAACTCAAATTTCTTCCAGCAAAATAGGATGGGTTTTATTAGGCCATTCCTGCTGTAGAAGTGGTACCATGTTAGAACCCAAAGGCTTAGTTGCTTTACTAAATTCTATCATTCTGGTTCATTTACACAACAAAACGAGAGGATCACCCTCATGCATCACCACAATCAATGAGAATCTGGATAAATCATGGCATCCAAGGAAAGTAAAAAAGTTTGTGGTAATTAGGAGAAGTGGTTGATAGTTAATAGTTGAGTGTTTCTGAACCTTCTGTTTGTGAGACTATTCTAAAAACTGTCCCTATATTTCTCCAATGAGCTCTGTGCTCTTTTTCTCACAGGTTCTGTTTCATTAGGGCTCTATCTGTGCCGGGCCTGATTTCACCAAGATTCAGCCATGAACTCTAGATAACTTTAATCAGTGAATAGTCAAGAAGACACAGAAGTTCTGGAGGCACCAGACATCCCAGAACTGATCATCACCCCCAGATAATGCCAAAAGCACAGCATGTTCTTGAACTTGAAAGGCTGCTTGGGTTAACCAAGTTTACGCACTATGAAGCATGTTCATTCTTTCAAATCTGAGAATAAAGGTTCAAACCCATCTGAAGACATCTGATGTTGCCCTCTTCCAAGACTGTCAATTGACTCCTTAACTTGCAGCCTTTATGAAATTATGAGTCCCCAGTTGAAATCTAAGTGGACATACACATTGGTCAAACCATCTCCATGAGAACAAGGGCATTGTACCAGCTGGGTTCCTCAGTGAAGGCTTTCTTCAGGTGGTGTAGAAAAAAATGTAACATTCAACAGGGCCACTGCCTATGACAAAACCCGCACTGTCCCAGCTCCCGCTGCCCCTTTCATATTGTGGATTGAAGGCAGCGCTCTGCAGTGATAGTCTTCCAATGCCCAGGAAATTCAGCTCTCTAATGTATGTCCTACCCAAACCTAACAGAATCTGAAAGAGTAGCTGCCCATACAGGAATCTTCTGTGCCACTGATAGCATGGGCCATCTGTCCCTGAGGGTAGTCTATACTTCCGAGATTTCTCGAAAAGAATCTAGAGACCTTCTGCTTTTCTGGTCTCATCTCTTAGTAGTTCATAGTGTTATCTCCTTCTTCATGCCTGAATCATATGGATAAATGTTCCCAGGTTTCCCTAGTAACTTCCCAAACTTCTCCTTTAAACCCCGACCTACTTCTTTTATTGTTGAAAACTCAAATAATTTAATCATGACACTATAAAGAGGAGAAAACCATAACTCTTAACAAGATTACCCCACTGCTTTCTTGAAACTAAGTAGCAATTATTCTATTCTGCCCGAAGTAGTTCGTGTCTGTCCCCGTGCCAAATAGAAAAGATATTGCCTCGGGTTCTAAAATTTGTAAATCATCAAATTATTCCATTCCAACAGCAGAGAGAAGCTGATCTGCCATTAGCTACGCTTTGAGTATGGTTCACCACCTCCCAAATTCCTGTTGAAATTTAATCCCCCTTATGAGGCATTAAGAGATGGACAAGGGGGAATGTTAAGCGGTTGGAGCTCTGCAGTCATGATGGATGATTCCAGTCATCAGTTGATGGACTTGTGTTGTGTCACAACCCGTTTGCTGGGAAAGCCGCTTTGGCTGGGTACATCACAGGCATCCTGTCTCTTGCCATTTGATGTCCTGTGCTGCCTCACGATGCTGCCAGCCAGAAGTCTCATGGAGCAGAACCATGGGCCAGGGTAAATAGTATTACTATTAACCAACATGGCCAAACGGGATTGTGTGCTCAGGAACAGAATACAGACTAATACGCTAGATTAGTTCTCTGTTGGTGTGAGCAGCCATCACTATGGTGAGCCCTGCAGTCTGAATTCCTCATCAAGAGTTTATCTGTTCTCTCTATGAAAACTAGTCTTCAATGAAGATAAGAAGCAATTTCAGAAACCTGTTTGTTGTGCTACAACCGTTCTTCCTAATCAGTCTTCATTCTTTTTTAGTGTAATTAATAATACTTAAATGAGCATTCCCTTAATTTGGAAGTTGCTCTTTTTTTTTTTTTAAGTAGGCAGAAAAGGATTCATCATAAAACTCCAAAATCCTGGGTTAGCTTGTCACAGTTCCTACAGCTCTAGTTCTAGCCCCAGAAACCCCCCTGTCAAACTGGCATTTCACGCCTGGATGAGGCTTCATCCCAACTCTCCCCCCTCACCCCCAATTCTAATAACCTATGTCAACAATGAAACCAAGGGCCTTCCTCCCTAAGCTGGTGCCACTGAATCCAACAGGAAATGCCAGAGCATACTTAGTCTGCCTGGAGCTAAGGCCAAGGCTCTGGTTTCCAGGTTCTCCATGGCAACCTCTAGAGATACATATCTAGTGTATTAGTGATGTGCTGACATCACAGTCTGCTTCTTGAAAGAGGGGCAGGCAGCAGCAAGAGTCCCTTATTACCATCATGATAATGACGCTGCCATTAAAATAATGCTATGGAGAGGGTGTGGAGAGAGCCGCTTTTCTACAGCTGAAATTGTTGTTCAAGATAAAAGCAGAGTGTGTGCCACTATTGTCTGCTGTCTGCGTCAGAAAGGAACGTGGAGTCTGAGCAGATAAAATTCCACTTTAATTTAGAAAGAAACTAAATCTAATCCTTTTTAGCTTCTAGTCAATACATCTGAAATGAACTGCAAAATAATCAGTATTTGTAACTATAGCACTAACCTAAGACCTTTGCGGTCTTAGTTGACTTTTACAGCAAGCATTGAAATCTAAAGGAGATGTCTATGTCTGTGAGAAGGTGCAAAATGAGCCTACAGCACTGGGCAATAGTTCCCTCAAGCTACTGATTCCTCTTCAGTGGTCCTTGGAAATGAGCATATCAAGCAAGGAGATGGGGTCTCACTGAAGAAAATATGTTACTGGGGCATCCCCTCTGGACTACATCTCATCTTCCTCCTGCCCTGTATCCCCCCATTCCTATGATTCCTAATGTTCCTGTTGCCACCCACCGTCACCACCATGATGCTCTGCCAGAACACAAGAGGTCAAGTGACTGATTGAACTTTGAACCCTGAGCTAAAACAAGATCATCTTTTTTGGGTTAAGTCTTCGGTTACAACCATGAAAACTTTAACAATGCAGGCACTTCTGTATGCTTCCAGTGCTTCAGAGTTTAAAGCCGTACTGAGGGAAACATTTTGCCATCTGCTTTTGTACAACCACTGTTAATAACCATATTTGAAATCAATTTGAATATAATAGCATTTTGGGTTTTTTCATACTGAGAAAATACTATATGATGACGTATAGATCACACATCTATAACTGTGGTACACAGAAAGTTGAGGTGGGAGAATCAGAAATTGCAGACCAGTCAAGGTTAGACAGCTTTATTTTGTCTCAAAAAGAAAAAAACACATTTAAAAAGAGAAATTTTATGGATATCTTATTTATCCAGTAACTAAGCACTTCATAGCAGCATTATTTGTCATAGCCAGAACCTGGAAACAACCTAAAAGACCCCGAATCAAAGAATGGATAAGGAAAATGTGGTACATTTACACAATGAAGTGCTACAAAGCAGAAACAAATAACGACATCTTGAAATTTGCGAGCAAATGGATGGATCTAGAAAACATATTGAGTGAAGTAACCCTGACCCAGAAGAATAAATATGAAATCACTCATAAGTGGTTTTTAGACATAAAGCAAAGAAAAATCAGCCTACAATTCACACCCCACAGACAACAATGAGGATCCTAAGACAGACATACATGGATCTAATCTACATGTGAAGTAGAAAAAGGCAATATCTCCTGAGTAAATTGGGAATGTTGAGATCATGGGAAAGGGCAAAAGGGGAGGGGAGAAAAAGGGAGGGGAGCAGAAAAAAATATATATCTCAATAAAAACAATTTAAAAAATAACTAAACACTATTCTAAGCCTTAATTTTTCTCTTGATGGAGGCCTGTTATCACAGTAACATCTGGTAGAGTCTTCAGTTCTATCCTTTGAGGAACTCTCGGAGCACTAGCATCAGACTGAGGAAAGAGGGTCACACATCAGAGGCCAGTCAGAACCAAAGAACAAGATTAATTTATTTTTCAGGTTTCTAACCAAGGGAAAGTCATGAACTGCACTTTCCTTTTGTGGAGCCAACATAGGAAACAGTTTGAAAGCTTGTGATCTTCCCATACTATAAATGCCTAGGAGACTGCAAGTTGAGTACACACATGCACATACATGTGTGAGCATGCATGCGTGTGTCCCCACACACAAACATGCCCTCCATAAACATGCTAAAGTAGTATGTAGTGGTGTGTAGAAGCTGGAGGAATGAGTGCATAACTGTGGAGGCTACCTAAGCACCAGAGTTGCTGCGGGAGCTGCTTCCGCTCCTTCAGCCAATAGGCTTTAAGATACCAGCCCACTTGGGCATGGTCTCACTTGCTTTAAAAAACAGCGGTAGCCGTGTGCTCACTCTCTTGCTTCCAGCTAGGGCTGTTGTCTGGGACTGTGATCTGTAAGTTTTTCCCCTTTAAATAAATAACCATTCTTTTAATCATGATTCCAAACTGGTGTGGGATTGTTTGTGACTTACGCCTTCACCAGGGTGTTGATGCCCGTGTCACTAGGACTAATACCAAGTCTAGATCTATGGCAGAAAAACCACCAACTGCACTTTTCTTTCTGCTATCACCAGTGGTGTCATCTCTGTGTCCTGGCATCACTCCCTATCCAGTCAGGGCTTCTGACACATCGCCACTCTGCTTTGTACACACTATCCTTAAGAATTAAAAAAAGATCTTGGTGGTGGTGGTACACCTTATATCCTAGCACTCAGGAGACAGAGGCAGGCCACTCTGCTTTGTACACACTATCCTGAAGATGTAAAAAAGATCTTGGCAGTGGTGGTACACCTTATATCCCAGCACTCAGGAGACAGAGGCAAGCAGACCTCTGAGTTCGAGGCCAGGCTGGTCTACAGAGCTATCTCCAAGATAGCCAATGCTACACAGAGAAACCCCGTCTTGAGAAATGAAGACAACGACAATGACAAAAAAGGAGAAGAAGAGAAAGAAGAAGGAGATGGAGAGGAAGAAAAAGAGGAAAAGGGAGGAGGAGGAGGAGGAGGAGGAGGAGGAGGAGGAGGAGGAGGAGGAGGAGGAGGAGGAGGAAGATTTCTTGGTTTTTCAAAATCTCTTACTTTGCATCCTCCTGTAAAATTTGAATGCCAGGTATAGTGCTTCTCAGAGGCACGGATTCCTGGAGACCTTAACCCATCACCTTAGGAGGATTTTCATCATATAGATGGCTGCTGCCAGGATGACCACTAGCCAAAACATTACTTGAAGCCAGTTTTATTTCTTAGTGAAACAAATAAAGACTTATTTAAGCTGAAGCCATTGCTAAATTGGTATTTGAATGATAAATGAAGACAGATTAGCTAGTCAAAAAAAAATCTATGCCCAATAACTGAAGGAAGTAATTGGAAATCCTAAACTGTCATCACAGAAAACAAACAAACAAGATACCCTCATGAAATACAATGTCATGTGTGCCAGTTTTTGCAACAAAAGAGGAACGCTCTGCTCTGGTCTGCTGTTCCAGAGGTTTCAGTCCATGGGGGACTTGAGGAAGATGACTATGGGGAATAGCTTGACAACCGGGACTCCACTTGACTTGGGCTGTACACACACGTACGCCCTTCTACAAAGCACCTGGCAAGCTGAGCCCCTTACCTGAAGTCCCTAACATTGTACCTAGCCACCTAGGGCCCACACCTGTCTCAGACTGGGTGCTCGCCCCACTCCAAACAATGGAATAATTTTCTCTTCCTCTTGGCAACCACCAAACATGGACTTTTTTTCTTAAACATTCCCAGTTATATACAAGAACATGAGCAAAAGGCTGATCTGGTCTGAAATATTTTGGGGTGCATGTGCAATAAGACAAACTGTGCTCTGAATGAACTTTTGGGGGAATCCCCTATTTACCATCTTCTGCCATGCATTATTGGGCATGCATACGATGAAATCAGGTGCATCCTGGGATATGCGCAGTAAGCAAATCCATCAATCAAAACAGAGGACCGCCCGAGCTCTACCCTTTAGTGACCAACTCTTCCTTCCTTTGGAATCTATAAAAGGAGAACAACCGAGTACTCTTAGCCTGACATCGCTATTGACAATGTAACTCTCTGATCTGTACCATCACTTCACTCTGGAATAAAGTTTCCTTGTTTCTTTGAGAAAAAGGAAGAAAGAAACCTCATGAAATGACATGAACCATGAATGAGAGTGGATCAGATGATGATAAAAAAAAATCAGGGCACTGAGGAAGACGGAGTGGCTCCTTCATCTTGATGTGACTTGGCAAACGTTTTTGCAATATAACCTAAGGTGCTATAGATATAAATCCTGTGCTTTGTTATCAAAAGGCAAAACATTCTAGGACTGCTGTAAGTAAATTAATTAGATAACAAATAAAAACAAACCATGGAAAAATCTGTTAAATACACAGCTTGAACAGGCCTCACAGGCATCCTGCTGTATTAAGAGGAGGAGGAGAAAGGAGAAGAGAAGGAGGAAGAGGAGGTTTGGGGGGAGGAGGAAATGTCAATCTCAAAGGGTTGGGTCAAGTTGTAACAGCATGATTCCCTGTATGAAAATAATCCCCAAATGGGAATGGTCTATGATAATGAACAGATTTATGCTGACAGGAGCTGGGATGGGGAAAGGGTATGACTTACAAGCTTACCCACCGAGTTTCTCTGGAGTGATGCTATCGTGAGTAGGGTATTCATTGTTTGAATCCGTATATGTGCTGAAATTTTATAAAATTATAGACCAAGAGTGAGACATGCAAACCCTGGTCAGGAACAGGGTAGGTGCTTGAGTCTGTTGAGCACCAGCGACAACTCCCTAGTTTTGACACAGATGAGAACACTATAATTTGGAGAAACTGGGTGAGACATAATGCGGGATCTTTCAGGACTACTCTGGTTGGCCAAGGATACTTCAAAACTTAAAGTAATAAAAATAATCAAATAAGTAATTTTATAATGACAGTTGGCTGCTCAGAATTCTTTTGAGTACAATGATCAGAATGCTGTAAATGCTTCCTAAGAGCTATTTCAACAATTTTTAATTCTTAAGTCTAAAATGATGCCATCGAAGAGTTTTCACAAGGTGTAGTGTCTTGTACATATACTGCTATCATCAGGGAGACTGAGGCAGAGGGATCAAAAGGTCAGGGTCAGCATAGACTATGTAATGAAACAATAAGAACAAGTTTTTAAAAATTAAAAAAATTACCACTTTTTAAAGTAAACAAAACAATCAAATGGAAGCTTTAATAATTCCATAAAACCAACTTCCATGAATTAAATGCATAGCATCCTAACAAATGGCCTGGGCAAGGGAGGAGGCCAACACTATATTAGAACCTATGCTACCTGATGACAAAGAAAGAAAAAATTAAAGAAGTTATTTGGCTTAATAAAGTACAGAAATATCCCAACTTCGGAAATATGACACTAGAAAATTTAAATCCTGCTGGCGATTTTTATGCGTTGCTCTCCAGCATCTGTCAGCTCCCTGTTCTGTAAAGAGCACTCTGTGTGATGCTGGAAATACAGACACATGATCCCAGCTTGTGACTTCAGAGTAATCAATCGCACGGGGCCCTGGCAGTGACGAGGCACACAGAGATGAGGACATCAGACGGCCTCCCCACCTCAGCTTAGATTACACCGACTCCTGTTCCTTCCACCGCTGACAGATGAGTTGGCCAAATAATTAAAACTTGTTTTCCAGCAGCTTCTTCCTCACTGTAGTTAGGTAACAGGACTTAATAGCTTCTCAAAGGAGACTGAAAAGAAAAGCCAGGTAAGAGGTGACTGATTACGGTAATAAAATAATTAGGTTCCATTAAGATCAATTACTGGCTCGGGAATCTTCGCAATTTTCTTTGTAGTCACTCACAATGGTCCTCTCCCTCTCTTACTGCCATATGCATCCGTATTTATTACCTGAAAGAGAAATTAACCCGGTCCTCTCATCTCCTCCTGGCCTGATGCACAGTGCTGATTCTCCTCCTGTGGAGTCCGGCACCCACCCCATTCTTCTCTTTGTATTGTTTTGTGTTCACATTTCCTTTGATTTGTTCCCAGCACCATAGATCCCGCACCCAGTGCGAAGCTGCAGACTGCAGAGCGTGATCAGACTCCGCTGGATTCTGAGCCCAGGGCTGGCGCCTTCCTTATTATTAATCTCTTCTATTGGGAATGTTATTGTTTGCTTGTTTGCTTATTTGCTTGCTTGCTTGTTCTAATTTAGATGTCTTAAAGAAGAAGCTCCATCATTTGCAGGAAAATGGATATAACTGAATAGAATCACTTGGAGTCAAGTTGCTCTCAAAGAGACAGACAAAATCACTTGTGTTCTCTCTTTGAGAGTTCCCAGATTTTACATCAGGAGCTAAAATCATGTATGTGCCTATGGCCTGAGAGAAAAAGCAAAACTGTTTGAAGAAGCATGGTGGGGCTAAAAGAAGGGACAGTGGGGGTGGGGTATTAAATGAGAACATACTCAGCATACATTGTGTACAGCAATGAAGACACCTCCAAGTAGCACGGTACCATGTGCAATGCACACATACACAGGAAAGCTTTTGAAATGACAGAAAGTCAGATGCACACCATCCTTCAGTGCCTTGTAAGCATTAACTTGAAAGCAATATTCTACCACGATGTGTATGTACTATTGATTTAAAGATTTCTAGCATCCCTCATTAGCTTTAAGGGGCAAGCCCCATTTGAATGTACAGAACGATCTATTTCAACCAGATATAAACTCCTTGTTCCAGTCTGTCTGTTAAGAGCATAAATTCTCTCTAACCTTCAGCTTCTTTGCCTGTCAGTGTTGAAGTAGGAAATAAATTAGAAAATGCTTTTCCTTGGGCTGTGCAAGTGAAAATAATAATTAAATGACCACGGACTGAGTTAGCCTTCTCCTCACACATCCCCAGCTCTGCGTGGCCAGGAGCAAAGTGTTTAGGGTGGGATGTAACATCCAATACTCCTTTATTCAACAAATGTATGTAATCACATGTTAAGTGTGAGGCACTGTTCTACATGTGGGTTCAGAGCTGTCAAAAAGACAAGCAAGCATCTTTGGTCCTTATACAGTTTACATCTAATGAAGGGCAAATGATCAGAGACAAGAAGAGAATCCTAGAGAGTGACAGAGTTAATTGTCCCTTTACACAGTAATATAGAGTTTGTTATTTTCTAGGGGAGAGATCAGAGCCTCAGGAAAGCTATAACATAGCTTTTTTCTCACATGAAGTTGAAGAAACAAAATAATTTGCTCTATGGTGCGGTGTAAGGCAGACAACGGGAGACTATAGGGAGCGCCTGTTCCCTTCTCAGATGGTAACTGAGTGAGCCTAGCTGCCCTTGATTAGCAGAAGGGACCCCCAAGGCACCCAAGTGTGGGCCTCTTGTTTGTAAGACTCAGAAAAGAACACAGCAACAGTTTCTAGAGGGGTTTCTTCCTATGGCAAAGATTGACGAATCCCTGTCCTGGAAGCTTGGGGGGTTGGGGGTTGATCTTGATGAAGGGGCTTTCAGTAGCTATTTCGAAGCTAAAGTGGAAAAGAAAGAGAAGAGAGATTAGGAGCATCCACTTAGGAGACCCTCTTCCTGAAGGCAGGAGGCCTTAGGCCCTTTCCTTGAGTCCTGGAGGGAGTAACAAAGTCTCAGCTGAGATCAGCACTGTCTCCTGGCAACCAGATAAGAACTCCATCTGCAAAGGACTGAGCAGATGAGCAGGTCACAGAAAAGAGCTGGTAAAGGCTGGGACATGGAAACTCTCCAGCTCTCCCAAACACAGAGACCCAAGGTAGTTTCGGCAGCAACACCGTCTCTCAACCAGTTTGTCTGTTTTGTTTTTGTTTTTTTTTTTCTCCCTATCACCAAATTGCCACTGACAAACGATTTCAAAGGAAGAGGTTCATTTGGTTTGATGTTTGGGGATTTTCAGCTCATCGTAACAAGAAAGGCATGGCAGAGCCAAGCAGCCTACATCATAACCACAAGAAAGAGACAGGATCCATGAAAAGGAGTCAGGCCAAGAAGAACCATCAAAGAACCTGCCTTGGTGATTCTCAATCCAATCAAGTTATTAATAAAACTTAGCAATCACAGCTGTACTAACCAGAGAGCTGAATGGATAGACAGAGAGATAGGCAGAAAAATAAAACCTTGAGACTGGAAAGATAATTAGTAAAGTGTTTATTAAACAACAGTAAGGACCTGGGGTTAATATGCCCCTCCTACATAAAACCTCAAAAAGTGGCCAACACCTCAGGGGGTAGACAGGAGGATCCCTGGGGCTTGCTGGCTAGCCTGGCTATCTGAATAATCCAACTCCCAGTTCAGGGAGAAACCCTGCTCAAATATAATATGGAGGAGCTGGAGAAGTAACTTGTTGTCTAAAATGCTTTCCACACAAGTGTGAGGACACGGGTTCTTATCCCCAATGTGCACATAAAATCTGGGTGGAGTGGCAACCCATCTGTAATTCCAACTCTCAGGACACAGAGAGGAGATTCTTCAAGCAAGCTGGCTAGCCAGACGAGGTGAAACCCAGGCCACTTCTAGGTTCAGCAAGATACCCAGCCTCAACACATAAGGTAGAGAGGGACCAAGGGATCACTTTTAAGACACCATCAACCTCAGACCTCCACAAGTTCACAGTTCATATACACATGCAGCTACACACACAAGCATGTATGTGCACATGTATTTCACATGTATATGCACGCAGATACATAAATAAGATAAAGAGCAATTGAAGACATTCAACCCAACCTCTGGCCTCCTCAGTCATATGAACGGAAGTGCACAGGCACCTCCACACACATGTTCATGCATACATAAACACACAAAAGAAAACCTTATAGACAGAAGATCACAAGACTGAAACCTGTATTATCTACTACATACCTGCCACCACACACAGATCCTCCTTTAATTATTGTCCACACAGAAACAAGGAATACTGTTAAGGACAAAGCAGGGTCTTACGTGGAAGATAAATAATTTATTACATATAATGCTTGAAATTTCTTTAGAAAAAGGAACTCAAGTATTCCATGCAGCGAAGGTTTTCTTGAAGTTTCTATGTGGTATTAAAACAAGTGAAGAAAATGTAGTACACTTACACAGTGGAAAAAAATAATGACACCTTGAAATTTGCAGGCAAATGGATGGAGCTACAAAACATCATATTGAGTGAGGTAACCCAGACCCAGAAAGACAAATGTAGCATGTACTTACTCGTGAGTGGATTTTAGACATAAAGAAAAGAAAAATCAGTCTCAGATCACAACCCTAGAGAACCTAGACAACAAAGAAGACCCGAAGAGAGACACACCTGAATCTAATCTACATGGGAAGTAGAAAAAGACAAGATCTTTTGGATCTTAGGTTCCCAAAAATTAGGAGCGTGGGGATCATAGGAGAAGGTAGAAGGGCAGGAAGAAAGGTGAGTGAAAAAATATATAGTTTAATAAAAACAATTTTTAAAAGCCTGCAGGTCCACCTTCATGACCCACTTCCCCCCTCTCCTCTAAGTTCAGAACCTTCTAAAACAATAAGTACCACCACCTCAGTATCAACTTTTACCCATGTGAGCTTACAGAAGGCATTTCAGATCCATAACATAACCCTGCCTGAGGAGTAGAATACTAATATATTATTGACTACTTTCCTCCTGTAACATTTGCTCCCTGTTCTTAAAACGGTGGTCTTCTTCGGGTCCATGTGAACGTCTGGCAGATTAGCAAGGCAGTTCTGGGCTGACTTCATGGTCTTATGCTGCTTTGGTACTGTGAAGTTTCCATAACTTCCATCTTGCCCAGTAAAAGACAGCAAAAGTCATTTCTGCAGAAGCTGTCCAAATCTGGCCCCATGAGTGCTAATTTTGTGGTATCTGTGACACACACTACGTTATGCTGAACACTGCATAACGTGTTCGTTTAGTTCTCTTTATACTGGCTGCTGGCTTAACAAATAATCCCCTCCCGAGTTGGCCCAACCTACTAGCTAAGTTGCCTCTACTTTCTAAAGCTGCTGCCCACTGTACTAGCTGCCCTGATATGCCCCGTGGTTGGACAGATAGTTGACTTTCTAGCTACTTTGGGGTCTACTCAAATCTTAATTATTATATTCTGCAACTTTGTATTTTTTCCTGAAAGGGAAAAAAAAACAACGTATGTTTTCTCTATTTTTCACTAGTTTTAGTGAGTGTCCTGTCCAGTTATTGCATGGTGCATTTCCAAAACATATTAACTATTTGTATTGGAAAGTAGCACATTGTAGGTTGTTAAATTCAAAATTTCACATTAAAAAAAAAAGCAAGCAAATGTGACACAGCAGAGTCTAAGACCTGTGTGGCCAATTAACTCTACAATAACACACAGAAATTTAGTGCAAGTGTGAGTCACATTATGAAATAGCATAAAAAAATGGGGGTTTGTGTTCTGCCTACTAACATAGGGTACCCATGGATTTGACGTATATGAAATGGCTGTGTTATTGAAAATGACCCAGGATACATGGGACACTGTGATTTCTATTTCTTAAGAACGTAAGAATCACAGAGAGACATTCCACAAGAGAAGAAAACATCTGTCCCTGCAGAATTATTACGTGTTTTCTTTCATTTACTTAAGAATTTGAACCACGTAAACCTATCATTCATGGAATGCTTGTTATTTATTAATTAAGTTCTAATTATAAATTTATAAAGTGTTACTAATATGGATGTTATTAAACTAACTTGGAGGAAATATTTCAATGTTTTCATATTTGAGTCATTAACTAGTTAATTGATTATATCTGTATTTTGTTCACATCCATTTAGTGTCAATTGACTGAACCTTATATTTAATTCTAGAGACATTAAAATATTTCCATTTTAAAAAAAACTCAAAAATAAGCTTCACTTCCAAATGTCAATTGCTACATTAAATTATTTCAGACACCTGATACCACATAAACAAACACATTTTAAATGTAGAGCAATTTAAATACACAATTGGTGACTGGAGTTGTCTCCCAAGCTGTGTATTTACTGACAAGTGTCTCAAAGACAAGAAGCTTTGAATAGGAAAGAAAACTCTTGGATTACAACCACATTCAGCCTAGACAGTCCTGAGGATCCAAACTTCTTTGGAGTGCAAATAGCAAGGCTTCAAAGAGAATGAGAATGCCTTACACACACTCCAGAGACATCAGACATCGCTGGAGCCCACAGCCACCTGGCGCACGCTGCAAGAAAGGGCTCTCACCTCACCTCCATCACTTCTCCAGGAAAGAGGACAAACACGTTCCAGACAGCCAGCTCACCGCGCAGAATTTTAAAAGGAGGGGGAGGGAATTGCAGGGAGGGGCCAAGAAGGATGGGAACTGCTTCTCCTTGGCACAACGCTCCCTCTAGCGGCTGGGTGGGTACAGAAGGCATTCGCTGCAGCCTGCTGGGGCCCAGGCCTCTGAAAAGGTGCCCACATCCTAGGCTCAGAAATTCAAAACACCTGGCCCCTTCTATAGAGAGAAGTGAGAAGGGGAGGATGGGGGTAACTTGGGGAAACAGGATGATTGGGATAAAGGAAGATTGGATAGGGGAGCAGGGAAGTACAAATCTTAGTTAAGGGAGCCACCTTAGGGTTAGCAAGAGACTTGAACCTAGAGTGGCTCCCAGGAGCCCAAGGCGATGTCCCCAGTTAGTTCCTTGGGCAGCTGGATAGGGAACCTGAAATGACCCTATCCTAAAGCAATACTGACGAATATCTTGCATATCACCATAGAACCCTCATCTGGTGATGGATGGAGAGAGAGACAGAGACCCACACTGGAGCACTGGACTGAGCTCCCAAGGTCCCAATGAGGAGCAGAAAGAGGGAGAACATGAGCAAGGAAGTCAGGACCGCGAGTGGTGCACCCACCCACTGAGATAGTGGGGCTGATCTATTGGGAGCTCACCAAGGCCAGCTGGACTGTGACTGAAAAAGCATGGGATAAAACCGGACTCTCTGAACATAGCCGACAATGAGGGCTGCTGAGAAGCCAAGGACAATGGCACTGGGTTTTGACCCTACTTCATGTTCTGGCTTTGTGGGAGCCTAGCCAGTTTGGATGTTCACCTTCCTAGACATGGACGGAGGGGGGAGGACCTTGGACTTTCCACAGTGCAGGGAACCCTGACTGCTCTTTGGACTGGAGAGGGAGGGGGAGAGGAGTGGGGGGGAGGAGTGGGGGGAGGGGGAGAAGGGTGGGAGGAGGGGGAGGGAAATGGGAGGCTGGGAGGAGGCAGAAACTTTTTTTTTTCTTTTTCTCAATAGAAAATTAAAAAAAAAAAAACAAAAACACCTGGCCCCACCATTGTTCACTAGTGCCAGTGGTTTTTGAAAGCAACCTCTGAAGAGGACTCCTCTTGAATTGGATAAATATGTTAGGTGTGATAAGAACCTGAACTGGGCTTACTGCGAGCAAACATTTGTCATAAACATCACCCAGTTTAGCTACAAACTGAAACTATAGTCTCAGTATGTCTGATCTGCTGTATCCGTTTAGGAGCTGGAGAGATGGAAAAGCACTGGCTGCTCTTGCAGAGGACTGGGATTTGGTTCCCAGCACCCAGATGGCAAGGTACTACAGCCTCTAACTCCGGTTCCAGGGGATCTGACACCCTTGTTTGGCCTCGGGAGAGCAGTAGGCAGGCAAGTGGCACAGGTGCATCCATGTAGCCACTCATACATACAGATAAAATAAAAATAAACTTAAAAAAAAACCTAGACAGCCCGGTATCTGGGTTGCTAAGTAAAATAATCTGAGCAGATTTATCTAATTCCTAATGGTCATATCACTTTGAGATCTAAACATCTGGAAGAGGGGTCAGTGTATAGACAAGGAAATGACACAGTGTTGACTGTCACTTCGACCATTGACATGATCTTTCATTTTACCCACGTGAATACAAGCAGCTCTGGGTTACGGGATCTGCGAGGCTACACCATGAGGGTGTCTTAAAGCAGAACCAAGGCCGATCCTGGGATGTGTGGATGAGAAGCATCAGCCCTGTGCAAATGACAGCGCCACCTAGAACAATCTGCACGCCCTGTGCAATCCCATCAAATCACAGTGACGTCTTCGCTGAAATGATTAAAAAACCACAAAATCTTAGAATCTGTACAGCACCGTGAAGGACTCCAAAGAGCCAGAGCAGTTTTGAGCAAAGAGAACTAATCTACCAGCTCACATCTGTTATCCCAGCACTCGGGAGGCAGGCGGAAAAAGGTTGCTGAGTTTGAGGCTAGTCTGGGCTACATTATGAATTCCAGGACATTTGGGGCTGCAGAAGGAGATCAGATCTATAAATAAATAATTAATAATTTATTAATTAATGAAAGGCTAGAAGAATCAAGTACCAGCTGTCATAATCAAACAGGACTTTGGGACAGACTATCATCAACAGATATGGCATGTGCTTCGGAGCCTCTCCTCTGCTCCTCACAGCAGGAGTCAGCATCCCCCTCCGCATCCCCACCCGCCCCCCAAAAAATTCCACCACCATCAGTGAAAAACACTGTATTCAGAATCCCTGCTATCTCGACTCTCCAGTGCCGGTTTTACCCCACCACACTTTTTGAAAATTAGTGATCTGTTGTCTTTCACAGGGAGTTTGCGAGAGTGGTTTCTCACAGGCCCTTGGTTCAGCCTCTTCTCCCCATCAGACCGCATTTCCATCATAGTTGGGTGAGAAAACCACAAAAGAAACACAGCAACACTGACCAGCACGTTCATAATCTCTGATTTCTGCCTGCCTGCCTCTCTGCCCTCCCCCCCCCTCTCTCTCTCTCTCTCTCTGTGTGTGTGTGTGTGTGTGTATGCATGTGTGTAGGGGAGATGTTGTTCAATTATAAAGAAACTTCTAGGACTATCCTTAAATCATATCTGGACTTTTGGGTAGGAAATTTCAAGTGGGAACAGGAATGACTGTCCCCTTCCTTCCCAGACACCTGATCTGTCTCCCCATGTTCTTCCTCAGCTTCCAGACTCCCGCATTCTCTTCTAAGTGAGCATTCTGTTGCTCTCCAATCATATGAAATATTGTGTATGAGCACTAGGTTTCACTTCAGTGCTTACTGAGGGTACCTGTTATCACCATGTATGGTTTCTGCACACCCTAAGATCACAGGGACACTGCAAGACCCGAGTCTGTTTCTCCATCAGTACTGAAGTGAATGGGTTGCTAAAAGAGCCGTTCTAAGGCCAGAGGTCTCATGCATCTGACCACACTGAATTTGAGGTTAAAGGACAAGATGCCACCCTGGTGCATGTCCAGGACACCCAGATATTAGCAGTCACTGACTGGCAGTGTGGGACATTTTCATGACCACTCTTCTAGTCAATAAAGAAACGAATCAGTGGCAAGATGATGTTTCTTTCCCTGGGACTTTATGAGATTTATTTGGAACAGAAAAAAATATTTTAAAAAGAAAATTAGCCATTCCAAAGTAGAGGCTAGTAAAACTTCTGATAGCCAACAGAAAACAAACAAACAAAAATCTTAAAAGTTGATGGGGCAGGGGGAAGTTGCATTATCCTCTAAAAATCAAGACTGAGGTGCTGGAAGCTGTCTCTCAACAGAAACGTGTGTAGACAGAAGACAATCATCATCTGTCTCCAGATACTGAAAGTCAATAATTCTACACTCCATGAAAATATGTTGAAATTAAGATAAAATACTTCTCGGCAAGCAGAAACCTTTGAGGATTTTTTTTCCAGACAGATGAATCAAAAGACACATTACAGGAACTTCTTCGGGCAGAAGGACATGATGCAGGGTGGAAAGGGGAGTGGGTGAAGAGCTGCAAAGCAGGGGTGCCTGGTGACTAAAGAAGAAGGACATCTTGGCAGTGTTTCTCAAGATGTGAATAATGCAATAACGACGGCAATAATCGTTTCCAAAATCAAAAGTGGCTGAAATTGCATGAAAATGTTCTAAATTTCCAGTATGTTTAGGTAAGCAGTAACAACAAGCTGCCAGCCCACTGTCACCAGAGACAAAGACAGAGACCACACCAGAAAACCAGACACCAAAGACTCTCCTGAAAGGACCGGAGGCAACGGTGAGAGAAGGATTGTAACACGTGATCAGACTTAGTACATTTAGAAAGCCAGAATCCTGCCATATCCAGAAAGCAAGAAAGGCAGAAATCCTGCCATATTCAGAAAGCAAGAAAGAAGGAATCCTGCTGTTTCCAGAATGCAAGAAAGATGAAATCTTGCCATATCCAGAAAATAAGAAAGCATGTGGGAAGGAACATCCCAGAAACAAAATATAATTGGTTTTTCATGAAAAGAGCAAAGGCTAAAATGCTAATAAAAGAATTTAAGGAAAACACTAAGTAAACCTCTTAAAAAGCAGAAATAAGTGATATATAGGGGGAGAAAAGGGAGAAAAAATAGGCTGAGTCCAAGGGGTCCAGTATTAGGAGAAAAGAGGAGCTAAGCCCTGGGAGGTAGAACCAGATCTGGAACCGGCGGGGAGGTCACTGGGTTACACAGAGGCCCTATCTTGAGAAGCCAAAGTAAGTAAGTAAGTAAGTAAGTAAATAAATAAATAAAATCTAAAGCAGATAAAACAGAAGGGATGATGCTTTTGTTCAACATTTAAGAAAATTTCCTCAAGTTGAAAGGTGGCAATACTAACCATTCATTTGCTGTGACAGAAAATACAAGACAACTCATCAGTAAATTTCCAGTCTCCAGCAATAATGAAAAGATTCCCTAAAAAGCAGAATCCAGAATCAAAGGATCAAGAATCAGCACAGTGCTGGATTTCTTAGAAGGAGTGTTCAAAGCCCCACAACCACGCATACAACCTTCTGAAGCTCAGCAATCATGCAAACTCTGGTCTTAGAAATCTGTGCTTGGCTAAACCAGAAGATCCCCAAAATTGTGTCCTGTGCCTTCTTCTTTGGTCAATTGCTAGACGACATTGTTCTCAACCCAAATATAGAAACCGCATGAGAAAGGGGAAGATGTGCTCCCCAGGAAGCAGAGGGTGTATCACAGAAGGAAGACAGTGAGAACCTTCTCAAGGTGACAAACACAGGGTGAAAGATACCTGTTATAGATGAGGCCGCAGCATTGAGGGAGTCCTGAAAATCGCATTCTTCAGTAGCTGCTAGCTTTGAACCATCATAAATACAGGGAGAGGCTTCCCCTGATCTCCCCTGGCTTGCCTGAAGAAGCAACTTCCATGAGGAGTGCAGTTACTGGGAATCTACCAACCAGAGAACATTAAAAGCATACACAAATAACTTCGATTAATATGAAATTTAAGAAGAGAGATGGTGACCTAAAATTCCATGAACCCTAGAATAAAGTATGCATGAGTCACCTGGTATGACAGAAAACTTAAGATGCTGGGGTTGTAAAGCTAAAACCATGTTTTTCTTGACCTCCCTCTTCACAGAGGATTGATTAATTCAAAGTGAAAACACACCTTGTGAACCATTAATTGCTAGCAATTAGCGTCTCTTTTTCTTCTGCCCTGCTGCAAACCATTCCTACCTAAGAACTAGGCCAGCCAAGCCCACTCTAAGCAGGCGTTAGAGCTAATAATGTCCCTTACAAAAGCCAAGGTGAAAATGGACACCCCGCGTTCTTGTTCCCTTGTGAGGCGGTACAGAAGGCTTGCTAACAAGGGGACTCTGTGTAAGGCTGACTGTACACCAGGCGCAAGGCCAGATCACACGTGGTGCTTGTGACTACAGCAAGGATGTCATTGCTAACCGCCTGCACTCTGCTGAAAGAATCACTGCCTCCAGAGGACTTTCTTTCACAGATCCAACTCTGAAGCAAGGGAAAGGCAACTTAAAGCAACATGAACACCATCACCTCCCAAAGCCCTGAGATCTCATTGACCGGGAGAAAGACTCCTCCCCCACAACACCCCTTCCCCCCAGGAATGGTGTCCTGCCTGCTTGCTTATACTGCATGTGCAGGGTTTTGCAAGTTGTCTATGCTCTATTGCTGTCCTCTGCCTTTAAGCATTCCATACCCTAGGAGGATCAGAGTTGTAATGATGTCAGCATGGCATTGCACTCATGGCTCTTGTCTTTGGTTGGCAGAAAATTGACATATAACAATGGAAACTTATCGGGCATTTTATTGTCCCACTGGCCTCCTAAGCCACCAAATATCGAGTGATCAAACATCAGTCAGTTAAGTTCAACTGTATCTACCTTCCTTCCTGGGTGTGCACAAGAGGCGGTGTGTCTCATTTTGAAGCACATTTTCTCTCACAGAAGGAACAAGGATGGCTACGGAACAAGCGTTTGGATATCGTGTGCTTTGACCAGAAACCAGCCCAATGTACATTTGGAGAAATTTTGGATATGGACGGTCTGTCTCTAAGAATGCCTGTCACTGCCTCAAAATCCCATCCCCACTGTGCTAGCTGCTTTGGCAGTCTCTCCTGCTCTCAGCTAGCTTCCATCGATGGACTCCAAGACATGAGTGTTAATGGTCTTACTGTGGCCTCTCTTAGCAAGCGTAGACTTTCCATCTGAGGCTTGAGGGGCTAGCCTCGAGACTCATGTTAATGTTAATAAATAAAACTCTAGAGTCAAATGTTGGCTAGAGCCAAACAAACTCGCCAAACATCTGGGCTCAATATGACCATCCACACCTAGGCAGCAGAAAACTGAGTCTAAAATACCCAACACTCAGTTTCCTTGGGAGCTTAGCCTGTTCAGGCATGAATGACAAAGCCTTCTCTTGATGCTCCTGGCTGCCATTCATCACTGCAGTGATCAGTTTTTGTCACCTGGACAGTTTTTCACCCTGGAGAATTCCTCTGTATGAATCGACAGTGTGGATATTCCCGCCCTCTCTAGATTTTGCAAGAGAGACTTTGCACTAGGCGTGACATGTGAAGTTAAAACTCTTTTGCAGACAGATGGGACTTAGAAACAGTTAATTGACAAGGATGGGAGAAGTTCCCCAACTGACAATGGATGACCCAAATCGTGCTCCAGGAACTAGCGAAAGGCAGAGACAGCGCTGGGCAGACAACGAGACTGGAGTGACCGTGAGCTGAGCTGTGACACAATCTGAAGTTCAGTTCGGTTAGACAATGTGGCTTCATTTTCAAACGTAGACTCTCCTCCAATCCCAACTTGGCTACTTACTAGCGGTGTGGCCTTGACGGAGTTTCACAATATCACTGAGCTTAAATTTTCACACTTGTCTAAGCGGGATGAAACAGCGTCTGCCACATCCAGGAAGCGTTAAGATCAAATTTAGCGAAAAAGGCCTCAAGAGCTTGGGATGGTGTCTCACCTCCGAGTGTTCACTGCTGCTGGTGTTCTTCTAGCTATTGTTATCGTTAATAAGGGACAAAAATACATTTTGAAAATTCCTCGCAAAGTCATTTTACTCATCATTTCGGTGAAATGAAAAATCTTATGCCAGCATGGGCAGTCTTTCCATGGTTCCCTTCCACCAGCGCCCCGGCAATTCATGTTTTGTTCAAAGCACAGAGTGCAAGCATATGTCACTAATCGGAACAAAGGCAGTTCGCATATTTGTTTAACGACTTCAGCTCAGGCAGACGTAAAAGCCCAGGTGCCTTGGAAGCAAGCATTCGTGCAATGCTCAAAAACAAGAACATAAAGTGCCAGGCAGTCCTCGTGATTCAGCTCATTCCTCCAGTCGCCACGAGTGCAAATGTCTCATCTACATAAAACCCACTCATATAGATGCTAATAGGGAGCAAAGGAGAGGCTATCGCTCCTCTTCTCCAACCTCAGAGACAGGAAATCAGAATTCAAATTATTCCCATTGGAAATGGCGATAGGATCTTTCAAATTGTTATGTTGATCAGCTTTAATATTGGGATATTAATTCAAGAACTAGCTAATGAATAAAGAGCACTTATCAAGTGTTTGCCTTGACCCAGGCATCATCCTAGATTTTTTAATGCATTTTCATACATTTTTACTACATCCTTAATAAGGAGGTTCCATTATACCCTCTCTTTTCCTGATTTAAAAAAAAAAGGAGTCACAAAAAGATAAAGCATCTTGTCTAATATCCCTAAGCAAGCGTGTCATCTGATTTGGAAGGCCAATAAACCTGCTCGCTGTTAATTAAAGTGTTTAAGCCATCGCCACCCACTGCCCACTCCCATCTCCAACTCCCACGCTCTGAAAACAGAGCATCTGAAAGTTGACTCCTTTTCCTGTGGAGAAACTGGTGCATGGGAAGAAATACAGAAGCAAGAGGAGCAGTGTTGGGGCCTGGCATCGAATTGTCTGCCTGAATACAAAGGCGATAACCCCAATCACAACATCCCAGCGGATGTCACCCTGCCTGAAGCGGCGTACTGCAGCAATGCTCTAAGAAGCTGGCCGAGGAGTTGGATTGCCACACCAGGTAGAAGATGACTGCTGGTGTAGCTGATTAGAAAATACTGGGACAGTTTAGAGGCCCGGTATAGAGAAATAAGACTTGCATGATCATCAAATGCATCAGATAACTTCTTTCAACACTGATTTTTAAGAGGCTTTATTTCGGATAGTCTGCAGGAGCAAGACGTTGATTCTGATTTTGAGAGTCGTGTTTATTGTCCTCTTGAGATTGTTTGAGGATCTTGCATCTGCTTCTAGGCCATTCAGCTTGCAGCTCTTTCTCCCTCTTGCCTCCCCTCCCACCAATGGGCCTCAGTTCTAAGCATTCTGGCTTTCCTGTTTTTCATAACCACCCGGCTACTCAGGATCCCACAGAGCTTCTCATTCCAAGAACCACTCGAACCACGAGATGCGCAGAAAAGCGACTTTACCAAGAGTTAGGGTGAGCCACATCCAACAACAGAAAACAACTTTAAAGCATTTGTTAAAGTGCTGTCATTCTCCGAGTTCATGGGCAAAGAAAAATAAACCATCCTGACGTGAATGCCAGGGAAATGCATCCATGTCCAGCTCCTTTCTTTGCCTTTTCTTCTCGGAGAACAGTTCTCAGCTCCTCAGATCTACTGCCTCGACAGTCACTGCTTCAGGAGAAACCCCACTGCTTGACCAGAAGAATGTACTTCGCTTTTTAAGATGAACCTATAAGGTACCTGTAGCACAAAGAGGTCGGGCCGGCTGGCATTAGTCGACACCAGAGTGGAGTTGCCCCTCCCAACCCCCACCCCCTCGCCAAGCATAGCTGGGCTCCATTCTACCTGGGTAGCTTGGAAGCGTCCCATCAGTATGATTTCCAGGCTCCAACAATAAGCGCTGGAAAAGCAAAGCCTTTTAATACCACTGAGTCAGTCAGTCGCCCCTGGTAACCGTGCCCTACCTCAACATCAAAAAAACCCTTTGTTTTCTCTTGGACTTGGTCAGATCCCGGAACAAGGCCCACCTCAAACTCATCTCACACAAAGAAGCAAAAAGGAACTCCCATTGGTCTGATTGACAGCTGCCCTGTCGCTAAGACAGATGATCCCCTCCCTCCCTGTGAAGGGCGAGAAGTCACTTACTTACACAAGTGAAAACTGTTTGGGTGAAAGCATCACCCCAGCCCCTGGTATAAGGATATATAGCCAAAGAGTCTGGGATATTCGGATGGAAGCCCCAGTTCAGACTCCACCCCCCAAAAAGCCCGCCAAATGATGACTCCTCCCCAGAGACGCTAAAGACCACTCCTACAGAGTATTTAAACTGTCCCCAAGAGAACAAACACGTGGTTTTCTGGTCTTCCTTTCCTGTCTCCTCTCTGGGGAGCTGGAAAGCCAGCTGGGAGCGTTTTTTATCCATTAAATCTGGGCTTTGTCTAATTCAGTTTGATTTGGCGTGATTCGGATTATTGCGTCTGCAGAGAGGCTTATCCGGGTGCAGAAACTTCGCAAAAACCAAATAAAACCCCTTCACATACCTGTGCCCAACAATGGCGGTGTTTTCAAAGCAAAGTCCATTATTGGCTCTAAGAGTTTTATAAAGTATTTAGCAGAGACTGGGTCCGTTGTTAGGTTCTGTGAGCTTGTGTATGCTTGTTAGAGAGGGCTGCAGTGGCTGCCTGCTCTCTCTCACAGGTGTTTCACGAATTGCTCTTTCCTAGAACGGCTCTTATCTGAAGATTGAAACAAATATTTTTGCTTGGTGTATAGACTCGCCTGTGCCCCCTCCAGCTTCCGTACACCTCCTCTATCTCTCCTGTTCTTTCCCCCTTATCTTTTCCCTGTAGGATATCTGTGAACAAACGGGTAGAAACAAACCTGAAGGGCCAACACCACGTTGTTCTAGATCACAGGAGCATCAAATGAAATACGTGCTCCTTCCCAGGTCCGCAAAATCAATGCCCAGAAGCAATGCGCAAGGTGCCGAGATTTGCTCTTCCTCGTAGAGTCCTATATTGATTGAATATCTGAGGAACGTTTTCTGAAAATCCAGAGATGGGAGGAATAATGAAAGTCTGACAGAGGGATTGAAAAGGCAGTTTGATTGTTCGGTGTTTCTTAGCCGAAGTGCAGAGGGAACAAATTGAAAGCTGTGGGTTTGACAGGCCACATGGCGGGTGCTATCCTGTCAGCGCACAAATTACTTACCTCACCTAGAGGTCAGGAAATCTCAGTCTGTAGGCCAACCCCAGCCCACCGTCTCATTTTGTTAATAACATATTACTGCAACACCACCGTGTCCATTCACTTATAGACTGCTCCTGACGACTTCAGTAAGAGGCCGGAGGAGAGGATTCATGACAGAGACAACCAGTTCAGACAGACTAAAATATTCAGTATCTAACTCTTCACAAAAAGGAAACACTTAAAATCTGTGTTTCATGCATTATTGATATGAAGAGAAACAATAGCTCAGAAAGTATTCGTCAACAAATTTCTGAGTTGTCTGTGTAGTTTGGAGTGGCCACAGATGTTGTGATGTTTATAACAGGCATGTCTGTGTCCTCACGGGCTCGCCAGCAGTTACAAGGTGTAATGTTCACAGCCTTGCACATGTAGGACATACGAGGATTGATCCCTGCCCTACACAGTGAGGAGTCTATCAGCAGAAATTTGTGCAGACGAACCATAGTCATTTCTAAGCTGTTTTTGATTGTCATGAATCATGGATATTCCAATGACCTGAAGGCAATGAGGGGTAGATCATAGTGGTTATAGTAGCTCAGAGTCTCTGTTTACAATAGTAATATTTATGCCTTTGCATCTAAAAGCAGGGGAGATGGTAGTGGCACCCCCATACAGATAAAAACATACAGTGGCAAGAAATACATGCTTACTAGGCACTCTGAAAATATTAGCAGTAATCACTACCCACAAGTATAGTCCCTTGACTCTAAACTCGGTTATACCTTTTAGGTGAATAGTAACTTCTTGCAGTTCTGGAATTGACTGAGTGTTTCATGTGATGACTTCATGCTGAGTTTCGCTATGTCCTAGAATTAACCCATTTGCCATTCAGTAAGAATTTGAAGAGCATCCAACCTACACAGAAAAAGGTAGTAGAAACCACAGGTGCAAAAAAAAAAGGATTAAAATTCTGCCCCTGGCCCCTAGTGTTACTACTGTCACTGATATCTAGGGAAAACTAATCTTTAATATGGAATGAAGTGCAGCAGTCCCTTGCTACCATTTCTAAAAACTCATGTGGTGGTTTGATTAGGAATGGCCCTCAAGAGTCATATGTTTAAATGTTTGGACCATAGGGAGTGGCACTATTAGGAGGTCTGGTTTCGCTGGAGGAGATGTGTCCTCCTTGGAGGAAGTGTGTCCCTGTGGCGGTGGGCTTCAATGTTTCATCTATGCTCAAGCGACTCCGAATGCCCAGCTCACTTCTTCTTGCCTGTGGATCAAGATATAGAACTCTGAGTTCCTTCTCCAGCAACAATGTCTACCTGTATGCCACCAGGTTCAACATGATGATAATGGGCTAAGTCTCTGAAGCCGTAAGCCAGCCCCAATTAAATAATTTCCTTTATAAGAGTTGTGATGATCATAGTGTCTCTTCATAGCAACAGAAACCCTAACAAAGAAATGTCTCAAAAGCCTTTATTGTGGGTGAAGAAAAATATAAACCTATGTGAATAAGTAGGAAAACCAAGGAAGGACTTGCTGGGGGAAACATCACAAAGGTATCTTGCTAATGGCATGGGCAGTGAAGAGACCACACTGAGTGTAGTTGTGGGATGAAATGGCCAGGAGCCCAAATGTAATAGTGCAAATAAACAAATGCATGAATTATGTAGAGGAGCCTATCGTGAGTTTGATATGGAAATTTCTAGCCGCTGGGAGTCCCCAGTAGGGCATTGCTTTGACAGAACATGCTGTATTTACATTATTCAACTATTATTTGGTCCCTGAGTGAAATCCTGAAGCGGAGGCAGGACAGGAGACTGGGCAGACAGCCTTAATATTGAGTGAATGTTGAAATGAGATAGATATAAGATTTGCAAATATGTGAGCAATGATTTGGGGGAGGATTGCCTGAGTCAATGAGAAATCTGGGAGGCCGTCTCAGTGTGATGACTAAGAAAGGTTGACGAGAGAAGGCTGCAGGGCAGTGTCCGCAGCTCAAGAGCTCCTAAGGCGTCTATGACTAACGCTCCCGAAAGTAGAACATTGAAGCTGAAGTCTGCAGATGGGAGCTGACTCAGGGCCAAGCTGCCCTGTGGACAGTGTGATTGTTTTCTCACTGATGCGACAAGATGGCTGACATAAACCACTAAAGAGGAACTCTTTATTTAGGCTTCTGTTGAGGGGAGTGTCAGCCTATAACAGAGGGATGGTTTGGAATGGGAGAATAGCTCAGAACACAGCCAGGAGGAAGCAGAGAGGGGATACAAGGAAAGGCCAGGGAAGGCAGGGTACACCCCCAGGGAGATCCTCTTCCTCCAACTCTACCCCACCACCTACTTTTCATCAGTCCCTAATCAGGCCATCGTGTTATGAGGCCATCAAGAGACTAGTCCATTGTTTGTATCAAATCCTTAAGAATTCAAACAGCCCAACAAGCTCATAACCAACTTGTGTGTCTCTGGGGAACATTTCATCTCCAAACCCCGAGAGGCAACAATCTCCAGAGAACCATCTGTTTTTACATAGTCAGGTCTCACTATGCATGTGAAGTTTAAAATAATAATAATAAAATACCCAAGGTAAGGTGTAGAGATGCACACCTTTAATTTCAGCGCTCAAGAAGCAAAGGCAGTAGGATTTCTATGAGACTGAGTCCAGGCTGTTCTACATAGTGAGTTCTAGACCAACCAAGGTGACATAAAGAGGCCCTGTATCAAAAAAGAAAAACAAAGAAAGAAGGAAGAGAGGGAGGGAAGAAGGGATGGAGGGAGGGAAAGAGAGAAAGAAAGGAAAGAAAGACAGACAGAAAGGAAAGGAAAGGAAAAAAGAAAGGGAAGAGAAGAAAATAAAAGAGACGAGAAAAAAAGAAAAGAAAATGACAAAACCAAATCTGGATAGATATTATCAAGATAGATAATAGATAGGGTAGATAGATAGATAGATAGATAGATAGATAGATAGATAGATAGATAGATAGATAATAGATAGGGTAGATAGATGATAGATGGATAGATAATAGATAGATGATAGATAATAGATAGGGTAGATAAATAGATGATAGATAGATAGATAGATAGATAGATAGATAGATAGATAGATAGATAATAGATAGGGTAGATAGATGATAGATAGATAATAGATAGGGTAGATAGAGGATAGATAGATAGATAGATAGATAGATAGATAGATAGATAGATAGATAGATAGATAGATAGATAGATAGATTCCTAAATACGTGGAAAATTGTGTAGACCCCTAAATGCATAGATAGTTGATAGATCTTATAGACTCTCTTGAAAGTGAGAGAAGCATTATCATCAACCAAACACTATGTTTTATGTACATAAGGCACAGTAGAAACCACGTAGTTTCGTGATTTTCAAGATTGCCTGAATCTTCCAGCAAGGTTCTTGCCCAGGTGAGCCAGGCACAGCCTCTCCTGATGTGCCTGTGGGAATGTGGACCACCTGAAGGTAAGCATCAGTAATGCCATTCCGACAATGAATGTGGAGAAAACTGACTCCTTCTTCTCTTTTAAAGAGTGGACATCATGCTAGACAATGTGCAATCCTTCAACAGTCGGGGAAACAGGAACTGGAAGAAGTTTGCAAAGGGTTTGCCTCCCGTCACCTGGCATGCTTCCTGGTTGGGAGTTATTTGTGGTTTATTTGAATCCTTTAATCAAGAGAGAAAACTCTCAGCTGTTGTTGTTTCTGAGGCTGTGACAGGACTGGGAGCAGAGGGCAAAGCCCCTATCATCCGTCCTCCACGTCCCCTCCACGTCCAGCTGTGTCCGCATGCACATCACAGAATGACTTTGATTTGCAGAGTTCCTAGCAGGCCTGATGAAAGGGTAGAGTTATGACACGGAGGCCAGACAGACAAAGCCACCTGTTGGCTTTCCAGAGAGATGAAAATGGAGACTGCAGCTTGTGGAAATCAATTTGTGTGCTCTGAAAGCGGTGATTGCTGTGTCATTCCCATAACAAGCACTCAAGCACCCACGTGCACACACGGTACAAGGCCCACCTAGTGTCCCACCCACGTGCACTGTCACCTCGCTTCCCACTAAAGAAATGACGCCTGTAGCAAGTTAGCTATATTTATCTATGAATTAATGGGAGAATTGAAATCATAAGCAAATCTCACCGAGTTACAGTAAGCAGTGCAACTCCTAAGGGCACTGCAGGGCTCTACAGTTCCCACCAGTTACAGCAGGGAATGCAGCCCCAAAAGGCACTGTAGAGCCGTGCAGTTCCCACCAGAGCCTCTCTTCCCATACACAAAGAGCTCACAGGAGAAGCTAATGCGACAGGAGGTCAAAAAGAAATGACAGAATCATAATATAGGGTGCTGGCATCCTAAGAAAAAAACTCTCGGGAAAGGTCAGCATAGCCAGTTCATCCGATACTAGGTTAGGCTTGCCAAAGAAAACACGGTTTGGGGGTATGCAGAGCAGAGCTGCTGTCCCCGGATGAGATCAGGGGTCCCCGCTCTCACCCAGCTCCAAGTTCCCTTTTTAAATTCTTTGACTCTCAGACCACATCTGCTCCACCAGCCTGAAGGTGATTCTAACTCCTTATCTTCATGGTGTCCACCTCCTTTATCCATGGGCACCGATTTTAAGCTATGCTTTCAAAACCTGCCTTATCATTGTCTTTTTCCTGTTTCTTATTTTTATTTTTGTGGTAGAAAAAGGAAAGGTATACCTTGTTATAGAACCTCTTGGGAGCCATAACCCAAGTTGTGTATGTTGAATAACCTCTTGCATCAACAATTCTGTAACCTCAGAATTCCACTCAGAGGGAAAAAAAAAACAAACATGTCTACAAAGATAAAGTGTATTTTATGACAATTGCTATCTGTTATATTCAGGATATTATTAATTAGTTACAAGTCACTTCCATTTACAACTCTTTATAATGCTTGAAAATATACTTTAGAGTCCTTATCAAACAAATAAAATCTAAAGTATTTAATGTATGAATGTATTATTTTATACTATTGCATATTATTTATTGACATGGATTATGAGGAATGCTACGGCAGCAAATACACAAACAGCCAATATTTTATGAGGCAAGTAGAATTTCTCCTTGCATCCTTCCCTCCCACTAAAGCACAGTCACCTCCTCTATGAATCCAGAGATTGATGCTGTACTTTACCCATGTGTATTGAGTGTGTCTACTCTGAATCGAAAGACCTTCAACAGAGAATCCTTTCTTTCCTCTTTCCTTAATAATTAGAAATATAACCGAAATATCACAGAGGCAACAGATGGCCAGAGAAGCAGCCCCCTCCTCCCCCAGATGCAGTAGGGCTGAGGCCAGTGAAAAGCTGTCTGAAATTGCCAGCTCTGGGATTTCTCCAGCAACTAATGAAAAGCCTACGCAGAGCATCCATCCCAGGGATTAGGAACTCATTCTGGCTTATGCTCTTGACAAAGGTCTACAGCTGCATTCAGAATCTCTCCATCTCCTCTGTGGGCCTGGGGACCGTCGCAAAGCCAGGAGCCCCAGCTGGGAGGTACAGGCAGGAATCAATTTAAGCCTTTCTGGCAGACCATGGGGTGGTTTGCAATAATGAATGTTAAGAAGGGAAACCAGACCATGGAGAATTACGTGTTTATCTTTTCTGAGTATTAAAGACATGATAAAATGACAGATAAAGTACGTCGGAGACACTCAGAAAGCTATTGTGCTCACTGGGTAGGTGCTGTGTCGGCTGGACAATGAGGACTTAATAAAAAAATAAATCAGGGTGTGAGGATTGATGAAGTCCCAACTTCCCTGGTGAGGGGAGAAAGATCACTTGGGACTTCAACCCTAGGTTTAAGAAAAGGAAGAGGAGACATTCATTTGCACATGCCTCATGCAGTACACACAGTTCACTGAATCCCGCCTTTTTATTAGAAAGCATTGCCAAGGGAGATGGTAACTACACTGGAGAACCATAATTCAAAAGTAACAATGATAGGGAGAGGGGGCTATTAAAGCCCCCAAATCCATTTCGTAAGCACCGGGTAAAGTGATCTATAGTAGAGTCATAATCTGAGATGTGCCTATTGAAGTTAGGAGATTGAAATGTATGGAGCATTCCATGCTAATGGCCTTCTCTTTGCTTTGTGAGGCGTTTCTTCTGTTAAACGACCTGCATTTCCTTTACCTTCTGAGCCATGGACAGCCGCATTGGCAGACATGGTGAACTCACGCGGCACTGAACTCTCCTCTCAAGACGCACCGACTTTGTTCGTCTCTAGCCTCAGAAATCATCTCAGGCAGCTGCTATTCATGGTGCTCAGCTTGTCCAAGGGGGTCATTTGCACTGTTCCACTGCTTCCTTTGTCTTTGAGTTGGGCTTATGGTGGTTACATGCTTGAATTGCAGTAAGATTTAAATTGTTCTACTAATGAACATCAGCACATGGCATTAGTCTATTGTAGTATATATGATTTTTATACATTGTCAATTCTTAAGACACTATCATTTTTCACATATTAATTTACTAAGCCTTATATAATTCTAGAAGGTAAACACTACTATTATGTCCTTTTTTCTGAAGAATGTCCTTCAAAAGAGTAAACTACCAGAGGTTATAGAGTTAATAAATTACAGAACTAGAATATAGAGTTTTTGAGTGTAGCCTTCAGAACATGAAGTTGGGTACAGCCTAGTTATTGCACAAGGTCAGGCAAAAAGCTTTTCCCAACTAATATAGGGAAAACACCTTGTCAAGACTTATTACAACTTATTTTAATTTAAAATAATTGAGGACCAATTAAATGGTATGTCAATGTGGATTCAGTGCATATAGATTTCTATTGTATCTGGCTCAAAAACACACAAGATTACACAACATGTGTAAGATCTGAATGTTGAACATTAGAAAATGCTGATAAAAAATCAAAACCAAAGAAAATTTAGTAAACACACTGTTCATATACTGAAAACCTCAACATTGCAAAGATATCAAATCTCCCCAAGTTAATCTATACTTTAAACCAGAATTTCTATCCAAATCCCACTAAAGATTTTAATAAAGGTAGAGATCTGATTTTAAAATCCACCTGGAAAGGCAAAACTACATAGAGTCGCTAAAACAAAAATCGTGAGAAGATGCAGAGAAAAATCACTGCCCAGTGTTAAAGCTGACTGGATAGCCACAGCAATCGAGACATTTGGCACTGGAGGAGAAGTCACGGATCAATAGGACAGAATAAAGAATGAAATAACCCATAAAATTATGTGCAACTAATGTCTGTCAGAAGCACAGATTCAAATCAGTGGAGCAAGACAGCTTGGTGGCTGGCGCAGGAACACTAGGGGGGAGGGGAGAGGAGGAGGGGAGGAAAGAAGGAGGAAGGGAGTGGCCAGAAGTGTGAGCAAGTGAGCAGATGAGGGAAGGCAGGCTGCCCAAATCTGATTCCTTACAAATATTTATATTAGTCTTACAACTTAAATGTAAAACTGTAATATCCCCTCCCCCCAAAAAAGCAGGGTATCTTCAGGGCCTAAAGCTAGACAAGAAATCTCAAATTTGATGCCTGAAATACATTCCCGAAAAGGAAAATTGGGTCTCTGACGTCACCAAAACTAAATTTGTTTACTCTGCAAAAATTAAGGGAAAAAATTTGGAGCTAAAGATGGATATAAAAATATTTGCAAACTCTGCATCACGCAAAAGTCTCATATATAAAATATTTTTAAAAAGTTAGTCAACAGTAAATCCAAACAACAAAATAAAAACAATCCAACTGGGAAATGAGCAAGGGATACAAACAGTAATTCATTTTAAAAACACACACACATACAGATGGTAAATAAGAATGTAAATATGTTTGGCACCATTAACAATTCAGAAAATGCGAATCAAAACCAAAGTGACTACATACTCGTCAGAATGGTTGGAATTAAAAAGCAAGGACACAAACACAAGATTACAGAGAAACTGGGTAACTCGTGCTCTTTGGGTGGAAATGTGAAATAATGCATCCGCTTTATGAAAATATTTGCTGGCTTCCTACGAAGTTAAAAATTAAATATACAGAGCTGGAAATGTGGCTCAGTGGTTCAAAGCACTAGGTGCTTTTTCATAAGACTCAGGTTTGATTCCCAGGACCTACACAGGCAGCTCCAATTCCAGAGAATCTGATACCCTCTTCCGGTCTCTACAGGCACCAAGCATGCATGCATGGGATGCACCGACATGCATGGAGGCAAAGCACTGATACGTATAAAATGACATTTTTCAAAATTAAAAATGCAAGCACCATATGACCAAGCAATTGCATTCTTTAATGGCATCCTAAAGAAATGACAAGCTGCCCACCACGACCTGTAAATGAGTGTTCATAGCAGCCTTATTCATAGAAAGAAATCACCCCAGTGTCCTTCAGTGGGTGAATGGTTATACAAACTACGGTATGTCTATATACAGATCACATATGACACTAAAATGGAACAACCTAATGGCATATGGAATAATTTAAGGTGATATCAAAGGATTTCTACTTGCATCCGTCAGCTTCCCAACACTGCAATAAGATAAACTGAAATTACACACGGGCTCTAACTTTGCTGTTTCAGGCCGTGACCAGTTACCCGATTACTTTGGGGCCCATTGGAGAGGCGGTGACACCCCTGTGGGAACTTGTAGCTAAGGAAGGTCCTCTCCTCATAGTGACTGAGAAGCAAAGGAGGAAGAGGAAGGGCTGGGATCTTACTATTTCTTCTAGGACACACCTTCAACGCCCAACATCCTTCTTCCTAACACCGCTTCCAAAGAGGAAGCATGGGCTTCCTAGGAAGACCATGGGCTGGGAACCAAGCCCTCACTCAACACACGTGTCCCTGTGCAGAGGCATCGTTCAAACCATATCTGAAGGTGCCAACCTCAAAAAGGATCATACTGTATGATTCCACTTCTGGAACATTCATGGAATAAAAAGGTTATGGCGCTGTGGAGCAGGTGTGTGATTGAGAGCAGTTAGATATAGGAAGGAAGGGGGTTCGCATCCCACAAGGAACAACAGGAGGGAGACTTTCCAGCCTGTATTTGGGTCATGGCAATGATTACATAAACATATGGCTGTGTGATAAATTACATGTGACTACCTGTGAGCGCACAGCCAGAGAAGAGACATGCATGGGTCACGATCCCAATGTCCATTTCCTGGTTATTTAAAATATAAAGTGTTATTGGGGAAAACCGAGCAAAGGGTATTTGGGTCTTCCCTGTGCATTTGTCAGGGTAAGCCTGAAATAATTTCAAAGCAAGTAATTAAAGCAAAGCATCAAATTCAAGTGATTGGGAGCTCCATTTTTTTATTTATATATTCCTTTGATTTGTTTGTTTTTGGTGTTTTCGGACAAGTTCTCACCATGTAGCCCAGGCTGGCCTCCTGCGCTGCCTGGTTCTGCCTCTTGAATACTGGGATCACGGTTATGTTTAAGCGCCAGGGAAACCAAATCCCATCGCAGCAAGGACAAGCCTGAGAAGAAATAATCCACCTAAAAGCAGTACTGACAGCGTGGTTCATTAAGAGTCTAGCCAGGGCAAACAAGATGGCTCAGGAGATTCAAGTATCTGCATTCAACCCCCAACCTGGGTATGGGAAAGAACAGATTCCCACAAGCTGTTAGCAGCAGCATGGATGTACACGACCCCACACATTAGATAAATGAATAAAATGCAGTTCTTAAGCGGGAATAAAATCCTGTGAACTTTGGAGTAAATTCAAAACTTATGTTTCATGATGCTGCATGCATGCTGTCCTTCCTCTTCTCCTCTCCCCACCCCCACTGTCCTCGTTTGGCATTGAGCGCAATTTTTACAATAGTCTGCTTCTACCATCAATAAGAAGTGGGGCTTGGGAAGGGAGAAGGCTTCGCCAGGTTAATGAAAACAGCTGTGTGGTCCTGTGTGGGGCCCAGGCCTTGACAACAAGGATCCCTCGAAAAATGTTCCAGCGAGTGAGTTGAAACATATAGATCACATTTACCTTTCTGGTCCGTGTGATTATAAAAGTCAAGGGATATTTGGCACAACTAATGACAGTTTCTCAACGGTTTGGCACATGGATAGCATCAAAAGGTGCCTGGATTTTTCCACCCGGAACCTGTCCAGGGTACGTGTTTTAGTTTTCAGGGGATGGTTCCAGCACTTGAAATACTTTGTATAAGCACATGGAAGCCAGGGTCCACTTGTCCTTCCCGTGAATTGGTAAAGACGCCTGCTACAATGCAGGGTGAAAGGCTGTCGGGAGCGAAGGCAGCAGGCCGCATTTCTCCCATGCCGGCCTCTATCCTTCCTCTCAAGGATGGGGTTCAGGGTGGCCAGCGCTGGTTTGCCATGCCCAGCATTCAATTCCTTCACCATAAAATCCAAAGCCCTCCATATGGCGTCACTTTTGAGATGCTAATCGGAGTGGGGCTGGGGATGTCGCGTGGTCTCCCAGCTGGTCTCTGCACTGGCTATTTCACAGACATTAGCCCCGCTTTGAATTAAACTAAATCAGAGGATAAAATGAGATATTGTCATGCAAAGTCAGGCAATGTTATTTGACATCTGCACTGTCTCCAAGGGCTCTATCGGATATATTTTTTTAATGTAAACTAAGAAGTAAGGAATAGCCACACACGTTAGGGAGAGATGACATACTGGCGTGCATCTTGGGAGGCAGTAATAATGTTACTGAAAAGCAAATTCCAGCTACTCATCTCTATTCAAGCCAGAGGGTAGGAAAGAGACAGATCTGTCTGAGATTTTCACAGATCCCAACAGTCAGCTTGTGAGCCGCAGATGTGTCTCGGGCAGAAACACACCCATTTGGGCTTGGTTTTATTTTGCCCTCTCTCTTTTTCCTGTCATTGGAGGGGGGGCATTTGCTTTGAAAAAAAGACTTAATTAGTTCTATTTAACATAATAATTGACCATGCCCAGTCCACTGGCAAAGAAGAATCTTGGCCGGCAACCTTGTGAGGGGAGTCGGGGGATGGCTGAACACCTCTGTTCTCCCATGGCTTTAGTAGACAGGAATCACGGTTTTCTGGTGGCAGAGGCAGGTGGTGACAGGGTGGGGTGTGAGAAGTGAGTCTTGCACGTGCAAGGGTGTGCCAATAGACACTATCTCTTGTAGAAAATTCAAAACAACAGCTGCATTTGTAAGGTGCTCTGGGAGGGGCCGGATGAGGACAGGACTGGATGTGTGATGCTCAGCCTCTTCCTCCTGGTGCCTTACCAGATTTCTGGCAGGAATTAGGAAACCAAAAGCTATTAAAAATGATTCTGCTGCTAAGGCTGGAGAGATGGCTCTGTAGATAAGGGCATTCCCCGAAAAAAGACCAGGGATTGATTTTCTGCACCTACATGGACGTCCACAATCATCTGAAATTGCCCTTCCAAGAGATCTGATGCCCAGTTCTGGCCTCAGTGGAGGATGAGGCATGTAGAGGGGACAGGAACATACATACAGGTAAAACATCCATGCACTTACAATAATATTAAAACTTATTTCTAAGAAAGAAAATATGTAGGTTCTGATTGTTCCCGAAACTGGCAAGGCTTCTTTTGTCTAGATCTGATATATTCCTAAGAGGACCACTCCGGAAGGCTCTAACTTCTGGAAGCCTTTTCCTTTGAGTACATCTGCTTTGGACAGTTTTAAATGCCTTGCTATCCTCTTAAGGGCCACCTCACCCTTTCAATGATTCTTAACAAACCATCAGCTGGGGAGTCCGGTGGTGCTACTGGAAGTGAGGACAGGATGCGAGCCACCTGTGTTCTTCTCATGGTACTTTCCTGTTTTCTGATCCTAGGTATGCCTTACTTCTGAGGCCTATGGTCTTGAGTCCCAGGACACAAGCCGAAGAGAAGTCATAAGAGTCGGTGGTACAAGCTCAATGTGTTCTCAGGTGATTTATGTTGAAACCCCAGCCCTCTGGATGGTGCTAATTGGTCATAGGATCTTTCCAATTAGGTTTAGGTAATGAGGGTGAGTCCCTCGTGATAAAATTAGTGCCCTAGAAACACAAGCATACACTAGAAAGCTTGAACTAAGGGTACAGCAAGAGACCAGGTGGCCGTAAGCCAGGAAGAAAGGCCTCATCCATCAAATAAGCTAGTACCTTTGATTATCAATTTCAGTGTCTCCAGACCATGCAGACAGATGTGTGCTGGTTAACTCACACAGTCCTATATTGTTTTGTTACAGCAGCCCAACAGACTAAGACTGACTGCAACTCAGATCAGAAATAGCGGAGAAGAGTAACCGTGATCAGATTCGTGGAACTGGGACTCCCCCGACCAATTTATATATATATATATTCATTCCAAAGATGGAGATTCTCCAAGCTGTATAAAACGGACCCTGATTTTAGACTAGATGACGGGCAATGGGCGCTTTCCAAGGCTCAGTTTTCCTGGCCATTTCACTCGTACCACATTCACACAGCCATGCTGTGAGACAAATGTGTTCATTTATTCCATTTTACAAATGAATGGAGACATTTTTCTTAGTCTGAGCCACCGGAGATCTTTAAATAGAAACTGCCCCATCATCCCTTGTCTCCAACTACAAATGCTATGGACTGGAACCCCAGGCAAGTTTTTCTGAAGATAGGGCATTGAGAGCAAAACGCAACCCTCAGTTACTGAGGGTCACTGAAACTTGAGTTCCTTAGGGCAGTGCTGGTGGGCTTGCCCCTTCTGATTGACCATCTGCATTTCTAAGGCTGCCCCTGCACCGGTGCAAGCCTGTGTCTTTGTCCATCTTCCCTAGGGCAGGTGCTGATTTGCTCCCCAAAGGACATTTATTGATGACTAGAGAGAGAGATTTGGGGAGGGATGCGATGGCACCTAGTGTGTGAAGGCCAGAAATGGGACCAAATATCATCTAGTGAGCAGAACTGCTCAGGATACATAATGATTCAGCATCGCATGGCAACCGTTGCCAAGGCTGAGAAATTCTGTTCTCCTCTAAGCACCAAAACGATCCAGATGAGCAGTGTGCTAATTAGGAGTGATACATCGAAGGCTACCCCAGTATCAACAATAAGAGAAGACATCAATTCTGTTTCCTCAGATTCCCCGTAGCCTTACGAAGTCCAACAGTAGCCAGATGGATATAGTGGCTGAAAGAGGTCCTCGGGGCCATCCCGTCATCAAGGCTGTCGTTCTTGTAGCCGTACACACAAGCATGACAAAGAAAAAAATGCCCAGAGTGAATTTGCACCCCAAATCCATCTGATCAGAAAGCCAGGCATTTCAAACCATCTGAGAAGACGCCTGCTCGAGTGTCTTGGGCTGTAGCTTCTCCACTTAGCATCCCAAGTGCCAAGGGAAGCTAGGGGTACACATCTTATCTTCCTTGGTCTCTATAGTGGAAGAAGAAAGATGAGACTGGAAATTGGTATAGGTAGGCAACCCTGCAGTGACTTTTCTGGATTTACACTGACCCGCTTGTCACCGACCCAGGAAGAAAGAGAAAGAGGAAGACTATGATATGCAGATGTTTTCCAAATCCATACTCATAGTTTTGCTAATAAGTCTAGGAAGTGGGTTGGTAGGCCACTCTCCCCGTCTCTCTCTCCCTTCTGGGCATTTTGGTAGCTCATCCTCCTGTCTCAAGCTCAAATCCAAACCATGCTCACAAATCCCGGTTTTCCTAGCATGGCCCAAGAAGATTTCTATAATGTTGGGGAAAACTTCCAACAGGGGTTAGGATACTGAAACATGAAGTGAGAAACTATAATGAGTCAGGGCTTTGCCAGGGAGAACCCTAAATTATCAGGGAAAGCTGATCAACTCTCACAGCTCCCAACGTCAGGCTAGCAAGTCTTCATGAAGATTGTCCAATCT
This sequence comes from Microtus pennsylvanicus, assembly GCF_037038515.1. Classification (NCBI taxonomy): domain Eukaryota; kingdom Metazoa; phylum Chordata; class Mammalia; order Rodentia; family Cricetidae; genus Microtus; species Microtus pennsylvanicus. The sequence goes on along the minus strand of NC_134587.1, from coordinate 27,268,721 downwards.
AGAATCCGTACGTAGGGAGGGCCTCCATGTTCCTGGGGAGATTTCTAATGGGAGACGCATCCATATGGAAATCCAATCCCAAAGCGTCAAGAGGCGCAGGTGACATGTTATTATAACCTCAACTCATTCTGTAAATCAGCAAATGTGTGTGTCACAGTAAATTAAAAATGACTAGACACTAGCCCTTTTGCCCATTCCGAGTAATATTCTTTAATGGTCTTAAATGAAACAGAAAATTAAAAGTCTGTGAAATGAAGAGAAAGGCAAATTGAAATAGCTACTCAGATATGATATGAAGGCAACAAGACGTTGGCTCTGTCTGTGTTTAGTGCACGGATGGGGAAAATGAGTTGTTACATGTTCTTCACAGTGTTATAATGTGGGCGCTATTTTTAACCTACTTCTCAAAGGCAGAGCCCAGGAGATAGAGAAAGCACTACGTGAAAGAGAGTGACTCAGTGTGTGAGTCAGACTCAATCTTGGAACATACTTAGGGTGCTTACCTTCTTCACTATCGTAATGACCTGAGGGTCTTTCTCAGGTGCCGGCTCCTCCATGAACAGCAGCCTATCTTGCTTGCAAGTCCAGCTGCTCCAGTCTGGCTTGGATGCTAGGACTTTTAAAGCCAAATGCTCGCAGTTGTAACCTTCGAAAATGAACTTCCCTGTATGAAGACTGACTTGTTGAAGTAAAAACACAAAGCATCATCCTGTGCTTGGGGCTAGGCACTCACTCTGGCTTTGCAAACAGACAGACCCTTGAGCATGCATATCAGAAAATATAACTCAATGCTTACCTCCAAACTTAACTAGGCCTAGTCCCCTTTGGCAAGTCCTTTCTGTTTTCCATGCATAGTGGACCAGTACTTTACCACTAAGCTGTTTCCCATAGGTCTTTTCGTCTTTCTGAACCTCGGTTCTTTCTAGCATACATCTATTTATCCATTCCTTTATAACAATACATTCAAATCTTCACGGTTAAAGCAGTAATGAGACTGCGGTTTCTGTGGGTTAGGAACTCACTAGACCTCACCTGAGAGGTTCTGACGTGGCGTGTCCAGAGAGCCATTGGAAGGGGGTCATGGTAACACTCATCCTAAGCCCTTCCCAAACCCCCAGGATCAGTTCCAACAGTGTATGCTCGTGTTGTTTGCTAATTAGAACCAGCTATGGGGCACTTGCAACATGGACTCTCCCCAGGGTTGCTGGGGCTTTCTCACAGCATGGAAACTGGCCTTCTCCAGAGGAATGTGATGAAGTGATTTCCAACTACGATACTCCTCCAATCGATTGAAAGTGTATCTCTCAAATTCCTTCATGTGCTCCTGAATAGATAGTTGGTAAGCAGGTTGGTCAGCAAATGCATAGGTGTACCCATTTATCTGTGCTTTTAAACAAGACAGATGGCCGACTGGAGAGATGGCACTCGGGTCCTGAATGCCCCTGTCCGTACACGTGCATGCAAGTCAAACATTTACATACATTCAAAATAAAAAGTAAATAAACCTTTGAAACTGTTTAAGTAAATTAATCAAACGCATGGGTTTTTAAATCAGACAGGATTATGAAGTTTATGCACAAGTCAGAAGAGGGGCACAGCCACATATCTGCCAATGAATGAATTACAAGCAGGAGATGCTGTCTGTATAACAGGATATTTTCCTGCTTAAAAGGGAAACTCCGATGCATGCTTCAACATGAATGAACTTTGCTTTTGCTAATGCCAGTTTAATAAGACAATTGCAAAAGGATCAATACTGCGCGGTGCCACTTACCGAAGCACCTAACGTAATCACCTGCATTGACACAGAAAGATTCTGTCAGTTGCTTCCAAGTTGGAAGGAGAAGTAACAGCAAGTGATGGCTTAGTAGGTGTGGTTTGTGGGCTGAAAGAAGAAAAGGACCGTAGAGATAGACCGTGGTTATGGCCACCTGACAGCGTGAATATACTGAACGCCACAGGGTTACCTGCTTAAAGAGGGCAATTTTTTGTGTGTTCATTTTACGTACACAATTTTTAAAGCCTTTCAGACTCCCAGCCTCGAATAACCACATCTTTCAATATCATTTGATGCTAAACCAGAAGGGAGTGTTTTCGGTTTTTGGGTCACAGAGAGAATTTGTTTAGCATTTACTTTGCTTTCCAAATGATATCATGAAAGAGAAATTATCAGGTATATTGTATACCTTACTTTATAGCAGTATTATTATAAACACATGGATTATTGATTTTACCTTAATTGTAGTTTACTATTTTGAGGAGTTGAAGAACAGGTAGATATGCTATCAGAAAACTGAAGCTACGTCTAATTAGTAAGTCAACCATTTTTATCTAAAGTTTTAAGATTAATAGTTCATATATGTTATCTGTATTGGTTGGATTACAGTGCTATGTAGTAGCATTTCAATTGTATTTTAAGAAATAAAGCTTGCCTTAAAGTCTGAGAGTAAAACAGTCCTACTGGTCAGTCTTACAGACCTGGTAATGGTAACACACACCTTTAATCCCAGTAGCCACAATGACAGGCACTTTTAATCCTAATAGACATACTAGTTGCCATAGAAACCGGGTGGCACATGCCTTTAATGACAACGGTACACACCTTTAGTCCCAGCCCTAGAGAGGATTAGAAAATGAGAGGAAACGGCTCTCAACACACAGTCTCATCAGAGATTCCTGGAGGCAGGATCACCATTTCAGACTGAGGTCAAGGAAAGAACCAGTGGCTGGCTGCTTTGCTTTTCGGATTCAAGTTGAACCCCAATCTCTCCCTCTAAATTTTTATTAATCATGCTTCATTTTGGCACTCAACTTTGGGGGCACAAATTTATGAAAAAGTCACTTGCCTGAGGCTTTTTAGCTTCCTGTTGCCTGCAGACCAAGATATAGAACTCTCAGCTCTTTCTCCAGCTCCATGTCTGATGCACAGTGCCATGTCCCACCATGATAATGGACTAAACCTCTGACATGTGAGCCACCCCAATTAAATGTTTTCTTTTGTAAGAGTTGCCATAATCGTGGTGTCTCTTCCCAGCAATAGAAACCCTAACTAATCACTAATTCACACCCAACTGCTTTGATGTATATATAATTCCTCTGGTTTGTTTTTTTTAAAGACTTGTCAACATAGCAGTTTGATTTATTTTATCATCTTTGGGAGTATATTTGTTACTTTTTGAGTTGCTATGACAAAGGTAACTTAAGGAGGGAAATTTATTTGGGTTAATGTGGAGCATGAGGTAACTTACATTACATCCGCATTACAGCACATCACAGCCACAGTCAAGAAGCAGAGAGAGAAAAACGCTAGCACTTGGCTCACCTCTTTCTTAGTCTTCAGCCCAAGGAATGGTGCGTGTCATATTCAGAGTGGGTTTTCCTAATTAACCATCTGTTGGAATGCCCTCTGAGACATACTTAGAGAAGTTTTTCCTAGGTGATTCTAACTGTATCAAGTTGACAGTGGCAGCCTTCACAGTGAGACCCTCCTCTTGAGTCCCTCCCTTCAAGCTTCAAACTCCTCTATAAGCTCTGCTTAGCCACTACCTGGAGATTCCTTCTACTTTTATCCTGGGACAATCTATCACCCCTTGCGATAGGTTCCTCATGCCCAGAGTTTCTGCTCCAGTTTTCTGTCTGCTGCTGGGATTAGAATACTCCAACAAAAAGCAAGTTGGAGGAGAAAGGACATATTCTAACTCACTATTCTAGGTTCAAGTCCATCAGAGCCTACAGGTCAAGGTGGTGGAAACATAAGACAGCAGATTACATCATCCACAGTCAAGAACAAAGAGTAATGAACACATTCTTGTGTCTACTGCGTAGCTCATCTTCTCCACTCTGACACAGCCTAGGATCCCAAGCCAGTGAAAGGTGCCCTTGGGTCTTCCCATGTCCCCTAACTTAATCAGGACAATCCCCCACAGACACATCCACAGGCCAACCTGATCTAGAACATCCATTATTGAGACTCTCTTACCATGTGATCCTGGATTGTGTCGTTTACAACTAAAGCTAGCTATCACCGTTCTACGTGCTTTCTTTTAACTATGTATGCTTAACAACATATGACAGATCCTTAAACATATTTATTTTATCCTCACATTTCAGTTTTAATTTAGATGAATACAGAAATCTAGGTTTGAAATATTTTATCCAAAAAGTGTGAAGATTAATCTATACCTACTAAGAAACTTCAGTTTAGGTAGAAGGACAGCACTCATAGATTAAGGGTGGGAATTTCTTCTTCGAGCCTTTTTAAAACTGATTGCTGTGCAAAGGATAGCCTAACAGGTACAGAAATTATGTTGGAGGCTAATAGAAATTAAAAAAAAAAGCTTCAAGCAAGACAAGCTAGTCAAGCAATGCGGACAGGATTTCTTTGGTTACTCCACAGGGTCTGGGCTGACTACTCACACCTGAGCAAGGCAAGCAGTTCCTCAGGACTTAGAAGTCTCTCTGAATAGTCACCTGCATTCTAAAGACAAAATTAACTTCATTTTGAAATATTGAATATCATCCCTCATGTCTGGAAAGAGTTAAGCAGGGACAAACCAATATATTTAATCATATTTTAGAATGATTTTTTTGTTATCAAGAGTAATTTTTTTCATACAATATATTCTGATTATGGTTTGCTTGCCCCATCTTCCCCAAGATCCTCCCAACCCGCCCACCCAACCAACTCCAAGCCTTCCTTCTCTCTATTTTTAAGAGACAAACAGGCAATTAAAAATAAAAAAATAAACCAAACCAAACAGAATAAAAAGAAATAGCATGAGAAATACATACACAAAAAAAACCCATAAAAACACAAAATCAGAAACCACATTTTAGTAGGGTAAAACCCAAAACAGAGCAATATCAGACAACAAGATCTCCAAAAATACTTTTGAGTTCTGTGTTAGCAACCTGCTGCTAGGCATGGACCTTCTACTTAAGTGTGGTTAATGTACCCAGTGAGATCGCATTGGGGAAAACTAAGCCTTTGCAAGGGTTGTCAATTGAATGTAGCCTCTTTGTTAGAGACGGGAGCTCATGTCCACTTGACCCTGGCTGTGCTGGGACCCCATCTGGCTTGGCCCTGTGCATGCTGCCACAGTCTCTGTGAGTTCCTAAGGGCCTAAGTCCCATTGCATCTGGAAGACACTGATTCTCTGGTGTCATGTGTCCGCTCTAGCTGTAATCAGATTTAAATCTTTTTGTGAGATAATGGTTATAAATGGGCACTAAATTGTGTGTGTGGTTATTTTTGGTTTCTTTGTTTTTATTTAGGGCTCAGGGTGTATTTTTCTCTTTAACTGTATTTTAACCTTTAGATCAACCCAGTTATGAAAAAAAGAACTAATGATCCCCTTCAAGGTAAACGCAGAGACGATTTCTATAATGACTCTGAGATACGATCAATGACTACTAATTAACTTCTAATTCTCTCCCACGGCTCTAATTCTATAAATAATTCTGTCTCTTCTTGATGTCCCAGCATGGAAGTTCATTGTCTAACTCATCCCTATGTTGCTATTAACTATGAGCATGGATTGGGCCCTTTGAGATGAAGGTCTTTCTTTTGCCGGCATTATTATTCCTATCATGAATCACAACGTGTTGACTTTGCAGTTATTGAAAAATAAAGACATAAAGAAATCTTATTCCTCTAGCACAGCCTTTGTTCCTGTCTTTTCTTCACCAATGACCACTGCAGTCATTAAACACTGGAAAAGACTGACTTCACAAGTTGAGCTTTATGTCCTATGACGTCATCCGCCCATTGGACCCTGCACGTGCTATTCAGGAGTCATTGGGTGTTTTAGAGTCTTTATCTTCGCTTACTTGGTGAGGAGGGGGCAAGTGTTGTGATACAGAAGGGCACCAAAATCAAATTTTAGAATTTGAATCTGGTCCTTAAGAGAAAACCTGGGTCCTATGAGTAACTCCCTTTCTCTCCCTAGGCTTCGGTTTCCTTCTTTTGTAAATGAGATGATTGAATTGGGTCTTTGAAACGTAGATTCTCTCTGGGGCAGAGCCACTGATTGGTTACACTTGGCATGCTATGGGCAGGAGTTCTGCGAGGCTGTGTCTGAGCTTTGTACCCCTGTGGACATGGCACTCCATCTGAGTAGTGGAACGGGTAAGTGTGCGTCTCGAGGGTGTTGCCGTAGAAATGGTCGTCCCTAACGTCTCCTCAGTTTTCCAACCCTACGATCAGTACGCCTTCCTGAAGAGATCATTTGCCTTTGTCATGGTGGTGGTGGTGTCCATTAACTAAACTGTTTCTTGATATCCTGTGCAATCATTTGATTGAGCTAAAAAGTGGATAAAGTGATCTTGAAACACCATTCAGATCTAGTCAATGCTACTTACTACTGTGTCAGTCACCTTCCATCCTTGTAACAAAATCCCTGAGAAATCAGCTTCAGAGAAGCAGCGAGTTGGCCCAGGGTCTGGGAAGCTGCAGTCCTGTCCTTGGCCCCGTGGCTGTGGGTCAGTGCTCGAGTAGGGAGCGCACAGTAGAACCAATTTGCTCGCTTCACACAGCCGGTGTTCTGAGGCAGCTGCCAGAGAAGACTGCTCGGACATGGATTTAAGCCAATAAGGAGTCTTGATTAACCAGTGACTACACTGGGTGTTTGGGATCCCATTTTATCCCTGAGCCTTTCTCAGGGTAAGCTTTTAAGCACAAAAATCATGTTTTGGGTTGACATACTTTATCCCAACACGAACAGTTAGCCAGAAGTTAGATTATAGAAGCTAAAAACAACCTTAGGCATTTAGAGACTTTCCCAGAACTATGGACTTTGATGGATTAGGTCTCTGTTTTCACTTCGGCAGGTGGTACTGTCTACATGCTGAGTTTTACAGCCTGAATGACATTTCCATCATGGAGTCAGTTGTGCTAAGGTCTGGGGACCTGTTATACAAGGATGCAAAGAGAATGAGACAGGAAGGGGAGCCATCCTAGGATATTTTTCAAGGGCATGCATCTCCTTCAGTGACCTCAATTCCTTCTACCCAGGCCCTGTCTCTTAAAGGTCCTACCTCTTCCCAATAGCACAATGGGCTGGCAGCCGAGCTTTCAACACGTGGTTTTGGGGGACGTGGACCAAAGTAGTTCCTATTGAGAAGTGGCACCACCCACTGAGTCTTCTGCGAGGCTGATGAGCTGACCAGAGCTCAGGTGATTGGAGAGTTTGGAATGTTACAACCAACTTATCTTGGGCCATCTTTGGTCCTCTTAATAGCCACTCATTGTCCTCCTCTGTGTGTGAGTTTACACCTTTGTGACCATTAGGGAAATCCTTTGGAATATACATGTATTGTATATTTATAGTGTCTCCAGCCAGTCAAAGGCAAAGGATAGCATGTAAGGCCTAAGGCTGAGATTTTTTTCACTTTGACCTAAGTCACCTTACCAAATGTTCTCATCAAAATATTGAAAGGTGTCTTGATTTATGAATTCTCTCGTCTGTTACTACAAAAATATCATTGAACTTTTACCGTGCTAGAACATGGAATATTTCCCAGGTCATGGTCAGGTCATGGTCACTCGTATTTAGCTCCAAAATAAACTATGCCTTAGCCCCTTTGAGGTGGGAACCATGTTTTTGCATCAACAGATCTGAATTGTAAAAATATACTGTAATATTATTTGTTAATTTAGAGCCGAAGTGATGACCTGTGACACATGAGACAGGTGATGATAATAATGATAATAATAATAATAATAATGGATTTCCAGATACAAGGAAATCCAATAAAATAACAAACAAAATAAAACATACTGTATTAGTTCCCAGAACTGCTATAACTATTTCCCACAAAGGATAGCCAAAACCGCAGGACTCTGTGCTTCCCTAATGGAGACTGTCCATTCCGAATGGAATGGTGCCACAGCGATGATTCTGAGGAGTTTAGACAGGGGCCTTCTATTTCTCTTTCTAGTGAGTGGCCGTTGCCAACAATCCTTGCTGTTCCTCAGCTTAGAGATGTTTGCTCACTCTGCTTTGCTTTTGCAGTACTGCTGCTCCAGCCCTGGACCTCGAGCATCCACGGTAAGGAGGGTCACCACTCAGTGACACCGTCACTCCTACTGGTCCAGTCTCTGCCTCAACAGTCACTCGCTGTAGGTGCCTGGCCCCTTACAGGACAGAAAAAGCCATGTGTGCTGACTCATCCCAGCAATTCCAGCAGCAGAAGGCTGAGGCAGGAGGACTGCTTCGAGTTCTACAGAATGACAGCTGAGGCTAAAACTTAAGCTTACATTTTGCATGTACACAATTCAAGTCCCAATATGTCTTTAAACTTCTATACTTTCAAAAGTAACACATTACTAAAGCACGACAGATCATGTTTTATATTGCATATCATGAAGATAAATATTAATAATTATTTACCTAAAGTGGTATCCATGAATACAAATACTAAGCTATCATATGGTAGGATTTTGTTTATAGGATATCACATAAAATACTTTTATGTGCATACATGCATTAAAAATATTGGGATAGCCAGGCGGTGGTGGCACACGCCTTTAATCCCAGCACCTGGGAGGCAGAGGCAGGCGGATCTCTGTGAGTTCGAGACCAGCCTGGTCTACAAGAGTTAGTTACAGGACAGGCTCCAAAACCACATAGAAACCCTGCCTCGAAAAACCAAATATATATATATATATATATATATATATATATATATATATATATATATTGGGATAAATTCTATTTTTTCTGTAAGGAAAATAAAGCTTTATGATCATAAACTAGTCACAACAAAATAAAAACACCACAGACAGCAAGATATTTTACATTGTTTATAATACTTGTGCTTTTTAGAATAATAAAAGAAAAGTGAAAATAAGAACACCATTTTAAAGGCATGTTTTTAAATAGTGACTAAAAATATAAGGTCAGCTTTTGTTTCCATGGTTAGTCCTAATCCTTTTAAAAATCTTTAGGTAGTCAAGGGCCAGAATCTGAAAGAGCAGAAGAGAAAATATTCCTAAGTGAAAACTGAAGTAACTTCATGCACAGGCCATTTTTGTCCCCAATGATATGTAACACTTGACCCAATTCTGCTGTGTCTCACTAAATTACAGAGCTAGCAAAGATGACATCAGGTGAAAATCCAATAGAGAAATCAGAAAAACAATGTGAAGAAAGGTACCACTCCAAACATGAGCCTGGGGCTAAGAGAGACTCCCCACCCTACCCACACAGGCTCTGCTCTGCACACACACACACACACACACACACACACACACACACACGCGCACACTGCTCTGCTCTGCACAACACACATGCACGCACACACATGCTCTGATCTGCACCACACACACACATGTTCTGCTCTATACCACACATGTGTGCACATACACACACACACTGCTCTGCTCTGAACAACACACATGTGCGCACACACATGCTCTGATCTGCACCACAAACACATATACACGTTTTCCTCTGCTATGCACCACACACACACACACACACACACACACACATACACACACTGCTCTGCTCTGTATCACACACACTCACACACACACTCACACACACACACACACATGCTCTGCACCACACACACACTCACACACACACACACACACACACACACACATGCTCTGCACCACACACACACACACACACCTGTTCTGCTCTGTATCACACACACACTCACACACACACTCACACACACACACACTGCTTTGCAAAGCTACAAGGACATCCTTGGTTGAGAACTGAGTCCATGGCCAGTGGGGCAGGAAGCCCCTATTCCACCTGTCTTTTCATTGTTATTGTTGCAAACTAAAGAACTCAGTGGAACACTGAAATGCCAGCTCCAGGGCAGCAGCTCTCTGGACTCCAGCATGTAACTACTCAATTGAGTTCTCCTCCACTCAAAGTCGGAACATTGTGGAGTTCAATGTCACAACTCCCAGACCCTATTTGCCCCATCTGAGAAGGATAGGCATGTAGAGTCTGACATCGCTGACTATTTAACCAAAGGCGGCTCCTTTAAGTCCTAAGGAAACAAAGCCATCTGGTACTGCGCAGCTGTGGGAATACTGAACATGTAGTTATTTATGGTGAGCCTATGGTTTGGCAGTGGGATATCCCAGAAGACTTTGGAAAAAAAGTCTTATGGTGAGTTCGGATCAATAGCGCACAAATTGTTACTATGGATAAAGATTTTTTTTTAATCAGGATGAAGAATGTGAAAAGTTTCTGCACCTGATAAGCCTCTCCGCTGATACAATAATCCAAATCAGACCAAATCAAACTGAATTACAAAGAGCCCAGGTTTAATGGATACCAGCGTTCCCGGGTGGCCTTCCAGCCCCGCAGAGATGAGATGGGAAAGGAAAACCAGAAAACCATGTGTTTGTTCTCTGGGGTATGATTTAAATACTCCCTAGGAGGGGTCTTGAGCATCTCTGGGGTGGGGTCATCATTTGGCAGACTTTCTCAGAGGTGGAGTCTGGACTGAGGCAACTCCCAGGGGAGGGGGCTTGGGATGGAAGTTTCATCCCAGACATTCCAGACTCTTTGGATATATGGATGCCAGTGGCTGGGGTGTGGCCTTAACCCAAACATTCCAGACTCTTTGGGTATAAGGATGCCAGGGGCTGGGGTAACGCTTCCAACCAAACATCATGGAAAAATTCTGTTTCTGTCATAGACCAGAGAAGTGTCCCCTGACTCCCATTGAAGTGTGGGGGAGGACAGCCCAGGGAGCACTGTGACCAAAGCCGCTCTAACAATTGTTCCACACCTTTGCCTTTTGACTCCATCCATCAGAAGAAATATCAAAAATAAAGAGTATACCAGCAGAAGATTCGATTTTCTTGTTTTTTGCTTTGGCTGAAGAATTTTCCCAACATGAACAAAACTAGAATGAACGCTTTAAGATATAAAGGATGAAAGGCATAAGAGAGGCTGAAAATTGGTGACATTTTGAAAAGCCAAACATTCCACAGGGAAAGAACAGAAAAGAACTTAACACACTCTGTCCCGTTCGGCCTCACTCCCTTGCCAGTTAAGCAGCAGCAGCCTTCTAGAAACATCTCGATGAGGATACAAAAACTAAGCAGACTTTCCAACTCTCTTGAGAAGCTTGAGGAAGACATAAACTGTAGTTTGGGGTATACCGTTACAAATATGGAAGGTAAGGCCTTTATTTACAGCAGCATTTATGACATGAGGGCTCAGTGTGGAGCACTTACAAAAAAAATGGGTTTTCAAGGCTCGGTGAGATGGTTCAGTAGGCTCTGCCAGTGCCCCATCAGCTCCGCTTTTTCTCCAACTATCCAGGCCACCTCTACCACTGGTCCCGCGGAAACCAAAAAGATTAGTCGGATCTGCGAGGCAGCTGTTTTCAATTCCAGCCTTTGCTCCGCTCTGCAGCTTGTGGCGCGACAGCTCAGCAACAGGGCATATCACACCTCTAGGTCTCTCTTGTTATTATGTTTAAAATTCCCGAGGCTCAAAAAAATGCAGCGTCTCCACACTACACATGACAGCCGCCATTTTGACTGAGGTCGGATAACCTTACCTCTGTCTTAAGCAAGAGCCAGGTGACCTTGCCACCATCTTAACTGATGGCCAGGTCAGGTGACCAAATCCTGCCATCTTTACTGAGGTTTTCCCTGCCTGGATCCCTAGTGCTGACTCTGATGCATGTGTGTTTTGTGCAGTGGTATGACTTTGGTAGGGCTCACCAAAGCATCCACTTCACCCAATTCCTATTTACTCTGTGTGTGTGTATGCATACATGTAACTTAAATGCACCTATTACTGTTAAATGTTAATGTTTACTGTTAAATGTTATAATTGTCTGTTCTTTGTATCTCATTCCAGACTATGAAGCAATAAGTCTCATGTTTTAAATTGGTATGTACTTTTAAGTCTCTTAGTTTAACCCTGTTTTACCTGTTAAGTTGACAGCCAGTACAGGCAAGCTCAGACTCAGCTCTCCAGGCAGATTCTATACTGTAGTTATACCTGATAAACAGCCCTCAACTGCTCAGAGATCTGGGAAATATGGCATTTCAATATTCAATTAACTTTTCATAACAAAAAGAGACAGGTTGGCTCCTAGCAGCAGCACTTTATTTCCTCCAAAGAAGATAGAAGACAAATGGGCACAAAGCAATGTCCATCATCAGTTTGTTTCAACAAGCGCTGGCCAGTGAGAAAAACTGCCTTTCGTCTAAACTTAGATCTCCAGACAGTGGACAGAATCACCAGAATTGTCAGTGTAGCTGCTCAGGTCAAGGTAGGTTTGTCTTCCTACAGATTTCTTAGTCCACAGGATCTTCTGGGAGGCCCTGCATTAAACAATAAAAGGCAAAGAGGACTCTCAGTGACCATGGAGGACCATGAGGGGTAGCTCTAAGTGCCAACCAAGTAAGTTCTCTGTCGTTTTTTTAATCAATAACTCAAGTAAACTTTTATCCTTCTCAAAGACCTCTGATGCAGTTTGACAGCTGAGTTTTGTCAGTTTAAAAGGACAACCTCACCAAACAAATTTCAGTAAAACACAAATACAAGTTATTAAGGAGTGTGTGTACCTGCAAGTTATAAAGGTGTGAGAGCAAACACATGTTAATCAAATTTCTCTCTCATGCTGCCTTCCATAGTCTTAAAAATACTTTTCATTGTGCAAAAAAAATCTGTCACAGTCATTCTGACATAAATATGCTACTGTTTATACAATGCATATGCCTAAAACTTATGTTTTCACAAACCCAAAGAATTCTGGAGAGTTTCCACAGATCCAATTTGAAGGATCCACCTTAAACAGGTCAGATAAATCCCTCTCAATTCCCTGGTCCTAAATTTTTTTTTCCTAAACTTAACTTTGTCCTCTGTTCTGCCAATACCTTAAACAGGTGTAAAGAGACACCAGACATTTCCACAACACAAACACCAGACAGGAGCAAAGAGACCAGCTAGCCCAGGATATGACCAGCACCCAGCTTTCTCAGGTTCTCCCCCAAGATGATGCCCACAAATAAGCAGGAAGCAGTCTTGAAAATCCGCAATTCTAATTCCTTTAACCTGCTGTGCCTAACCTCCTGCCTTTTCATTATTTAAAAAACAAACAAAAAAAAAAAAAAACAGAGAGATGGGAATGTAATGGTCTGTCCTATCCCTTTAAGAGACAAGCCCCGCCCACTCCCTCCTCCCCCTCCTCTGCTGAGACAAGCAGATCGCCCCCCTCCCCCGCTTCCAGCCTGAGTTTCTTCCTTTCCATCTCTCTCCTGAAGAGGTAGCTCTGCCTCTCTCCCTTCTACCTACTTCTCCCCTTCCCGTCTCTCTCTCTCTCTCTCTCTCTCTCTCTCTCTCTCTCTCTCTCTCTCCTCTGCTCTTCTCCCTCTCCCCTTCCCCCTTTCCCTTTCCCCTCCATTTTCTGCATAGTATGCCTAATAGGTCTCTGTTTCTCACCCACCCAGCGGCAGAACCTCATGAGTTCGTGGCTCCTCCCTATCTTAAGCTCAAACAAAATGTCAGCAGTTGCCCCTAACAAAGATGGTGGCAAGGTCACATGGCAACCTTCCTCAATACCCAGCAATACCACTTTTGGGTATATATCCAAAGGATGTTCTACCATGTCACAAGGACATGTGCTCAACTATGTTCATAGCAGCATTGTTTGTCATAGCCAGAAGCTGGAAACAACCTAAATGCCCATCAACTGAAGAATGGATAAGGAAAATGTGGTACATTTACACAATGGAGTACTACACAGCGGAAAAAAGGACATCTTGAAATTTGCTGGCAAATGGATGGAGCTAGAAAAACATCATATTGAGTGAGGTAACCCAGATCCAGAATGACAAATATCATATGTACTCACTCATAAGTGGTTTTTAAGCATAAAGCAAAGAAAACCAGCCTACAAATCATAATCCCAGAGAACCTAGACAACAATGAGGACCCTGAGAGAGATACACATAGATCTAATCTACATGGGAAGTAGAAAAAGACAAGTTCTCCTGAGTAAATTGGGAGCATGGGGACCTTGGGAGAGGGTTAAAGGGGAGGGAAGAGGCAGGGAGGGGAGCAGAGAAAAATATAGAGCTCAATAAGACTCAACTATATATATATAAAAGCTGGCAAGAACCAAGCCAAGCTAAGGCTGGACTATTATAACTAAGAATAAGTCTCCATGTGTTTTATTTGGGAGCTTGGTAATGGCCCCCCAAAGGAGCAAAAAAGAGTAACAAACAAAGCGAGTAGCAAAAAGAGTAACTACAGCAGTCAAGAAAGTTAGAATGTAGCAAGTACTTCCTGTGAATTATACAATGTTGCAAAGAATGGAATTCCAGGGCCTGTTTTATTACTTTTCTTTTTTCTGACAAGACACATGGCAGAAGCAGTTTAAAGAAAGGGGTATATTTTGAGCTTATAGTTTGAGTGTGCAGTCCATTATGGTGAGGTAGCAGGGGTGTAAGGGGGCGGGTCACACTGTCTTTGCAGCCAGGTATCAGAGAGAGATGGAGAATGGTGGTTAGCTCACTTTCTCATTTTCATTGGTTCGGAATCCCAGCCCAGGAATGGTGCTATTCACATTCAGAGAAGGTTTTCCCTCAGTTTAATCCTTTGGGAAGCATCTTTAAAGACATGTCCACAGATCGGTCTTCTACGTAATTCTAAATCCAATAAGGTTGACAATGATTCATCATCATAGGGCCCAAAAGTTGAAAACTTGTTTTGTTTTTTGCCTGCATCACTGAGTTGCTAGAGGCAACAGACATCAGCTCCATAACTGGGGAATAATATGGCTGCCACATTCTCTGCTGCTTGGACTGCTAGGAGAATTACTGTCTGTTAGGGTCAAGTGGCTTGTAACTTTTAGTTCCAGAATTATTCTTAATGAGGTATTTTTTTTAATATGATAGATATATTTTCTTACGTTTTTCCTGGGAAGTATATGAGATGCTTGCAATATATTTCTGTGTGTGCATGCATACCTGCATGAGTGCATGTGTATGGCTGGGTGGGATGTGCAACATGTGTGTGCAGGTTCATGTACCCCTAAGTCCACTCAGGCCAAAGGAGGTCATTGAGTATCCTTCTCTGTCACTCTGTCTCATCTCTTTGTGGCTCAGTCTCTCCTGAACCTGGATCTTGCATTTTGGGGTAGGCTGGCAGTCAGCAATCCCCAGTGATCTTTCTGTTCCTGCTCACCATAGCCCTGAGATCAGGCACATACTGAAGCCATACCTAGATTGTTACACGAGTGCTAAAATGTGAACTTGGGTCCTCATGATTGACTAGCACAGCACTCTTAACCACTGAGTCATCTCTCTGGCCCTTATCTATCTGTCTGTCTGTCTGTCTGTCTGTCTGTCTGTCTGTCTGTCTATCTGTCTGCCCTGCCTGACTGTTTTTATTGAGCTATACAGTTTTTCCGTGTCCCTCCCTTCCTCCCCTTTCCCCTTCTATTCTCTCTCATGGTCCCCACTCTTCCAGTTTACTCAGGAGATCTTGTCTTTTTCTCCTTTCTATGTAGATCCACATATGTCTCTCTTAGATAGGGTCCTCTTTGTTGCCTAGGTTCTCTGGGATTATGAGCTGTAGGCTGGTTTTCTTTGCTTTATATCTAAATCTAAAAGTCACTTATAAGTGAGTATATTATTTTATATTATATTATATTATTTGTCTTTCTGGGTCTTAGTTAGCTCACTCAATATGTTTTTTCCCCTAGATCCAGAAGCTTCTCAGTTTCAGTGTCTGTGCTACTGGGGTTATATTTAGGAAGTGGTCTCCTCTGCCAATGCATTCAAGTGTACCTAACACTTTCTCTTCTATGAGGTTCAGTGTGGTTAGTTATATGTTGAGGTCTTTAATCCATTTGGACTTGAGTTTTGTGCATGGCAATGGATATAGATCTATTTTCATGTTGACATTTAGTTATACCAGCACCGTTTGTTGAATGCGCTTTCTTTTTTACATTTTATATTTTTAGCTTCTTTGTCAAAAATCCGGTGTTCAAAGGTGTGTGGATTAATATCTGGGTCTTCAATTTGATTTCATTGGTCCTCCTGTCTGTTTTATGCCAATACCAGGCTATCTTCTGTACCGTAGCTCTGGAGTAGAGTTTGAAGTCAGGGATTATGATGCCTCCAGAAGTTCTTTTATTGTATGGGATTGTTTTGGCTACCCTGGGTTTTTTGCTTTCCTACATGAAGTTGAGTACCATTCTTTCAAGGTCTGTGAAGAATTTTGCTGGGCATTGTATTGAATCTGTAGATTGCTTTTGGTAAGATTGCCTTAATGAAGTATTTTTAAGGAAAGTATTTGAATAAGCCATTTCGGAATGAAGGAGAAACTTCTTAGAGAATGTGTTTTCAGAGCAAGGCGACACAGCAGAGGGAGGGGAAGGGTGAGTCTAGGGAGAGTGGGGGTAACCCAGGGCGACGCTGAAACCCTGGCCTTGCAAAGGTTTGATTGACTTCTCCAGCAGAAATAGCTCAGCCTTTCATTGTTGTTGTTTGCTTGTGAAATCACACAAATTCCCTGATATTCCATACTTCCAGCAAAATATTTCCATCCACAGACACCTAGGGATGACTGGATTGTGAAACAGTAAGAAAAATAGTCTATACCAGGGCCGTAGGAAATGAAATAGGGCCCTGGACAGGAGGGTGAAATGCCCCCTAATCAAACAAAACGTAACAGTTTAGAAGCTTAAACTAAAGGTAACAACCAGGGAAAGAAGTACTAAAGGAAGTCTCTGAGGATCCTGAAAGGACTTTATGTTTCCACAGGGAATAAGACAAGGGTTGACTGTTCATGCAATGGCGCCCTTTGGCTTTGGGGGATACGGTCTAAGATCATCAATGTCAGTGGAGTTCTGAAACCATGATTAGTTTCAAATGAGACGTATATGTTTCCACACCCACTCATGCCTAAGATAAAGTTTAACTGATGAATTAGTGAAAAACAACTAGCTAAAATGCAACTGTAACATCACACTGCGGTGAAAATGATTTAAACCCGTGGCTTGTCTATTTCTGGAATTTTCCACTGGTGCTTACAGACCATGATTGACCACTGGTGACTGATACCCAGGAGAGTGAGAACTTGGGTGAGGGTGACTTAGTGCATTCATAGTCTAAGAACCTTCAGGCTCCATTTGTCAAATGAGCCATGCTTACTTTCCTTAGAAGGGCTTCAAGTGGCCCTGCTTGCCTTTCAGATGCCCCCAGCACTAATACACTTTAAAGCCATTAATGGCCATCACTGGGCTGATAGCCACAATGCACAGAAAGGCTTTTAGGTTTCTCATCACGGTAAAGGAACATTCACAAAACAGCTTCTGGACCGTCTTACATTTAATCACCACCAAACAAATGGCCAGCGAGGATCTGTTGTTCTGCTGGGGATGCTGAGAGCCCTGAAGTCAAATGGTGGAGGAGAAGGTTGGTAAGGCCCCACATCCTTTTGACTTAAAGCACCGCTCCATATTTAGTCATAGGATCCGGGCTGCCTATAATAGTCTCATGGTTGATCTTCTACCATTTAAGGTAACCGTTAACAACTCTGAGGGAAGCTGACTGTGTCTTATTAGAGGCGTTTGTAATTCTGTCTCCCTGCGGTAGAATGACGCATCTTTGAAGGCAGGAATGCAATCCTCCTCGCTCTTCCTCCACGTTACATCCAGCACATAGCCCACATTTATGGAGCATTTATTAACCAAACAAGCGTGACCCTCCCCCACCTGTACCCCCAACTGAATACACACTATGCTCACTTTTTGTTTTGATCTCTTAGTTCCCTGTTTCTTTTATTTTGCCGTCCTTGAACGTCTTCTTTGTTACTATTGCATAATTTATAGCACTACATCAGCTATTATGAATAATTCTGCTTGAACCATTAATTACTGACTGGATGTCATCTCCTCCTAAGTGGTATATTTTTTTCCTCCTGACTCTCAGAGCTCTGAGTCCAGAGAAAATGTACCCGGGGCGCACAGGAAATGCTTCTCTGCGGAGTGGCTCATTATTGACAGACATTTGCTAACACACATTTTGAATCAGTCAAGCCATATCGTTGACAAAATGCCCTTTTATTATTTATTAACAAACAAAAACATTAACATTTGAGAGGCAGTCTCAGGGCAATTTGGAAGAGCAGATGGGGTAATTTGACTCCTTTAGCTTGCTGGCTGGCTGACAGGTACCACGTAGAGCTAGCACGGTCCCCTCCATCTGGCACACACGAGGGTGGTTCGTGAGCTATTTAGCATGGAAAGATGATGGTCAAAGGGAAGCACCTGCAGAGCACAGAACTCCGAGGCAAAACCAGCCTCTGCCCACCCACGGGCCTTAGTAAAGGGTAACTTCAAGCTACCATTAATACAAATAATGAGGCTATTTTTAGGTAAGGACTACTTTTAAAAACCTTAGGCAGAAGAATGAGGTTCTGTATTTAGTACAAGCGAAAGGAATACCCATTTCTCTGTTTAGTGCCAAGTTCTCGGTAGTGCTTCTCGGGGAAACTCAGAGGGCATCGTTAATTCGATGCCACCCAAAGGCGCTCATTTTCTCAAGTCTAATTCCTCAGGGCTTCGTTGCCTGATTCTTGCCTGTAAATGTGACGAGATGCCCCCTTAGCGTTCTGAAACTGCGCTAGCCGCCTCTGTTTTATTTATTCGAACCCCTGGATTACCGCTGCGCAGAAAATAGAAAGAGTGCTTTATAAAAAACGGGGATGCTGCCCTCGCCCATCCTGCAGAGCAATTTGTCTCCCTGAATGTGTTCGGGAAAAGTCATTAAAGACGGCCCCCCCATTGGTCCGAACGGCACAAATGCGCACGTTGAAAGGGCACTTTCTGATGTGGCATTAAGAAAAATGACATTTATAAATCTTCCCTGCCAGAGTATGGAATAGATGACCCAGGCACGTGAAGGGTTCTAGGCATCCAAGAAGTTTTTTTCCTACAGGCCAAAGTTTTTCCTGAAATTAATGGGTCTACAGAGGCCTGAAAAAAGCCTTCAGGTGTGTCTCGTGTGAGATCAGAAACGAGAGGCATGCAGCTGACCAGGCTGCCACCACCTCCCACAGCACCCTCCCCCCCACCAAAAATGTAAAGAATGTACCACTTAAACCAGCAAGCCTGCTCTTTAAGGGGCCTTTTTTTTTTTTTTTTTTTTTGATTCTTTCCCCAGAGTTGTTGTAAACACAGCCAAGAGTGAAGTTTGCACTTCAGGCATGGTAATGAGCTTGGTCAAAACTGGGTGCATTCCCTCTTCTTCTACAGCATCCTCAGGTGCTCACTGGACGAGCATACGCTGTGAAGTAACCCAGGACCAGATTACTGCTTAGTATGTGAGGCCCTGTGCTACTTCCCCAGCACGGGTTGGGGGGAAGTAACCAACAGAGGGAGTATGAATTAGTCCAATAAGGGTGGGATTGTGGGGTAAGAAGGCATTTAATACCTGATACTGTTATGGTAAAAATAAAACGCTGCAAGTCCCCAAGTGGCCTAACTCCTCACCTTCTTATTATAATAAAAAGACAGGAATATTATGATTGTGATTATGCTGGCCTGCCCGTCACCTGGGTACCCTGTCCCCTTTAAAGATAAGCTTTACCCACTCCTAATCTCCCCCTCCCCGCTGAGGCAAGCCAGTCTCCATTCTTTCTTCCTTTCTCTCTGTCAGTTCTTCTGAAAAGGCAGCTCCCTGCCTCCTTCCTTCACCCTCCTTCCCTCTCTCTGATCCTCTCTCTGATCCTCTCTCTCTCTCTCTCTCTCTCTCTCTCTCTCTCTCTCTCTCTCTCTTCTTTCTCCCCCCATAACTCTCCTACCCTCCCATACCTTCCCAATACCCACTAAATAAACTCTCCATACCAAGCTCTCTCTGCTTGGCGTATCTGTCTGTCTTCCACCGCCATGGGACCTGCCAGGGTCACCCGTGCCATAAATCCTAACAGTGCCACTCGTACCAAGCAAATGCTGTATAATGCAACAAAACAGTCTCCAAGTATGGTGACTGGTGTAAGCTTCAAAAGTCTGTGAGAGACTCTTCTGTTACAGACAGCTGACTGAGGCCAGTGCTGTGAGGGCCTGTTCCCCTGGTTCACCCATTCACTCACTTAAGACACAGGTTTATAAATTATTTAAATATTAATTCAATTACACACAAAAAATACCAGCAAGATGGCTAGGGGGATAAAGATGGTTGCCCTGCAAGCCTGGTGACGTGAGTTGGATCTGCAAATCAATGTGCCAAAATTTTTTCAAAACCAGAGATCAGGAATTATTCGGAGCATCCTAGTAAATCTGAGAATTGTTATCACAATGGACATACTTATTTACCTATGTGATAAAGTTTATCGCCAGGGTACCAGTAGTCTCTGGCTTAGTGCTCAAGCCAGAGAGTTGGTGTATGTATATACAGATGTGCTCCAATGAGACGAGCATGGCTGCCTTGACAGACATGGAGCCAGGAACAGCTCCGACTCCCGCTAGCCACAATGGAACACCTCATGATTCTTGAGATATGTATCCCACTACATAGGTGATGGAACAAAATTACTCAAAGAAAGCAATCTGGCCCTATCTTAAAAAAATTTGACCCAAAAGGACCAAACTGCCTATGAGTAGCATAATAGCATCCAAAGTACAGAAAACAAGAGTCAAAAATATTAGAAATGCAGAGATACAGCTGGGCATGGTAGTGTCGACTTGGTATCTTAACACTCAGGAGGTGAAGGACGAGCATATGATCAAGGCCAGGCCAAGCTGGTCTACATACTGAGAGCCAATCTCAATAAATAAATAAATATTCAGTATCCAGTATCTAGTAAAGTAAATGTCACAAAACCTTATGTCTCCTTAAAAATTACTAGGCAGGCACAAAAGGGAGATGATACAATAAAAAAGATAATATTAAAACTAAAGTGACACAAATATACAATTAGTAGCCGTAAGCATATGGCTCATAAGCACACTTGAGCATTTTCCTTGTGTTGAGGATGCTGAAGAAAGAAATACATTGTATAGAAGAGATATGTTCAAAGACCATCTAAACACCCAGTAAGTTACTTTTCCCATTACTATGTAAAATTACAAAGCAACTTAGGGAGTAAGGATACGTTTTGACTCATGGCTTCAGAAGATTTGGGGATTCTATGTTGGGGAACATGTAACAGAGGGTCTCTATCCACCACAGTGGGAACTTCTGCCTGCCTCTTTATACATCTTGGCTGAACAGGAAACACAGAGCCAGATCACAACCCTAAGTGGGTATAACCTTCAAAAGCCTGCCTTGGTGGCCTACATTTGTCATCTAGGCCCTGTTTCTGTGTCCCAAAGGTTTGGAAATCCTCCCAAAACAATGCCACCAGCTGGGACCAAGCATTCAACCATGTAACACCGCTTCATATTCAAGCCATAGCAAGAGATGAACAATGAAACGCTGAGATAAAAATAAACCAAGTAAGAATGAAAGCAAATTGCATACCTCAAGAGAACAGACAGATCATATTGAAGTCACTGAAATGGAAACTGACAAAAATAAATAAATCACAGGGGGCAGGGGAGAAAGAAACAAAGCCTCGATCAGCTGCAGAACCAATTCAAGCAGTTCAACACACAAGATGAGTACCCTCGTGATCAGAAGTATTTTGGACTTCAGAGTTTTTCAGATTCTAGAATATTCACAAATGTGAATTCTCACGTAAATATTCATGTAATAGTCATGTAATGTTCATGTAAAGATACATGTTTGGGAAGGCGTCTTGGTTTCTTTCCCTGCTGCTGTGAGAAAACAAATACACTATCAAAAAAACTTGAGGGAGAAAAAGGCATTTATTTTTAGCTCACAGCTCGAGAATATAGACCATGAGACTGGGATAGTCCTAGCAGCAGGAACCCGAGGCCGCTCATCTCATTGCATTCATAGTCAAGAAGTAGAGAGTGAGGGTCTGGAGAGATGGCCCAGGGGTTAAGAGCACTGACTGCTCTTCCAGAGGTCAATTCCCAGCAACCACATGGTGGCTCAAACCATCTATAGTGTGATCTGATTCTCTCTTCTGGCATAAAAACCATATATGCAGATAAGATACTCATGTACATAAAATAAATAAATCTTTTTTTAAAAAAAAAGAAGTAAAGAGCGATGGTGCTTGTGTTTGGTTGGTTCACCTTCTCCTGTTTATATAATCCATGACCCTGACCCCAGGAATGGTGTCGACCCAAAGTAGGCAGGTCTTCCTACCTGAATTACTCGGATCAAGATAATCCCCCACAGCTATGTGCTCAGGCCCATCTCACAGGTGAGCATCACATTGGTAATTGATATCAACCATTACAGGCAGAGGTGTTGTGCATTTTCTCTGGATTCTTATTTAATGATGATGAACGATGAAGCACAAGGACCCAGAGCAGAGAGTAAAACAGTGGGGAATTTATTCGCTGAAAGATGAAATAGAGAAAAGTCTTTTAGCTAAGAAAAAAAAAAGTTCCTGAAGGGATTGCCAGCCTGGGGATATCAAGCTTTGGGAGTTATCAATGACCTGAAGTGGAGCAATGTATAAATTGTGTATGCTAACTCTGTCAAAACTTATAGGTCATCCATAGAATAGCAGTTAAGCCAGAGTCCTGGCAGGCCATTTAGAAACCAGGGTGGATAAGGCAAGTCTACACAGAAATGAGGAAGCTTGGTGTAAGGAAGTATATACAGACTTTAAGTCAGCCTACATGGCAGCATATCCATGGAGGCAGTCCTTCTGGGTGACTGTAGCACCATTCTACCAC
Organism: Microtus pennsylvanicus; assembly: GCF_037038515.1. Taxonomy (NCBI): domain Eukaryota; kingdom Metazoa; phylum Chordata; class Mammalia; order Rodentia; family Cricetidae; genus Microtus; species Microtus pennsylvanicus. The sequence goes on along the minus strand of NC_134587.1, from coordinate 27,245,957 downwards.
AAGACCCTTCTTGGGTCTTTCTGTGTGCTTGTTGTTAGAATATGCCTGTCTCCTATCTCGGGCTCCTGGAATCAGATCTCTAACTTGCCCGCTACTTAAAAAGACCAATGATTGAAAAATAGGAGGAGGCAATCAGGCTTATTCATGGGTTAGTGATCTGGACAAAGCAGGGGAGGAGACTGCTACCTAGGAGTCCGATCTTGCTTTCATGCGTTCTTACTTTTTGGATAAAAGAATTTACAAATGGACTCAGGAGGAGCTCAAGGAGAGTTTTATGGGAGTCTCACAGAAAAACCACAGAGTAGGCAATGTGCCTTAATCACTATTAATCTGTGTATTGCCACCAGGCTGTGGCTTACTGGGTAAAGTTCTGGCATCTGTCTCCAGTGGGGCTACATGGCTTCTCCCTTGACTGTGCCTTCTTTCTCCCAGCATTCAGTTTGGTTTTCCCCACCTAGCTCTATTTGGCTAAACCACTGGCTGAAACAGCTTCTTGATTAACCAATGGTATTCACAGCATACAGAGGGGAATCCCACGTCAGAAAAACATCTAATTGAGGGGGCTTGCTTATAGTTCAGAGGTTCAGTCCATTATTGTCATGGTGGGAAGCATGGTAGCCTGCAGGCAGATGTGGTGCAGGAGGAATAGCTGAGAGTCTTACATCTTGCAGGCAACAGGAAGTCAACTGAGACACTGGACTGTATACTGGAAATAGGAAATTTCAAAGCCCAGCCCCACAATGAAATACTTCCTCCAACAAGGCTATATTCACTCCAACACTTTCTAGTAGTTCAAGTCCCTGTGAAATTATGGAAGCCAGCTACATTCAAAGTACCACACCATTGAAGTCCTCAAAGTAAGGAAAAGAAAGAAAATCAAAAAGTTTTAATGAACAGTATAGTTTTTATTAATTTTGAGCTTTAAAATTTTAAATTAAGTCAAAAGAAACATACACATTCATGCTTTGGGACGTAGGCCATGACACTCCTAAAATATCATTCAAGAGGTCAATGTGTCACCCCAGAAGAAACTGAAAACAAAACCAACCATACAGAAAAAGTTCTCTACTTCTACCAGCTCCTAGAATGTAGTTAAAACACTCCTTTGTAAAGGAGATTAAGATACGCAAAGAAAAGTTTCATTACTGAAGTAGTCTGTAACAGAAAGAAGGATGCTCAGGCAGTTTCTAATGTCAGAATGACTTGCTCGCATAACAAGGCAACCTTTACTCACCAGGTCAATGCAGTCTGCATTCATCCCCACCATCCCACAGAAGTCCTCAAACCACATTCCCCTCTGTAGATGAGGATGCTAAATGAGTTTCAATTACCTGGCCACTTTTTAAGACTCTTAAACCTGGGGTGGGGTGGGGGGGAGACTCCCACGTGCATGTACGATTAAAGTGATTTTTCCTACTGTTGATCTGCTTTATGACAAATTAATTTAGAAGGCAGCCAAAGAATCTAAAGGGTAGAAAGAAGCCATTTTCTCTCCCTTACAATACGTAGGAGCAAATATAGTGACAGCAGATTTCTCATAGACAAAAAGTGTAAAATTGATGGCAATGAAGTGCCATTGTCAAAGTAATTAAATGAACAGCCAAAACTAGAATTCTATACACGATGAAAATATATTTCAAAAGTGATGTCAAAACAGAGACTTTCAGACATAGAAAAGCTGGGAAAATTTATTACCAGCAGAGTTAATTTGTAAGAAATGCTAAAGAAAGACCTTTATACACAAGGAAAATCATACCAAGATCATCTAGATATGTGAAGACAGATGAGACCAAGTGCCAGCTTTGTCAAGGGGGTGTAATCACAGCAAGGTGACCCCACACTAACCGGGACCAGCATGACCAAGATAGCCATTGTCCTTTAAGTAAGTCTCTCTTGATAGGCCAGCTCTCACCCTTGGGTGTGTTCTACTATCCTGGACAGTTCCACAAATCCTCTTTGGTTACTAAGTCCAACTCTTGCTTCTCTCTAACTTGCTCTCTGATTGTTTTCTGTGGTTAAGTCAAGACCCTGGCTTCACCAGAGCAGGACTCTCTGGAAAGTCCTCATACTGCACATCTGGCAATGCCAAGTCTCCCAAAGCATTGACAAAGCGAGATAGAAATTATGAGCCAAACAATGGAAAATATGACAGAAATAGAATACTTGAAATCATATCGATGTGGAATCTGTAAGTGCAACAAGGCCTTTCTCAGATCTTGGTGCCAGATAGTCATGGTCACTAAAGTCATCCCAAACCAGAGGCCTCAGGGCTTGTTATCTCACACCGCAGGGAAAAAATGCAAGAAGTCAACAGGATAAATGTAGATTTATTAATGAGCTATGAGAAAGAATTCCTGAGAGTAGGAGGAGCTCCAGAGAGGGAGAAATAAGTTGCCCACCCAAGGGGCTTTTAGAGAGGTTATGGTGGAGATTGGATGGAGACCAAGGAATCTTTATTGGGATTGTTTCTGAGCACATGAGGGGCTAGCCAGCAAAGAATTCACATGCCCTGTGCATGCACTCTCAGCCCAATCAAAGAGTTATTCATTGATTCAAAAAAAATCATATGTGTTATTGACTAGTACATGATCTGCCATGGCCCCCAACCTTTCCTAGCTATGGGGAGCTTAACACCCTATCACTATTAAACTTTCTTTGAAAGATAGCTGATAGTCTAAGTGATACTTAGTAACCATGTACTGAGAGACCTATAGACAGAAAGGGAAAGCAGCAAAAGGGTGCAGACACAAAAAAGTGAATTGTTGAAGAAGTTTTAATAAAGATTCTTTACATGAAGTGGCACAGCATACTTGAAGTTAAGTTTTTATTCTGTTAAAATTCTAAAGGGTCAATGCAACAGAATCACAACTGATCAAACATTCCCATATCCATAAGTGATACCTAATAACAGGCAAGATATTTAAAGAAAACAGTAATGAAAAAAAAACCACTCAATCAAAAATACCAGAAAACAGGGCAAGGAGAAAGTGGGACAAGCACAAAATAAATAACAAAATCTGGATTTAAAACTAACCAACTCAACAACCATATTAAAAGTAAATGATCTAAGCACTACAGTTAAAATGCAGAGACTACATGCTTGAATAAAAACAAACAAGACCTAATCATATGCTGTCTACAAGGAATGCAGTTTAAATATACAGGTATGCCTAACTTAAAAGTGAAGAAGAGGGTCATTTCACAATTATAAGAAAGTAAGTTTATCAAGAAAAATGCAGGAAAAACAGGCAACTCCACAGATTTGGTTAAAGGTTTACCAGTCTTTATTTTCCTCTCTTGAGAACATAGAATATGAACCAAGACAGAGCACTTTCTGCTTCATAGTAGAACTTCAACAAATTTGAAAGATTCCAAATCTTATAAAGTATATTATCTCATCATAAAGTGGAATTCACTTAGAAATTAATAACAGAACATTTTAACACTTTTGATAATACACTACTAGATAAACCATTACTCAAAAAGAGCAATCATGAGAAAATGCAGAAAGTACTTGGAGCTAAGTGGAAATGAAGGTACAACACATTAAAATCTGTGAGATGTAACTAAGGCAATACTTTGAGAGATTTTCATACTTTATAATGCTTATGGTAAAGAGGGGAAATACTCTCAAATCAATGACTTCCAGTTCTGCTTTAAAGTTAGAGGAAAACCAGATCCAAAGTAAATAAAAATAAAAGGGAATAATAAATACAAGGAACAAGTGACGAAATTGAAACATAAAATAATAGAAACTCCAAAAGAACAAAGCTTAAGTTGTCAGAGAGCAATAAACCTGAAGCTATTAAAAATTGATCTGAAAGTGAGAGAAGACACAAATTGCCAATAGCAAAATGAATAAATATTAAAAGAAAAATCAGGTACTGTTTTAGATCAATATGTGTTTAATAATCTTTTATGCTTTGAAAGCTCCATCCATTTACACATGTACCATCATCGTATCTATACACAGCTACCTCCCTATAATGTCACTTTGTGCTCACTACTACGTCTACTTCCCTATTTCATGTTCTATTTTATGCTTTTGTTTTTGTTATTAATAAATAAAGGAGTCCAATTAGTGCTGTTCACACACACACACACAGGTAGATGGCCATTCACTGACATATGAACAACCTACCTATGGCCATGTCCCCAAAGGAGCGTGACTGAAGGAACTCCGGTCAGCTCAAGCATGATGAGCATGGCTCTATCAGGCCTCACCCTTCTCTCTCATTCCCTCTGCCATGCTAAAACCATTAAAATGTATTCCTAAGGCTAACCACCAAGGTCTATGCCCTCATTTGGCCACTTCTTCCCCATGAGGCTGACTACCAAGGTCCAGCTATCAAAGTATTAATGTCCTGTAGATGGAAGTTTCTGTGCCATCAAGTCCTATGGCCATTCAGTTCCAAAGAAACACACAGAGGCATATATTAATTATAAACTGTTTGCTCTATTAGCTCGGGCTTATTATTAACCAGCTCTTACAACTTCAATTAACCCATAATTCTTATCTGTGTTTTGCCAGATACTTGGTACCTTTTCTGAGAAAGGCATTCTCATCTTCCTTCCTGTAAAGGACGGCCTCAACAAAAGTACATCTGGCCAGGGTAGGGGCATGCGAATTTAGAAATATAAGTAAAGAACACAGAGACAAGTAAAAAATAACAGAAACCATAGAATAATATCAAAAGGGCATTCCAGTGATGACTGAAATCACCTGTACTTATTTTTCCATAGCTTTTATATCCAATGTTACGGGGGTGGGGGAGAGAATATGACAACAGACTTTATTAACATAATACAAAGGACAGCTCAAACAGTCAATTGCTTTAACACTCTAGGACATCGAATCATTAGCATTCTGTTGTTTAAGCAGAAAAGCTGCTCTAGAGCACACATTCTAAAGGCAGCCACTCCCTAGGTGACCTCATAGTCACAAAAAAAAAAGGAGCAGAAGTAAGTTTGCATACCCTGACCATCTGTCAGAACTGAAATCAAGACATTTTGAAAATATATAGGTTGGATTAATCCAGCAACATTTATAATCAAATGTCTTTTAGCAGCTGTTATTCCTTCCTCAGCACTCAAACAATTCAAAGACAACACAATAACATAATAGTAACCAGACTCTCCGTGTATTTTGAGGGATACTGAATGGCTGCAGGACCGAGCAGGACAGAAACTTCCATCTACAAAGTCCAGCAATCAAAAGCCCCGTTTGGCTTACCTAATCAACAGGCCCATTCAAAACATACCACTACATCCTAACCCATTCTAACACAGACCTTTTTCAATTGCACCTGCAAAGGTCATTTGCTGCTGCTATTCTGCATGAGGCAGAAAGCAGCTACATAACTTTTCTTACCTGCTTAATAAAGGATCTATCTGTGAAAACAGGAGTTTGGGTGTGGTTTGTGCCTACTCCAGGGTGCAGGAGGAAGCCCCTACTGTGCCTGGGTCTTCTTCAGTGACTCTCTTCTCCCAACAGCCACCAATTGCCAACCACTCTTCCAATAAGGATAAAGCCTCAAGGGACCTGCCCCCGTGTGTATTCAAATTTTCACTGGCTTGACCTTGTATAGGTCTTCAGCTAAATAGAGCAGCTGTGAGTTGATACATACAAGAGGTCAGCTTTCACAGCTTCTCCTCCCTCTCTGCTGCCTCTTAAATCCTTTTACCCACGTTGTATGACAAGACTTTCTTGGGGAGATGCAGCACACACATACACACACACACATACACACACACACATACACACACACACACACACACACACACACACACACACACACACACACACAAAACCTACTGACCTCAAATAAGAAGCCCAAAACAGATCAAACTACAGATATCACCAAAGTCCATCTTGGTGAATCAATTAGTTTTTTTGGGGGGGGAGGGGTTACTATCAGCAATATGGGTGAGGGGTTATTTTAGGGAGCAGAAATGACTCCAAGACAGCCTCATCTCCAAAGCCTACCCAACCATGAGTGAGAGCTCACAGAAGTTGAGAACCTGCAGTACATTGCACGGCTGGAAGCAGTCAACAGGTTGATGGTGTCCTTTCCATAGGGCTCAGTTGGACTATAACCTTTTCCAGGCAACCTGACTGGTTTCTGCTCCTTCCAGGCAGTTGGTCTGCTCCTAGCATCTTTCTTGGTAACTTGGCTTGTCTAAAATTGCTTCTCAGCAGTCTTTCTTAAAGCTTGCTCTTGGGAGTGAGTACCCTAGTAAACCTGGTTCATCTCAGGAACTTCCAGAAGCTATCTTGAGTTGCTTACTTTCTATCCTACAGAGCTTCTTTGAGAGATGGAATGTTTAAATCTGGGAGAAAATTGTTCCACAACCCAACACCCTCTTTCAAAGGTCCCCTGAGCCTAGGATGGTAGGCGGTTGATATGGATGAATCATTCACAGCTGAGCACTTGGAATTATTTATGGTTGGCACATTGACCCACTGCGAAAAGAAGCTTCCCTGCACAGGTGAGAACAGCACACATCCACGAGAATAAGTGCAAATATTTAGAGGGCAGCTTGCAGATCAATAACTTTGACAACTGAGATTAAATAGATAAATTTTATGAAAATCTCAGACTACTAAATCTCACTCAAGTAGAATAAATTGTTTAAACTATTATGAAAATTAGATCCTTAAATTAAATCGTTTTTTTTTCTTTCTTTCTTTCTTGGCTTTTTTTTTCTGTTTTGTTTTGGTTTTGTTTTTTGGGACAGGGTTCCTCTGTGCAGCCCTGGCTGTCCTGGAATAGGCTTTGTAGATCAGGCTGACTTTGAAATCACAGAGATCTACTTGCCATTGTCTGTCTCTTGAGTGCTGGGATTAAAGGCATGCCACCAATGCCTGTAATAATATATTGTATATACATACGTGTGTATATATTATGTATTTTTATAGATAGATATATCTTTATGTTTATATATAAAATTTTATATATTACAAAATTATATATATATATATATATATATATATAGAGAGAGAGAGAGAGAGAGAGAGAGAGAGAGAGAGATTAGGAATTGGGAATGTAGCAATTTGCTCAGTCGCATGAGGCTCTGGTTTCAATACCCAAGACAAAATAAACATTTGCAGACATAGTGGCACATATCTGTAATCCCAGCATTTGGAAACTGGAAAAAGGAGGACCAGAAGTTCAAAATCATCCTCAGCCACAAAGTGGCTAGTCAGACTAGGCTATATGAAACCCTTTCTCAGAAAACAAACAACAATAAAAACATTTTCTGTCTTAGTTAGTGTTTCCATTGCTGTGAAGAGACACCATGGCCACAACTCTTATAAAGGAAAACATTTCCTTAGGGCTGACTTACAGTTTCATAGATTTAGTTTACTGCATCATGCAGGCCCACAGAGTGTGAGAGAAGGAGCTGAGAGTTCTACATCTGAATCGGCTATCAGCAGGAAGAGAACTGGCTTGGACTTCTGAGGCCTCAAATTCCACATTCATAGTGACGCACTTCCTCCTGTAAGGCCACACCTTCTCCAACAAGAACATACCTCCTAACAGTGCTACTATGTATGGACCAAGCTTTCAAACACATGAGTCTATGGGAACATTTTTATTCAAATCACCACACACTCTAAAGGCTTTTTATAGGCTTTCTACTAAACATACAAGAAATAACAGCAGTTCTAAAAGATTCTATAAGAACTGCTTTCTGAATACCAAATCCAGACAAAGACTTTACAATAAAAGAAAATTAAAAAAAACTAATATTCAATAAACAAACACATTCAAAGAGATATATAAAAAGAAGAATCCTCAGCAGTGTGAAGGTAGGCTGGGCTGCCTGAAAAAGCCTCAGCTGCAAGATATCGGGCCAGGCCACCAGGAGAAGCCTCAGCAGCAGCAACAGCAGTGGTCTTCAGAAATTATCTGAGCACCTAAGCCTCAGCCTCAGCCCCACCTGCATCTGGAGGAGCAACCATGAGGCTTAGTCACGCCTATACCTGACCTTCTTGAACCTTGGGCCAGTAGGCACCTGGAGAAATGATCACAGAAGGCTCCGCCCTGCTTACACCTAAAGGAGCATTCAATAGAGCCACAATCCCCAGCTACACCAATTGGAGGAAAAGAGACATCCCAAAGCACAGGCTCCACATGTTCTGACTGGAAGAAGAGAAGGGTAGATAACAGGGTATGAATACACTAAACAGCAAAAAGAGCAAACAGCACCACCAGAAACTAGTGGTTCTACAACAGCAAGACCTGAAGGTCCCAAAGTAGATGAAGCAGAAGAAAATGACCTTAAAAATAACTTTATGAAGATGATTGAGGCTCTCAAAAAGGAAATGAAAAATTCCCTTAAAGAAGTAGATGAAAAGACAAACAAAATTTGGAAGAAATAAAAAAAATCCCTTAAAGAAAACCAAAAAACGACCACCAGGCAGGTGAAAAAAAATGGTTGAAGACTTGAAAACTGAAATAGAGGCAATAAAGAAAACACAAACCAATCTCCCTCATGAACACTGATGCAAAAATACTCAACAAAATGCTGGCAAATCAAAATCAAGAATACATCAAAAAATCATCCACCATGATCAAGCCAGCTTCATCCAAGAGATGCAGGAATGGTTCAACATATGAAAATCCATCAATGTAACCCACCATATAAACAAACTGAAAGGAAAAAAACACATGATTATCTCATTTGGATGCTGAACAAACCTTTGACAAAATTCAACACTCCTTCATGATAAAGATCTTGGAGAGAGCAGGGATACAAGGAACATACCTAAACAAAATAAAAGGAAATATACAGCAAACCAACAGCCAACATCAAACTAGAAAGAGAGAAACTCAAAGCTATTCCACTGAAATCAGAAACAAGACAAGGTTGTCCACCCTCTCCATGTCTATTCAATATAATGCTTGAAGTTCTATCTAGAGCAGTAAGACAAAAAAAGGAGATGAAGAGGCTACAAATTGAAAATAAGTCATCAAACTTTTACTTGCTGATGATATAATAGTATATACAAGTGACCCAAAATAATCTACCAGGGAACTCCTATAACTGATAAACACCTTCAGTAATATAGCAGGACACAAGGTTAACTTTAAAAAAAAATCAGTAGCCCTCCTATATACAGATGATAAACAGACTGGGAAAAAAATCAGAAAACATCACCCTTTACAACGGTCACAAATAGCATAAAATTTCTTGGGGTAACTCTAACCAAACAAGTGAAGGACCTATATGACAAGAAATTTAAGTCTTTGAAGAAAGAAACTGGAGAAGATACCAGAAAATGGAAAGATCTCTCATGCTCTTGAATAGGTAGAATTAACATAGTAAAAATGGCAATTTTACTAAAAGCAATCTACAGATTCAATGTAATCCCCATCAAAATCCCAGCAAAATTCTTCTCAGACCTTGAAAGAACAATACTCAACTTCATATAGGAAAACCCAGAATAGCCAAAAACAATCCTGTACAATAAAGGAACTTCTGGGGGCATCACCACCCCTGACTTCAAACTCTACTATAGATCTACAGTAATGAAAACAGCTTGGCATTGGCATAAAAACAGAAAGAGGACCAATGGAATTGAGTTGAAGACTCAGATATCAATCTATACACCTATGAACACTGATAGAAAGAGCTACTGATTGAATCTCATAGCCACTTCTGGCTTTTTAAAAAATTGAACCTGGGATAGAGTGGACATCGGTGAAGGAGGACCTGTGTTCAGTTCCGAGCGCTATATAAGCTGGTTAAGTTGTTCTCTGACCTCCACACATGTGCCACCACCTATATACCTACAAACACACGTAAGTGATACACACACTAAATTAATTAATTAATTAAAAAACAGAAACTGTTCCAGCCAAGGACTGCAAGAGGAAATTACTCAGCTAGAATTCCTCAGAAAGAAGAGCTATAAAAACTCTAGCGTCCACATTGTGGTGGTGAATGGGGATTGCTGCCGTCAAATCACTTCCATTCAGCACTGTAGTGAGTGTCAGAAGCGACAATCTGTAAGTATTTAAAATATATAAATAGCATCCAGAAAGGGGCAAAAAGTTCTATGAAACGAGGCCAAGAGAATTTACAAGAAACTACTAGAACTAATAAATAGTTGCATGAGGTTTCAGGAGACAAACCGGGTCAGTGTTAAAAGCAAACCCATCCCCACATATGAGTAGCCAATGACCAGAAACTGACGCCTTAAAAGCATCTTTCACAGTGGCAAAAAGAAAAATGAGTAATACCTCAGGGTAATTTTGAAACAGATTTGCAAGGAGCGTACACAAAATTCTACAAAATGATAGCTTTCCCGTTTTTGCTGGAGTTCATTAGTATACCCATAGTCTTTCCCATACTTCCCCAGTGTGGCTGCTGTCGGGTAGGGAACAAAAGTTGCTGCCAATGTCTACAAGTAGCCACTTGGGCCTGACCCCCACTCTGGGTGGACAGAGCTAACCCCATCATGTCACAAATAGTTTCAGCAGCATAAGGGACACCAGAGGGAGCAGTACCTATGTTGCAGTTTTTAAGATAGTTTCCTGTCTGGATTGGCGAGTTCCCCTTTTCTAAGAAAAATATATTTTCCAATTATCAAGTCAATTAGGACATTATTTCCTATCAATTGTGGTTTTAATGTGACCTCCAAAGTTCACAGTCAGACCTCTGCAATGGTTCAGAGAGTTGATGAAACTTTCCAAGGAATTGGGTCAAGAGCATCCAGTATCTCTCTCAGAACTGGGTTCTTTGCAGGAACTATCAAGCAAGGCTTCATATAGTTTGTGCCTTGAGTTGAAGCAGTACAAGACTCTGAAGCCAAGCAGATGTTGAGCATCTCTTGCCCCAGAGCTTTGAGTCAAGATAAAACCTCTCCTTCATAACTTTCTGATCTCAGGAATTCTGTTACTGCATCAGTTGAACTAGGGCATGGTCCCAAGACATGCAAAGAGATGCTTGGATTTTAGAGTATGGGGTTCAAGGACATACATGTGGCAACATAGCCATTTTCAAATTCTGTTTTTGTTATATGAATGATCTAATGGGGAAAAGTTTGCCCAACTTTGCAATTGCACACTCATACATAGGGCTTTCTTTCCTTGTAACCGGGTCACAAGCTCAGTGCTTCCATCTAGGCTAGACCGGATGGAGTGATCCTTAGCTATCTCTACACAGTGGATTCCACACAAGGTCTCTCTCAGATATGCTTTCATCAATCACACTTGCTTCAGCAGGCATAACGCAGAAAACATCTCAGGATACATCCGTGAGAACTCATGGTCAGAAGTTTTTCCCTCTCAAAAATGAATTATTCTAAGATCTTCTGGGACAGATTGAAAGACCACATGTGACCACCTTCACCTGTTCCCGGCTATACAGCCTTTGTGATTGACCATAATGACATTATATACCTCGTGTCTGCTACAATATATTCAATTACATAGCTCACATTTTCTGCTAACCTTTTTCAAACACGGGAAAGCAGATTTCACCTACCTGATAGCTATGTTTGTCTGCTGCACGTGCTATTCACATAACCTTTAAATCTAAGTGGACGTTTGCTTTCTTTGGTTACATAGCTGGATAACCAGTTATTTACCTGATTTGTAGATGCATTTAAACTCCTGTGCCTCTGGGGACAGATTCGCACATATTGTTGTCATTATACTCGCGCTTAACAATTTATCTCTCCCAACTGTCTTACAGAATAGGCTGGTATAACATTACCCCTTTTATAGGAACCCGGAGACATTACCACTACATTGCTGGGTGTTTTGTGCCAGCCAATCAGAAGCGTTGTCTTCGTCTAAGAGATTCTTGTCTATAGCATACACCAGACCTGCCTCATCTCCCAGGAGAGCCACAGTTATGGGATATGTTCCAGAAAAGATATCACCATGAAAACATTTACAATACATGTTAATAAGTAGTGGTTCTAAATAGTTATAATATGACTGAACACATGAGACCTTCTTCAAGAGTACTGCCTCTCATAATTATGATGTGTGACCAGACAGGTAGGATAAATTCCGCAAACATGGATTCAGTGCATGGTTCAGAATTTCAGGAAAGGTCTGTTGCTTTGAATAAGCAAAGCATTTGAAAGGGACATTGCAGTTCAAAGTGTCAAATGTGCCTCTATGGTTCATTAAGAGCTATTCAAGGATTAGGTATTAAACAAAAGGACTTCATAGGTTAGTTGTCCTAAAACGACCAAAATCTTGGTGAATTGCTTAGGCTACTCTGTGGACTGACTTCTACTAAGTTGGCTTTTGTCTGACCAGATTGGTAATGTTTCTTTTTGTGTACACATGCTTAGCCTAAGAAATAGAAATACTTTCTAAAACTGCAGGGATGATGCAATCCACTTCAGGGTATAAAAACTATAAAAGCCAACCAAATTTATGGAAAACTGTTTGAAAAGATTTCAAACAGAGTCAATTCTTTGTCCTAATAAAACTGTCTCCTTTTTTTTCCTTGAGAAAAACAAAAAGACTCTTATGGTCTCTTTATATGACCAATTCTCCATAAACCAGGTCCTAATGCTTCCATTAGGAACAGGCAGAAGCCTGACACAAAGACACGGAAGGGCTTTGGTCCTATGTCACCCCCAGGCAAACATGCCACACAGTTCAACCAGAAGTCAACACAAGTTCTCCATTACCTGAATTTACCAGAATAAAATAATAATATTAATAACAATAATAATAATATTTTCTACCAAAAATAATGAGTTTTTAAAAATCATCAAAATGCTTTATGAGTCTCCTGTAAAAAGACAATGAACAGTGAAGAACTGAGAGGAAGCCACACCCAAGCACTCAGGTGTGCCTCTTTTTTTATCCACTTGTCTTAATCCCGACGCTTAAAATCTGAATTTAAAATATCCTTAAGTAGCTCCAACTTTGCTTCATATTGGCTCAGCCTGGAATTCACGGGTGTGTTGAAGCCAAGGATCTGGTTTTCCATGAGTCAAAGTCCCTGCAAGATAAAGGGAACACTCCACAGGCTGAGAGCAACAGCTTGGAGCTACCTGCATCCCTGTTGCCATGGAAAACACTCAGAGGAAAAGATGGAAAAATAGCTGTGTATCTCTGTATTGTGCCTTGAATTTTATTTGTGTCAATGGGAGTTGGTTTGAATTGTCTAGGTAGGGACCTTGACCTTGCCTCATTTCTCCACAGCAGTCCTAAACTTTGACTCTGCTACAGTCATTACAGGTTACTTCTTAAGTTTTTAGAGTTAGACTGTAGTTAGCTTGGATTGATGTTTTTGATGATGTGTCTCTGATATTTGCATTTAGATATTACAAAGTGACTTGGTGGCACAGACAGTGAAAATGGGAGGAAAGAACTCAGCACAGGTTACAATTAGGGGACAATGAAACTGTCTGCTATCACAGGAATCCAGCTTCCGCAGCAAGCATGTTCTATGTGCAGAAAATTTCCACCTGCTGGGAATGCGACATGAATACATTTGCGGGCTGATAGAAACATCTGGGCCAGTGAAGGCTTGTGAGGGGAAATGATAGGCATGTCGAAATCTCTGTAGCTTAAGAACTAAACAAATGTTATATTTATAAAACGTTTTGATCGTGCCAAAGGCAGCTTTGATCATATTTTCTCCCAGATGCAGCACACAGTATTTTGAAAAGGAAAGCCACTGAAAATGTTACATGCTCACACCAACAGCATGATCTACAACGGGGAGAGAGTGGAGGATCAACGGGAACCAACGGGGCTGAGGTCACGGGCTTGGACCTCCAAACAGACTGCTGAATAACCTGACTGCTGAATAGATCGGGTCTGCTGCTGTGGCCGGGAGTTGTCCTTGATGGTGACAGAACAGGCGGTGACAGGCCTGGAGACCCACAGACCCTCCCAGATGCCGGCTTGGAGCACAGGGCCACCACAAATGCATTCTTATTGTCACACAGCAGGTGTGGGGATGCTCTAGAATTCAGATCCATCCCCATTGCTGTGAACTCAGAGATGCCTCTGCTGAGTGCTGGGGCCATAGGTTCCTTCCCCCGGTAGACTCAGCCCCATCCCCACTCCCCATCTGCTCTGCCTGCTGGCCTAGCTGGAACAGGAGAGCAGCCCACCTCAGCTAAGCTGAAAACCTCATCAGAGAGTTTTGTCATTGGCTTATAGAGTATGAGAAAAGTTCTGAATCCTTTTCAAATCCACAAACAAGGAGGGTTTTCTAAAATGGATCCAGGCAGCCCCCAGAATAATGCTATGTCTCACTGGGAGTGGACTGAACACTTCCAGGGAAGGAAGCGTATGTGTTTGTATTAAGCCAAAAGCAGAAAGTTTTATTTTGACTTTTTTCCTTTAATTCATTCAGTGGGATCCTTGGTAAACATGGGGATAGTAAGAAATGACAGGTGAGACAAAAAAGATTTTTTTAAGAGTAACTGACATTGTGATACACACATACACACATAGAGGGGGGCTCTTTGCTGCTTTTTTGATATTTTTATTACATTTAGTGTGTGTGTGTGTGTGTGTGTGTGTGTGTGTGTGTGTACTACAACACACATGTGGAGATGAGAGGACAGCTTTCATGTGACAGTTCTCTCCTCCCAACATGGGAATCCTGGGAACAGAACTCATGCTCAGCGGACTTAGCAGCAAATACCTTTACTACTGAGCCATTTCACCAACCCCTGCTGTATAGGCAGTTTTTCGCTGGGACCACCATCAGCTAGCTCTGTTCTACCAACCACTTTCCAATAACCACTCGGAGAGTTATTATTAATTTTAAATGCTCAAGTGATAGCTCAGGCTTATTGCTAACTAGCTCTTACAACTTAAATTAACCCATTTCTATTCATCTGCGTGCTCCCCCAAGGCTCACAGCTTTTACTTCTCCTGTATGTCCTGCTTCCTTTCTGACTAGCTGGTGACTCCTCTGACTCTGCATTTTTTCCAGCATTCTCTCATTCCCAAAATCCTCACAGTATATAGAAGATTAGGGGGAAATGCTGTAGAACAATCTTTGTATACTGCAAATATGTATTGCTCTCATTGTTAATAAAAAAAACCTCACTGGACAATAGTTGGACAGGAGAAGGTTAGAGGGAGAACCAGACTAAGGACACTGGGAAGAAGAAGGGTGGAGTCAGAGGAGTCACCAGCAGACACAGAGAGGAAACAAGAGATGCAAGATGAAAGAGAAGTAACATCACAGGGCAGAATGTTGATTAATAGAAATGGGTTCATGTAAGTTCTTATAAGAGTTAGCTAGTAACAAACCTGAGCTATTAGCCGAGCATTTATAATTAATATTAAGTCTCCGTGTGTTTATTTTGGAGCTGGTGGTCCCTACAAAAACTATGCCAACACTTCTGCTTTTTTACTTATTTACTTGTAAACTGGGCATACAGGTACATGTCTGTAATCTCCGCTCTTGGAAGGCAGAGGCAGGAGGGGTGTCATCAATTCGAAGCATACTTGGAGTACATTGGTCAAAGGAGGGCTACAGGGTGAGACTGTGGCTCAAAATCTATGTTAAGTTAATGCATAATTGACCATATGTGTCTACAATGTACATTTCAATACATGCCGGTGTAGTTCAATGACTAGGTCAGGGTCGCAGGAATATCCAATGTAGAGAATATCTCTGTGCTGAGAACTCTCACAATGGCCTCTATTGGTTATTTTGAAATATACAGCTAACTCTGTAAACAATAGTCTTGCGTTGCTATATAAAACAACAGATAATTTCTCCCATCGACTGTCCTATTTTCGTAGCCTCCTTTCTCCCCAACTTCTGGCTTCCACCATCTTACTAGTGACTTCTCTAAGATAAACATTTTCAGCATCAATGTATAAGCAAGAGCTTGTGATATTTTCTTTCAGTTCCAGACATATTTCACTCATAGAGAATCTATCAAGCTTATCCATGTTGCTCCATTGTCAAATTTATTGTTTAAAGCTGATTATGTGTGTGTATGTGTGTATCTCTTATTTGTTTTGTTGGTTGTTTGTATTAGGTCTTATAATTTATATAGCCTATTATTCTTATCTATGTTAACCACATGGCTCAGTACCTTTTTCAGCAGGGCAGGTCACATCTTGCTTCTTAGGTGGTTGAGACAGGACTGCAGAGGAATGGGCTTCCTCCTTCCCAGAATTCTCCTGTTCTCATTGACCCGCCCCTACTTCCTGTCTGGTTGACCTGCCTATACTTCCTGCCTGGCCAATCAGCTTTTATTTAAAACATGATTAACAGAATACAGACAATTCTCCTGCACCATTTTTTTAAAAAGGAGCTGGGAATCTTTGTTGCTACTTCCTTCTTCCACCTGATATGGCTTCACTGGTGTTGCTTCAGGTGAATTGAATAAACACTCTACTTTCAAAAAGAAATTCTGAACTTTAAGTAGTACCCCAATGGAATTAGAGGGAGAAGCTATTTTCTTTCATTTAGTGTTGATTTAGATAAGAACCAATAATAAAAGACTCTATGAATGCTTTCTGTGTGAGGTGTATTAAAAAATCAAGGTATTTTGCAATCTGCATTGCTCTTTCTGCCCTAGGATTCATCATTACACAGCTTTAGGTCATAACCTCTGCCAACTGTGGATCATTTCCAATGGCACTTCTAGCTTTCAGAATTGTCACAGATGCTGAGTTCAGATCCAGACACAGCACAAATGTTCCTAACAGTTTCACGTATCAAGAGAAATGTTAGCCCTTTGGGGACACATGTGACTGTAAACAGGAAACACATAAATCCTCTCATTTCAATCAGTTCTTCTATTCACCGAAGCAACTCAGTGGCGGGTAATTGTGGGGCTCCTTATTATAGCAGAGATTCTGTAATTACAGCTCCCTAAAGGAGCAGATAACACATATTGTATTTGGAATATTATGTGAAATTATTCCTGCTTATTCAAATGAAAGTCTGAGCATTTGAAAAATTCAGCCATCATTCTACCGCTGATGAAAATTTTGAAAATGCAAGTTAGAAACCACAGTGGGCATCACATTAGCCCAAACTATATTGTTTCCTAAATGTTTTAATATTTATATTGTGCTGATAACTGAGTGCATGACGGAGTAATAGGATGTTTGCAAAGTTTATTGCAAATACAGGTGTTTTCCAATGGGAAAGACGATGATTCAAATGTCTAAATGAGGATGGTAGAATATGTGCTCAGAATGGAAGCATTGTGTTCTCCCCCTCAAGCTAAAAGCAGGCTTCATTTTCTACATAGACGAAGAATAGTAGGATACACATTTAAATGCACCTCATCTCAATATTTTTATTTTAGAAAGTGCTGTTTACTTTGGCTTTTATTTTGATTTTAAATAGATCCTCATAACGTGGGGTTCTTTGTTTTGTTAATTATTTTACTTATGCAACTGTCTGCCTGAATGCATGTCTGTGCGTCATGTGCATGCCTAGTGCCCAAGGAAGTCAGAAGAGGGCATCGGGTCTCCTGGAACTAGAGTTCCAGATGGTTGCGAGCTACCATGTGGATGCTGGGTACCGACCCAGGTTCTCTGTTTCCCTTTCTCATTGTAAAATGTTCTTAATTACTGAATCTTCTTCCCAGTCCCATTGTAATGTGTTCTTTTAAAACCAATAATAAATTTAGTTTTAATTCAGAGAGCATTTAGCAGTTTGTAGGTCATTTAGCATTTACATTTAGTGTTTACCTAAATGAAATTGGTTCAAGTCTGTCACTTTTCAAAGAGGGGGAAGCTAAGGAGGAGGAAGAGAAAGAAGGCTCCACATTTCTTCCTAGATACCTCTGTTCATTTTTTATCTTCTGTAGAGAAGAGCTTTTTAAAGTTTATTTTACTGTTGTATGTGTAGTTGTTTTACCTCATGAATGTCTGTGTACCATATGCAAGCTACATGCCTGGCACCCTCAGAGGCCACCAGAGGTCCTCAGATATCAGGGAGCTGTAATTTGGATAGTTGTGAGCTGCCAGGTGGGTGCTGGATATCAAACGCTGGACCTCTGGAAGAGCAGCAGCCAGTACTGCTAACCACTGAGCCGCCTCTTCAGCCTCTGGCCCAAAACAACAATCAAGTCTGGTTTTACATTGTAACCTGACAGATTTTTGTTACTTAGTAACTGTGCGATTCTAAGCAAACTTTTGAAAACAGTATTTTCCATCAAATTGCCGGTAACAAAGCTGGCGTTCTATGCTGCTGTAGCATCAAGTAGAACATTGTGCTCAGCACAGGTGCATGGAGGAGGGAAAGGGCAAGTCATGAGGAGATGCTTCTCAATGTCAGTTCACCTTCTTTCCACCCTTGGGCTCTAATTCCATCTATCTAAATCATATTGATTACTTAATATTCACCCCAAATTAAACCTTGTTTAAGGATAATTTCTCAGTTGCTTTTCCTAAAATATTTTCACTTATATATTTCAGAATCAGCCGGGCAGTGGTGGCACACACCTTTAATCCCAGCACTCAGTAGTCAGAGGCAGATGAATCTCTGTGAGTTTGAGGCCAACCTGTCCTACAGAGTGAGTTCCAGGTCAGCCAAGACTATATAGAGAAAATCAGTCTTAAAAAATCAAAGTAAGATAGATAGATAGATAGATAGATAGATAGATAGATAGATAGATAGATAGATAGATAGATGATAGATAGGTCAATATATGTACTCAATAAATACTGAAACAGACCATAACACACAGTAGGAATGTTATCCCTGCCATCTTGTTTTAACCGTCCCCTACCTCATCACAGACTAGAGCACCCATGCACCAGTCCAACATGAAAACAGAAACCAGTGATGAAAGACAGAAGGACAAAGGATGACCTAGAGACTAGGGCAGCAGGCCCCAGTCTACTTTCTCTTAAAGGAAAATCCTGGAAGGTTTCCCAGTTTAGCTCTGTATCTCCTGGCCAGAGTTTAGTCGTACATCCATACCAGCTTCAAAGAGGCTTGGAATGTCACTCTGTGAAAGGTCCCGGGTTCTGCTGAAGGGTTACCTATGACAGAAGGAGAGAGCTTCCATATGTAGGCAGGATTCATATCTTCGAGGGCATCTCAGCATGCCTTCTTTCTGAACGCCTACATCTTTTCCCACTCTGATGTCTTCTGACATACTTGCTAGCTCCTGCTTTCCTACAAAACACAACTTTATGTTGGTGAATCCAGACCCTCCTATGTGTGCTCATTGCCTGTCCTAGTCAGCATTACCACTGCTTTGAGAAAACACCATGAACAAAAGCAACCAATGGCCTCTCACAGTACCAAGTCCCATCTGCTCTCCATGATTTCTTCAGGCCTTCAAAATCAGTACCGCCTAAGAAACGCTTCCACATTACCAAGTATAGCTGCCAGCATGAGACACAGCATTGGCCCACTCTGGAGCACAGCTTCTGTGTGCTGGCCCCGAGGAAACACTTCCCACAATATTTTGTCTGAAGGCTGTTGGTCTCTTGTTACTTGAAGCCTATTCTTCCACTCCAGATGACCAGTATCAACTGTCCCAGCAAAGCAAAGGTTTCACTTAAGTGGTTCTGGCCTCTTGTTAATCACAAGCCAGTACTTCAGCCTCAGCTGAGCAGAACCACAGAATCTTAATTCAAAACATCTAACAGTCCTGACTCTTTCTACAATTCCCCCCCTCCCAAATAGCATGGTCAGGTCTGTCACAGAGATAACCCCAAGATCCTGCTTCCAATTTCAGTCTTCATGTTTTATTGCTGTGATAAAACACCATGTCCAAAAGCAACTCAGGGAGGAGTTGGTTTCTCAGTTAAGTTTCCCTCTTCCCATATGACTCTAAATTGTGTCAAGCTGACAAAAGAAAAAAACAAAAGAATTAGGCCAGGATATTGCTACAGGTCCTTGTGGATCATTACAGTGTTCCTTCCAAAGGGCAGTAAAACTTTAGGTAGTAAGCTGCAAAGAAAATGTTGATGTGATAATGTGGGCTGTAATTAAACTTTAACTCATATGAGCATCTGCCCCTTGTAAGGAGGAATTACCTTCTTCTAAACCATTGGTGTTTGTGTGGCTCGCATCATCCAATCAAACATGATCCATGTTGTTAAAATGTGTCACAAGTGACACTTCAAGACCTAGTTTATACAGCCATTGCTTTTCTCCTTGATTTGTTTTCTTTGCACTGGGAACACAGAAGGGAGGGGAAAGAAACGGAGCCAAGTCTGAGTGATGGGAGGGACACTTTGCAAAGAAACCTGTAGAGCGGTGAGCCGTGCAGCTCGCAAGGACATTTACCGCCGTGGCTCCATCTGTCCATCCTAATGGACACAGTCATTCTAATGACCTCTCACCAAGTTGCCTGTTGACCCAAGTCACCTTTAATCTTAGCCCAGACGGAATGTGGAGAGAAGGCAAGAAGGGAATGGAAGGCGCGTGCACACACACCACACACACACACACACACACACACGCTCAAGTCCACCCTGCCAATTTAAGAATATAATGTCACCAGCTGCCTATTTTACTTTCTAATTTCCAAAATACACTTGACATTTTATTTAGCATTTTTAATCATGTAAAACAAAATGTTAAGTGGGGTGATTATGGCAGAAAAAAAAGTTTCCCTCAAGTTAATCTATTTATTTATAGTGTATTGTTGGAAATACCTACCTGTAAAGAAGCAAGGGGAAGACGTTTTTACTTGTGTTGCTTTCTTTTCTTTACACTGATTTATTTCACTCTAGGAAGAAGAATACACATGCGCCATAGTAAACACATGGAGGACGGACTTCATGACGTCATCAGCTCCTGCCTTTCATCCTTCGGATTCCAGGGATCAAACCCAGGCTGTCAGGCTTAGCAGTAAGGACCTCTACCCAGTGAGCCATCTTGTGGACCCAATAGTGCTTGTTTGTTGGTTTGTTTGTTTGTTATGTGTTTAATGTCTAACTAGCAAATTACTTAACTGGCAGGGAGTTTTCTTTAGTATAGCCTTCAGCCCATGTTCATAACTATTTGGTCATCAGTAAGGTAGACTTCATTACACACATGAACCAGAACTTTCTAAATTGTACATTGCATTACAGGATATCAAGTCAGCATCATGCACCCAGAACCAGGTTGGATACGTTTGAAAATAGATCTGAATAGAAACTGTCTAAATTTGATTATTATTAGAGGCAGTGTAATATTAGCATTCAGGCACTATGCTAGCCTACCCCTTTGGGGACTTGGCAGGATGCATTCCGGCAGTACCAAGGCCAGCCCAGGGTCCTATGACTGCTAGGTCACTACATAGTCTGTGCACATGCGCTATGCCCCCCTTTAAGAAACAAGTTCCACCAGCCATTTCTACCCCCCTCCCTATGTCTTCTCCTGCTGCTTCTCTGAAGAGGCAGGCAGGCTTTTGTATGTCCTTCTCCCTCCCCATTCCTCTCTCTCTCTCTCATTTTCCCTCCCCACTCTCCATTTCCCTCCCCCAATAAATGTTCCATGCTAGCTATGTCGCATGATGGCGTCCCCCACACGCTCCTGCCATTTTTTAAGTTATAACAGCTGGGGAAATAAGTAGTATTGTTCAGAAAGGGTCCTATGTGTAGCCTGATAAAGAGGAGGCTCTAAAGGGGTTCTGAGGTTGCCTTGTTTGGGGTGGGGTATGTGTGTAAGCAGATAAAGGAGCCACGTAGCCAAGGACATTATCATGAGGGAGGAGTGCGCATAAACCCAAACCAAGTAGGGTCCCAGATGAGAACACTTCTTCCTGTGTTTGCCTTCCTCAGCAGAATTACAAGATGAACTGGGATCTATTTTACTTTATAAATAATCAGATCACATCAGTACGTCCTAAAGAGTTTTGACCTTCAGATTCCTTATCCTGGAAATTTTAGCGTGATGGCCACTGCTCAGAACACGTTCCGATCCCAATTCTCCCCTGGATGCAATCTCTTTGTAGACTGTGTTTATTCCAGGTACTGCCACCCTAACTAGATGACAGAATCTGAAGCCAGTAGTCCTCTGGTTCCTGCCCTCAGGCAGTAAGAATTGATAAACACCGTCATTATTAATGAGGCTAATTCCCTCTAGTGCCTAGTTGGCTTTCTGGTGGTTGGAAAACTAAACGAATATACTGAGGACTTTCAAGTTTGGGGGCTGCCAATGCTGTAAGCTGTGGCTTCCAGTTGAGGGATTGTTTGGGTTTTGGTTTTGATTCTGTTTTTGGCTTGTGTGACATTGTCACTAGAGAAGCGAGTCTTTGTGAAAATGTCTAAGACTGTTAAAGATATCGCTAGATTAATGAAGTGTCTTACTGTTGCAGGACACAGGAGACCCCAGAGCACTAACAGAGTTAATGTTCCATTATTTCTTTTGTTAGCCGGAGGCCACTCTGGCCCTCGGAGAAATGGTTGCCTTTTAACAAACATTTCTGTTTGTTTGCTTGGGGGGTTTTGCTTTCCCTTTAAGTTTGAGACTTTATGTCAGCCTTCAACGAGCCTACACATTGGAATGAGCATTCACAAGGCATGGGCTTAGATTCGGAATTTAGTTTTAAATTTTTTAATACTTTTATTTCATGTGCATGTGTGTTTGCATGCATCTTTATATGTACACCATGTATGTATGTATGTACCTGGTACTTGCATAGACCAGATGGGACTTTAATCATACATGGTTTGTGAACTGCCATATGGATGCTGGGAATGGAACCCAGGTCCTCTGGAAAAGCAGTAAGTGCTCTTAACTGCTGAACCATCTCTCCAGCTCCTGGGTGCAAGTCTTAAGTTATCAATAAGTAGATCTTGAGCAAGTGACTTTTTCGCTCCATCTCAGTTTCCTTATTTATAAAATAGGAGGCGCCAGTATCTGTCTCATGTGATTTATAAAGAAAAAAATCAACAGACTATTTTCTCAGACATGTATTTTAAGTTTACAGGGGGAAAAAATGAGCAAAAAGTACACCTCCCCAATCCAGTACTAACGTCTCTACCTAGTGTGCAGCCTTTGTCATCTGCAAGTCAATAATAAGCCGTATACTTTAGTCTGCAGTTTACATTCAGGTTTATTTTTTGTTTGAATGCTCTATATGTTTTAAGTAATGTGTCATAACATGTACCTGTCCTTAAAGAACCAGGTAGAAGAATTTCCCGTCTTAAATACCCTGTATTCTCCTTGTCTCCTTCACGTATCTCAAACTCTGGCAATTCACTTCATTGTCGCTATTGCTTTTATCTAGTCTTTGAAAGTTTTATACCTATATACAATGACTTTTAATCATAAGCACTCCCCCTCCCTTGTTCTTCCCCAGATGCCTACAACACTTCCCTCACTTCGTTGACATCCTCTTTATTATAATCCACTAAGTCCAACGGCTGCTGCCCAGATGACCACATGTGTGAGTCCATCCACTGGGCCATAAGCAACCTTCCAGAAGCCACATTCTCCAAAAACAATAATTCCCCTTCTTTACACACCCATCGATTGCCAATAGATCCTCAGCCAGGGGTTGGGAGTCATAAAGCATCACCCCCATCCTCCTGGGAATTCTGACTGGACCAGTCTTGTGCAGGTAAGCACGGCTGCTATAGGTTCATGAGCACAGCAACCATGTCGTGAACAGAAGAGAGCATTTCACACACCTCCGCCCCATCCTCGGGCTCTTACATTCTTCTGCCAAGTTCCCTGCACTTTAGGTGGGAGGAAGTTGATTCAGCTTACCTGTCTATGACTGAGCATTCACAATGTTCAGCACATTGACCAGTTCTGAGTCTGCACTAACTGCTGCCACTGATCAGCGCTGAGAACAGCACAGATCTACAGCTATAAATACAAACATTTAGATGCCAGTTTGACAATATGATCATTTAGCAAAACTGTAATAGTGGGTGCCCCTCCGAAGCTAAATTTACAGTGCCAGGTATGAATTCCCATCTATCCAGAAGATCTCCAATCTAGAAAGCAGTTGGTTATCCCCATAACTGCCATGCCACTACTGCATTAGGAAGCACATCTTGCTTGACAGAACCCTAGAACGAAAATTCTTGCTTCACGGTCACAGAAAGTATTCACATAGGCTCTGGAATAAGAAACTCATTTCCCATCCCATCCTGCCATAACTTCCCCTAACTTTCTATCCTGCCTCATAAGAAATTCTTAACCCCAGTCATAAGCAGATTGAAAACTTCCATGTCAGTTTCAGACATCCAGTGCCCACTATGGTGTTCTGAATGAGAATGTCACCCATAGGTACATATATTTGAATGCTTTGTCCCCAGTTGATGGAACTGTTTGGGAAGACTTAGGAGGTGTAGACTTATTGGAGGGGGTATGCTAATAGGGATGAGGTTTCAATAACTCACTCCATTCCAAATTAGATGTCTTTCTGCCTTGTGTGTGTGGATCAGGAGAGAAGCTAGCAGATACTACTCCAAACCTGCCTGTTACCATGTTCCTTGCCATGACAACCATGGACTCATCTCTGAATGTAAAGCCCATAAGCTCTTCCTTCTATAAGTTGCACGGGTCATGGTGTCTCTTCACAGCAACAAAAATTAAACTAAGATAGGCACTCTCACGTTTCAAGTAGGACTGCAGATCAAAACAATAGTTTGAAAAATGACTATCATCAAGAATTCTAGAACAAGAGAGAAACGATATTGGGTACAAAAATACTGTTTTAGCAAATGCTCACAATAAACAAATGGAGAGATTATCCCACTAAGAGACTGAGTAAATAAGCTTGTCTTTCCAAAGGGGTGCTTTGAAGGGAGGCTCCCCCACCGGTGTGAATGTACTATGATCCAATGCACTGAGTTCAAGTTCTACTTGTAACTGAGAGGCACCTGTAGTCTCTTTGCTCCCACGGGTACAACAGTGTTTCTACCTCTCTGTATTTGTCTGTAAAGAATACCAGGGCGGGAGAGGAGCCTCAGTGGTTAAGAGCCCTGGCTGCTCTTCTGGGAGACCAAGTTCAATTCCCACCATCCACATGACAGCTCACAACCATCTATGACTCCAGGTTGAGGAAATCTAATGCCTTCTCCCAGCCTCCGTGGGTGCCAGGCATGCATATGCAGGCAAAATAAACACATATGCACATAAATAAATAAATGTTTTAAAAAGAAAAATATTACTTTTTAAACAAGGATATGTATTGCTTTTGTCATAAAAAAAAAAAACCTGGTAACTTTTATCTTTAAATAAATCAACCAGAAAACCAGCCCTCTGTAAAAAAACTATTGATAAAATCCCTTCCCCTGGGGAAGACAAAAACAGAGACTGCACCTCTCCTAAGGTCCCAACAACAAATCAAGGCATTTTCCACCTGGAGAATGACGGTGGCAATATTAAAGGTCGCTCCAGAGAACCAATGAGTTTACTGGGGTTCTTTGTAGAGCACGGGTAAGGATTACTTCCAGTGGTGTGGGCCCTTCACCCCTAATAAACCACAGTTGAAAATCCTTTACCAAACAGGGGTGAGGATCCCCATAGCTGCATACATGGGGTCTCCCCACACACACCTCTAGTCTCCCCTTGTCTACGTACTCTAGCCCTTCCTCAAATTAAAGCAAAGATGGATACTCTCAGAAGAGGGTCTCATGACACACACCCCTCCATGAGGGGGAATAACAGCTAGCAAGCCCCCCCCAAATCATCATTTTGCAGGGGGCCACAGCTGAACTCCCCCAAGATGGCAGTTGCTCGACTTACAGGACAGTCACCACAAAAGTTAAATAAGGACAAGGCTGAAGGATTGTTTTCTCTCCCCCATCAGCTAAATATAGCGCTGAAATGTTTGACCCAGCGCTGGGTTTTCCACTTCTGTTGAGGGGCCCGCAACCATCTCTGTAAGCTTCGTTATTATTCCGTACAGGCTGCCATCCAAGGGCTGTGTTGGCAGAGCAGATTAAACAAGGAGGCTGCACACAGTCTTCAATTTATCAGCAAATCTGCAGCAACATCCATCCTCCCGCGACACGCACACACACTCATGAACACTGAAGCCTTCAGCTATGCGAGCCTCTCCATTGCATCAGTGTCTTTAAATAGTGAATAAATAAGGTTGTGTGGATATTAAAAAGAGAAAGCAAAGCCAAATGTTAGCTGCTGAGGCGATGTTTTAGAGAGATGGCTCAACCTTTGAGAGCAGCGCCACTCTTCCGCAGGGCCCAGTCGCGGTTCCCAGCACACACGTGATCATTTACTACCACTAACTCCTGTCTCAGGAAATCCCACGTCCTCTTCTGGGATCCATGGGCTTTTAAAATCTGTATCTCTTTGAAAACTAAAGGTTATCTAGGAGGCCACTTTAGCTGCATGTAAACATCAAAGCCACTGACTTTGTCAGTTTGTGTGTGATTTTTGTTATTGTTGTTTTGTTTTTTAACATAATTTTTAATTGATTCATTTCCCAGTCCTTCCATGTCTGCCATCTAACCTTACAGCCTCCCAGCAACCAAAGAAAAAAGGAAAAACATTTCGCTCCTCTATCTTTCCCACCTCTCCATCACACATTTTTTGGTTATAGTGATCTTGGGAGCTGTGGTGTGTCATGCAGTATACCCTTTTGACCAAATATTTTTTTTTTACGTGCAAATATTCATTGCAATGATAATTTGAGGCCTCTGGCTTCTGGTACACCATTAATACTCGTAGTGGTTTTAAAAGAAATGGCCAGCACTTGGGAGGCAGAGGCAGGCGGATCTCTGTGAGTTCGAGACCAGCCTGGTCTACAAGAGCTAGTTCCAGGACAGGCTCCAAAACCACAGAGAAACCCTGTCTCAAAAAACCAAAAAAAAAAGAATGGAAAAGAAATGGCCCTTAAAGGGAGTGGCCGGTATTAGGAGGTGTGGCTTTGTTGGAGTAGGTGTGACCTTGTTGGAGGAAGTGTGTCCTGTCTCCACCCACAAACAGGAAACAGAAAGGGCTAGCATATCTTGAAATGCCAATGCCCTCAGTGATATACTTTCTCTAGCAAGACCACACCTCACAATCCTCAACAAACAGCCACCAACTGAGAACTGAGTATTCAAATGTCTGAGACTTATGGAAGACAATTCACTCAAAGAAACACAAAGGAAAACTTCCGGGGTTTTTCTTTAGCTTCTTCTTGCTGAGGTCTCTCTTGCTATCTCCTCTTCAGAGTCAGGCTAGCTGGTCCTCCAGCTTTGGGGGCAATTTCCTTGTCTCTGCTTCTCTTTCTAGCTTTTGTTGGCCGTGGTGATGGTACCAGGAAATGGACTCGGGCCGTCAGGCTGCTTGAGCAAGCACATTAACCCACTGAGCCAACTTACTGCCCAACACCCCCTCAAAAAAAACATAAAACCAGGACAGAGATATTTAACTGGCTTTCTTTTTCTCTTTTTCCAAATAACCCTCAAAAGAGGTTATTAGAGACAGACAGACAGACAGACAGAATTGATGAAGGAAAAAGCAGATATTTCTTATGAAGGAATATTTTTCCCCTCTTCATACAGTTCCTGACCCCACTAATGCTCAAAAGTGTCTGGTAAGCACAGGAGCAACACCTCCCACTGCTGGAAATTGCACAGGCAAGGGCTGTCTCTTCTATGTAAATTCCTTTGTCTCTCCCAGCACAGAGCATGGAAGAGGCTTCATGACACAGGCCTATCCAAGATTTTGATGCAAATAAACAATCTTTAATAAAAACAAGCCTACAAAGCCTGAAAATGTTTTTGCACAAGCTGTCCACAAATTGTCTCTTCGCTGTCAGATGTTTCACGCCATTCTTTGTGAGGCTTCCTGCACTGCCACCCCAGAAGTGGAGGTGTTAGCCGCAAGACAATATTGAACCATCGCATGCGCGCACACACACACACACACACACACACACACACACACACACGCACGCACGCGCGCGCGCGCGCGCACATACACACACACAGCCGCAGCAATCAATAATCTTTTTCCACCAGAATTTGACCAGAAGCAAGATAATTGGTTTTTCAAATATGTTTTTTTCCAGAAGGGAAATGATAAAATAAAGGCAATTATACAGATGTTTTAAGTAGATCCCGCCAAGCGATGAACACGACACCATAGAAACATACAATGTTATCCCCTCTCGTGACTCCATCGGGTACTCGTTTTGCAGAAGCAGATAACTTCTCAGCACTCTGCGAGAGAACTGACATGCTAAATAACCAGTTATCAATGCAAATATGATCCATTAATAAGAAGCAGGATTGGGAATTAGGTTTGCGTCAGGAAACTTGGAGGTTCATGGGAAGTTCAGCTGAGCAGATCTTGAAAAGAATATTAAAAACAGTACAGTCAGGAGGCTGGAGAAATGGTTCAATGGTTAAGAGCACTGGCTGCTCTTACAGCGTACACAGGTTCAATTCTCAGCACCCACATGGTGACCACGATCATTTGTAGCTCCAGTCCCTGGGGATCTGACCCCCTTTTTCGGCCCACACAGGCACTACGCAAACATGATGTATAGACATATATGCAGGCAAAACACTATACACATAAAGTGAAAAAAAAACACTTAAGCACTGCACCGATAGACAAGAAGACTTGGATGAATCCACGAGGGAAGGTGAGTGTGCCTGGTACGTCTGTATTCCTGAGGTTAGGTAGCAAAACTGGTTTTTTCCATTTAGTTCAGACCACTCAGTTTGTGGGAGAACGCCTCCAGTCGGCTTCGTTTTTCAGTGCTATTTGACTTGCTTTGTTCCCGTCTTATTCCACAAGCCAACTATGTATCCCTGGCAAAGCTCAGCTCCTCTCACAAAATGTAAGCCTCAAGTGTCCACAAACCATCCGTCAGCACTCCTCCTGTTTCCCACCCCTCTGCCTTTATGTCTTCTCGTCTTCTCTCCCCAGCTGCTTGGCTTTTCTGGAGGTCCTTAGGGTAAGTAAAGCCTGCCCTTTGAGCTTATGGTTCCCTCTGACAAGAAAACTTAACAGTGTTCATGTTCCCACTTGGCTCCCTGCCTCTGCTCCTGCTGAGGTACTTCTACTGAGTTTCAGCTTCTCCCTCTGCCTTCCCTCCCAATAGCCCCCGTTGCCTGGGATACAAACCCCATTAAGCAAGCATTTCTGTTGAGCTTGCTCACCGTTGCTCTCCTAGGGCCCGAAGGACTGCTTGGCATGGAGGAGGCTTCACCTGGATGCTCTGTGAGTGAATGAGGGAGGTTTGGATGCTATTTTGAAGTGAATTGATTTATTTTAAACCTCAGCTGATAAGATGTATTAACGGTTTGTTTCCACATGGTTTAGATAAGCATCAAGATAAAATATGGATCAAACTTTATCTTGCCCTCCAGAGCACCAACCTTCAATGGTTTATTGAACCAAGGGTTTCCCTGCCCCCAAACCTGTGCCCACTTTCTCCACTTAGCATTGAGTGGGGGCAGGGAGTGGGAGGGGTCTGGTTGAACCAGCAATGGAAGACATTGGGATGAAAAGGTGGGGGGGGGGGATGGGACACAGATGTCCACATATCCTCCTGCTTGTGTTGGGTGAGTGGAATTTTCTACCATATTGCACAGTCTCTTTCCAAATTGAACTGGAAAATAAGGAAAAAGAAGGCTTATTTTTATCTAGTGTGTTCCTCAGCATTCATGTTTTAAAATTCTGGGAGCACCTTGGAAAGTTTTCCTCGAAAGTACAGACCCTGGGAGTTGAAACTCTGACAGCTAAACTCCATTCCTTCCTAGAAGGATCAAAGTGAGGAAGTCACGAGGGTATCAGGCTGACCCCAAAAGAACACCATGTTGGAGGGACAGTTGTGTGTCACTGACTCCTGAGGACAGAAGTGGCCACTCCTCACAGTGGTGATGGTGAGGGCATTGACTGTGACCATGTGGGCTGGCACAGCCTCCTGCCACCTTGCAGGGACAATAGGCCTGATTGCAGACCCAGCTGTGGCAATCCCACCCTCTCCTGACTCATCTTTCCAAAATGCAGCCAAATCCAGGAATAGCTCAAGTTCTTTTTCAGAGAATAAGAGATTTCTGCATTTAAAAACAAAAAACAAAAAACCCTCTGGATTCCTGAAATATCCCCCAAATTAAAGTCTGTGCTGGGTTTTTTGGATTCCCCTTTAGATATGCTCCTCAAAACTCAAAAGTCACATGATTTTCCACAAGACATCCTGTCTGATAATCCCCCAACTGTGGTGCTGTGCTGTGTGTTTAGGATATGGGTTGCATTCAGAAGACTGGTGTGGCAAGTCCTTCTGTCTAGGTGGTGCTTTTATTGGTTAATGAATAAATTTGTTTCAGCCAGTGGCTTAGCAGACTAGGGCAAGGAAGGAGTTCCAAGCAGAAAGAGGAGAGAGTAGACAGAGTCAGGGAGAAGCCATGTAGCTCCATTGGGGACAGATGCCGGATGGAACTTTACCTGGTAAGCCACAGCCACGTGGCAATACACAGATTAATAGAAATGCTTTAATTTAAGTTATGAGTAAGCCGGAAACATGCTTAAGCTATTGACAAAACAGTAGAGCAAATAATATAGTTTCTGTGTGATTATTTTGTGGTCTGGGCAGCCAGGAACAAACAAGCAGCCTCCCGCAAACAGAAGCAAACAGGAGAAGTTCTAGCCTCATAGACACAGGAAGATGCCTATCTGTGAAACAGGCTGGGCATTTATACTACAGAGCTGTCCCCTCATGAAATACAACCCACTGAATGATGGCACTCACTGCTTTTTCTCTACTCCCGATCCATCAGCAGCCAGCATTTGCTAACTCGTTGAGTAAAGGCAAAATAATCATCTCGAGCCTCACCAAAGGCCCAGCTCCTTGGCCAGTTATCACACACCAGACGAGACTTCCAGAAGTGAACTGTTGCAGCAACATTCTAAAGGACCGGTGTCTGGCAGTAACAGTGGAAAGGGTCCGATTGTGCCTCTGTTTTAAGGACTAACAGTGGGGTTTATCTGATTGTTCCTGATAGCCACCCCATTTGTCTTTCATAAACAAATGTAGAAAAATGATTTCTAAATGCAGTATGACATTGGTTACGTCATGGCACTGGTCACCAATAAATAATCTGGACTACTACCAAAATACTAGAAAATAATATGTTGGCAAGGACACACCGAGACTGAGATTCTGTCTCTGTTGGTCAGAAGTCAAATGAAACCTATTATCAAAACCATACAGTGAGTCCTCAGAGTATCAAAAGCAGAACTGTATGTTGCAAAATGTCTGCTTCTGTGTATACGTCAAAAAGAATTGAGCAAAGTTTCCTCTGCATAGTTCTGAGTCGGGCTGGAGAAATGGCTCAGTGGTTAAGAGCACTGCCTGCTCTTCAGGAGGTCCTGAGTTCAATTCCCAGCAACCACATGGTGGCTCACAACTATCTGTAAGGAGATCTGGTGCCCTCTTCTGGCCTGCAGGCACACATACAAACAGAATACTGACAATACTGTATACATAATAAATAAATAAATCTTAAAAAAAATTGCATAGTTCTGAGTCAGAGGCTCGCTGTGGGGCCCAAGCTGCTCTGTGTCTAATGATGCTCCTGCTTCCACCTCCCTATGGCTGTGATGATGTGCAGGAAGTGAGCAAGTCATACTCAGATGGACAAGTTTGTAATAGCATTGTTCATAAGAGCCCAAAAGTGGAAGCAACCCAAGTTGATGGATGGACAGACAGATGGACAGATAAATGAAACAAGGTACTGTGAATGCACGGAATAGAACATCATGCAGCCTTAAACGGGAAGAAAATCCTGGTGTATACTGTAGCATGGATATTATTTAAACGAAAGAAGCCAGTTACCAAAATACAAGTACTATATGGTTCAGCTTATCCAAGGAACTTAGAGCAATCGAACTCAATGATAAAGTTACCCAAGGCCTAGGGAGGGAAGAAAGCAGGAAGTCGTTCTGTGATACACAGAGCTTTAATTTTGCACAATGAAAAGCGTCCAGAGATTGGCTTACAACCATGTGAGCATAGGGAACAATCTAGAGCTGTTGCTATGACCTCAAACCCAGAGACCACTCAGCATGACCAAGTCTGGGATTCAGAGTCTGAGAGACCCACTTCTCCAGAGCAGCTCCCAGCGCATATGACAGGCAGTTTCTAAAGACAAAGAGTGCAGAAAAGCCGCGTCTTGGTTGGCGCACTTGCAGGGGGAAGCAAGCAAGCAATTTCACGAGAGCGAAGCACACACAGTTGGCTGGGGCATTTCGACCCTGAGTTTCTAGAAGGGGGTCGGGTGCTTTCCCACAGAACTTTTCAGGGCGGGGGTAGAAACCTTTCTCTCTTACACTGTCCCCTCAAACAAGGCACCTACTTTCATTCTCTGGTACTGGGATAGATACCATAACCAAAAGGCAAGTTGGGGAGGAAAGGGTTTATTCAGGGAAATCAGGACAGAAACCCAAGGCAAAACCCGCAGCAGAACCATGAAAGAATGTTACTCAGTGGCTTGCCTCCCGCGACTTGCTCAGCGATCTTTCCTACACAGTCCAGGACGGCCCACCCAGGAATGGCACCACACACACCCGGCTAGGCTTTCCTACATCAACTAGCAATGAAGACAATGCCCCTCCAGACAAGCTCGCAGGCCCAACTGATGGGCACAGTTCCTCAGCTGAGAGTCTTTCTTCCCAGGTGACTCAAGTTTGTGGGAAGTTGGAAAAAACAAAAACAAAAAAACCTACCCAGCACAAAAGGCTAGGAGAGTAAACCTCTTATGCTGTGTGTGTGCCTCCTTTGCCGACTGTTGAGTCAGACTGAGCCTTCCTCTGCCACTCCCTCGAGTTTTTGAAAGCGTGCAGACTCCGGAGCCCAACAGGTCACATGGTGCTGGGGAGCTCAGCCAATCAGCCCCAGGGCTACAGTGTAAGCCCGTGAGCCTTACAGAGTGGGCTGCAGCAGCAGAGGAGGAACCACAGCTGGAGCAGCTGGAGGGCCGGGAGGCTGGATTTGACTGTGTCCCGAAGGCACTAGACTCAAAGGACCTGGCAGCAGACACACATCCCAACTGAGCCGCCTTCTTCTTCTGTCGCAGAGAAGCAGGAAGGTGCAGCCAAAATATTAAGTGCCTTGATTGAATCAAGACCAGTTCGTGCTCGCTACTGCCCACGAGCCGTCACGCTGACTATTTACCAATGCACCAAAAACCAACCCGATAAGAGTTCTACAGCCAAAAGCTTTCAGAGATAATCCAAGCCAGAAGACAACACCAAATTAGGTGGCTGTGTCCCACAGGAAGGCACTGGTAAAGCGAGGATGCCACCACCGAGTCAAAAAAACAAACAAAAAAAAAACCACGCAAGTATGACAGGATGGTTCAGAACAGCCAGGGAACCATGGGAAACCTATAGTCTAAGATGTGTTTTGTTCTTCATAGGATTCTTTTTATGCAAATTTTCTGCCTTATCACCTCTCTTATGTGTCTTAATCATTGTCTTTGAGAATCTGTGCTTAATGGCTCCAGAACCTGGGTGGATCCAAAACTATAGATAGTTTTGATGTTTTTCTTTTGATTTTTTTAATCCGTGGGGTTCTATGTCCTGGCATGCCAATTAGTCCTTCTTAACTGCTGTATTTAAAAATAAAAAAATATAGCACGATATGCCTGCTTATTCCCAAGAGTAATTTTCATTCCCAGAGTAGTCAGGTCAAAGGCAAATCTTAAATAGGACCTGAGGTTTGGGAGGCATATGCTAGCCAAGTGTGCCTCTGCAAACAGGTTACAGTGTTGGATAGGGAGGGTCTATACCTGGTTGACCTTTACATTCCAGTGAAGGTTGCACGCAGCTCACAGTCCTGACAGACGGCTCTGTTGGCAAAGCCACCACTGTGAAGACATGAGAACTTGAGTGTGGATCTCCAGTACCCGTATAAAAAGCTGGACACAGAGGCTCGTGTCTAAACTGATGAGGGAGAAGACTGATCCCTTGAGCATTCTGGCCAACCAGACTAGCACATTGATTTCCTCTAGGTTCAGTGAGAAGCACTGCCTCAAACAAATAAGGTAGCATGGAAGAGGAGGAGACACCTAACTTCAATCTCTGCCCTCCACACCTGAGCATGTATACCCCAAACACAAAAACAACCTCAACTTGGGCTCAGGTATGTACCATGGTACAATTGTTCTTGGTAAGGTCTGAACTCCTCTGTGTGTGTGGGGGGGGGTGTCTCTGTGTGTGTCTGTGTCTCTCTGTGTGTGTGTGTGCGCACGCAGGTTGTGTATATTCCCTGGGTTGCAGGAGAAGCTAAAAACACCCAGCCACTACCTTTTAAGCTTGATAAGCATTCAGAATAATGGACATCTTACCACATTTTCACATATACTCCAGCCATCATATTTTCTCATATTTGTCCCTTAGCACCCTCCATTGTCCCCCTTTTCAACTCTCCCACGGGTCCTTTCTTCCTCTGAAATAATCCCACTTTCAATTTTGTGTCATATCCAAACATAGATTAAACCTACACATAAACAGATTTAAATCTAAGATTCTAAGGAGAAAACATGAGACTTTTTTCGTCCCCGTTATCCTTGCTTGTCGACCTCTTTTGTTGCTCCCTTCTCTCCCCTACCCTTATCCTCTCTCATTCTCTCTCTCTCTCTCTCTCTCTCTCTCTCTCTCTCTCTCTCTCTCTCTCTCTGTGTGTGTGTGTGTGTGTGTGTGTGTGTGTAGGTCACAGGTGGTTGTGAACTGCTTCAAGTAGCTGTGGAGAACTGAGCGCAGGCCTTCTGGAAGATGAGCACTCACTGGTATCTGCTCAGGCGCCTCCAGCCCCAGTGCTAGGATATTTAATCTATATTCTGCACATGAGAGGAAACAACATTTGTCTCTGGGTCTTCTTTTTAACTGAATGCTCTCCAGTTCCATCTGCTTTCCTGCCAATGACACGGTTTCACTGCTGTCTGCAGCAGCCACCACATTCTGTCCAGTTTCTCACACCTGCTTACCCAGCAGCAGCAATGCCAGAGCAGAGATGCCGCAGAGTGTGCATCACACCAGGAGTGATGGGTGAGTCGCATGCATCACACCAGGAGTGATGGGCGAGTCGCATGCATCATGCATCACACCAGGAGTGATGGACGAGTCGCATGCATCACACCAAAAGTGATGGACAGGTCGCATGCTTCACCCCCTTGGCTGCTTTTTGTAGCATCAAGAGAGGCGATGGATCTGAGGGCGCTGGCTTTCTGTTGCGTTCAGATGCAGAATTACATTATTTTGATATATTAACTTTTCCTACTAAATTACTAAAAATTATAACACAAATGAAAATACAAAAAAAATAACAAGCTTATCTGTCATTCTGCCTTTTCCTTCAGTGTCAGGATGGTGTGAATACAGCTTCTAGTCTCTCTTTCTCTCCTTTTCCAAGACAGGATTCCTTTGTGTAGCTCTGGCTATCCTGGAACTCACTCCGTGGGCCAGTCTGGCCTCAAACTCAGAAACTCACCAGCATCTGCCTCTCAAGTGATGGGATTAAAGGCGTGCACCACCACCGCCCAGCACAGCTTTATATTCTAGCGAGAATTCAAGCATAAGTACACAATTGCTAATGACAAATTGCTTCCAAATACTAAGTGGTATAGCAATTCAAGAATGTATGACTTGAGAAGGAAAGAGAAAGAGAGAGAGAGAGGTTGCTCAGTGGTTAGAGGGTGTACTGCCCTTCCAGAGGACTCCTGCCTGGTTGGGAGCATGCATGCCAGGCAGTGAAGCACTGCAGATGGTATCTATAACTCCAGCTCCAGGGAGACCTCACTGCGTCTTTCTTCCCCAGCACCTGCATTCGTATGCACATTCCCACACTTGGTTTTGCAAGAAATAGTGACAAATATTTTCAATTTTTCATAATTAAATGACCCAAGGGAATTGTAAACTCAACATCCAAGATAAATATCCATCACAGAACAAACAAGCAAACAAAAGCCTCGTGGGTTCCCTCCGACTGTGGCTTAAGCTTCTTTGCTCTCATGAAAGATCTATAAAAATTGATTTCTCTGCCCTCCATTTATGGTCTCCTCCCAGTCGTAAATACTCTGCATGCTTGTGTGCCGGTAGACTTTTGACTGACCTATATATCAAGTTAATAAAAGATCAAGCCACCAAGGTATTGTTAAGCTGACCACAGTCCCCTACTCCTGATAAGCCACTACCCTGTGAAGTCAACACTGGAGCTTCACAGTAGGAATTTTCCACATCTCTGTGGCGAGAGAAATTATTTGTGAGCTAATGGATTTTTTGCCAGACATCCTGAGTCAGCACTACTCCATATTGATATTTAATCCCTCTTCCCTCTTAGGTTTTAGGTTCACACTAGTTCCCCAATCAAGGCAAGCCAGCGTGATGCTCTAGAAGTCACTCTGTAAGCCCGAGGACACCAGGGAGAGCTCATGACATCTCTAATACTTTACTGCCGGACCCAATGAATGACTCTCTTCGGAGGGCTCTCCTCTGTACACAGCTCAGCTGTCCAGCCAGTGCATCTGTGACACACATCACATGTACAGTAATATAGTGGGGACTGTGACACACATCACATGTATAGTAATATAGTGGGGACTGTGACACACATCACATGTATGTAATATAGTGGGGACTGTGACACACATCACATGTATGTAATATAGTGGGAACTGTGACACACATCACATGTATAGTAATATAGTGGGGACTGTGACACACATGTATGTAATATAGCGGGGACTGTGACACACATCACATGTATGTAATATAGTGGGGACTGTAACACACATCACATGTACAGTAATATAGTGGGGACTGTGACACACATCACATGTATAGTAATATAGTGGGGACTGTGACACACATCACATGTATGTAATATAGTGGGGACTGTGACACACATCACATGTATGTAATATAGTGGGGACTGTAACACACATCACATGTACAGTAATATAGTGGGGACTGTGACACACATCACATGTATAGTAATATAGTGGGGACTGTGACACACATCACATGTATAGTAATATAGTGGGGACTGTGACACACATCACATGTATGTAATATAGCGGGGACTGTGACACACATCACATGTATGTAATATAGCGGGGACTGTGACACACATCACATGTATGTAATATAGTGGGGACTGTAACACACATCACATGTACAGTAATATAGTGGGGACTGTGACACACATCACATGTATAGTAATATAGTGGGGACTGTGACACACATGTATGTAATATAGCGGGGACTGTGACACACATCACATGTATGTAATATAGTGGGGACTGTGACACACATCACATGTATGTAATATAGTGGGGACTGTGACACACATCAC
The DNA here is from genome assembly GCF_037038515.1 of Microtus pennsylvanicus. Classification (NCBI taxonomy): domain Eukaryota; kingdom Metazoa; phylum Chordata; class Mammalia; order Rodentia; family Cricetidae; genus Microtus; species Microtus pennsylvanicus. The sequence continues at coordinate 27,208,750 of NC_134587.1, read as the reverse complement.
ATGTATGTAATATAGTGGGGACTCTGACACACATCACATGTATGTAATATAGGGGGGACTGTGACACACATCACATGTATGTAATATAGTGGGGACTGTGACACACATCACATGTATGTAATATAGCGGGGACTGTGACACACATCACATGTATGTAATATAGCGGGGACTGTGACACACATCACATGTATGTAATATAGCGGGGACTGTGACACACATCACATGTATGTAATATAGTGGGGACTGTGACACACATCACATGTATGTAATATAGCAGAGATGTAAAAGCTGGCAGACTTCTCAGAAGTGCAATGTGAAATTAAGAAAACTTTCGAAGCTAATTCTTTCTTCTGGGTAGCATCACAGAAACCCCTACCGCATGCACAAACTGGCATGTCTTTGTAAATAATGCATGGTATGGCACCACCTATGCCAAGAAAGAAAAGGTGTGCAGCACCTATTACCACTAACGTACACAAACCAAGAAGCTTATCAAGACAGACAAGTAATTTTACATGGAGCTGAGAGATAGTTCATTCAAGCCACAGAGATTTCTATAGGAAAGTGATAAGTATTTACTCTTGCGTAACTTCTGGATTATTTTCAAAATGCATCTCAAAGTAGGTCTTCTCATTCGTAGTTAAATGCTCCCAGACCTTCATGAATTCCCAAAACTTTGGCAGAGCTAGCTCTCTTTCAGATCATATTTCATCGAAAGCTGCACTTTCTAGAAAGATTCTTGTCACTGAAGTCATAGCCTCCCATTCTGTGGTTGTCTTCACAACACACACATGTATATAATGCATGTGGATGGACACTGGCCGAGAAGAGTAAAGCTCTCAACGCAGGAGCTGTGCAGTTGTCTGGGCTCACTGGAAAACGCGCATTGAGTTTCTGCTCCCCCACCCCATCATTTCACTCCCATTCACATCTTTCAAAATAACAGTAAAATATAAATTGTGCATCTGGAGATATCACTGCAAACCTCGAATCCCAAGTCTTTAAAGGACAAAGGTCAACTGTATTGCCTATCTGATGACGCGAAGCCCTCCAAGTGCTGTATAAAATGGTTTGGGAGAGGCTTTACAAGGGCATCCAAGGATCTTGGATGGCTTAAAGTGGAATGATTTATCATTCAGGAAACAGTAACGTTGAGTAATTATCAAAGGCTCATGTTCAAGAGAGCTGAGGAAATGAGCCACCATCGGCCACCGATGCTCTCCCTATACAGGTTGCGTCCCTGAACCTCACTGCAGGTACATGGTCCCCTCACTACCTGTACAGTTCTGACTGTGGGAAAAGGCATTCTGTTCACATTTGTGGTAGACGTATTTGCATAAGTAGACAGTTTGGTAACTTTGATGCCTGAAGGGCTTCTAATACTTTCCAATTACTTCAGCACCCAAGGGGGAAAATAAACCTCAGATTCTCTTTAAATGGTCATAAGAACTCCAAGTTTAAAAGTGGCACAATAATTATTTATTTATAATTAATAATTTATAATTAATAAGCTAGGGTTTCCAAAACTGGAACCAGTCTAAGCTAAGAACATACTTGAGCTCTGACCATGAAAAATCTTGGGGAAAGAGGGTTGCAGGGTAGCTGGGTGTGAACAGCCTAGGGGGCTATGGTGTAGGGATGTGGGTGTGCCCAGCCTAGAGGGCTATGGTACAGGGACGTGGGTGTGAACAGCCTAGAGGGCTATGGTACAGAGATGTGGGTGTGCCAGCCTAGAGGGCTATGGTACAGAGATGTGGGTGTGCCAGCCTAGAGGGCTATGGTACAGGGATGTGGGTGTGCCCAGCCTAGAGGGCTATGGTACAGGGATGTGGGTGTGCCCAGCCTAGAGGGCTATGGTGCAGGGATGTGGGTGTGCCCAGCCTAGGGGGCTATGGTACAGAGATGTGGGTGTGCCAGCCTAGAGGGCTATGGTGCAGGGATGTGGGTGTGCCCAGCCTAGAGGGCTATGGTACAGGGATGTGGGTGTGCCCAGCCTAGAGGGCTATGGTGCAGGGATGTGGGTGTGCCCAGCCTAGAGGGCTATGGTGCAGGGATGTGGGTGTGCCAGCCTAGAGGGCTATGGTACAGAGATGTGGGTGTGCCAGCCTAGAGGGCTATGGTACAGAGATGTGGGTGTGCCCAGCCTAGAGGGCTATGGTACAGAGATGTGGGTGTGCCCAGCCTAGAGGGCTATGGTGCAGGGATGTGGGTGTGCCCAGCCTAGAGGGCTATGGTGCAGGGATGTGGGTGTGCCAGCCTAGAAGGCTATGCAGACTGTATTTCTCAATTAGTCTCCACTGTTTTGTGGGGGGTTTTTTGTTTTGTTTTGTTTTGGACAGGGTCTCTCATTGAAGCCAGGATCTGGACTCAGGTCTACATGCTTTTGCAGCAAATATCACACTCACTGAACCATCTGGCTAGCTTTAATAATTTGGAGTTGGGGGATAGAATTTAACTTTCTTTTGATTTATGTGTACATGTGTGTATCAGTGTGTCTACATGAGGGGCTTCTGTACATTTAAAATGGAAGGGAAGGGACACTCTCCTCTGCCCAGTTTCCAGGATTAGAATGTTTTAAAGGAATAGTTAAATATGCTGAGGCTTAAACGAGACAGAGAATGTCTTTCTCACCTACCTTGCTGCTGTTGGCATTTGACACCTGTCAGGCATAAAGGAACAAAGAACAAAAAGAAAAGGAGACAAACAAATCCCCACAATTTTTTTTCCTCTCTGACTGTGTCCCACACTGGTTGGAATCTCTAAGAGGACCGCTGCCTATCTCCAGTGACAGAGGGCACGGTGAATAAGGGAGGAAGATAAAACTGGGCTTGTAGGCAAGGGACAGAGTGCTTGCATAGCCGTATCGACGTCTATAGGATCCTTAGCCAGGATAAAGCAAAAAATGTAATAACGAATTTCATGGTGTTTGTGCGTGATGCCCAGCATCTCAGGGTGGGGCTGTTGAGCTCTCCAAACCTCCTTCTTGAATCTCAGTAACAAAAAGGTACAGCACCATCCCTATGTTCGATCCCAGGGTTTGAGCAAAGAAAGAACAAACAAAGCCCTTCTCTATACACCTAAGAAGCTAGTTTCCAGCATTGTGGTTCCTTCTAAATCAAAGGCATGGCTTGGACTTGCGTCCTCGGCAGCCTCACGAAAGAAGCATGCCGTTCATTTATGAGACTTGGGGTGATGTGTGCTGGATGAGAAATTACGCACTTGGATCACACAGGCTCTTAACCAGCTTTGTCGACTGAGGTAGTGACAGCTGCTAATCACGCCCTTTAATTCTCTCCTATTGTAAATTTGTTATTATTACTCTTACAGCAATTTTCTGATCTCTTTTCTTTCTCTCGGTTTCATTTTGTTTTTCCTACCTGAACTCCTGACCTCCGATGCTGGAAAGCCGCCTCCTTTGAAATACAGACTTCCTTTCATTTCCACACTCTAGTTTCCTGACTGGAGCGCCCTCTGCCGGCTGAACAGACGCGGTGTCCAGGCAATATTCAGAGGCTGTGTGGTCTGACCTCTTACAAGTTGTCCTAGCTGGTTTTCTATTGCTATGACAAACATCAAGAGCAAAGCAATAACACCATGACTTAGGGAGTAAAGGCACTTTACAGATCATAGTCCACCACGAAGAGAAGACAGGACAGGAGCTGAAGCAGAAGCCGTGGAGGAAGGCCGCTTTCTGGCTTGCTCTATGTGGTTTGCTCAGTTTGCTGTTTATACAATAGAAGGCCATTAGCCCAGGGGTGGCACCGTCCACAGCGGGAGGAACCCTCCCGCATCAATCGTAAATCAAGAAAATGCCCCCACCAACGTACCCAGAAGCCAACCTTATGGGGGCATTTTCTCAGCTGAGGTTCTCTTCCCAGGTGACGCTAGCTTAGACTGAGTAGGCAAAGACCAACCAGAACATAAATGGGAGGAAGCGCTTTACTGTGTACGTTCCCCTGAAAACAACTGTACCACATGGTTTTAACGTTCCCTCTGTACCTAGCCCTTGACACACCACACATGGAGGACCCGAATGATTCCAAGAACACAGTTCTGAAAGAGCACCTCAACATCACCTCATCTCTCCCCTTGAAGATTCTAGACAAGATCTGTGCTATGATGTTTCTCAGAATACCCTCAAGGCCTGGTGAGGGCGCCCAGCACGAAGCTACCCCATTCCTAGCATGCGTGTGCCCCCAGGTGGCCTGGTAGGGCCCTCCTCGTTCTCACATCTCCCGGAGCGCAGCGCTTCAGCTTCAGATGGAGACACAGCAAATACCGCTCTGAAGGCAAACCCTGTCCCCTGAAGCACATCCATTGAAACTAAGCTACTTTTTTGAAAACTTCCCCCCACCCCCGCGGGAAAAAAAATCATTCCCCACTGGAAAGAAGGATCAGCTGGCTCGCTTCTGGGGCTCGTCCATCCCTGACGTCTGTGATCTTGTGATATGATTCCAATTTGCCTTCATGGCGGGCTGTCTGCTGCGCTAATTGTATGCGCCTCTTTGTGCTCGGCGCTTATGTTTATTTCATTGCAATATTTACAAAGGGACTTTCGAAATAAGTCGCTATGCAAATGGGAGCATGCATACAAGATCCAGAGGAATATTAAAATTCATTAACCTTATTTACATTTAAAGTATTATCATGTATATTTGAGCCCAGTGCACCTGCCAGGAGGGATGGTAGGGCCACATCAGCGGCCCATTGAATAATCTATTCACTGTCTTTTATTTCTGTGTCAAGGAAAGTAAAAACTTCCTTATTTTGGACACATTCAAAATCACCACCAAGCCGCTTTCTTACTCAGTGGCTCTTATTTCTGGAGGAGCCTAATACAAATTTCAAGTCGTCCTTTGACAGTTGAAGGATGAATTTCCCTGAAGAAAAATTTCCCATCTTTATTAATTGTGAAGTACAATGCTTCTCTTATCACCCACTTGGAAATGAAGGAGGCCAACCTCATTCTTTTGGAGGCTAACAAATAAAGGGTTTGCCTGCCCAGAACTCTTCCCCCATCCCGAGGAACTCCACTGTCTACAAAGAAGGAAACTGAAAGAAGAGCCATCAAACCGGTGGCTTGGAGATTTATGAAGGCAAATTATTTATGAAGCCAAAATTATTATTGTTCTTTTTTATTTATTCATTTTTTTATGATTTTTATTTGTCACTTATTTGACATTTTGAAACAAGATCATCACAATAACATTTAGCATTCTCTCTAGTTATGAGAACGGAATCTGTCATAACCCACTTGACTTTGGGTTATATAGTAGGAAGAGAGAGAGAAAAGAAAAGCTGTGTGATCAATAAGTAATTTCTGACAGGGAAAACCAAGTAAAGGGTGGGCTTTGTTCAACTAATGCCTTCTTGGGTTTGTGAATGTACATTAACAAGTGGGAGAAAATGGGAGACTAACACAGGAAGGCAAAATTCTGAGGGTCCAAAGGAGATAACAATGAGACCAGAAGGAGCTGAGCGGTGAATGGGACCAGGGTAAAATAGCCCCAGAAATGGCAGGGCAGCCCAGAGATGAGCTAATCTAATAAATCTAATAAACGACCATGGAACTTGTTCTCTGGCACGTGTGTGATATAAATACATTCTTCCATCCCTCCGTGCTTCTTCAGTAAAGTCTACATGTCAGTCACGGTTTCTACGAGACCGGACGATTCCAAACACGGTGGGATTTCCACCAAGGCCCAGGTGCAGGGGGCAGAGTCGGCTGCAAGGACTTGGAGCCTCTACTTAGAGGGCCCTGAGAGAACCATGGAACCAGAGAAGGTGTAGCATCAGGAGGCTCCTCGAATGTCATCCAGCCATGGGAATAGTGAGATGAATGGTGGGGTTCTTAAACCTTAACCTGCGTCAGAATCAGGCAGGGAGGCCCTTTTTAAAACTGACACCTGTGTCCCATTCTAGTTCCTTTCTCAGTAGGTGTAGTATGGGCTGGAGTATCTGTATTTCTAGCAAGTTCCTAGATGCTGCAGAGATTGGAGGCAGCTCTGACAACATCCCCGTCAAGATATGGAGATGTGGGGAGATGTCATTGCTATGACTTGGGTACTTATCATGCAAAGCCTTTACCCAAGGTGGGAGTTCTCAATACTAGACCGACCCCACCGTAAGTAACTGGGAACAATCATCCAGACTAGCTACTCTTTTAAGTGCTGTGGTTGACAGAAGTGATTTAAGGGAAGAAATACTTCTTTTGACTTATGATTTGAGGGGGTACCCTCCACTGTGGTGGGGAAGACATGGCTGCAAGAACATGAGGATGATCTCATTGTACTCATATTCAAGAAGCAAACAGGGATAAAAGCAGATGTTCTTCAGGCTTGCTGGCTTCCCCCTTTTTATTCCAGGTGGATCTTCTCTCTTCCGTTACATCTCTCTGAAAATGCGCTCACAGAGTGGACCAGAGGTGTGGCTTCAAGATGGTCCTAAATCTAGTCAGGTTGACAATGAAGGTTACCAATCACACTACATTGCAGGTTAAACCAGTGTTTCTAGAGGCAGGAAACTAGGCCTTGACATTTTTCTGGAGCTCTGCACCTGCATGAATGTAACATCAGGATCAGGAAGCCCTGCCCTATAGTAACAATCAAGATAAAGTCTGGGAGAGCAGAAGTTGTGTTTTCTGACTCCGAAAATTCAGGTATGGAAACAGATAACCCCAGGCTTTAGAAACAGAGTTAGCACTTGAGGAATCACGGCATTCCTGTCTCCATGGCAGTGAGCGATCAAGAGTGAACTGGTCTCCATGCCATGGAAAGAGCGTAAGAGCTGCAGAGACAAACGCAACAGAGGGGAAACACTTCAGAGACCTAGAGAAGTGAATGCGTACTGTATCCATGCACGTGACAGTTTGTGAGAGTGACTGAGTGTGTGGGTGCGTGTGCGTGCGTGCGTGCGTTTGTGTGTGTGTGAAGAGAGTGGGAAGGAAGCATCCCCTAAGGAGTGAGATGGACCGCCACACCCTCTCAAGATGTGCATGAAGCCCTAGACCTCCTATCAGGAATGTGAGAGGCATCTTCACAGACCTACCTGGGAGAGAGGATCCAGGTTGGCAAAATTCTGTGGGTCTCCCCAGAGCAGAAACACTCAAGGAAAACTTACTTGAGAAGATGAATGAGATGAGATGTCTGGCCACCAAAGACAGACTCCACGAGAGCATTTGTGCAGTTAGAGGGGTAGAGACTCCCAGAGTCCACATTTAAAGCAAAGCGGCACTCAGCAAGATTTTCACATTTTAATTTTTAATACAGGAACAGGAACCGGTGAACAAACAAACTTGTACTAAAAAAGAAATTATAAGGCAGATTACAGACAGAGATTCTAAAAAAAGGTAATGTCAGAACCCATCCTTTGGGTCCCAAGTCATGACCCACCTACTTCAGCCCCTGAGGAGCACTGCAGGTTGTAGTTTGAAAACCACTAGATAACTTTCAATCTATCATCAACCTTCACTTTTCATTCTGAAGGCCCGATCTCACTCTGTATAAGAGATAAATACAGAACTATGGTATAATGACTGAACCTGAGGAAGTATAGGGATAAGCCCAGCCCATTAGGGGGCGTGTTCGCCTCCGGCTAATGTTTACTTATAAATCTAGTGAGTGTGAGCCTGCTGCCCTCTCTGCTGCCCTGTTCTCCACAGGAACGGTGGTTCTGTAAGTCTATTTCCCCATTAAAGCTGTATATATTATTACAATCTGTCTGAATTCATTTACGCCGTCACAAGGAAGATAAGAGGTCAAGTTTTATTTTGATCCTCAGATTACAGGTGATCATGAGGTAAGAATTACTAGTATAATTCATGAGAGTTCAAAGAACAACATGGGGTTAATATTACATGGCAGTTTCTTAGTCAGTCAGCCAATTAGTGTGTCTTCGTATTTGGCTTTCATTCTACATACAAGTCTACAGAGTTCCAGTTCGTCACTGTTCCTGGCTTTTCTTTTTCTTATTTTGAAGGGAAGGTAGACCAGAAGTACTTTTTTGTCTAGCTTCCAAGGCAAACTGCCTAGAACTGGGTCCTGTAAACTAAATGCTCTTACAGCTACTGTAGGTGATATTTAGATTTAAAACCTTATCTCACCAACCAACAGAATGTCTCTGTGCAAAGGAAGCACATGACTGGAGAAAGGCAATTCAGATAGAAATATATGAAGGTAACACATCTGGCCCAACAAACGGATAGAATGAACTGGAGATGCCTGTGAGGCATCCATCACCCCAAACATCCTGCTTCCCTGTGTCTGCCCTGGTGTCTTTAGAGTTACATCTTGACTTTACTGCTACCAATGCATTTCTTTCCTCCTTACCTCAAATATCACTTTTCATTATCAGGTCTCCAGCACAAAACTAAAATGAGTCCTATCTGAATGCGTCCAATAAGAAAAGCTAGAACAATCACCCTCACTCGCTCCTTAGACTTGGTTTCCCAGCTATACAAGACACAGGTTATATTCCTACAGGGCTAACAGTTAAAGCATTTAAAGACAGGAACAGAATGAGAAGCCATGGTCCTACTGGTACCTCCCGCCTGAATGAACATCAGTCTGCTACTCTTTATATACATTACTACAATCTTTGACGTAAACTCTTTATAGCACCCCAGATTCTGATAAAGAGGTGAAAATGGAAGTGTTTGCACTTTTATTACGTATGGCGTGTCTTTTTCTTAAACGTTAATTTTATTAATTGGTTGACAATCTCATACATGAATATATTATATTCTGATTAATCCCTCCCACACACCCTCTCTTATCTTTTTCCCAGCTCTATCAAGATCATCCTCATTCCCGTCATCCTTTTACTAGATCCATGTCTTTTGGTTCAGTTTTGGTTTGGCTTCACTAGGGCCATCTGTGTGACCATCAGATTGAAACTATTCTTTGTGGCCTGAGCATCATCAGCGGATACACAGCTGAAGGCAATGGCTTCCCCTTGCCCTGAATCTATCTATAGCAAATAGTTCAGCTCTTGGCCTCCTCCTCGGTCCATGCTTGGTTGTTGATGGACCTTTTCTCCTACATACCAGGGCAGGAGCTGTGAGCACAGACCCATAGGTGCTCTGAATTCGTGATTGCAGTGACTGGGTCTCCCCCAGAGGATGACATTTTGCAGCCTTCTCTTGATCTTCTGTCTCCTGTAACTTACCTACATATGAAGGTGTGAGGAAGAAGAAGACATGGGTAGGTTACAGGAGCCTAAGTGGAGGATGTATAGGATGATCTAATTCATTGGCCCAGGGCACAACACCAGAACTGAGCTTAGTACTGTACTGTGCTAGGGAATTTTACTACAAATAGGTTTCCAGTGCACTTCACATGTGTGCACACGCATGTGTGACCACACACACACACACACACACACACAGGTGTTAGATGGTGAACATATTATCTTTACTATAAAAACCTTTTATAATTTATGTGTACATCAAAATATGTGCTATGCAGCCCTCTAAGGTGCAAGTAATATTATGGAAGAGGGAGGGGCAGAAAAAGGTAAGGCAGAAGATAGAGAAGAGAGTGGCTACGCCACATTATCCCCACACCAGTGTATAGGTACAAATATACCCCAGGAAAAAAATCCATGTGATAAAATAGGAAATTAATCTCATTTAAGTCAAGTATCTTAAATGAAAGGTTAAACAAATCCTACTGCACATACAATCACCCAAATAATAATTATTCTCTAATGGAGGCTGCACCACCATCCAGTTCTCCTGTGGCGGGTACCTGCTTCCATCCTCTGGGACAGAGTCGTAAAAGAGTCACGAAGCAGACGAAGATTTAAGATACTCCCTGGAAGGAAAAAAAATCAAATCAGACTTAATTTAAGGGTAGGTACATTTTATTTTAAAGACCTTTTTTATGAGGGGGGAAAAACAGGTCATTAATTTTGATAGCTTTTAGTATATAGTAAACAGCACTCCTATATATGCTTTTCCTTTTCGATGCACTGTGGGTTTAGCTGTGGAATTCATCTCCTATAAAATGGTTAGACTAGAAAATCAACCTGCCGGAAAGATCTGTTTTCTGTGGTTTTCCTCTTACCTACTTATCTGATGCTGATTATTTACATTCTGGATTTCTGGAGGCAAATCCTCACTTTTAACTTTGAAAAGTCCTTTTAAATTAGTGTGTGTGTGTGTGTGTGTGTGTACATATATATGGATGATTTGGCGAGCTCCTTGTGTAGTTAAAATGAATAAAGAGAGGTTGGTTGCTTCAGACGGAGACTCCTGTCCGTAAAACAGATTAAGTCAGATTTAGAAATGTAATATTAGTGGTTCACCTCGGGCTCCTGGGAGGAAGGGTCTACATCTTAGATGACAGATTGATTTGAAAAGCAGAATATGAACTTCTTAATTTACCGCTGCGGGACGGTCTCTCTGGAAATGATCATCAGGAGACCAGTCACAAATCAGGAAGATGTTGATGGCCTCAGATTTGGGGGAGGGGGATGCTTTCTGTTAGCCTAACAGATGGAAATTAGTCTACATGAGACTCTCCATCGTTAGGCTACCTCGGACTCACCTAGGGACTTGTTAAAACAGATAGCCAGAGCCACTCCCTAGCCTTTCCTAATCGGTGGCTCTGTAATTGTATCCAAGAACTGATATTTTCACAAATCCCCGAGTGAGGTGGGAGCTTTGGGTCTCAGGCACACCGTTTGGTGAGCTGTGTGAATCACCCTGGCTCAGAAATGGACATTTTCCTCCACATAAATTAGTATTGGTGTTTAGAAGCGAATCCATCCTCTCTTGAACAACTGGGGATTCGCAAACCTTCCACTTTCCAAGTAAGAATTCCTGGTGAGTCATCTGGGGACAGCGTTACCTGCTGGCATAAATCTCAGGAACTCCTCACAGACCATGTGCTTCGGATTAAGCCTTCCTGGAGGAAGTATTTGAAAATGCTGTTCTCCCTGTGGCCTCGGGTTCCAATTGATTTCCTAAGTGTATGGCTGGTACATTGTTACTGCTATGCATTGAACAATGAGTATCGTCATCTTCTACGTCCATCTTCAACCTTTTGTTAATTTCTGAATCTGAAAAGGCCTCTTAGAGCAGGAGAGATCACATTCATCTATAATCACCAACAACAACAACAACAAAACTTGACTCCAGAAGTCGTCTCCGCTCTGTTTACTTTTCACGAGAAATCTGACCTGAATCGTTCCTGAGTTACTGCAGCGTCTCAAACCCGAAGGCCACCATGGGGACCTTGCTTCCCGCTCTGTCCTTCTGTGAATGTCACTGTTTCCCTGTAGAAAGGTGGATGCTGTAGTCCCCTGACTCACCATCACAGTCAGAAAGAGTCACAAGATTAGGAGGAGGCAAAGTATCAAATGCTTGCCGTGAGACCCTCTCTGTAAATCTCACTAACTGGCAAAAAAAAAAAAAAAAAAAAGCCTCCAACATTCAGAAGGGCACAGATTTTAGGCATAAGTTTAACTGGCCCTCCTCCCCACAAACAGCTCTTCCGTCAGGGAAAGGAAAGCCTCATTATTCCAGCACTTGCTTCTCCTGATGGGTTTGAATGTCACAACACAGTTCTCAGTTCCCACTACAGTAAAAGGACATCGAGACAGCCCTGGGAGTCTTCAGCCTAGGCAGGGACCACTGGACCTGATTGCAAAGGACGCATGCAAGGATTTTGTTTCTTCTGCAAGAACTGCAATTTCACCAGGTCATTAGGATATGATTTCAGTGTCATTAGCGAGCCCCAAAGACTTGAGAATCATGAACACAGCCATGAAAAGGAGCATTGCCACCCATTATTCCTAAAGCCCTGCTTCAGCAGGAAGGGCATCCAGAAAGGGCATTCGGTTCACTTCACTTCCTATACGGCATGCCACAGAACTGAGCCAGCTACTAGAGTTGCAGACAGCATGGGACATCAGCCCTAATTTTAAGGATAGAGAGAGGGTGCGAGACTGACAAGAAAAGGAAGGAGGGAAATGATCGGCTGTTTCCATTTACCACATCCAGAGAAGTTGGTGTCAGGGGATCCAAAGGCCATAAGGGGTCAGAGTTCTTGACCATGACAGCGGTCTTTCACTGTGCAGTCATTGCGTCTCCTCTCTTCATAAGAGAAATCCGCCACCACACCCATTGCAGCGCAGTGGTGAGAGGTCTTACTTCTCTGAGTGCCTCATCTCTTCAGTGAGACAGAGAGTGGGAGGAAGAGCCACCAGCCTCCTAAGTTCTGTTACCCATTTCAGTGTTATACATGCTTCGACTGTACTTGACAGTAACCAGGAAAGCATTCGCCATTACCTAAGACGGCCATTCTCCGGGTGTGAGTTTCATCAGATTGCCCCTCCTGATACTCAACCTCTGCCCCATGCAACACTTGGGCCTTCTCCATCAAAGCCTGTAACGCTGTTCCTTGAGAATTTGTCCTTGAAGGAAGACCCTGTTTCTCATCCCAAACCCCACACTTCAGATCAGTCCCAGCGGGTAACTTGACTTTTGCAGAAGCTGAGGGCTGAGCTTTCTTGCTTTTACAGTAAAAGAGTTGGCAGGACCCAGGAAAAACGGCTCTTCTCTTTGAGGGAGAGTCTGAGTCTCAAATGCACAGCAGGTGAAGCAGAACCTGACTTCATCAGCATCCTCCTGCCCACCAAGCTCTCTCCACCCTGTGCCTACAGAAGGCAAAGAAAGCCCCAGAGGAGTTTGCCTGGCTGAAGTTGAAACAAGAGGAATATTATTTCAATCTTAAACTGGCCATGGAAAGCCTCCCAGCCAGGCTGCCTGGTATACCTGACACACACACACACACCACACACACACACACACCACACACACACACACCACACACACACACACACCACACACACAGACACACACACACACACAAACCACACACACACACCACACACACACCACACACACACACACACAAACCACACACACACACCACACACACACACACACCACACACACACACACACCACACACACACACACACACACCACACACACACACACACAAACCACACACACACAAACCACACACACACCACACACACACACACACACACCACACACACACACCACACACACAAACCACACACACACACACACACACCACACACACACACACACAAACCACACACACACAAACCACACACACACCACACACACACACACACAAACCACACACACACACCACACACACACACACCACACACACAAACCACACACACACACACACAAACCACACACACACCACACACACACACACACACACCACACACACACACACACACACACCACACACACACACACACCACACACCACACACACACACACAAACCACACACACACACACACCACACACACACACACAAACCACACACACACACCACACACACAAACCACACACACACACACACACACACAAACCACACACACACACCACACACACACACACACCACACACACAAACCACACACACACACACACCACACACACACACACACAAACCACACACACACACACACACCACACACACACACACACCACACACACACAAACCACACACACACACACACACACCACACACACACACACACAAACCACACACACACAAACCACACACACACCACACACACACACCACACACACACCACACACACACACCACACACACACACACCTGGGATTTAGCGGCAGTGGCTTCCAAGAGGCTGGTTTCTGCCTTGGGACCCGCTTTTACCATGGCCAACCAGTTCCAACCAGGTGTAGCACTCATCCACACTGGTACAGACATAACCAGCTCTCCAAAGGGAATTTTCACAGCCCAAAGTAGCCCAAATTGAAAGCAGGCCCATTTTGTTTTTAAACTACCATGTAAAGAAGTTCCTTTCAGCCCGTGTTGTGAATGTTAGTCTATTCCTTTAATCTTTCGGGGTCCACGCAGGTGTGTGATCTGTGTGTTTTGCTCCCTCACCCCCCACGCGTGTATGTCTGTCTGTGCCCATCAGGGTACCTGGCCCTGTGTCTTGAGCACCGTAGGTGTTCAGTAAATATTTACTAAATATATAAATGGCTCCTAATCTAAAGGCCACCTTGGGTGCAATACCTGCTGGCCGATTATCTGTCGATGCAATCTTCCCCACTACCCCCTGTTCCAGAAGAGGATTAGAGACAGCCTCCCCGGGCACACAGAGGACCTCAGCCAAGAAAATCTTGGCCCTGACTTCAGCATCCAACATCCTTGGGACCTATGCTTGGAATGCTGACAGAGACTATATCGAGAATGGAGCCAAGGCATTGTCTGATGAGGCCCTCAAGGATGCAGGGAGAGGAGTGCCAGATTGGCTCAGCTGTTTGGATCCCTTCAAAGCATCCTCTCCTTGATTTGTCAAGTTGATCACAGCTGCCCAAACCCTCCACCCCAAACAGTGGGACGAAAGCACTGAGCACTGCCCCATTACCCCACTAGGAATACATCTACTCCTGCGTCCATTCCCGCAGGCACAGGGAAGGGCTCACACTTCACCTCTACCCTCAAAGGTGCTAAATTAAGACCTGCACACTCATCTCTTTTTGCCTTACCTTAAGAAGCATAAAGCAGCGGCTCCCAGCTGTCGTAAGATAGGCTTGGATTCCATGGATTGTTTCCTTCTAAAGCAAAGATGGGTCTTCTTGACTCCACTCCGGATGCTTTCTCGCTGTGTAGGCCTATATCTTTGCAACAGAGATCTTGCTGGTAGTTTTGACATGGCTGCATGGAACCTCATGAACATTTTGGTACTGCTCAGAATTTCTCCATTTGGTGAATTTCTATCTGAAGTGCTTGCTGTGAATGCTAAGATTGCCAGAAACACTGTCTTAGCACTGCTGATAACAAGGCTCCCACAGATGACAGTCGTCTAGTCCAGACTTAATTCAGGAGAGACAAAATAATTACAAGGAAGGACAGGACGTCGGCTTCCCGTCTTGCTCTGGCTCCTGGTGGCAGTAGAGCTACAGGCGGGTCTTTGGCACTCTGGCTGCAGGAGCGTATGCTATGCTATCTGCACGGGTTTGGTTAAAATGACTCTAGTAGTGGATGATAGAAATGTTTGCCTCTGTCTCGACTGCATCTGATGACTGGTTCTGATGCAGCCTGGGAGAGCTCATTCTGGCTGTTTACCCTCTGACTCCACCCTATGGGCCTCTCAAAACAGTCACTAAGCCACTCCCAACTCCCCTGGGCCAACTTTCTTCTTAGCCATACAAATGATGTCTATCACAACTGAGAGCAGTGACTACGGTGTGAAATTCTTATGAACGTGATGTTTTCCTCAAAGTTCCTTACAGTGATTCTTTGGATCCTGGTAGGTTGCATCTGAACTGATATCCAGGACACAACCATCAGGCCTCTGAGGGCTACACAAAGCCCCTGGCCACCCTCAACACAAAGAAACAAATCCCTCTGATGTCACCAGCCAAGCTTTCAATGCTGTGTTTTATATTCTCTAGAAGTAAGTTTAATATGGCCTTAAAAGTATGAGCTTAATTTCCTTGTCCAGTGACAACTTTACGTGTCATTTCTCATGGTCACACAATCTAGATGATTACTAACGCCGCAGCTTTACAAGACTCCCCATGACAACCTAACATAACGAGAAAACCATTTCCGTGTGTGGTTAATTGGCTACTCTGCAGTGGGGAGCTGCATCTCTCCCCTCCCACCCAGTCGAGGTCTGGCTTAGAATTAGCTGTATTTGCTCCAGAAGGTATTTTTGACCATTGTACACCGCGTTGCAAATCAATGACTTAATAAAACAGAAAAGGAATTTATTATTTCAAAAGGATTGAACAGAGGCAAGGGGTGAAAATGAGCTGGTGAGAAGTCAGGAGGTTTTCCACAACGGTATTGCAAAAGTCATAGACACAGAGGAGGAGTGGTCCTCACGGAGCTTTTTAATTGTGCTTAAATTCTCACTGCAGATTCTCCATCTGAGTCTTTCAATTCTCCATTTAAAGACACCCACATTGGAAGCTATGGAAGATGTGGTATGAACATGTTTTATGTCAGACAGAAGA
Organism: Microtus pennsylvanicus; assembly: GCF_037038515.1. Classification (NCBI taxonomy): domain Eukaryota; kingdom Metazoa; phylum Chordata; class Mammalia; order Rodentia; family Cricetidae; genus Microtus; species Microtus pennsylvanicus. The sequence goes on along the minus strand of NC_134587.1, from coordinate 27,192,698 downwards.
GTATCCAATCAGAAAATGGCACTTAGGTGTGCTGTATGTAGATGGAGGCTACCCTTTCGCTTCCCAGCCACCCAGACCCGAATAATCACACAGAAACTATATTAATTACAACACTGCTTAGCCAATGACTCAGGCATATTTCTAGCTAGCTCTTACATCTTGAATTAACCCAATTCTATTCATCTGTGTATCACCACAAGGCTGTGGCGTACCGGTAAGTTTCCTACATTCCAGCGTCTTTCTTCTTTGGCAGCTACATGGCATCTCTATGACTCTGCCTACTCTCTCTATATATCTCTTCTAACATTTCCCACCTGGCTTTATTCTGCTAAGCCACTGGCCAAAGCAGCTTCTTTATTAACCAATGGTAATAAAACATATTCACAGCATGCAGAGGGGAAACCCACATCTCCCTACCTCTATGTCATGACATTGAATGGCTGCTGATTCACATTTTGTAAGGCCTTTGAGAGAATTTGTAAGTCATTACGCAGCCCTTTTCATGACTCTGCTGACTTCCTAAGCCCTCATGGGTCTGGTCACATCAGAGAGAAGACCAGCTACCTTGATTACACTTCTGGCCACTCTTCTGGTCAAGGAATCCACCTACCATGAATGATACAGTTGCAAGATAGCCAGGATTATCTGTGGCCCATGCCAGCGGGCTACTTTATTGGCTTAAAGCTTCTAGATCATTTTCCATGACATGAACTTTTTCTCCTGTTAGCAATCAATTACTGTGAGGAAATTTGAAACTTAGCTTTCTTCAAGAACACCTGCATTAAATTTTATCCTTCCCATGCAGGAAGTCAACATGACATGAACTTCTATAGTCTATACACCAGCTTTAATCCAGAATAAGAAAACAGTGGCAACTTTGAGGATCTGCTGTAGACCATATCATCCATAGCAGGGCTTAGGCCAGAGCCTACCAATTCCCATGCTACTGTCTATTTACCACACAAACACCTGATAATTCAGAAGCTCCCTCCAACATGATATAATGTCCATCTATCTTTCTGTGCACCATTTAATACCTAGCATGCAGCAAAAACTGATCTAGATCCTGAGCGTACAGTGGGGGAACAAAACGAAGTCGATGGCCACCTCAGGTGACAATTCATTCTTCCAGCTATGACTTCTGAAGAAAACAAAAGGCATTTCAGTTATCCGTGCATTTCTGGTATTCAGCTGAGTGTCCAGAGCAAAGACAGTGTCTAATGAGTAGAATTAAGTAAAGTAACTCCATCAAATTCTTATTTTCAGAAAGAAGGTTCTTTAAAAAAGATAAAAATAAAAAATTTGGTAGTTCTTTTCGATAAGACCAGAGGTTCGAGTGTTCCCTATTTCTCTGATGTTAAATTGACTAATATAATGACCTTGTTTGAATAAGGCTCCACTACACATAGATAACCTTATTTTCCAAAAAGATGTTTGTCAAGTGAGTATTTCTTTTTATTTTGGGGTTGTTTTTTTCCAAAAAAAAAAAAACAGACTTCAGGAAAGTGATTCCAGAAGTTGATATCAGAGCTTCCAATTTTTAATTGTGACATTTTTCATGCAGGAAACCTGAAAGCCAGTTCTAAAGTGGGGAGTGGCAACAGTCAAAGATTGGGCCATACAAAGAGGGAATGTCATCCAACTGCAGCCTGAGAGAAAGAGAGGCTCGCTCTCCACACACACTGGTAAACACCCTGCACACGTTTGTGCCATCGGCCTGAGCCATTTGTCTTCTCCTAACACAGTTCCTCGTGGAACCTGATACTTACAGCGGTATTTGTATTCCTTTGGCTCATAAATTCTTTTAGCACAGACATTTAATTTAGGACATACACAACCAACTCCATTGTGCCAGACTTTGTGCTAGGTGGTGCAGGTGACTTGGGGGCAGCACGCCATCCGATCTTCACACCAACTTTTCCCCCTGACAAGCAGAAACAGATGTTCCCTTCCAAACCTCCTTCCACAGCCTCAGCTTTTCACAGCTTGAGAGGAGAAAGTTGCCATGCAACACTCAGAACTCATTTCCCCCATGCCTCGCAGATGGAAATGATTTTCTGGAAACAGTAGAAGAAAAGAATTTGGCCTCGATGAAACTGGAGCATCTGTCAGGGCGTGCTATCTTGTGGGGCTGGTCACTGTGCCGTCTGCTCATATAACTGCAGACCTGGTGGCAGGGAAGGACAAGGTAGAGAGGACCGTCCTGGACCTGCATAGCAACCCTGTCCTCATGGGGCTCCCAGCTGGCTCACCAGTAGAGTAATTAAAATGATCTTGTCCATCAGTTGCTGGATGAAGGTTCCATGATGTCGATTAAGGTAGCCATCAATCTGACTACAGGGCAAGGTCAGCTCAGGCACCTATCACTTAGGGTCTTAGCTGGGGTCATCCTTGTGGATTCCTGGGAATTGCCCTAGTGCCAGGTTTCTCGCTAGCCCCATAATGGCTTCCTCAATCAAGATACCTCTTTTCTTGCACTCCCTCTCTGTCCTTCCCCCAACTCAACCATCCCATTCCCTCATGTTCTCCCCCCTCCCCCTTCTCTCTCCACCATCATGCTCAAAATTTTCTCAGGAGATCTTGTCTATTTCCCCTTCCCAGGAGGGTCCATGTATGCTTCTCTTAGGATTCCCCTTGTTACCTAGCTTCTCTGGGGTTCTGGACTATAGGCTGGTTTTCCTTTGCTTTACATCTAATACCCACAGTGAAGCACTAGACTGAGCTCCCAAAGTCCAGTCGAAGAGAGGGAAGAGTGATAATATGAGCAAAGGGGACAAGACCTTGATGGGGATACCCACTGTAACAACTTACTTGAGCTAATGGAAGCTCACCGACTCTGAACTGAAGGCAAGAGAACCAGCATAGGATGAAACTAGACTCTCTGAATGTGGGTGACAGTTATATGGCTGGAGCAGTCTGTGGGGCTAGGAACAGTGGGACCAGGATTTATCCCTGCTGCTTGAACTGACTTTTTGGAGCCCATTCTCTTTGGAGGGGTATCTTTCTCAGTCTAGATAGAGTGGGGAGGGCCTTGGTCCTGCCTCAAAGCAATGTGCTAGACTTTGTTGACTTCTCAAGGGAAGCCTTACCCTCTCTGAGGAGTGGTTGGGGGGGGGGGGATGGAGGGGTCAGGAGGGGGGAGTGGGAACTGTGATTGATATGTAAAATGCAAAAAGATTGTTTTTTAAAAAAATAAATAAATTTGTAAAGAATGATCTTATCTACAACCTGGGAACCCTATACGGACGCTCTTCCGGCTTTGGCAAGGGAGAGTTTTGGGATAAACTTTGTTTTAGCGAAAAACAAAGTAGAGTGAAGTTGGTTTAAACAATGCGCTTTGGGTGATAATAGTGTGCCAGGGTCGGGTCATCAGATGTGCCAAATGGACCATTCTGGTCGGTCAGAGGGTAGAGGAGGAGGTTATATACTGTGGCAGGGATGGGGACTGGGGCTAGGGCAGGGAGACATGACAGAAAATGAGGGAAATCTGTTATTTAGTCAATTTTGGTCTACACCTAAAAACTTGTCTTTTTGAAAAACTCAATGATCTTTATAAACGTGTTCTTTAAACAGATATTAATCTATCACAGCAGTTCTGAACCCTACTGTTCTTGGAGAAGACTGGGAGGGAACCAAGAGCTCTCTCTCTCTCTCTCTCTCTTTCTCTCTCATCTCGTCTCTCTTTCTTTCCTTCTTCTTCTATTCCTCTCTTCCTGTATTTGTGTAAATTCCTATGCGAGTGTGTTCAAGGGCATAGAGGTCAGAGGTTGAAGTCACAATCTTTTCTGCTTCTCTCCGCTCCATCTTTCTGATACAGGATCTTTCTGTGAACCTAACACTCACTGATTTAGTAACACCGCTTGCTCTGCAAGTCCCAGACATCCTCCTGTCTCAGTACCCACAACATTGGGGTTACAGACACATGCCACCACACCCCGCTTTTTACCTGGGGTTGAGAATCCAAACCCAGGTCCTCTACTTCCACAACAAGCACCTTGCCAACGGCGCTGCCCCTCAGCCCCGCCCAGGCATTCATTTTCATTTTCTTAATCTGGTGTAATAAGCAAGATGATAAATGGGAGAAGTGGGACTTATTTATCCAAGCAACTGACAATACTTGGTCTCGGAATTAAACACAAAGCTTGACTGCCTGTCTGAGCCTGTAGAGGGCTCATTCACTGTGTAACCTTGCAGAAAAAAAAGAGCAGACAGTAGAAATACTCTTCTCTCCAGACAACTGCTGGCCAGTCACTTATAGAAAGCTAATATATATATATGTGGGGGGGGGGTGTGTGTATGTGTGTGTATATATATATATATATATATATATATATATATATATATATATATATATATATATATAAAGCCAGACCTGACAGCACATACCTGAAGTCCCAGCACTTGGGAAATGGGACTGAGGGCATAGGATGTTTATGGCCAGCCTTGGTAACATATGGAGTTCGAGGCAGCGCTAGGCTGTATGGAACTCTGTCTTTAAAAAAGAAGGTGGGAACCCAAAGAAAAACATATAGGCATCCTCCTGAATATTAACCTTCATCAGGCGATGAAAGGAGACAGAGACAGAGACCCACATTGGAGCACCGGACAGAAATCTCAAGGTCCAAATCAGGAGCAGAAGGAGAGAGAGCAGAAGGAGAGAGAGAGAGCAAGGAACTCAGGACCACGAGGGGTGCACCCACACACTGAGACAATGGGGATGTTCTATTGGGAACTCACCAAGGCCAGCTGGCCTGGGTCTGAAAAAGCCTGGGATAAAACCAGACTTGCTGAGCATAGCGGACAATGAGGACTACTGAGAACTCAAGAACAATGGCAATGGGTTTTTGATCCTACTGCACGAACTGGCTTTGGGGGAGCCTAGGCAGTCTGGATGCTCACCTTACTAGACCTGGATGGAGGTGGGTGGTCCTTGGACTTCCCACAGGGCAGGGAACCCTGATTGCTCTTTGGGCTGACGAGGGAGGGGGACTTGATTGGGAGAGGAGGAGGGAAATGGGAGGCGGTGGCGGGGAAGAGACAGAAATCTTTAATAAATAAATAAATTTTAAAAAAAAAGAAGGTGGTGGATGAGGAGGACAAAGAGAAATTAAAAGCTATTTTTAGTTATTTTCTTTTTAAAAAAAATTAAAGATGGAATTCCCGTTGTGTATTCTTTTCCCTGCCTCTGTGTGCTGAGTCCCTAGATGAGGATGCACTGTGCGGCCACACTTGCTGGAAGGGATAATTTGCCGGCCCCAAAGGACTGCATGGAATCCTGAAAGAATATATTATGAGATGGGTCCTGAAAGAGGAGCATCTGTCTGCCCCACGTATGCTGCTTGTGGCAGAGAAATCCCTATAAATAGCTTTACCAGAGACCAAATGCGTCCATTTCGATGCAAAGTTTTATCACCCACCGAGGGAATTTAGCGGGGTGAAAGGAAACGAAGGGGGGTGGGAGGGTGAAGTCATTTGAGCAGGGCATGGTTCATAACTCTTTTATTGGGACCAGAAGGTCAAGGTCTTTAATAGCTATGAGATGGAAAGTTAAAATCATTGTCAGCCAGACACATCCAAAGAATATAAACAGAAAACCGAGAGAGTCTAATAATCCAAAGGTTAGGGAGATTATATTTAAAAGGTGACTTAGAGAATTAGAAAGGGAGGTTTATATGATTTTTGCTTAATCAGAATAGAATGTGGTTGGTTTAATTTCATAATTAAAGTGTCTGGATGGTGCTGTTCTGATCCTCATAAATCCAAGATTTTCTTACTCTCCTCAAAGAAAAGGGTTGAAGGCACTAAAAGGAATTAGCGTGTCCTAGAAGTGACATAAGAGACTTTTGTCGTAGAAGAAATATAGCCATCAAGACTGGCTTGCTGGCCTGCTGCACATTGACAGAATCCACAACAAATCATTGGTAATTCAAGACCACATCTGCAAAAAAAAAAAAAGCCTGCATGTATAAGGATTATATGTACCATATGGCAAGAAAATGCCTCTGCACATGGGAAAAGGTACGTTTTTCTCTACTCCTGAGATGGAAGCAATTCCACCTTTAAACCCGGTGAATTAAATCGCAATAAGACAACAGAACTATCTCCATTAGGGATTTGGACATCTGATGGAGGGCCTGCTAAGATCAGCAAGACAGCCGGCAAGATGGCAGAAAATACCAGCGGGGCACTGCTGGCGGTGCCACCGTAGCCGGCCCCGCGTCCTGACATCAGCACGATGCCCTGGCTGGGACGATTAATCTGTACTTGACTGTGACGCTCAGCCTCCGCAACCGCATCCCTTCTGCTCCGCCTCCCTTCGGGACCCTGTGGGAACCCCTCTCCATCTTCCTTTGCATAGAAGTCCTCATTCACTCGGGGTCTTATGGACCAACTTGCCTGTGCTTTGGTTTAACTGATGTGGCATAAATAGCATAATACAATTAAATCTGGCCTGGCATACGAGCAAAACTGAGGCTTTTATCGTGTTCTGTCGCCCACGCCGTTCCTTTCAGATCTAATTGTGTGCAGACAATTTAAAACTGAAATAGTTAGTGTTACCCCAGCTGCAGTCCCCCTTTTTTTTAATAATGAAAGAGCCGCTGCTTCCCTCTTCAGCATGGACCACATGCAAACACCCAAACCCTTCTACAAATGATTGATTGGGCCACTAAAGGCATCAAAATCCTATAATTGAGCTGTCTGAACAATATCAAACGCCCACAAAGGGGGGGAGGGGGGAACGCAGAGCTATCCCGTCATAAAGAATGCCTGTTCAATTGGGATCAACAACCTTTTTGCCTGTGTCTCGTCCCCTCAGCCACTATGCAAGGCACTCTGAACCCTCCCCTCTGCATCGCCCCCTGGAACTGCCTGATTTAATGGACGGTCGATACCTTGACCAGTGTTCACTGCACCCTCTCTGCTTGCTTCTTATCGAACACGTACCTCGCACCGTTTGCCTCTTTGGTCTTTGCAAACAAACCTGCATTTGTTGAATAACAACTCAACAAGGTTTTCTAACCTCCACCACATCTGATGTTTTGGGACCCCCCCTTTGGGTCACCTTGCTGTCTTTCATTGACGATGTCAACTATAATTTATCCCTTTTGCTAAAGCCATAGGAAACCAGGTCCCTCTGAAGCCAGGGAGAGCATCCCGAGCTGATTGCAGTTGTAATAAACTGTTGTCCACCACGCACGCACTTCACCTCCTCCCCCTACTTGGAGCCGTCAGTCATCGGCGGAGCCCTTTTACTGCCTGCATATTTCTGCCTATAATCAAGTCAATACAGCAGAGGCTGCTTTTGTTAAGAAAAGGCCGGGCACTTAGAACCGGGTTTGAAGATGTGTTTTTCTTTGAGCAATGACAGATTCTAATGAGTGTTGTTTTCCCTAGCCACCTTGGAAGGGCCACCAGGAAAGTTTGGAGGTGGTCTTTCTATATCTTGTTTGGGGTGTTGCTTACCTATGCAAAAGCTAATGTCAAAACTCAGCAAACTCCACATTTACAATTAATGGATTCTGTTGTATTAAAAGTGCGTTTCCCAACAGTGATCTTAAGAAGTTAGGTATAGATGGCAGCGACAGATAGCTACGTGAAGCCCCTGCCCACCACAAACCTAGCTAGTCCACGTGGCACACAAACCTTCCTATGTTTCTCATCTTGTACTTCGGATCAAATTAACCAAATGGAATACAATTTGAAGTTTTTGTTTCATTCAGAGATTGTGAATGTAAGATTCTGGAAGGTTGCCATGCCATCGAAGTCCTCCCAGGAGTTTATTCAGACAGTAAAAGTTATTACTTTGACATGGTCATGCAAAAAACAAATAACCCGAATCCCACCCTGCCCCATCCCTGAATTCACACAGCTACAGGCAAGAGGCTTCCACAGAGAATGTCGAAAAAAATCACCATCCTCCACAAGTCTCTCTTTCCTTGTCGTGGAAAATAAAGCTAGTGGGACTGAGTTTGGAGAAATCCCAAACCCAGGGCTAGCAAAAAGCCTTGGGCCAAAAAGATGATAGGAAAGACAAGTAAAAAAAAAGTCACAAATTCTCTGTGTATCGTGCTTTTTTTTAACATTTGTTTTCATCATTGAGGTAGGGAATCATCAAGGTGAGAGCCAAGCTCTGCTTGCTGCCTGCAAATCAAAATCACCTAACAAAGAAGAGAAGGGAGGAGAGAGCAGGGTTAGGGCCTAGTATTTCTCCCTGGGGGGAACACTAAGAGGAACGCCATTGTTGTCAAAATGCGTCCTCGGTGCCAATCATGTATCACAGAAGTAGTAACATACCAATTAAGAAGACTCTTGGAAAAACTTGTATTTTCCTTGACGAGGGTAAATTGCCCTATATAAACAACTGGGAAGAACTGATATGAACAAGGAAATAAAATCCAGTCTGGAATGAAATATGCATTCTAATATTAGATGTTACAAAGCAAAGAATTCACACTGTGAAACTTTCCATATGTGATCTAACCTCAGTTATCCAAATCAATGGTGTAGATTTGGATAGGAAGAATAGGATATACAAATTATACTTAGTTTTGGAGGGCATCCACACAGGGACAGTTACACACATGCACACATACACGTGCACACATACACACACACACACACACACACATGCACACGCACAGCTTTTGCATTCCCATGGTCTTAGCATTCTTCACAGCCAGCCTATTGCTAACAATGTGGATTCCAGATGGAGCCTGAATTCGAAGAAGCCAAGCAGCAAAGTTCTCGCGAGTGCGTTCCGTGTGGTCTCACTGCACTTTCGGATAATGTTGAAATGGTTTTAAAGCAGCTCAAAGAGAGAAACGCTGTTCCCTGAAGACGCTTCCTATTTGCTGAGCCTAGGTAGCATTTATTTGCTTTTATTTGCATTTAACAGATTGACCATTCCTCTCCTGTAAATTCGGAGATGTTTTTAAACCCATTACACTGAATCCTTATCTTGTCCTTTCCTGGTCATTCATAGGACTACATCCTGGCCAGTCAAGGCAAGAGGTCTAATCAGAGACTATGTCCTTTCAAAAGTTTAAAAGAATTTCCCTATATGAATGATCTTTAGACATCCAGCCTCATGGAATGAGCAACTTCTGGGTTCTTGAACGTTCCATTCATAGCCAGTCATTGTTGGATTAGCTGGACTGAAGCCTGTAAGTCATGCTAATAAATCCCCCTTATATAGAGAGAGATTCATTCTTTAAGTCCTGTTACTCTAGAGAACCCTGACTAATACAGCAATATTAACTATACATGATGGGTTTCATAATGACATTTTCACACATTTATATAATGTATTTTGAACATCTTTACTTCCTGATGCCCTGTCTTTCCTACTAATCTTTGTGTTCCGGCTCTAAAGTATATTTATAGATCTATTTTAATTCTTTTTACATTTATCTCCTTTTATTTATAAGAAGAATAAACAATGAGGAATTTGTTTTCTAAATCTATAGTTAGTTTCTAGGAAAAGGCACTGAGCCAGGCAGTGGTGGCACATGCCTTTGATCCTAGAACTCAGGAAACAGAGGTGAGCAGATCTCTGAGTTTGAGGCCAATCTGTTCTACAGAGCAAGTTCCAGAACAGCGAGGGCTACACAGAGAAGCCATGTCTAAAAAGAAAAGAAAAAGAAATAAAATACACAGAATCCACCCAAAGAATTGTTATTAAAGACAACAGATGTACACTTTGTTCTTCAGGTAAGTGGCAATATGAAGACTCTTAAGTTACTGTCCAGCGCCAATGAGCGAAAGTCCCACATCCCAAGACTAGAACATCACACTGAGATTTACACACAGTCTGAGTAAGTGAAAGAAATTAGCCTTTGAACAGATATCAAAATATTTGGAAGGTGTTCTATGCTCAGTATTAACGCAAGTGGTTTTACATTTATTACTTCAACAATCTGTTCAACAACCTAACCTATAAAGACTGCATGATGATACTATCCCTATTTTATATGTATGAAAGTGTTGGCGAAGAGAGGTTAAGTAACCAAGATCTGCTACACATAAGACTGGATCCTCCTTCAGCAAACTGGCTCAAGACCTAAGGGGTTCACACATAATTAATATGTCCGTCAGCATTCAACCAGCCAGATAATGAAGGAACCAGCACTCTCAAGCTGGCAGCCTCACCCCGAGCCCTCATCACTGGTCCACATGTTCTCAGTCTGATTCACTTAGATTCTAGTCTTGAGCAAGTGGCCAGACTCCCAGACTGTCTGAAGTCATCTCCACTGCTTTGCCATTTCACAGCCTGGGGTTTCTCTGGGCTCCAGTAATGATCACGATGAGACGAGAATAATCACAATATGGATGCTGATGGACATGGGTCTGTGATTGTCTGGACAGGCTGGCTGCGTGGCTGTCAGCCCTGACTGCGCATTAGCATCACCAAGGGATCTCTGAAAAAAATAGCAGCACCCAATACCACTCCCAGCCCCGTTAAATCAGGTTCCCTGAGTGTGGAGCCTGAGCATGACAACTGTTTTGAGAGCACCCTCTTTGATTCTGTTAAATCCAGTGTTGGGAACTCCGAATTGAAGATGAAACCCATCGTCAGCATGAGGAGTTAATGGAATACACATAACCAAGTCTTCTAGAAAACTCTCCAAAACGATGCTCTCCGTGGTACCATACTCTGCTTCTGTTTGTTTGAAACAGAATCCTACTATATTGCCAGCTGGTCTCAAACGCTACGGCTCAGGTGACCATCCCACACTAGTATCCCAAATAGCTGGGGTGACAGACTCAAGAGTCACTATGTCACTCCACTCTATGTACTTCAAAATTAAAATTGACTATTTTTAAATTTATAAGATTTATATTCAGGTATTTTGTGAAGCGGAAAGTCCCTGGGAGAGCAGATGCCTAGCAAGGACAAGGCCCTAGATTCAATTCTCAGCACTCCCAAATAGGAAAGAGGAAAGCCTTAAAGGCTTTTATAAGCACAGACATACGTACATGCAGGTGATTGTCATGCTTGGATAAACACATATCTTTTATACTACTGCAGTTCTATGTCCTTTTTGTCTAGGTTTCAGACAAGGTTAGCATCAACATTTCGTTAGTACTTGCGTTTCAACACCATGGGCGTGAGTATGAATGCACGTGTGTGCACACACACACACACACGTTCACCACATCGGTGCTCTGTAAAGCTGAGACCCAAGGACATGGACATGCAAGCACACACACACACACACACACACACACGTGCACCACGTCGGTGCTCTGTAAAGCTGAGACCCAAGGACATGGACATGCAAGCACACACACACACACACACACACACACACACGTGCACCACGTCGGTGCTCTGTAAAGCTGAGACCCCATGGACATGTGCATGCAAGCACACACACACACACACACACACACACACGTGCGCCACGTCGGTGCTCTGTAACGCTGAGACCCCATGGACATGTGCATGCAAGCACACACACACACACACACACACACACACACACGCACCGTGTCAGTGCTCTGTAAGACTCACCTTGGCATCTTTCTAAGATCAGGCAGAAGTGACTGGAGCTGCTGACAGATGAAAATGCCAGCCCTCTAGATACAGCCGCACGTTTGAACCCAGGAAGTAAATGCCTGAGACTCTGCTGGATTCCCATTATCATTTAAATTGGAACATTTTAATTTTTACAGCAACTTCTGCTGGGTTTTTACAGAAGTGTGTGCTTAATCATTTTTCATGTCACCCAAAGACTTTCATGTACACAGCTGAAAGGGGGAAAGGCAATGGTATTAAGAGATTTGAAATAAATTGAACATTCCTGTCGCGTTTTTCTGAATGACTTACCTCCATAAATCTCACCTCTCGCATGTTGCCATTTGTTTCCCCCACACTGTTTCTATATGGTGTAATAATTTCATGCTCCCTTGACTTCTAAAGGGTTAAGGAAAGGTGAGGGGAACAGAAGTCAGGTAAGGAAGTGGGAAAGGAAAGCGGCAATCTGGTCCCTGTTGACACATAAACCAAATGAGTAAGAATTTCGTGAAAAGGAAGCAAGGCACCAGCATTAATTGTATTTCACACAAGGCTCTGTCTTGGAAGACGCACATGAAGACACCTTAAAAACACCATTCGTATATTCCTCCTTGTATATGCAATAAGAAAGCCCAGAACGGTATCAGGAAAGCATAAGGAACTATTGCTCTAGTGGCACGTACAACCTACCGAATTACGTGATAAAATTAAGATAAAAATGTAAGCTAATTGGATGGCCTGACTTTACAGACCTGTGAACAACATGAATCTGCGCATGTTTTATATGGTACATCCGGTATCATTTTATGTGCAACCCTGCGAAAGCTATCACAGGTGCCCGGGGAAACATCAACATTGGGCATGCGCAGGTTGGGCTCTCGACTGCTCCCTGGTCCCCTCCCTCAGTAAGGTGAACAATGTATATGCTCCTGACACCTCCCAAGCTCCTCACATACTGGTTTTTTGGGAATCACTCAGGGTTGATCTTACCACCTCTCTCCATCGCCAAAGTCTAGCACATGGGAGGAGGGGTCATGAGAAATCAGTCACAAATGTGTCCTGCCTTGGACCTTAGCCTCATCTGAAGCCCAGTGCACTCCCAAAGCCCTTGTGGTTTCTTCACCTGACAAATAAGAACTTGGATTACACCAGGTGGCAAAGGGGTTACACCTTTAATCCCAGTACTTGGGAGGCAGACACAGGTGGATCTGAGTTTGAGGCCAGACTGCTCTGCATAGTGAGTTCCAGGACAGCCAGGGCAACACAGAGAAACCCTGCTTCAAAAAACCAGAAGGAGGAGGAAGAACTCAGATTACTTCACTGCCAAACAAAAGATTTCCACCTTGAAATGTGATGTTTCACTGCTCAAGCCATTGCTTCCAAAAGAGTACACACTGTCTCCAGCAGATAATTCATCTCAACAACTTGATCGATAAACTAGACACAAACATACCCTGTGGAGCTCTGAGCTCCAGGCTGTGACCATCAGGGCTTGCATAGCTCCATTTACCAGAGTTCTAAATTTCCTTCAGACTTATGAATCCAGCCCAGCTAAATCAGGTTATGTCTCCAATGCCAGAGACTGCCCTTGTCTTCTGGGCACTTCTTTCTCCCGTGGTTTTACAGAACTACAGAACTGCTCATGACTCCAGACAGTAGACCTTCATTAGGCCCAGTAGACCTGAGTCTGAGCTACCACCTGAGAAAATATATTCCACCATTACCCAAGAATGCAGTTTGTCAAGGCTGGACATGAATCAGTTAGCTACGTTAAATATATGTTTCCCCAAAGTTCTGAGCCATTTATTTTCGGTTCACAAAGGCACAACACATATGGTCCTTAGCAGTAAGTACTAGAATATGAACAGTAACTTTGCAATTTAAAAAGAAGAAACAACAATTTGAGAGTCCATTTTTGAACAGTTACCAAATCATTAGTTTTTCTGTTCATATTCTAGTACTTACCTCTTTTTCCCGTTTCAGGAATTAGGGAACCTGAAGCTCCAGAGAGGCCGACCCCAAATCTGATACACAGTCATCTAAGGGGAGAAGTGTGAACCAATCAGCGTTCCTGCTTTGTTATGTGTCTACTCACAGGAGCCGAAAAGTTTCGTGAAGAATAGGAGAGCTAAAGATACATTCTTGTGAGCAACTCCTTGGGACCCAGGAAGCCTGCTGAGGAAACCGGTCCCTCTTCCAAAAGATAGAAAGGCAACTAAAAGATACAAGAGTTGAACAAGAACTCCAGCTCTAGCCACCTTAAAACTTTTTCTGGTTTTTTTAGGCATACTTATTTTAAGGAAGATACCAACAAAATGCAAGTTTGCAAATCAGATCAATCCAAAGGTGCGGTTTACGTCAAGAAAGAGACCAGGATTACCGCTTTACAAACTTCCCCACGGTTTCTCTGACTTAGTGAGCTCCCTTGGGCCACAACTCTTGGGTCTGTTTCCAGTCCATTCAACAAGGCGTGCCCCGTCCCTGCAGACACCACTTAATTACTTATTATGATTAGGAGCAAACTGCCGCCTGCTGTGGCGTGTGGGGAAGACACAGAGACTTGCTGTGTACTCGTTCCTAGTGTGTCTGTACCCAGGGATGCAAAGCAAACACACCTACCAGGTAACGTGCAGCAGCTGACCCATGGTTGGCAGCAAGGGACAAGAACCTAAGGGTCATTGTGAACCTGTACCCTGAGTCTCAGAAAAGCAGCCAAAGACAGGCAAAGTCAAACTGGGAATGCCCCGCTTGTACCATCATTGAGGGACATGGAAAGACAGCCCGTGGGTGACACGTCTCACTGTGCTAAATGTATGAAGGAAGGAAGGAAGGAAGGAAGGAAAGAAAGAAAGAAAGAAAGAAAGAAAGAAAGAAAGAAAGAAAGAAAGAAAGAAATTCACACAGAAATTGTCCAGGTTTGAGGTTGAATTCCACACATCCTGAAACCTAGGCCTTTTTTCTCTCCCTTCCCTTTCTTCTCCCCGTCTCTTTCTTTCTCTTCTTTCTTTCTCCTCCTCTCCTTACTAGCTTCCTCCCTGACTTCCTCCCTCTCTCTTATCATCCCTTTCTCTTTGTCCTAGGCCTAGGTTTCAGGCCTAAACCAAAGTCTTGAAGAAGGAACTGACAGCTGGATCAAGGGACACCCACGTTGTCACTATGACTGTTCCACCCACGTCTCTAGGACTGTTTGTGCATGGGGATAATCACTGAGTTCACAGGACGGCAGTGGCATTAAATGAGGTACATTTCACCCCAGCAAAGAGTAGAGAGAGCGTCTCATTAGTGGAGTTCTGACAAATTTCGCTCTACGATCTCAAGGGTTGCTTATGTGAGGAACATCACAGTTAGGGTTCATTGAGCATCATCATTCTCCTCAGGAGCTCCTTTGTGGTCCTTCCCTGCCCAACCTCTAGAGAGAAGAGACGTGAACCTGTGAGCTTGACCAAAGCCCATGTGTTGTCCATGGGGATCATTGGCCTTGAATTAAAGACCCAGCATTCCCATTCTCTAACATCCGAGCGCATAAGCAAACCACCCCAAGCTCATCACAGTGCAACTGCGGCCTCCTGAGGCTCTGATAGGGCACACAAACAAGGATAGCTTAGTGGCCTGCCTCCCATCCAAACCAACTCTCAGTCCATTCAGAGAATATGGCAGACATAGACATGCTTATAACTTAAATAACCAATGTTCTTCATATAATTTACAACCCAATACTCAAATATGAACAGAAAAATTCACTAGTAATAGAATATCTTTATCTTTCCATGATTAGCATAGGGACTAATGAAAACATTTGGGATGGGAAACATTTTTAGACACTGTGAAGTTTATTGGTAGGGTCAATGGGTTTGTTTAAATATCATTACCTAATACATTTTATGTTGGACTGATGATAAAATATTTTGGCATTAAGAACAAAAAGGAATTTTTCCCAGGGCTTTTCTCATTTGCAAAATGAACTGAAGACAAAACTCAAGGTTCTTGTTCCATAATCTTATTATGGGCTCAACCAGCCAATAAAAAGTGTCCAGCTGGCTTTGAGAAACAGGGTCCAGCCATGATTTATTCTGTTGAAATCCTCGCAATTAGTCACCTCAGCAAAACCATTTTCAAATCTCCTTTCATTTTGTGCTGGAGAGATCTACCCTACACGATTATTTTTGGAAGAAAGTATCTTCTCTCCCAAACAAGAAATTTCCATAACAAGATGAAAGGCGACACATTGAATGTGCAAATTTACGAGTTCCAGGAGAATTTGTTCTGTCCAGCAGTAATTTGGCTTCACATCTGTGTCTCATCTAGGCAGAAACAGTCACCCAGTCATTAAATAAAATACCAAATTTTCAGATTCTCTGTGACAACACAGCAGTCCATTTGAGTAGAGCTCTTCTCAGAACATTGTTAATATCATCCTTAAAATAATAACACATATTCGTGGCAGCCCATCTTAAAGTGTACTAGCAAAAAGGACAGAGAAGTGAAATGATCCAGTGTCTCTTCTGTTTCTCAGAGATGGTTTCCGAAAAACTGAACTATCGTTACCCAGTCTTCCCTTTCTTCATGTACACCTGTGTACACACATTTAAGCCTTCAACATATGCTTGGGTGCAAAACTCTGGAGATTTGAACTGAAAGACCATAGCATTGTTCCCAAATCTCTTTCTCTTCAACACACACCCAGACAGAGTCGGTGGTCTTTGTCTCAGAATGATTTGAACTCAGAACCTTTGGGGGGAGGGGTTGTTTGTTTCTCTTATTCTGTAACTCTTAGCAAATCTCTTACCTGGCTTCTGACTCCCACCCCATCCCCTGCCAGCTTCCACGCTCTCCCCTACTACTCCAAACCCTCAGTCAGCATCTTGCTTTGTTTGCAGCATGTTGGCTTGTCTTATCCATAGACACCTGACTTGTTTTGTTCTTGAGCTGCCAGGGTCGGGTGTTATTGGTGACTTGGTTTGGGTTTTGTTCTAGTTACCCATTTTTGTGAGACTTATGTGGCTTGCTGTTCACAGTCTATCACTAGAGGAAGTCAAGGCAGGAAGTTGGGAAGAACCATAAGGCAGAGTTCATGGAGGAACACTGCTCCCCAGTGTCTGACACAGGACTTGCTCAGCTTGCTTTCTTATGCAACCTAGAACCATCTGCCCAGGGGTGGCTCCACTCACAGTGAGCTGAGCCCCCTGACATCAACCATTAATCAAGAAAATAGGGTCTTTAATGATGGGCATTGTTCTCACAGAGGAAGGCCAGCATTCAGTTCCCAGCACTCATGCAGAGGCTCACAACCATCCATTGACTTCAGTTCCAGGGACCTGATGTTCTCTCTGGCCTCTGTTGGCACCAGGCATATAAGTGGTGCAATACATACATGCAGACAAAACACTCATGCAATCAGATTTTTAAAAAGTAAGTGTGAAAAAGAGAATGCTTATTTTTTAAAACAGAAAGAAAATGCCGCCACAGACTTGCCCACAAGCCAGACCAAAGGAGGCAATTTTTCAGTTGAAGTTTCCTCCATGCCAGTGTCTCTAGTTTCTGTCAAGTTGACAAAAACTATCCAGCATAGACTTGTGTTGGAGTTGGGATTGGGTATTCTGAGACAAGCTCTCAGGATATAGCTTAGGCTGTGGTATTCCTGTTCTTATTGGGTACATGTACTGTAACTTGTATGTATATTTTTAGGGCTGTTTGGCACTGGGAGACCAGCGAGAAGAAGACCACCTCTCCCACACCCACCTTTACTCAGTTGTTCTCTGTGTAGGGCTGAGACCTTGAGGCTCTTCCCAGTCTTGCGGGTTCATTGCCGTCGTTCTTATTCAGCTCATATTTGGGTAGTCACATTGTAGAGACTTTACGAGTACAGCTTCTGATGCTCAGTGCGATACAGTCTCTCAGCAAACTCCCAAAACCTCTGCCTCTGTCTGCCCCTCTTCTGCAGTGTTCCCTGAGCCTTGGGTGCAGAATGTTTTGGAGATGAATTCATTGGGAATGGGATTCACAACTCTAGGATTTGATCAGTTATGGTTTCTGGTAGTAGTCTCATCTGTTGCAAAGAGACGTTTCCTTGATGAGGGGTGAAGACTACACTTACCTGTGGGTATAAGGACTGATGTTTCTAGATATGGTTAAGGACTGTGCTGGTTGAGTAAATGAGTGGTTGTGGATTCTCCTCACATAACCATGACTGTACTAACACTAATTAGTTAGCTAGGTTTCAGGTATCCGGTCAGAGGCATCAGGCACAATACCTCTAAAAATTATGTTTGTAGATCAGAATTTTAAAGTAGCTACCTTGATACAGGAGAAGCTGTGGTCACCTCTTAGGGTTCATAGCCTCATTCATAAAATAATTTAAGAAACTGAAGCTCAAGCACCATTTTATTAACATTCAGAAGAGAAAAATTCCAGGGCAGGAAAACTGTCAAGCTCAGAAACTGCCCAGAGGAAGAACATAGAAGAGAGAAGAAAAACCATGCTGTTTAAACAGACAGGGAGGTCAGACACATGGGTAACAATGGCATGTGGTAGTGGGGAGCCTTATAGGAAGAATAAGGGAGCCCAAATGTTAGAGAAATCCAACATGTTAAGGAAAGCATAAACTGGGCCGGTAGCACAGGCCCTTAATACCAGCACTCCGAAGGCAGAGACAGGTGGATCTCTGTGAGTCCAAGGGCAACTTGTTCTACAGAGTGAGTTTCAGGACAGTCAGCACTACATAGTGAAATCCTATTTGGGGAAGAAAGAAAGGAAGGAAGGGAGGGAGGGAGAGAGGAAAGAAGGGAGGGAGGGAGGAAAAAAAACATAGAAGATAGAAAAAAAAGGAGTTTGTTTTTCTGAATAATTCAGAACAATGCGCAGACAGAAAGCTGCATGGCTGCAGCCCAGAAGGTTACTGCACTAGATGTGGGGATTCTGGGTAGGAAAAGTTTAGTATCCCATTAAAGAACTAATTATTCCTCTTCTCTCTTTAGCATGGTAAACCCATCATTCTGGGTTTGATCCCTCACCAAGTGATCAAGCTGGACCAACTGGAATGTTAGGTCTCCCACCCAGGTCAGATTTTATTCTCTTGGCCAGAAACAGATGTTCCATAGTGGGCCTTTATTACTACTCTAGTCCTTTAATGGGATACTAAACTTTTCCTGCCCAGAATCCCCACATCTAGTGCAGTAACCTTTTCTATCTTCTAACTATGTTTTCTCTCCTCCCTCCCTCCCTTCTTTCCTCTCTCCCTCCCTCCCTTCCTTCCTTTCTTTCTTCCCCAAATAGGATTTCACTATGTAGTACTGACTGTCCTGAAACTCTGGGGAGTTTTGAGCAAGGATGTGGCAAGAAGCAATGTGTGACTCTGGCGGTACGTGCTGTGGGCTACAGAACAGCACGTGGAATGGTTGGATTCCATCGTCGGCGAGAGCCGGGGCCGAAGACATTAAATTCTGTTCAGGAAGAGGTCTATGTTTCCTCTTTACTCGGCCTATGTCTATGTCACACATACCTAGCACTCGGGACAGCCTGTCAGAAAGAGGACAGGGAGGTTACATAATGAATCACATGAGACCACGGGGAGACCAACAGGCGATGGCCTGATTTGTGGCTTTTATTTCAGAACTGAAGGCAAAGCCAAGCGGAGGGACTTCTCTACTTAAGAAAGTTACATTCATGCTGGATCCCTGCCTTTACAGAACATATAAAAGCACAATTTCATGCTTCCTTAAAAATCCTCCATTCAATGGATAAAAACGTGGTTCACCCAGTCAGAGTAGAGACAGATGACTTGGCCTTCCAGTTGCGTGTGACCTGTCGTGCTGGTGAGGGACCATACATCTGTGTGGCACCAGGTCAGTGGCTACAAGACCTCAAATAGCTGAGTCCTTCCTACCAATCTAGCTCCAGAAAGTGTACCCAACAGCCCCCAGAGATGCAGCAACATTGGCCGGCAGGAGTCCTGCTGTGTGTGTGATGCGAGAAAAGCGAGCGTTGCTCTGCTGACTGCAGCTGAGGCCATTCGGCCTGACCAAGAGTATGCAGGTAGACAGGAAGTGTCTCAGACACCTGAGGGAAGCCAGGCCCCTCCACTAAGCTCGGAGGACGAGGACAAGCAAGAAGATGAAATAGAAGTTACCTGAGGAAATTGGGTGAGGAAGAGAAGCCGACATGCCTTTTAAAGTGACCAATGAAAAGCCATCAGTCTAGGTGACTTCAAAAACCAAAGTGAATTTGTCGGGCAACTTGCACCAGCCAACTCGACACTGAAAGCTTATAGGTTCCTATAACAGTGCAGAGAGTGATCCCTGATACCAATAGTGGGGGAAACCTCAATTCTAAGCAGAATTTTGCTTGGAAGAGACTGAGCCCCAGGGAGGATTGTAACAGAGATTCTGTATTAGAGTCTTACGCTGTCTGCATAGCTTCCTAACGCTCCTGACTGCATTCAAAACTATCACAAGTCCCATGAAAAATGGGACTATTCCCCGAGAAAGGAATCTTTACACACAGAAATGTAGAACTTTTCATTTCTTTTGATTTATTTGTAAAAAATAGTACAGCTACTAATGGACTCAGTGCTGCTAATAGGCTAAAGCAAGCATAGGATCCAAGCAAAGAAAATTAAGGCAAATGGATACTTGCAAATGAAAAAAATGTTAACAAAAAAACTTAATATTTATGTTATTTATATGACTCCCTAATCCCAGCTACAAAGGGTTGAGAGAGCCATTGGATCCTGATTTACAATGACCTGGACTCACTCTCCCTTTCTGTTTAACTTGTCAAACTCGCCAAGAATGCATTCCACAGAACTCCCTCTCGGCCACGTTTAATTCTCTGTAGCCGTGTTTGCCATCATGCCTGGAATTTTGAAAATACAGCTTCGTAAATATTGTATCAACAAGAAGTTTTAGCTGACTTTGAGAGAAGACAAAGCTGTCTTCCTCCGGTTGAGTGGAAGGAAAATTCCTGCAATATAGCCACAAGTTTTGACAAACGCGACGTCTTGAGTCGTGCTTAGCTGGAGAGTCTGAATTCAAACTGTGAAAAGCATCCAGAATTGAAACCCAGCCTGTTGTTTTGTGATACCAGTCTTAGTAATCTATAGATGATTCAGCCCATGTGCTTGGGGAAAGAGAAAAACAGATTTAATAAGAAAGATGCTGTTGGAAATGGCTGTGCTTTCTCCCATGGGGAATGGCTTTCCAGAATAGTGGTGTGTTTTGGCCCCACGCTAACACGTGTGTAAAAGCATGACAGACATCTTCCTGTCTTAGTTTGCCTTTCAGGATTTAAAATTACTTAAACCCCCCCCCTCATGGTATTATCTTACAAGAAAATGAGGAAGGGACGTTGTAAATTTCTTTATAAGATAGTACCAAGTTTTGCACACTAAATTCTGTAACCTGGTTTCAAAGCAGATGGCCCCGCTGATAGCCTTGTGGGTCAACATCATTTTTTCCCTCTCACGTCGGAAAAGGGGGGAGGCTACTGCATCAGAAGAAAAACACAAGAATTGGAAGAGAGCAGAGAGGAAAGGACAATAAAAACATGTAGCTATCAAGAGCTTTCTAAACCATTTCCAGAAATAGTTGGCAGAGTGGTGCCTCTGGATGTTTAAGCCAAATTAAATTTCTTCCAAATGATCAGAAATCATGGTTTCCATGGTTTCAGGGACTACAGGGTAAGGTATGGACTGGCTTGCAAGAAAAATGTCTGTGAGATAAGTATAAGACAAAAGAAAACTGATTATAGTCAACTTATCGTTTGAAATCTTTCAAAAAGGAAAAATAATGATGTTTTTACTTCTGGAAGAATCAATTGATTTTACCTGTTGGATAACAGAAATTCCTCATTCCTACTCTGAATCTTTAAACCTACCCTGGCACTAGGTTGCCTAGGTGTGTCTTAACACACGAGGAAGAAAGTCATACTGGACTTTGGTCCTCCACACACTCCTGGAGCTCTGTGAAGTTTCAGCGCCACTTCCCCAGGAGAATTTGAAAATATTGGTAAATTTAAGTTGATTCTCTCTTTGTTTAGCATCACCAAAGGAGGTCCCTTATTGTCTTTATTCACACCTTCTAGCCTGCACTCCACTCCAACATGGAGTTGTTGTGTATTTAAAATATAATTAGTTGGTCAGCAAACGTTAGTTGTATGCACCATTGAGTAGTTAGTTCACTATCTCAGGCAATTTCTTCTCCAGGGGCTCTCCCAGAAAGCCCTTGCGTGTCTCTGAAGGGGACCAGAACAGTAAATGTAGAAACATTTCCAAACCTAGGAGTGTAACTAGAGAAATCCCAGGGGAAAACAAGCCTGCGAGATGCCCAGTGTTGGCCCTGGCCTCCCAAGCTTGAGGCCTGATTTCCATCCCAGGAATTCAGAGTAGCAGAGAACTGACTCTGGAAGTTGTCCCCTGACCTCCCCACCATGACAGTGGCACACGTTGTTATCATCACATCATCATCATCCTATTTTAAAACAAGGGAATCCCGGAGAAAAGAGCATTTCCATTCCGAAGCAAGATTTTAACAAACCCTTCCTCTCAGGGTCATTGCCCCAGGTCTGCCTCCTCCTAATCTACCGCTGAAAGTTTTCTTGCAGTTGACTATCTATCTCCTGAAGTAAGCAAACCCTGCATGCTACCGCTATATCCCAAGAGAAGCAGACCAACATTTGGGAAGGTAATCAGGCTTTCGGAAAATATCCTGAGCTCATCATTTGTCTCAGAGGGGCCAGCACTGGGGAGTCCTAATCTAAACTTCAGGTGAGACGGCTTTGAGTGTGCACCTTAGAGCTTTGAACAAACGTGGCAGAAAGCAGTAATAGGCAAAAACACCTCTGCAAGCATTCTGACAGTTTAGGTATGGGGACGAACCCAGTCCAGTGTCTAACATGTAGATGGCCGTATCTGCAGTGGAAGATGGGGTTACTAATTAATAACTGATTAGCAGCTAAGAGCTACAATGCGAAACAAGAAACTACAGAATAGCGATAGCCTACACTGCATAATCAGTGCTGTCCTAAACAGGGGGGTGCCCTGTACAGGAGGGCCACGTGACTGTTACCCAACATTCTCTAGTTTATGCCTTTTATCCCTGTTTGTGAGACAGGGGTCAGCTCCCTGAAAAAGCAAGGGCAGGGCTTGTGGTAGTTCATGAGTTAGTGATGTAGAAAGTGATTCATTGCTAGCCTACAGAACAGGTATGAGTTGGGAAAGACAATGGAGGAAGGTGACCAAAAATGTGTGGCCTACTCTGAATGCAGAATAACACATAACCATGTCTCTGGCTGGGCAGAGAAGGCATGCAAGCAGTGTGTGGACCACTTAACTGTGAAAACTGAGCAGTCTCCATGGAGACTACCTCAATTCAATCTCCAAGCATCAGAGGCAACCGGGCAGGCGCCACAATTCTGATTCCTCTCCTGGAAATATACACACTCTCTTTCTCTCTCCGGAGTTCTTTTTAATTTTAAGAGTGAATTTTCATGAATTTACATTGTCTCTTGCTCACTCCTCGCCTACATCGCCTTATTCTTCGCAGATGTGAGATGACAAGCTTGAAGCCCCTACCTCGGTGGCTTTGATGACCGCAGATTTCCCAACAGCCTATAGCCTTGCCAACAGTAGCCAGGAAAGTGCCTCAATCTACAAACCCATCCTTTGGATGATAAACAATAGGGTTTAGTGTCTTTCACTCCAGACTCTTGCTCCTCCGGAGTCTTGTTTGCTTGCTGTGTGTTGTCATCCTCAGGTTTTTGCCAGGACAAAAGCAGAAGCCATCATCTTCTGCACTTGGAAATGAAACCTAGGAATCGGCCATTCTGGGAATCCTTCTGTCTCCGCATTTTATTATGATTCTGGTTTTGTCTTGTTTGGTAGTTGTCTTGTTAGTCTGATTACAGAAGATTACTTTGGTTTTACAAAGAAAGCCCACATTCTGAAGTAAACAACATTTTACACAATGTTCACATTTCTGTGTGTGTGTGTGTGTGTGTGTGTATCACAAAAACAGGAGAATCTTATTTTCTGTACTGTTTCGTTTTTTCCATGTAAATATACTGTCCCATTTGTAAAAGTATTAATGTTTGGTTTTTCTTTGTAGCCATAGGTAATTCTAATATTCCAATCATAATACTTAAAAAGTAAAGTCAGAGTGAAGAACCTAATTTCTGCAAATGTTGACTTCCTATTAGAATCACTTTTACAGAAAAGGGCCAGGGCTCTGAGGGTGTCTGGAACAGGCGTCTCAAGGGCATGGCCAGTCCGCAAGGCACGCACATGAGGAGTGTAGTCACAGAGGACGTGTTTTTTACAGGCTGTTTGCCTTGTTTTACATTTGCTCTTAAAATCTAAGGAAAGAAGAAGGAAGGATTAAAGGTTCATAATAAATTTTACAAGCCTGGGCAGTGAAAAAAAAAATCTTCAGAGTGTTATGAGGCGTTAAATAAACTGAATTGACTAAATTCTCTGCCCTGTTGTCATGATGGCCTTTATGCCTCTCACCACATGGAGACAATTAGGTGTTAGCCAGGCTTAGAAGGATAAATTTCGGGCGGTAGTGGCGCACACCTTTAATCCCAGCACACGGGAGGCAGAGGCAGGCAGATCTCTGTGAGTTCGAGACCAGTTTGGTCTACAAGAGCTAGTTCCAGGACAGCCTGAGCTACACAGAGAAACCCTGTCTCAAACCAACAAACAAAGATCTGGGCCTGGAGAGATGGCTCAGCAGTCAAGAGCACTGGCTGCTCCTCTAGAGGACCCTGGTTCAATTCCCAGCAATCACCCACATGACAGCTCACAACTGTCTGAAACTTCAAATGCAGGGGATCAGATAACCTCACAAAGACACTCATGCAGGCAAAACACCAGCACATTAAATAATTAAATAAATAAATAAATGGAATCATTAAAATTTTTCTTTTTTTTCTTTTTTCTTTTATTTTTTAAAAAAGAAAATAAACTATCATTTTTTCATTTTACATACCAATTCCAGTTCCCACTGCCTCCCCTCCTCCCATTCCCTCATATACTCCTCAAAGGCACATTGCCCTCCCTACTAGATCTAGGCTGAGCAAGGCATCCATCCAAAGAGCCAGCAGTAGGCCCCTCAGTCTGCCCCAGTCATACAACTGTTACCCACATTCAGAGGGTCCAGTTTGGTCCTATGCTGGTTCCCTCATTGTCTGGCTGGAGTTGGCAAGCTCCCATTAGCTCAGGTAAACTATGACAGTGGGTGAACCCATGATGGTCTTGACCTCTTTGCTCATATTCTCACTCCTCCCACTCTTCAACTTGACTTTGGAAGCTCATCATTAAAAATGTTTTAAAATGTACATTTTCTCCATTCTGAAGTTTCCCCACAAGGATGGCTATAAAAGGACCCCAGAGGCAGAACGAAACAAGCATGTCTATTTTCTTTCTTATTTGCTCTGCCTGCTTATTTTATGTGTGTGGGCGATTTGCCTGTGTACCTGGTTTGTGCCTGGTGCCTGCAGAAGACAGAAGAGGGCTTTGAACTCCTGGAAGGCTCAGTTAAGCTCAGTGTGAGCCATGCTGTTGGGTCTAAGAATCTAACTCTGGTCCTTTAAAAGAGCAAATGCTCTTAACCCCTCAACCACCTCTTCAGCTTAGCTCTTTCCTTTTGTGGTTTGGTTTGGTTTGGTTTGGTTTTATTTTTTGAAACAGAGTTCCTCTGTATAACAGTTCTGGCTGTCCTGGAACTGGCTTTGTAGACCAGGCTGGCCTTGAACTTAACTGTTTTCAGGAATTACTAAGACAACAGTCTCCCATGGCATTTTAGGCACATGCTCAAAATGGACACACAACATTAAAACAAACATGTTTGTCCACTTTGCTATGTAAGTCAGCCTGCCAAAGGGGTTTGCTTTCACACTGTCTGTCATACGGTCTCCTTTATCACAACCTTTGAAACATCAGGCACCGAAGAGAGAGCTACAAGAGCATCAAAGACAACAGGAATGCTCATGCACGATATTGTTGGGCAGGTTAGCACTGAGAGGGACTGGCAAATGTTCCCCCAAAACAGGACATAAAGAATAACAGGTAGCAATGGTCTCCCTAACAGAGACCAGACAGAGGAGGCAAAGAACAACAATAGGTTGTCGTGGTCAACTCTAGCCGAGTCCAGCTGTAGGGACTTTCTGCACAGGAAGATATGCGCATAGTTGTTGAGGACCAGCCTCAACAAAATCACCTCTTCCCAGAAATATAAGTAAGAATATGAAGATGAGTAAGGATAATAAGACAGAAAACAGAATAATACCGGGAGGGTATTCTAGTGATTACTGAAATCCTGATATTTAGCCACATTTATTTTCCCATAGTTTTTATACCCAACGTAAACCAATAGAATAGGAAAATATTGATGTCCGATTAAAGGAAAAGTAAATATAAATGATATCAGAACAAGGTAAATAATGCATTATATGACAGATAAATATTATTTTTACTTTAAGGATATTTTATAACTATATTAGTAAATTTTAAAATCTAGTGTGATTCATAAAAAAATGAACAAAACTGACTCAAGATAAATTATCAAGATAAAGTCAGTCCATAAATGTAGAAACAGGAAGAAGTAGTAAAATTATTAGACCTTAATAAGTAATGTCTATTTCATATGAACCAGCTGTCTCTTGTCCAGTCCTATGAAAATGGTCAATTTTGGGAAACCTACCGACACAAATCACCACACTTTGATATTTAGGGAAGGAAAGCAGATGAGGAGTTTCTTAAACATCTAATAAATTTAACAATTTTTGATGTTTAAAAAAAAAGGCTTAAAAGTAGAGAACAGGAAAAAAATCGCTTAAACTGATAAATGGCTTCTATCAGCAACCTCTGGAAGCCCCCACGCTGATGACATCTAAGAGTCCTTCATGTTCATACCTCCTGTAAGTACCCTGTCGCTGATGACACTGTACATTGTTAGCCCCGTCCACCTTGCCCACGTTAACAGCGCAGGATCAGAGTTTGTCTTGTGAACTTTGCGGTTTACACAACGCAAGACATGGTCTCTGTCATGAGAATCTCCGATGGAAAACTAGTTGGAAATATAAACCACATATATTTTTTTAAATACCCCCCATTTCATATCTAACTCTGCTGAGGGTTATTTTGTGTGTGTGCGTGCGTGTGTTTCCTCTAACCATTCTTGAAAAACTCTGTTCACTCTTAGCCTGCTCTAACATCATTTGAAAGCGTTAATGATACTTTTGTATAGTAGACTGCTTGCGGGTAATGTGAGTCTCCTGCCAGTCCGAACACCTGAGCATCCTAGTGCCTCGGGTTCCACACCAGCTCAGTTAGATACACAGCTTAGTTCATCTCAGCTGAGTGTTTGGAGGAAATGTCATCACAGCTTGTGAGTGGCTTTTCATCTCTTACACGCCCTGTGCCCTCTGTGGAACGGCGTTTGTAGCTCACACAGAACAATGACTGAATTTGTTCCCATCAAAGACTATGATTTGGGGACAAGCTGGAGAATATTTTTTTCCAGTACATCAGTTTTATGTGTTCTGGAGTGATTACAATCAGATAGGTTTCAAACGTCAATACATTTTAGCGACTGCCCCTGAGCCCCGCTGGTTGC
Organism: Microtus pennsylvanicus; assembly: GCF_037038515.1. NCBI lineage: Eukaryota > Metazoa > Chordata > Mammalia > Rodentia > Cricetidae > Microtus > Microtus pennsylvanicus. The sequence continues at coordinate 27,165,572 of NC_134587.1, read as the reverse complement.
TTGGCTATGGAGAACAGGAACCAGCTTTAAACAGAAGATAGATGTATCTGATCGGTAGGAAGAAACAGTGACAGTCACAGACGCAAGTTAGAGAGACAGGCTAGAAAAAGCCTAAGAATCAGAGCAGTTCCCAGTCACTCTTGTTCCGTTCTGCCGTCATTGCAATTAGTGACCTCCGACTTGTACCCTTTCTGAGCAACTCCAGCCGAGGATGCAAGTTCCAAGAGAGCCCAGCAAGTTAGGGGCTGACGTGTCGAAAAAGTAGATATCCTAAGGACGGGTAGTTCTTTAAAAGGAAATTAAGGACTCTATGCATAAGTACAGGAAATAGGTAGCGGGCAACCAAATCTCCAGCAACAATCCTCTAGCAGAAATGCTGGCTCCAAAACGCCTGCTGCCCAGGATAGGTTAAGACGAAGTAAAACGGCTGGAGAGAGCAATTGGTCGTTTTTATGTTTCATTTCCAATAATAACTGCACTGCTTTTATTCAAATTGTTTGTAGTTGTGGCGGATAGCTGGAGATTACCAGCCAGCTAAACCTCTCCGAGGCATACTTTTAACCCTGCTGACCCCAAACCAAAGGCAGCCCTGGTTGCTGGTGCAGTTGGCGACCTTGCTTTAGAATCCCCAGTCTCGCTAGCCTGGAGAGCTGGGGGCACAATCCACACTGCACGGTCTTCAGTAACAAGCCGCAAGCTAACCCTCTGCCAGACTCAACACCAGCCAGCTGGACCAGCTCTTGTGGGTTTTCCTTTATCTGCAGACGATCTCAAGACTTTTCTAAGGAGGATCCGGAGCTAGCACACGCCTCTCTGCAGAGATCTGAGTGATCCCCAATTTCCATGAAAGCAGACAAAACAATTATACCGCAAAAATCAAAACACAGACGATATTTACGGCTTGGTCAGCTTCTTCTGCTGTGTTATCCTTCTGAGCTGATGCTGTGTGTGATCAAGAATAAAGAGCCTTAGTGGTGACACAATGCTTGCAAGCTTGCATGGTTTAAGCCTCTAATAGCCATGACTTCTAATGTTGAAGAAGATATTAAAGCTAACACATAAATGAAATCTGGCTCACACCTGTAATCCCAGCACTTGGGAGGCTGAGACAGAAGGATGGCTGCAAGTTCACGGCCAGCCTTGTCTGTGTGGCAAGTGCTATGCCAGCTATATAAAATGTAGCGTTGAAATTCTATTTTCCATAGGGTAAGGCAAAACTTCTTAAGAATATGACTAATTCTAGGTTAAGAACAAAAAAGGTACTGGGTGAATCAGGAAGTTTGGTCATAACAGACAGTAAGTAAGACATTCTTGTCAACAGAATCCTGCAGACAGAGGAGAAGCATGCCCTAGCTGACAGGAGGGTGCTTAGTATCTACTGAAAACACATCAAGGCTCCATGTATCCATATACTTCTAGCTGTTCAATTTTGTTTCCGACGTCTCTCTGTTGTGGGCTATTCCTTCACACTGTGTGAAGCTGCATCACTGTGACTGGTTTAATAAAGAGATAATGGCCAATAGCGAGACAGGAAGAGGTCAGACAGGACTTAGGGGGACAGAGAGGACTCAGAGAGGAAAAAAGCAGAGTTGCCAGCCGGACACAGAGGAAGCAGGAGATAAAAGCCATGAGCCAGGTGGCAGCCGTATAATAATATAAATGGGTTAATTTAAGTTATAAGAGCTAGTAGGCCAAGCCTAAGCTACAGGCCGAGCTTTCGTTACTAGTAATAAGTCTCTTTGTTAATTTTTGGTTATCTGGAGGCCCAAAGAAAAGGCCTGTTACATCTATCTATTTCTGCATTGATAGTACATGCTTCAAGGCATACATGGTAGTGGACATTGCAATCCTAGCTCCCAGGAAAATCTGCACTTTCAGGCCAGCCTGAGCAACAAGAGCAACTCTATCTTTACATGTAAATGGTTTAGTCCCTACAGCGAATGGTAAAGCTGAAAGAAGTATTGACGCTGTGAGAAAATATGCTGGACTTGATCTTGAATATACATTTTTCTCGGGACCAAAAATTTCATGAAAAAAAAAATGTGTTATTTCATACTAACGTCCACTTGTCATGGATTAATTTTGGGAGAGCTACCACACTGAGTGACCATGTCTGAGAGGAGGTGAATGTCCATTCATCGTGAATTAATTTCGGAAGAGCTACCACACTGAGTGACTGTGTCCGGGAGATGGTGTCCTTTATTTGTGTCTCTGTTTCTCAACAAGTTTGCATAATTTTATTTATTTGGGGGTATTAAGGTAGGTCCTCATTCTGTAGCCCTGACTGACCTAGAACATATTCTGTAGCCCAGGCTGGCCTAGAACACATTCTGTAGCCCAGGCTGGTCTCAGGCTTGCAGAGATCCTCCCATCCCAGCCTTACCTGGCATAATTTGTATAATGCTAGAAACAAGGCTTCACATGCTTTCACGAGACCAACCCCTTTTTAAACAAGTTGCTTATTTGGGTCACCGGTGACTATGGAGGCTCCGTTCTATTGCCCTTTCTAACTGCTTTCTGTCTCTCTATAAAATGTCATTAGCTGTGTTAGAACTACGCTACCTGCAGCAACCACTGCATGTCCTACTTGCCCTAACTCTTTTGTATTACCTGCACCGACATGTCACCCTCGGCAAATACCAAGCATTTTCTTTCCTATTTTCTGATCTTCATATCTGCTCTGTTTCCTCCTGGAAGCCACAGAGCAGCAGGCCTTCCAGCCTAGTGTTTACAGAGCTGTCATTTCTACCTTATTACATAATGTAGAGACAGTGTCTCCATCACAGGCTTCCCGGTGACTAGTGGCTTATGTATGCGTAAGCTCTTTTATGAAATGTATATATAACCAGACGTAGCAGGAGTTTAAGTCGGAATGCCTGAAACCATCAGCAGTCTGTCTTGGCCTGGATGTCAAAACTAAACGGGTAGCCTTGGTATCTGGAAGGATTTGAACGCACTCCTTGACACCCAAGAATAAACTATTTATAGATCACGGATTCTCAGACATGAGCTGCAGTTTTTCACGGGATATGAAAGTTTTCAAATACACAGTCCTCTGGGATGCGAAAGAAAACAGTCTCACTCCTCCGACATAAGCCCCAAATAAACCGTGTGTCTGCTGAGCAAGGTGCAGGGTTTCCTTCCACAGGGGTCACCGCTAAGCAGGACACCTACAGCCGGGTTCCGGACGGGTCTTTCCAGCCGTGGGAAAGTCCTGGTTTGCAGCGTGGGTCTACGGTTGCCGTTCCCTAATGTCTGTTATTTCTGAAGTAAAACTAACTTAGATATAGTGTCATGACAAGCTGTTGCCAGTCTTGATATTTGACTTGGTGTTTCTGTTCATATTTTCCTTGGGTTCGCCTTGTACATTTTGTCTAACATCAAAGTTATCCAATTGTTATGAAATGAGTTTTGGAGTTGAAAGTTCTTTTCTGCTCATCAGGACCCTTGGTGTCCAGGCGGCCTATCTCAGGAGGACTGTCAGAATTGACCAGTGCACCAGCCCAGCCTGAATTTTCCTCTTTTTGATGTGAGGTTTTGGCTTACTTGTTGTTTTTAATGTGGATGTGCTCTGAGTTCTGTGACTTCTTTAATGCAATGTGAAAATTTTATTCAGAAAAGTATTCTTTTAATATAAAGTTGCAAAAGTATTGCTAAAGAATCATCCATGGTATTCTCTCTATAGGTGTGTGTGTGTGTGTGTGTGTGTGTGTGTGTGTGTGTATGTGTGTGTGTGTAAGAGAGAGAGAGAGATCCACCAGCCCTGGCTAGCCTGGAATTCTCTATGTAGACCAGGTTAATAGAGATCCACCTGCCTCTGCATACCGGGTGCTCTGTTAACAATATTCTTTTTTTTTATTGTTTTTATTGAGCTATATATTTTTCTCTGCTCCCCTAACCTTCAAACCTCTCCCATGGTCTCCATGTTCCCAGTTTACTCAGGAGATCTTGCCTTTTTCTACTTCCCATGTAGATCAGATCCATGTATTTTTGACAATATTTTTGAAAGCTGTTGAAACTCCCCAGCGTCAGTACCCACGGCTCCCTCTTTCAGTGACGTACACCACATAGTTATTCTTAGTAAAATTATAGGAGCTGTTAATTATCTGACTCTTCTTCTGGTAATGTTTTTGTTGGTACTCATTGTTGAAAACAATGCCCTAGATGCAGAACTTTACGCCAGAGGTTTTACTTTGTTGTCTTCCGGTTCCCGCTCGTGCTGATGTGGAACCTGTTGAAATGATGTTGAAATAAGGGACTAGCAGAAAGATTTCTACAACTGATGCTACCTAGACTGAAAAAGTAACACAATGCCCCCAACAGTGATTTAGTAACACAGAATGCATACAAAGATAAGCAAAAGTAAAGTAATTTAGCAGGGTCATAAAGTATAAGCTTGGTATTTGAAAATCAAGTGTGTTTCCCAATCAATGATAAACTTTTTAGAAACATCGGTTCTAGAACCACAAAGAAAAAACACATTAGATGTCAGAAAAATAAATCTAACAAAGGTGAACAAAGCCTTGGCAAAAGAAACAGTACGGTGTGTGTGGTTTTCTGTTATAAAATGGCGAATCTGTCTAATTGATGTACAGGTTCAAGGAAGCCCTAGTGAAGACACCGGCGATAGGGGGCAGTAGGGAGAACAACAAGCAGCTTAAAAGGGGAGTCAAGGTGATCTTTAAGAAAAGGAACAAAGTTGAAGAGATTCGCTGGCAGATATGAAGATGGCACGTATGTCAAAAATACGGAAATATAAGGAACACACAGACAGTGAGGGGAATGAGCCTTGGGGTGATGTGGGAGTGTCATATATCAATCTGTTGATTTCATTGCTTAAGCAATAAAGAAACTGCTAGGCCCATTTGATAGGCCCACCCTTAGGTGGGTGGAGTAAACAAAATGGAAGGCTGGGAGAAAGAAGCTGAGTCAGAGAGTCGGCATGGTTCTCCCACTCCAGGCAGATGCAGGTTAAGATCATTCCTGGTAAGCCAGCTGGTGGGCTACAGCAGATTATTAGAAATGGGCTAGTCCAGGTGCGAGAGTTAGCTGAAAAAAGGCTAGATATAATGGGCCAAGCGGTGTTTAAAAGAATACAGTTTCCGTGTAATTATTTCGGGTAAAGCTAGCCGTGCGGGCGGCAGGGTGCTGGGGACGCAGCCCCACCGCTCCTATTTCAACATTGGGGTTTGAAGCCTTCGTATAAAAATAAAATAAAATAAAATAAAATGTGTGATTGACACAAACCTAGAAGCCCAACCCTGGAACATACTGAGTGTGGAAACACACATGGTCACCTGGCTGTGACAAATGGTCCTGCTCAGCTGCTGGGGAACGTGTGCATAGCTACCTCCTGCCCAATATAAACGTGTGTTCCCTGTTAATCATAGACCTACACATGAAGAACAAAAGCATGAATCCCCTAGAAACTCCCACAGGAAAATGCATTCCTGCTAATAAGCCAGGCAAACAAATCCAAATGGGATTGGAAGGACTAAGTATAAAAGAGCAGATCGGGAACTAGATTACATTTAGTCTTACAACTCTGTTCATTAGCGGCACCATTACGAGAGTGAACAAATGTACGTGGGTGGACTGTGTTTATTTATTGTTCTTAATAGATTCTAATGTGTTTGGTGTTCTAGGAAAATAGAACAAGAACAGCTAAATATTAGAACATGAGGAAGGGCTGGAAGCAGACGATAAATTATGAACGAGGACCTGAAGCTTGGGTTTCTCTAGTTCTCAGCCAGTCACCGTTTTTCATTTTTGCTAATGCATAAAAATATAGCCTGTAGTTAAAGTATAAAATCCAGGGTGACGCTGCACAGCCTCTGTTCTGAAAGGTTCCTCAGACTGTAGAGTTCATTGAGTTCAATAGTCTTTGTTAATTTTGGTCTGGTTAATTTAGGTGTGTGATGTTTTGGACCTTTTGCACATTTTTCTATAATAAAGTTTTTAATTTTAGAAAATCAAAAGAGAGAGAGAGAATGTGGGGGTGGTGAGAAAAGTCCAGTTACAAAGTAGAATACAAAACATGGGATATGTGTGTTGTGCAAATGTCTCATATGCAGAGTAGAAAAACAGTAAGAGAAAGGGCGGTATTTAAAAGTGGGTTGGGGGGGCTGGAGAGATGGCTCAGTGGTTAAGAGCATTGCCTGCTCTTCCAAAGGTCCTGAGTTCAATTCCCAGCAACCACATGGTGGCTCACAACCAACTGTAAAGAGGTCTAGTGCCCTCTTCTGGCCTGTAGACATGCACACAGACAAAATATTGTATACATAATAAATAAATAAACATTTTTTAAAAAAGTGGGTTAGGCCCTGTAGAATCATTCATGTGCTGCTCAAGCCTACTGACCCAAATTTGGGCCCTGGAACCCACAATGGAAGGAAAGTTGTCATCTGACCTTTACACACATACTGTGGTGCATGCACACACACACACACACACACACACACACACACACACCAAATAATAGTAATGAAACTTCTAAATAAATAAAAACTGTGAAAGACTCAAATGGGCATGACACAAAAAAAAAAGTTGACGAGCAGATAAGACAATTCTCAAGATTATTACTGATCTGAACATTTTAATTCCACTCTTAGAATTCCAGGAGCCCAGTGGATGTTAGAGATAATATCTACTTTATTGAAACCACATTCGCCTCAGCTTTTATTTACACGAAACGTTCTGAGTGCACAGAATGGGACTCCATGTCCGTTTCTGCTCAGACTTGCCACAACGCCTTGTCCAATCCCTCAGCCGTTTCGAGGGCTAACATTATTGCTTTGTCCTTGTATATCAATCCCCGTTTCTCATGCTGTATTTTATACTAAAAAGATTAAATTTCCACCTATTTTCTGTTTCTATGTCAGGCACCGGTGGCCTGATCATACTCGTATCAAATGTGAAGTTACGTGTGGAACCACCTGGTTGTGAAAACTACCCGCTACGCGATACTATTCTTGGCTATAAATAATACAACAAAGCTATGGTACGGGCAGGCGAGCAGTCCAGCACAGCTAAAACTGAAACAGAAAATATACTGTTGATTCAACTGTCTGAAAGATGCATCTTATATGTTAGGATACTTGGAACATAAAACATAAATCATAGTTTCAAATAAAAAAAAAAGTCCTGGTTGGATGGTATAGAGAGAGTAGGCAGTGGTTTGCAGTGGGCTGTGCATTAGGTGGTCAGCTCCACATGCTGCACTTCGAGGCAATAGCAGGGATTTATGTGATGATGATAAAAGATGTTCTTTAGCTTAGAGTTTACCAGCCAGTAAAGAAATTTAAAACAAACCTTCCATACTGCTGTACTTTTCGTGGACCGTGGTTATTGCGCTAGTCATCCGGGACCTACAGTGATGCAGACGGCTGTACCATAATTTGTGAACAGAGCATAAATCAGACATCTATACTTATCCCGAAGAGCCAACATCTTTATTTTGCTGGTTGAAGTGTTTCGTGCATTTCACTGAAATGATACCCTGATGTAAATGGCTCTGGCTAAAATTGATTATCATTTAATATCTATCCTAATTAAAAAAACAACACACTGGCATTCTTGTGCAGTCAATGTTTAATCCTGTAAAGGCACAGTCATTTCTGAATAATTGAAAAAATATGAAATAGTTCCATGATTTTCAACTTCGGAGTAAAAAAATAACAAATGTATTGACCTTCATCAAAATAGCTTTATGTAGCATATAGGTCTGTGTGTCTGTGTGTGTATTCAGGAATCAATTTTGATGTACGCGAGCATCTTTGTGGACAGCCAGCCCCCACACTATTGCAATCTTGCTGTCAGTAATGACCTCTCACCCTGGTAGACAGAACAATAGAACAGGCTTTCAGGAAAAATTCCACTAGCAACTTTGCCTGGGAGGAAATCAATAGCTTCCTTCCTACTTAGCTTCTCTCCCAGAGCACAGGGAGCAGGAAACAGATTCAACCGACGGAATGGCAAAAGACAAGTCTCATCTTTCCAGTGCCGCTCATGCCAAAGGAAAGCCACTTTTCTGGGCCAGACGTTTCAAATCCTTTCGTGTTTTCTTGGCCTATTCTGTATGACAGACTCCGTTATTCACTTGAGAAGTTACCAGTTATCTATTGTGGATAGAACTATACCTCGATTTCTTTGCTGTTGTTGTTGGAGTCGGTGTCTCTTGGATGCTGGGATTGCAGGTATATGCTACCACTCCTGGTTCAGTTGTTTGCTAGAACGATAAAGAGGCAGTCACAAGATGATTGCCTGTATTCCAGCTCTTGCATCCTCACTGATCTGTCGCTCGGTGCTATGTACCTTAGCTAATGCATGTATCCAAGGACGGTCATATGATAATAACTTCCTCCTAAGTTCATTACTGAAAACTGATTTAAGCCAAAATGGCCATTTGGCAGCTGTCAAATTATTTGAGCAAATATAGAGAACCTCCTTGATAAATTCAGAATTAGAAGTAAATGGGACCATCTCTGCAACCACCCACAAGATGATAAATTACTATAAGCTATAGGCAAAAAAAATCAGATAAATGCACCAAAAATTAAAGCAAGCAAACAAAAAAGCCATGAACTCCATTCTTCTAAGTTTATGTGATCATTACAACTGACTTACATAAATGGCTCATTTCAAGGACAACACAACAGTTTCTGAGGGCCAGGTACCAACTACCTGCTACAAAAAAGTGGCAGAATCCTCCTTAGCGCCATACATCAAAAGGAAGGCAGAGCTGGGCGGCACAGAACTCTTATTGAAGTGCTGGGAAAGTTTGGATAGAAACACAAAGCATCACAGAAATTGGGATGCAGATGGGAGGTTGTATAGCTATTGCCTCCAAATTGAAATATTTCCTCCTGGAGTGCAGAGGCAGGCTCACAGGCTTGAGAAGCCAGCAAAACTTACAGGACTCAGGAAACTCATGGAATTTACCGGACTCAGGAAGTTTATGGAATTTACAGGAAGCTCATGGAATTTACAGAATTTAGGACGCTTATGGAACTTAACAAGACACAAGAAGCTCATAGAACTTACAGGACTCAGGAAACTCATAGAACTTACAGGACTCGGGGGGGTGGGGGGTGCAGGGGACTTTCCAGGCTCAGGAAACTCAGAAAGTCACAGGATTCACAAGGGTAAACTTAGAAATTGCTAAGAACAAGCAGCTATTCCCCGAGAGCTCCCTGCAAGTTGTTCAGGGTTCTCCAGGGAGATGGCTTAGAGGAGTCATCACTCAAGCTGGAAGTGGGTCTTATTGGAGACATTTGGGTCAGTGGAGCAAGGCCACCATCAAAGGGTAGGTGGGTAGGTGCCTCCCTTCTGCTCCTTTCTATGTGAGGACACGGTTTTCCTCCTACTTGAGGATGCAGGAATCAAGCAGATAAAGTAGACTCTAAACTGCTGATACCCTGAGCCTGGTCTTCCCAACCTCCTGAGCTCTGAGGAATAACTGTCTTTTCTTTAGAAACCATATATCCTCTGGGGTTCGTGTTAAGGAAGTACACAGCAAGTATTCAAACTTGATTCTGATGTCTGGAATCTATAATTATGTGGCCATACATGGCAAAAAAAAAAAAGGCTTTGCATTTGTGATTCTATTAGGAGTCTTGAACCTGGAAAACTATTTTGGCTTATCCAGGTGCACCCAGTGTAACCAAAGACTTCCTTTTAGAAGTGAAGCAAAGAGGACCAGAGTCAGAGAGAAATAGAAGTTAGAAACAAGACATAGGGAGCTGATGTCAAAGTGATTGATCAGTAACCATATGCCAAAGAAGACAAGTGGCCTGCAGAGGCTGGACAAGGATGCCCTGGATCACCTACAAGGAACCAGCATTGTTGGAACCTTGATTTGGGCTGCACAAGGCACATTTTGGGCTTCCATCTGTGTTATTAGAAACCTTTGATTGGTGAAAATTTGTTCCACCAGAAGCAGCAACCTGACACAGGACAGGGTACAAGTAGCAACAGCCTAAACTCAGAGAGGCCGTGGACGAGGGGTTTTATCAGGGTGTCCGCCACTGCTATAGACTTATCCCATAAAAGAGAGCAATAATTATTTGTGCCCACTCTCTCTTGAGGGTCTCCTCAATGATGGAGCTAAAAAACCTGATTTCTGTAAGAAAGGGGCCCTCCCAAGCTGTCCTGCTAAGAGTAAATTCAGAATCCTAGCTAGAAGCAATGGACAGCCTACACACGCCCAGAATAGGAAAGCCTATGTGCATGGATGCATGTCTGATTGCTTTACGGAATTCAGAAGAGAGCAGGGCGGTGGAGAAATTACACACGCAGTCTGTAATCATGCAGGAGACATCAAACACGTGGCCTAAAAACTAGAGTCCAAAATTACAAAATGAGAGGGTTTGATGTCTCCCACAGATACACCACCGTAGCTTACAAGGAGGCATAGTTCCTCAAAAATGGGACAGATTTTCGTACCTAACCCCAAAACTTGAAAAAAGACACCCCATCACGAATAAAGCTCCAGCGTGTCTGCGAACAACTCTTCGCTTCTCTGTCAGACTGGACGGCTTGTTCTGTGCCCACCGCAAATACTGAGTAGAGGCAAAATACATGCCCACACGCAAATTCGCAGCCCCAGAGAAACCGGGAGGGTCATATTTTCTTGCCGCTTCCAGGCTGATAGTCTCACTTAGCACTTTTAATTTGCAGTCAGGCGTTAATGATATAGGCAGCATGCCAGATCTGTCCTGCCATGAGGCCCTAGCCCTTCTACGAAAAAGGCACAAATCACAATCCACATTGTACACACACACACACACACACACACACACACACACACACACACACCCGTCTTCCCTGCAGCCAGACCAGCCTTCAGCTCAGGGCAGACAGTCTGCCTCAGCTTATAGAGCACTGAAACTGTAAGGATCGACTACCACTCTCAGCTGCCAAGTCTGTGTGGAGGGGGTGGGGCGGCAATGGGTACATACACACAGGTGGAGGCCAGGGAACCTCAGGTGTCAATCATTTCTCACATTCTGTCCACCTTGGTTGTTTGTTTGAGACAGGGTCTCTCATTGGCCTGGAGCTTACCCCTTGGAGGCTAGTCCGTGAGCCCCACAGATCCAGCTTTCTGAGCAGTTTCAACTTCCTGAATCCCAACATGCTGGGATTACAGGTGCACACCCCCACACCTGAATTTCTTATGTGGATTCTGGGCATCAAACTTGGGCCTTCATGCGTACGTTACAAGCACGTTACCCCCTGAGCCGTCTCCCATTCTCCATGTCTACATTTTGTAAAGATAAGAATGTGCACACCCTCAGAAGCTACTAGAACATGCTGGGGTGGAGGCCACTTGTTCAGATGATGCTCTAGAACTCAAACAATTGGACTCTATGCTGTAAGGTAACATATCACATCACAGGTTACATGTCGGGCTCTAGGCCAAAATGGATGCTGCTCACTCTGTCACTACTGATTTGTAATGTCACATCCCAGAGAGTAGCACTGGGGACACAGCAAAACATAGATAATCCCTCCCACTGACCCCATGATGGAGGAAGGTCATTGGCTAATAAAGGAACTGCCTTGGCCCATTTTATTGGTTAGGACATAGGTAGGTGGAGTAAACAGAACAGAATGCCGGGAGGAAGAGGAAGTGAGGTCAGACTCGACAGCTCTCCTCTCGGGAGCAGACGCCTCAGAGAGACACCATGCCCCGCTCCCGGGCAGACACACGCGATGAAGCTCCGACCTAGGATCTTCCTGGTAAGACCGGCGCTCACAAATTATTAGAGATGGGTTGATCGGTATATCAAAATTAGCCAATAAGGGCAAAAGCTAAAGGGCCAAGCAGTGATTAAATGAATACAATTTATATGTTGTTATTTTGGGGCAAAAGGTAGCCGAACAGGCGGCCGGGATGTTGGGGACGCAGCCCCACCGCCCTTATTACTACAACCCCATACCAACTCCCTGAACTGTTTCAACATATTGAAATGATTATATGAGATGCTATATGCAAAATACTTGGTACAGAATAGCCAATATTCAATACGTACATCAATGTTTGATTTGATAATGACTATGATGGTGAATATTGGCATAAAAGTTGGCAAGTTTTTTATCCAGGGCCTCACGGATATATGCTGGGCAAGCTCTCTATTGCATAAGTACACACCTCCCAAACCCCCGCTCATTCATAGGACACGTGTCCTATATGCATAGATGCACAGTGCCAATCCTCCTTCAAGAACGGGCTTCGGCCGGCTGCAGCCAGCAGCTCGCCTCCAACCATGGACTCTGTCACCACCTGTCATGGCTACAGAAAGCTGCCAGGCTATGCCTAGTCCCTCTCCAGTGCCTGAGCTCGGCATGGGAACGGTCACTTCAACACAGGTCTCAACACCAAACAATTCAGACCTCAGCCAGCCTCTCAGGGGCCAAAGTTTATCCAGGCCTGCCTCACACTTCAACATTTTTCACTGTTAATTTTTCCTTCCTTCTTAATACTTAATTCCTGATGTGGTTTTACAGCCCAGACAGACTTTTGGGGTCTGATTCCAGTAAACCCAATCTGAGATTGCTGAGATGCGGTGATAGAAGAAAAGAGGGGAGGAAGGGAGGGAGGGAGGGAGGGAGGGAGGGAGGGAGGGAGGGAGGGAGGGACAGAAGGAGGGAAGGAGGGAGGGAGGGAGGCAGGGAAGGCTGGAGGGAGAGAAGGAGGGAGGCAGGGAGGGAGGGAAGGAGGGAGGCAGGGAGGGAGGGAAGGAGGGAGGCAGGGAGGGAGAGAAGGAGGGAGGCAGGGAGGGAGAGAAGGAGGGAGGGAGAACGGAAAGAAAGCTACAGTATCCTCAGCCCTAGAACCTACAACTATGTAGCCTTACTTGCAAACCAAACTTTCCAGATGTAATTAGCAAAAGGATTTTTTCCCATTTTTTTAAAAGATTTTATTTTTTATTATGTATACAGTATTCTCAGTATTCTGTCTGCTTGTCTGACTGCAGGCCAGAAGAGGGCACCAGATCTCACTACAGAGTGTTGTGAGCCACCATGTGGTTGCTGGGAATTGAACTCAGGACCTTTGGAAGAGCAGGCAGTGCTCTTAACCACTGAGCCATCTCTCCAGCCCAAGCAAAAGGATTTTAAATAAAGAAATCATGCTCCATTACCCAGGTGGGAACAATGTAACCATAAGGATGGTTTTTCTCTCTCCTGGGGCAATGAAGATCAACCTTCAAGGTTCTAGGCTAGGCACATACTCTTCTACTAGCTCCATCCACAGCCATAAAGCTCCTTATAAAATGAAGAGAAATAGGAAAGTCAGACCAGAAAGGGGGCCATGGCAGAAAGAGCAGGGGTCAGAGCAATGTGGCTCTCAGAAGCAGGACACACACCAGTGAACCCCTGCAGCTCCGGTAAGATGAGACGGTCCTTCCTTGGAGACTCCAGAAGAAACAACCCTGACCAACAAGCACCTTGACTGCAGCTTCATTACACGCTATTCACACTTCTGCTCTATTTGTGTTAAGTCACTGAGTTTTTAGAACTCTGATGCAACAGAAAATGCATAATAGGAACTTGAGGGGAGGTGCTACCGTAAAACATACCTGAAAACCTAGTTTTAGAACTGAGCAATGGGTGGAGGTTGGAAAAGCTGCTGAACATAGTAAGAAAAAGCCTAGCATGCTTATAGTCTATAGTGGAGATTCAAAAGGAAATAGGAAATGGTGGAGGGGAAATGCATGTTCTCAAACAATACCTAAATTGCCATGAAGCAAATGTTGGTGAACAGACAGACATTGAAAGGACATCACCCCGGCGGCTCACACAGAGGTTGGGAATGTGTTACTGAGAACTATAGGCGGCAAGATTCTTTTACGTCATCTCAGAAAGCTCCAGTGAGCTGTGTCCTTCAGCTGTACATAGAGAAAGCTTAAGTGATCAACATGGATATGAGCTTGAGAATCCAAAGTATTGGAGAGGTAACCTGTGTCTTACTTCTCATAGCAAAATGCAAGAGGAAAAATGCAGGCAGCCAGAAGAACCAACGAATGGGAGGGAAGTCAGCTATTGATGACTTGGGCCTTCAACCCATTCTTAACGTTTAGGGAGACACAAAAATTAGGAGGCACACCACTGTGTTCTGAAAAGAAAGCTACAGTCATGGGTAAAGGGTCTTCTGCTCGTGCTTCAGAAAGATCAGCTGGTCAGAAAGGATGCTCAGCCACAGGAGGATTCTTTGAAGAGATGATTCCTGTGAATGCAGGGTCCACACAACACCCCAGCGGAGGTGAGGAAATACTGCGGAAAAGCCTCTCTGTCTAACGGAGTAAATCCTCATGACAAACATGGGAGGCTTACAAGGTTCACGGTGAAGCTGCAGAGACAGTCAGCTTTTACAGTTGGATCAAAAATGGCCCCGGAGCCTACCTGTTATAGACTGATCTCCTTTGACACTATTGGGAGGTGAAGAACTTTCGAGAGATGGAGATGGTAACTGGTGGGCTGTTTCAGTCACAAGAAGCCTTTTCCTTGGAGAGGATTATGGGGCACAGGGCTCCTCTCTCTTTTTGCTTTCTGGCCTCTATGAGCTGAGCAGCTTGCTCCCACCATGGGCTCGCCACCACAATTGATGCCTTACGACAGACCTGAAAGCTTCAGAACCAACCTCAGAGTCAAACCTCCAACCCTCCAACACTGTGGGCCAAAGTTAACCTCGTTTCATTTTCATCAGCCCATCCTCTCAGGCCTTGTTACAGAGGACCAACTTGGGGACTGAAAGGAAGACATGGAGGAGGGTTGTAAGACTTCATCAGGCAGGAAACAGACTTACGAAAGTGCTCATCTGCAAACACGTGCTATTCTTCATGAAGAAGAATAAGTAATTCTATAGATAAAGCCTCAAACCCAGACCAAGGAGCTACGAACTGTGGAATACTTTTCCCAGGTCGTGAAGTCTGATGTTGTTAGCCCTGCTGGGTTTTGACCTGGCTGAGTACAAAACAGTATCTTTAGTCCTCCCATGACTCCCCTCTTGACCCAGAATGCGTTCTGTCCTGGGCCAGCGCTGCCGCTGCGGGGGAGGGACAGAGGAATTGCATCCTGTATTTCATAGGTTCACTGATGGGGTCTTGCCACAGAACGGCCTGTACTGGCCCCAGCCAGGCCTGTTAAGATCCAGGGCTTTGAGTTGATGGCATTTTAGATTTTGGGTTGAGACCTTCAGAGGTTGTTGGGAGCTGTGAACCCCCCAGATCCTGAATTTCTTGTAAACAACTTGTTTTCCTCTGCTCTGAGACAGCCTGCAGCTGCTCTGAGCACGAGACCCTCAGGAGCTCCTGATGGCAGGGGAGTGGTTTCTGGTGCGTTTGGTGGTCATAAGTGGACCTTGTGATGAAGGAATTATCTGAGGGCACCCAATGTAATCACGGGATTTATAGCAGTAATAGGAAACTTTCACAGGGGTCCCCAAAACATATGCTTTAAGACATCCTAACAGGGGTCCCCAAAATGTACGCTTTAAAACATTCTAACAGGGGTCCCCAAAATGCACGCGTTAAGACATCCTGGCTTGAGAATTTTCTGTTATAAAATGGTCTAAGAGCCACTGATTTCTGAACATAATTTGTCCACTGAATTTGCTTTTAAAGCACTAAGTTGCAGCCAAACGCCCTGAGTACCTATGATCAATTAAAAGATCGCATCTGGATACAGAGCATGCTGGTGTGCAAGGCTGTGATCGTTCGTGCTAGGCCAGTTCTTGGTACCTCCGCAGCAGCATCCTGCCTCCAGAAGAAAGTAATCACAAAGCTGCCTGGAATCCAAAGTCCACGAATGGAAAGAAATCAACCGCAGTTTAGCCTGGAGTCACTGTCGAGGGACCCCCGGGAAACAGAACAGTGATCTGCTGTTATTTCTCTCCTGGCCACCATGGCAGGAAGGGCTGAGGAAGAAAACCTGGCTTTTTCTCACAATGCAAGAGAAGGACGTAGCGCAGTTTGGGTTTGGTTTCTATCCCGAGCAGAGGTCTTGACAATGCGCATCTGGAAGCTTGTCCACTATAAACTGTTTGGGTTTCTTTTCCTCTCTTTCCTGGGGCCGCAGTGACATGATACTGTAGGAATTCCGCCTTTCATCTGCTGCCTTTCCACTCACAGCTCATAAAGGAGGGGCCACACTGGGAATGAAAGCTCCACGGTCGTTTCTTAAAATACCAGGGGGATTGCAGCTCCGCAGACCTGGGACTGGATGCCAGAGAACATTTTTCCTGAGTTGTGGCAGCTTCAGTGCCTGGAGCTCCTCCTGGATTCCCACCCGGCCCTTTAAGGCCTGAGCTAACAGCTTAAGAAGTCTTAGGAGAAAGATTCAGTAACCAGGTGGAAAAATTAGATAAGAGGCTTTTCTTGCTTGTTGTCTTTTTGCTAATAACAATCTCTTAAAGGCTTGTCATGTATAGGTTTGATACAAAGGGCCAGATTTTCTTTGTGCATCTGTTATACATATCCTTGTTTAAGCCAAGCTTGCATTGACTCTGCCTTCTAACTACCAGCAAGATGCTTTAAAATAAATAAATAAATAAACAAATATGTACCTGATACCCACCACAAAAGGCATAGAATCTGAATTAGAACACAAGTCTGTGTAAGCCCAAAGCCTGCGATATTTTTTGTATGTATGGTACTGCAGATCAAACCCCAGTCCATGTGTGTGTGCTAGGCACACACTGTACCAGTGTAAATACCCATCAACCACGCCCTGAAGTTCCCCATCACCAGTGGTTCTATACCCTAGATTTTTGTTCTTTACTAATGCTGCCCTAGTTTCTTTCTGTGTAGAAGGAAATATTAAGGTTTTAAACATAATATCCAATGTAATCATACATTATTATTGTATTAACTGACGAAACATTTTTCATAGTCCCATTGAGCTCATGGCCTTCCTGTGCAGCCACGGCTCTGAGGGACTGCAGTGCATTTACACTGTGAGTTTGTAGAGTGATGTGCTCTGTCTACTGCAGATAGAACAGATGAGAAACCACGTGCTTCATGAAGAGATAGTAGACTTCCCAATATTCCCTTCAGAAGGTGACCTGTGTGTGCACCCCTCTCTCTTGGGAACTGAACCCAAAAGCTCAGGTGTGTCACAGGATTCGAAAGCCAGAAGTAATTATTCCCCTGTTGGACCTGTGGAAGCAACAAGCATCCTAGAGTTCTCAAGGCCAGACCATCTGAGATACACCCGTCACGGGCGTAGTCAATCAGAAATGGCCAAGCAATCAGGCAAGGAAGTCAGGAAGGAAACTTCCGAGTATTGCCTGTATTCTGAGAAAGGTTTGGGAGTCCTAGGGAAAGCAGAGACCCTGGAGCCCCTGCAGACTCTCACAGTCAATGTGAAGGTCAAGAGAAGGTCAAGGTGGTCTTACGAGAATTTTGAGCCAAGGTGACAAGCAAGTTCCACCTTCCCCTCCATGCCCCAACTCCCACTCTGACATTCTGGTATGAGAGAATGTGAGATACTCCAGATTCTCGTGTGATCGTGAAATACCAGACAAATCTGACTTAAATGATGCTGATTTCTGACATCTTCTAGAAGAGAAGCTCAAACCAGAAGGGAAAAGGACTGAAGTACAGACGAGCAAAGGACTATTTCCTTACATATTGGACTTGGTAACGTAAGAAATACAGATCACCAATATATGATAAATTAAATCATAAATACACATTGAAATATTGTAGTACATTTTCATCTTTGCTCTTTTGTGTATGTGTGTGTGCATGTGTGTGTGTGTGTGTAGTGTGCACACACACACACGCCACACCACATGACTGGAGATCGAAGGACAACCTGCAGGAGTTGTTTCTTTCCGTCTACCCAATGAGCTCCAGGAATCAAACTCACATTGTTAGACTTGGGTGAAAGCAACGCTGCCGACTGACACACCTCTCCAGGCTTCATCTTTAGGTTTTAATGGAAATTTCGAAAAACTCACAAAAGTATAACCAATGCTACACTGAACTCCTCTTCCAAAAATTATTAAGATGTTACCCATCTTATGTCTTCTATGATCCACTGCAGAGAGAGAGAGATGTGTGTGCGCATGTCATCACTTTATTGTAAATGCTAGGCCACTCTCTACAACTGAGCTGCAACCCACCCCTATTGTAAAATATTTTATAATGAATTTTGGCATGGAGTAATTTCATGTAAACATTTTTGTCTTTAATAGTTAAGGAATTTTTAGCATTACCAAGATACCATTACCACACCTAATAAAACCAACAATAATGGTGTAATATAGCTTTTATTCCTGATCAGATTTCCCTGGTTGTCTCACAAACATCATTTTAAGAATGGCATTCGCATTATGATTCAAGTAAGGTCCATAGATTTTCTTAGGTAATAGGTCTCTTAGGTCCATTTTAATGTGCAGTCGTAACTTTACCCTCTAAAGTCTGTGACTGTTAAATTTCTAATGCATGTGTAATCGTGCCTGCGGACTCAGGCTGATCCCTGAATTCACAGGTTGCCAGGCTGATGCAAAGGTGCTGTTCTGCAGGACAAAGAAGAAATCCTCACAAAGGAGTCTGGCGCCCTCTAGCGCATTTTTTAGGTTGTAACTGTTTCTCGGTCTCGAGGCAATTTTGAAACAAAAATAAGAAACCGATCCTGGTGTGTCTAGTTCCCACTCGATGACATTTTAGCTGAGCGTTCGTCACACTGCACCACTAGGCAGTGAGGCTCTTTAATATGGAAAGACAACACAGACATCCAAGTTCAGAGTCAGGAGCTAATTGCTTAGTCCTCCATTTGAATCCTCAGACTGTTGTGGAGATTGTCACAGTCCCTCACTCAGAGTGACATCATTGATGCTGGAGTCTTCTAGACACCTCCACTGTGTTGATGTCTCTTATTCCAAAGTGCTGCTTCCTGGTGGTATTCGGGACTCCATTGGGGTTGGGTTGGGGAAGGTAAACAAGGCCTACTCTAAAGGCGACGAAAGCTTGTTAGCTTTTTGTGGTGGCACACCAAAAAACAGGGGAGAGGCTATATGAAAGGAAAACATAGAAATGCATCCTAAAATTCTTAAGGCCAGACCACACCACCTAGACAGAATGAAAGAAGTGTGAACTGGCATTAGAAACGTTGTGTTTTAGAAAACGTGATGCTGAAATTGACCTATTTTAGAGCACTAATTGATTGCAGAGAATGTAAAACTGGTATGAAAATAAAAAGAGCATCAAACCCAGAAACATTTGTTTGCCTTGGCTAATTCCGCATCTCTGGATATATGGAAAGTTTGCACTATTGGCTACAACAGCATTAAGGCATACTTTCCTCTCTGTATGTTTAAAAGTAATCATTAATTTGGGAGGCAGGGGCAGGTGAATCTCTGTGAGTTCAAGGCCAGCCTGATCTACAAAGTGAGTTCCAGGACAGACGCTATACAGAGAAACTGTCTCAAAGAAGCAAAAAGCAGCAGCAGCAGCAGCATTGTTTGAGTTTGTTTCTTCTGGCTGCAATAAACATTGCCCAAAACTAATTCAGGGAGTAAAGGGTATATTTGCCTTGTACTTCTATATCACAGTCCATCTAAAACTAAACCTGCAAACATGGTGATTGAGGCCCATGGCCAAGGCCAGCACACTTTTGGAGAGAACTATGTTCAGGAACTACTAGAAAAAGCACCAAACCCTGCGATTCTATCTTCCTGTCCTGAGATCAAATGGCACTTCATTGGCAATTTACAGAAATAGAATGTCAACAAATTAATGGCCGTCCCCAACCTCTTCAGGCTGGGAACCGTGGACTCTGTGAAGCTGGCAGACAAGGTGAAAAATTCCTGGCAGAAGAAAGATTCTCCTGAATGACTAAAGCTGGTGGTCCAGGGGCTGGAGAGATGGCTCAGTGGTAAAGGGCATTGCCTGCTCTTCCAAAGGCCTGAGTTCAATTCCCAGCAACGACATGGTGGCTCACAACCATCTGTAATGGGGTCTGGTGCCCTCTTCTGGCCTGCAGGCATACACACAGACAGAATATTGTATACATAATTAATAAATAAATAAATAAATAAAGCTGGTGGTCCAGATTAACACCAGTAGAGAGGAGAGTAAACACGGCTTTCCGCCTTCAGAGACCATGGTGGAACACACAAAGACCAGTTGTCCCAGCCTGGAGTTCGTGGGGCTCATGACCACAGCAAGCTTTGGACATGATCTTAGTCAAGGACCAAACCCAGACCTCCAGACGTCACTGCGCCTGCGGCAGGAGCTGTGTGAAAAGCTGAGCATTCCTGTGGACCAGGTAGAGCCGAGCATGGGCATGTCCGTGGACTTCGGGCATGCTATTGAAGTGGGATTCACAAACGTCCAGGTAGGAAGCACCATTTTTGGAGAGCGGGATTGCCCCAAGAAACCCACCCAAGACAAGACTATAACAGACCTGAAGGCCTCAGTGCCAGTGGCATAAGAACAGCGAGGCCAGACCAGCTAAAAACGATGAACTATGCACCAGCCTAGGTTTTCCCAATCACACTCTCCTGCGGCCCGTGTAGAACGCTGAGGATTACCTGTGTTGATGGAAACCACCTGTCCTCCTCCTCCTCCCCTGTAAGAGGCTCGAGTCAAGCAGTGACCTAGGCTTGAATTAGAGGAGTTCTGAGACTTTAGAACTGATGCGGAATCAGTAGCCAGGAACTGGACACTGCCCAAGCCTCCCATGAATGTCTTTCTGGGGGCAGCTTCTGCGTTACTGGTGTCTATAATCGAGAAAATCAGAGGGATACCCATTTGCCATTCCACCCTAATAGAGCGCCCTACACTTGTTCCTACAAGACCCACTGAACACTCACTGGCTCCTCTGGACGGGATGATTTTTGCTGCCCTGGCCAGTGACGTCTCTAGCCACAGCTCCTCTGTGGCACTGACCTGAAATTCCAGGAGAAAGAGCACTTGGGCCTTTCTGACATCCTGAGAAGATGGGACTTGGAGCTTGGTCCTTGGGGACTACAGTGATGGAAAGTGAGGGTTTCCTCTCCATCATGATCCTTTTCTGGCTTTAGCAAAGACTGTCCCCCACTTGCCTTTTCTTTTCTAGGGACGTATTTCCCAGGTGTATTGATCACTACCCCAACACACACACTTTATTTATAAGCCAGAATTTTGCAGCTCTTGATTGTTCGTAATGTTACAAGATGGTTAAAGACCTGGAAGCAGCTGGGCATAGAAGCACCTGCCCATAGCTCCAGCATTTCGCAGGTATGGGCAGAAAGAACAGATGGCAGACAGCAGCTAAATGAGACCCTATCTAAAATAAACAAACAAATAACAGAACAAACTCAGAAACACAATTCTCCCGTAACCACAGAAGAGTTTCGGTGGGGGCTATTTAGTTCCTGATAGATTTTCTCTTGTTTACGCCAGCTCTTGTCCTTCACTTATTTACCCAATAACTTCAGAACCTGCTGCTGAATGTAATTTCATACATTTAAACCACTATGGTTCTTGTTGTGTTTCAATCAAAGCTAGTCTGGTATTTCAGAGTCTTAAAAACAAATGTGAGCTTGAATTATGCCATCTGTGCCAACTGCAAAGTGATTAAAGGTTTATTTTTATGAAAAATAAAAAGATGAGCAAAGCGTAAACAGGGCTTCCTCTCTGGACACCAGATGACCCCATCTAAATACCTTTACACAGCCGTTCAGCAGTAACAAGTTTTCAAGACTGGACCCTAGGATGCATAAGAGAAACTCACATTTAGAACATTATCACCTTTGAATTCTTCACCTAAAGTTAAGATTCAATGTAACACAAGCTCTCTGTTAGCTCAAAGCCACCCTGGGTCGCACAAGATTCAATCTGTCTAAAAGAGAAACAGAGCTCACACGAAGGTGATCCCAGCATTTGAGATCACGTGCCTTTAATCCCAGCACTAGGGAGGTGGAGACAGAAGTGATATGGCTGGGCAGAGAGAGGAATACAAGGCAGGAGGACAGGAGCTCAGGTGTAGCCTGAGGCAGCAGTCTGAGCAGTCAGTCTGAGGACAGGATCGCCCCTTTGTTCTGAGCATTGAGAAGAACTCTAGTGGCTGGCTGCTCTGATTCTCTGATCCTTCAGCTTTTACTCCTAATATATCTAACTCCAAGTTTTTATTATTAAGACCAGTTATAATTCGTGCTACATTTGGTGCCCACCTTTTGGGTACGAATTCATGAAAAAGCCGCTTGCCTGTGGCTTTACAGGCACCGGCATAGGCCAAAACTATGTTTTCCTTTCGCCTCTCCTGATGGACTTCCCCTGGACCCCCTTCTTGGGCTGCTGCCTTGAAATGCAGCCAACCCTCTACTCTTCTACTCAGCGGGAGATGTTCACATCGTCGTCATCATCGCTGGTAGAGTTGGTGAGAAAATTGGGAATTCTTAAAGGGAGGAATTAGTTAAAAGAGAGAGGGTTTTTTTTCCCATGTTAAAAATGGGGAACACAATTATGTGTCTGTGTGATTACACAATGGATGATTTAAAAATGAACAATTACATGAAGGGACAATCAGGATTGACATAATGCTAATTATCATTTTGATAATTCTTGGCTTATCTCTTAAAAAGTTGTTTGATATGTGTGCCAAGATACAGGCCTTAGAAAAACTCCGAGGAAACTGCAGCAGAGGTGTTCTGAGATGTTGGCTCACCTGGGCCATTCATTTTTATTGGTGTCTGGCCTCTTGCTCTGAAAATTCACAAACTTTCAGAGGTAACATATATATCTGCATTAATGCAAGTATAGACTGTGTGTTGTGCATAAGTTAGCCAAAGATGACTTTTTGTTTTATTTTTAGTAAGTAAAATATACATTACATGTCTTGTAGCTTTTCTGGGTTTTTTTTTTCAATATGTCTATAGCCATGACTTTCAAGGGGTCTTCCTTGATCAAACCTGATCATCTTTAACCTTGAATGAATCCAGTCTTTTGTTTTCTGTGGGAACAAAAACACAACCTTTTCTCCAAAGCAGAACATCTTTAGACTTCCATTTTGAAGTCAAGACATTTTAAAATATATAGTACATGGTGGCGCACGCCTTTAATCTCAGCACTCGGGAGGCAGAGGCAGGCGGATCTCTGTGAGTTCGAGACCAGCCTGGTCTACAAGAGCTAGTTCCAGGACAGGCTCCAAAACCACAGAGAAACCCTGTCTCGAAAAACAAAAAACAAAGTGTGTGTGTATATATATATATATATATTACAGTTTAATCCAGCAGCATTCACAACCCAGCGTCTCTTAGCAGCTGTCATTTTCTCATCAGCCATCGAGAAATTCAAAGACAACCCAACAGCATACAGGACCCAGACTCCCACGGATTTTCCATCTTTATGTGGCTTTTTTCTTTCATATTACTTTACTCATTTTTAACGACTTTATCATTTTTAAACTATTCTTTTTTTCTATGACTGTGTATATCCTTTTTTCTTTTTTCTTTCTTTCTTTCTTTTTTTTTTTTTTTTTTTTGTCTCAAGCCAATGCAGTTTTAAACAGACTCTAACCTGTTTTGAGGTTTCTTTTGTCCGGATCTGCCTTTATTGACCATCTGTAGTGTTCTTTGATTGCATGAGATGAATCTTAAGCTGATATGTCAGCCACCGGTGGCTCAGCTTAGTGTATGGTGCTGGTGCATGGGGGACTGGCGGCTGGCAGCTGGCTCCACCTAGCAGGCAGCTGCTGGGAGAAGCATCTCTGTACTATGGCTGGCATGAGACTCTGAGGCTGTGTTTGGCTTCATTTTTGTGTGTATTTTCTTAAGCTTTCTCAGGTTTTATTTGGCTGGACTTTGGGAAGCATTTGTAGGCATACTTTTCTGTCCCACAAAACTGCTCCTAAATAACCTCACAGAGACTTAATATTAATTATAAATGCTGAGTATCCTCACTTATGTGGCCCACTGGTGATAGATAGAGAGACTGGATTGATGATAAGTAGGTAAGTAGGTAGACAGACAGAAAGACAGGCAGGTTATTTTAATTTATTCTTTGAGACTACACACCGTGTATTTCAATCATATTCAACTCTCCTACTTTCCCCCTCCAGCTCCTCCCAAATCTCACCCATGTCCCCCTCCCAACTTCATGTCCTTTGTTAAAAACTAGCACACTGAATCCAATTAGTGTTACCCACGTGTGCATGGGAGTGGAGCAATGCATGGAAGAATGGACAATCTAGCAGACCACATCCTGAAAATGATTCTCCTTCCCCTAGAAACCATCAACTATTGGCCACCTCAGTTAGGACCAGGAGTTCATGTGCCACCTGCCCATCAGGACTGGAATGTTGACTGGCTTGATTTTTGTGCGGGCAACCACAGCTGCCGTGAGTTCATAACCATAGCAGTCCTGCCGTGTCCCGAACACATTGCTTTACCCCAGTATTCCCTACTTCTGGATCTTACTATCCACCCACCACTGCTTCTACAGTCTTCCCTTAGCCTTGGCAGCAAGAAAGAAGGCCAAATAAGCAAGAGAGTCGAGCAATCTCTCTCTTCCTGTGTGTGTGTGTGTGTGTGTGTGTGTGTGTGTGTGTGTGTGTGTCTTGAATGATACAGAAGGTGCTGGGGAAGTCTTTACACATCAGGTAAGGGACTCTCTGCAATTCTTCAGGGCATGATCCCTACTCAGGTGATTTTTAATTTGTGGCAAAATGACACTAACACCAACACCACATCTTATGTAAGGAAATTATGAAGAAAAGTGCATGCAGACTGCAACAATGCAAAGAAGCTTTATTCAAACGTGAAGGGGAATGAATGCATAGAGCCTGGGGAAAGGGGGTGATCTAGGGGCAGAATCCAAATGCTTGGCAACATACAGAACACAGTAAGAAATCTGTGGGACCTTCACTCCAAAAGGCAGCTCTCGGGGGAAAGGGAGAAAGGCATTTTCAATAATTACCCAACCGAAACAAGCTGTTCTCCACTCTCCTACACAGGCCTGAAAATGCTTAGCCATCATTTGGAACAGATTCGTAAGAACGCTTCAGAAGACGCTTGTAATGAATTGTGCCCAGACAGCTATACTTTAAGTTAGCATCTCAGCCCTTGCTGGATCTGTACTATATATACTAGCGAGGCTCCTTTCCTCCTGTGCTGTATTTCATTCAAAATAGCAAGGGGAGCTATATTCTGCTCCTCGCCTTTGCCAGAATGACGGGAAATAAGTTAACTGTGGGACACTCTTCCCACACTATACCTGCTACAGAGGGTTTTCTACAGATCCCGAATGGTTTAACATTCCAGACACAGGGGGGGGAGACTACTCACAGGCATCAGGAATCCCTTACCAGCTCTTACAGATGACTACAACCAGATGCCAGAGGGGAAAGACGCCAGCTCAGAAAACCTTCACAGCTTTTGTCTCCTGTCAAACTGAGTCTAGAGATGGGTAAGTCCAGAGACCATGCATGGTGTCTGACTGCAGCGGCAGGCACGGACTAGCCAGTTTGAAAGAACACAAAGGCAGGGGTGCCCTTTTATTCTCAACTGTCTTGCCAGGGAGAATTTTCTACATGGGAGAAATAATGCAAATAGGAAATACAGACCTGTTCTAATTAGAAAGTCTTTTAAAAATCAATATTAATATCGTATTTCCAAGAGAGAATATACTATATAACAAATAAGCAAAAAAGACAGATAATTTCTGGCCCACTGGGTACAGGTTTTTTAGACACTCAGGGCAAAAATCCTTGTCTTAGTTGCTTTTCTGTTGCCATGACAACACCATAACCAAGGCAACTAACAAAAGGAAACATTAAATCTAAGGTGCACAGTTGCAGAGGTTAGAGTCGGTGACCAACACAGTGGGAAACATGGCAGCAGGCAGCCAGGCATGGCCTCCGGGCAGTAATTGAGAGCTCACATCCTCACCCAAAAATAGAAGGCAGAGAGCTGTCAGCCTTCAGTCTACCTCGGAATCCCGAAGACGCAGGTTCTAACACAAGTAAAGGAGTGCGCCAGGAACAGGATAGCTGAAACTGCCAGGCAAAAGCAAAAGCTTCCTTCTCCACGTCTTTTTATGTGGGCTGCCACCAGGTGTGGTCAGACTTGGGGTGGCTCTTCTGACCTCGAATAATCCAGTCAAATCTGCCACCAGTGCCCCGCTGATTTGGTGTTCGTTGAATCCAGCTGAGGTGACAACCACAATCATCATCACAGTCCTTTGTAAATGCTGCATGGATTCTAAAACTCGTTCAAATACTTCCTCGGTGTTTACAGCCTATAGCGTGTGTTCTGATATA
Organism: Microtus pennsylvanicus; assembly: GCF_037038515.1. NCBI lineage: Eukaryota > Metazoa > Chordata > Mammalia > Rodentia > Cricetidae > Microtus > Microtus pennsylvanicus. The sequence goes on along the minus strand of NC_134587.1, from coordinate 27,139,325 downwards.
CACTGGGGAGAACAGAATAGGAAAAGTTCTTCCCTCAAGAAGGGTGAGGTGTAAGTAAAATAAAACAAGGGCCTACACCCAAAACCATCTGCAAAGATGCAGTCTCTCGCCAACTTTTCTTTCTTTTTTTTTTTTTTAAGAAAGTTGGGTCTACTCATTTCCTGCGCTGGCTGTGGCAAGCTCCCACAAGTGATGACGTAAAGCCAAGAGTCCTTCTCTCATTGTCTGCAGCGAGTAGTCTGTTCTCGGGGCCAGAGTGCAGTCGGAAGTTTCTGTCCCTCAAGCTGCTCCCAAGTCTCCACACAGAGGCTTAATATCAATTACAAATGATAACTCAGACTTGTTACTAGCTAACTCTTACATTTTAAATTAGCCCATATTTCTTACCAAGCTTTGCCACACGGCTTGGTGCCTTTTCTCAGTACTGCAAGCTCATCTTGCTTCTCTTCTGCTCACGACTCATGACTCTGCCTTTCTTCCCAGCCTTCTCTATTTGGCTCTTATGCCTAACCTTATCCTCTCTGGCTATCGGTCAGTCAACTTCTTTATTAAGCCAATCACAGTGACACACATTCACACAGTGTAAAGGAATCCTCCACACGAGAGGAATTCTTCTTGCCATTCACAGCTCCAGGTGGCTCCTGGAAACCCTTACTGCTCGCCCAGCTTGCTCAGACTGCTGGGACAAATGTCAGAGACCAGGTCATTTACTAACAGAAGACATCTTGCTGCTCACACTTCTGGAGGCCGGAGATCCAAAGTCAAGGGACTGGCAGATCCGCTACCTGGTGAGATTTGTAGCTGCTGCCCCATGGGCTGGGAAGGTGGAACAGTGAACTGAAGACTGTATTCAAGCAGCTTCCTTCACATCTCTTAAGACCTAGCTCCTCTTCCTCATCTCCCGTTTTCCCCTTTTGGGATGGGAATGCCTCTGTTATTCCTTGCCCACCCTCTGATTTTGGAAGTACAAACCATCTTTGGTTTCCCACGTTCATAGCTAGGAAGGAATTTTGACACAACCCAATTACACAGATCTCACTGGTGTCTGATTTCAATGAGGTGGATGCATCTTAGATGGTGGAGTTTGGAACTCTGGAGCTGATGAGATAGAATAAATGTGGATTTGGGGTGTTACTTTTCTGTTACTCTTCTAGAACATCAAGACCAAAATAAACCTATGGAAGAAAGGGTTTGACTTAAAGTTCCAGAAGGGCAGCCCATGCTGTCCGGGAAGTATGACAATGGTGGAGCATGCGTGCTCATGAGCTGGGCATTGAGAGATGCCTTCAACCAAAAGTAGGAAGCAGAGAGAGAAGCTATAAACTCTCAATGACCACCCCCAGTGACAAACTCCAAATGACTCCAAAGACTCCACCCCCTTCCCTAACAGCGTTTTGTTTCTCTCTCTCTCTCTCTCTCTCTCTCTCTCTCTCTCTCTCTCTCTCTCTCTCTCTCTCTCTCTCTCTCTCTCTCTCTGTGTGTGTGTGTGTGTGTGTGTGTGTGTGTACCAACCATCTCTCCAGCCCTAGAATAAACATTTGGCTCTTGACAAGCACCTAAATCTCTGAGGTCCAAGGCTGGAATACTGGAGGCAGAATATCTGTACTCTTAACAACTCATATGTTAAAACTCTAACCCCAATGTGATGTCATGGTTTGGTTGTAAAATATCCCCAGATTTTTATGTGGAAGGCACGGTCCCTAGCTGATAGCACTATGGGCAGATCCTAAGTGTGCTATGGTCATCATAGATCAATTCGTTGATGGGCTCATAACTGAGCGGACCTTTAGAAGGTAGGACCTAGATGAGTCCACGGTGCTTTACTTGGAAGAGGAAAGAATAACGCTATCCCTAAACCTTTCTCTTGTCTCCTTTGGCTTCCCAGCAGCCATGAGGTAAGCATCTTAGTTCTGCCATGCCCTTCTCACCATGATGGCAACTTGGCACGAGCCCAGTTATGGGGTCAAGTAGCCGTGGGCTGAAATTGTGAGCCACAGTGTATCTCCCTTTCTTGCAGATTTGCTCAGGGATTCTGTCACAGCAACAGGAACCTAACAGAGAGGGTATTTGGAGGGGAGGGCTTGAGGGGGGTGACTGAGTCAAGAAGAGCCCTCCTGATGGCATTAATGGTCTAAGAGGCTGAGGAGCTTTCTTGGTTTCTCCCAGGAATAGGGCCCTTACTGTGGCCCAACCACGGCTGCACCCTGATCTTGACTCCACAGTCTTGAGAAGTGTGGAAAATGTCTATTGTTCAAGTCATCCCACCAAACCTCGCACTGCAGTCCAAACAACTGAAAACATTTTTTCGCTTGACGGATCGCGGCCTCTGAGGCACAAATGTTGTTCAGACTAACGTCGTCTCATTTGTCAAGTTTTGGATTTGTTGCCCGTATTCCGGTAGCGGAAATATAGTAAGGAAACAGAAATTATTTAAACATTTGGGATATAGATGGCAAAGAAAAATAAGGACATAATAGAGTTTTCTTATGCTCCACTGATAGAGTTGATATAACCATGATCATGTTTGTTTACTTTAAGAGGAGCAAATAGAGTTCTATTATTTATTACACCAGGGTGAGCTCTGCGGTGCTCCATTATGTAAAACTGCCTTACTCTGGGGCTAGATACAAGGGAGCCAGAGACTGAGACGAATCACTATAGCTCTTCTTTCTTTGTCATTATTACCGTGCTGTTAAAGTAATAACATTGGAGGAATAAGATGATGGATGCCCAGGATGCAGAGGGCCCTTGCTTGGCTCATTGATGGCTCAACTCACAATTTAATTTTTCTATAAGTTTTCCTTTATTATGGCGCAAAAGGAATACACACCCAGCAGAAACTGTACTTCCGCCATTGACTCTTTCCCAGGCTAGAGATGCGCTGTGCAATGCCTTCTAGCAAGGCTGAGCAGCGGCCGTGAGCCGGGGCTGTCAGCCACCAGGGCGAGCAGTCATTTCTCTACCATAGAATAGACGGTGTAGCAAAGTTAGGGTGTTCTACGAGCTATTTGAACTCAAAGCATATTTCTTGACTCACAATGTGTTGAGCTCACAGCGCACATCTGGTTGACACGCCATTGCAAAACTAGAATCATCTACAACAGCAAGCACACAAATTTCTCCCAAGATTCCTTACAATTCTAACAGAGCCACTCCTTTCCCAGGTGACAGTGGCCGATGCTCGAACACGGCGCAGGGTGAATACAAAGCCGAGAACCTGGCAGCAGAATGATAATCGCACAAACCTACGTCAGGGAGAGACTTCTTCTCCTAAAAACCTGGGGTTGCAGAGAAAGTGAGATTTCTTCACAGTTTAGTGAGATTTGTTTCCGTTTATTTGTTTGTGGGTTTTGGGTTTTTTTATTTGACAGTTTGATTCAGGTATTATTTTTGGATTCAATGCCAGTCCCATTCCCTGTCATCTGGGTAACTTTGGATAGGTATTTTAGTTTTCCTAAATCCTATCTCCGTCTCCTATAAGACCAAGAGAACGATATACACAATGTATGAAATGGTGAAGTGGATGGATGACATGAGAAGCAAGCACAGACACTTCTCAGTCCGGGGAACAGTGACCACGAGGCTGAGACCTCAAGTGACTTTCTGCCCTGCAGAGCTCAAGAGCTCTGTCTTAAACAGGAGCGTGTCGGAAGAAGGTCCTATCAAGTCAATATGTGTGCTGTGAAGATTAATCAAAACTCTATTAAATCTGTAACACAGCTGTTCACATGCCCGCTTGATATTTGTTTTCTCTCTCTCCCTTCTTCCTTCTAAAGCCAGGGCATCTTTTCTGAGCTCAAGGTGGAGCTCCTGGACCCACTCCTCCATGAGCTCCTTCACATGTCTGACCCTGCTAGTGCGAGACCTGTCACGAGCGTCTTGTAGACAAATGGTGGTGATATCACCATCCACCGTCTCCTGACACAGGATATGGTATTTGTTCAGTGTCCGTTCATAAAAATCACACTTGTGTTTCAGGTAAAGGAAAATGTCGGTATCCAGGACAAGTGTTCCTTGGCTTCTGGCAGACTCGGGTGCAGAGGTCCCGAGTGCCGCTGCAGGTTTCTCCTTTCTCTGGAGGACGCTTCCGGGGCTCTGCCTATTCTGATTTCTCCTCTCACCGGCATGCTTCCTATTGTTTTCTGAAGAGGAGATGGCTTTTGATATCAAAGCCTCTTTGAGCTTCATGATATCCAGGAACGAACCTAGCACAGAGATTTTCCCACTGGACCCCATTGGGCTAAAGTTTAAAGAGGGGATTTTCTTCTTTAGCTCCATGACCAGACTTTCTAGTGCAATTTGAGTCCGAAAAACAGAAAGGTCCAGAAGAGCCATCACGTAGTTGAAGACCTAAAATGAGAAAAAGTCATGGCCTAGTGGAACCAGAACCAGAACACATTGCTCTCTGCCATTCTTCCGACCTGGGCAGTGCTTGCTCTGAGTGGGGTCTGGGTGGTTAAGCCGAGACTTCCCAACTTCTCGCTCTAGATCTCCCCTTCAGAGATCCCACACTGCACGCTGCGGATTCACAGCCCGCACCACACACCCCAAGAGCGGAGGGTAGAAAATAGTCTGAGACAAAAATGCTGTCTTGAAGCACCGTGCTTTTCAGAACCCATCAATATAAAGAAACTATGACCGTAAACTCCACAGACGGACATCCCTCTGTAGTCAGGCCGGCCCGGCCTCCCTCTTCCAACTTAAATGGCAATAGCTTGGCTATACCAGAGCCCAGGTTCCCGAAAGAATATATGTGGGAGTTTTGACTTTCATTCTTACCCCACCTTCCCTGCTCCTTTAAAGTTACTAATCATCCTAATTGTCCCCCAGTATAAAACCTTTAACCTGCCTTACCCACGACAGCAGGAAATCTCTCAGTCACTTTAAAGGGATCACAGGACACACACACACACAGAGAGAAATATATAAACAACATGTCTAGAAGCAGCTTTTGAGAACTGAGAAGCTCCTGCCTTTGTTCCTAAGAAGTCATGGGGCAAGAACACTCTGTGTGTCTTTATATACCAAGAAATGGGGCCCGGGACCTCACAACGCACCCTGGGGCCCACACTCACCTTTTCACTGAAGTGAGAGACCACGAGCTGAGGCTTTGAGGTCAGAGAGTATCTCCTTTGTCTGATGGCATTCTGTGCAGCTACAAGAACAGTATCATCAAAAGTGTTTGTGAACCGACACAACAATAATTACCTTAATTTACAAAAATGGAGTTGTTCTATTGTTTAGAAAGTGAGGTTTTTGATCCATTTTTCTTGTCAACCTAACATTCAAACAACTTCCCCCCTCGTGCTTTAACATGCTGAAGTTGACCATAAATAAGTTAACAGGTTCCTAATCCTATTTTTAAACACACAGGAGTAAAAAACAACCCGAGTCAATCCTCCATGCTATCCGCTCTAGGCAGAGAAAGACTGCCTTCAGAACTGGAATTCCATGCTGCCAACATCTATCTCCCAATTCACTGTTAATCATCTCCCCCTTCTCTCGACATTGGCAAACCCAGCCCTCAGGCCTCTTTGCTGACTATGACCACCCCATGGGTAATCTCAATATCTATGGCTTTAGACATCTGCATACATATCACTTCCAAACTTCTGCCCCTACTTCATCGTCCTAACAGGGGTCATATCAAGGAAAGCTCACGCCTTGTTTGGTGTTTCCTGAACAGACTAGAACACGGTCATCCGCATCTCCAAAAGGACATCCTGAACTCACCTGCTCTGTTGTAGTCTCTCAAAGGCAGCAGCGACCTGTAGATCCTATTCCCCATACTGTGCCGCTGTTTCAGACAGGCAGTTCCGACCCTCGGCCCTCTACTCAGAATACAATGGCTCCCACCCCACCCACATCGACTACTCTGTGTACAGACACACACATCCCATTTCCTGTCACAATGGGCTCCTTTCTATTGCTCCAAACAGCCAACAGGCTTTCCTTCCCTCCTTACCACACTACCCACCCCAGCATAGCTAATTCTTCATTTATCCTAAAGCGTTCCTCCCCCTTATCCACATGAATCCCCCCCACCCCCTATTCCCAACCCCCACCTTTTGATTCATTCTGGTCTCTGCTCAACTGTTATGTAAACAGAGTATTTCAGCTCCAGAAATACTTGTTGGTACAGCGCATATCTTGCTGTGATGAAACTTTGGGTATTATCCCCAACATGGCTAGTGTATATGAAACTTTGAACGTGATCCTCCAGCACACGTGCATGCGCGGGCACACACAGTGTTTCCAACCAGATTTAAGGAACTGAATCTCCTTGGAGGATCTCAGGTCAGCCTGGGAAACGTGATGAAATTCCATCTCCTCAAAAGGAAATAAAAAGGGGGCTAGAGAGATGTCGCAGCAGGAAAGAGTGCTTAGCTCTCCTTTAGAGAACTTGAATTCGGTTCTCAGCTCACACATCCAATGATGCACAATCTCCTGTTGTAACTCCAGCTCCAGGGAAACCAGCTCCCTCCTCTGGCCTCCTCAAGCACCTTTACACACACATGACATTCATACACACACCTTAAAATAAAAATATAAATACATTTCTACATAACATACTTAAAGAGCGAGAGAAATTTCCCTACATGGTCTACCTAAAATACTACCACCTACCACTTTATCTCTTTATTATTTTTTATACCTTTTCATAACATTTATATGGTAATATATAAATAAATGCAAACAAATATATAAATATAAATGAAGACAAACATATTATACAGCTGTTGGCCTAATAAATGTCCATCCCCACTGAAGCACACTTTGTGAAAACAAAAAAGACTCCTATTCCATTCACAGTCATTTTCTGGGCACGTAGAATAGTGTCTGGAATATTTAGCATATAAAATATTAACTTATAAAAAAATATTAACTTATGCCATCCCTTTAAAGATACGAACAGCCCTTGCCACAATCCCATCCTGAGCATGGCCATTGAGAAGGAATGGCCAAAGGTTACTGCTGGTCCAGTGTTTAGGATTTTTAGACCTTTCCTTCCCCCTCAAACAGAGCAAGAGTCTTCTCTTCGCTAACACAACTGCATGGAACTTTCACCCCTGAGGGGCTGGCCTGAAGAATGTTCTCTGGCCATCTATCCTACTAGGGTCTAAGCCTAAAAAGGACTGCCCTTCCTCCAGGTGGCAGAAACAGCCATCAGCTAGCTGCTCCAAGGAGATGTGGGAGCCAGAATGGGCTCAATCCTGTTTCAGGTCCAGACCACAGTTCTCAGTTCAACTTTATTAATAACAAAAGCAGATATTTTATGAGAATGTCTGCTTGAGAGTTTGAGGGTTAAGAGAAGCAGAGAGTATAATTCTACTGTTGTTGACACCTCAAGTTTACCAAAGAGATTACATGTAGCCAGTGATGGTGTAGCACACCTTTAATCCCAGCACTTGAGATGCAGAGGCAAACAGGTATCTGTGAGTTCAAGGCCAGCCTGGTCTACAGAGCTAGTTCCAGCACAGTCAGGGCTTCACAGGAAAACACTGTCTCAAGAAACCATAAAGAGGGCTGGAGAGATGGCTCAGAAATTAAGAGCACTGCCTGCTCTTCCAAAGGTCCTGAGTTCAATTCCCAGCAACCACATGGTGGCTCACAACCATCTATAATGTGATCTGGTGCCCTCTTCTGGTCTGGTGGCATACATGCAGACAGAACACTGTATACATAATAAATAAATCTAAAAAAAAGAAACCATAGAGAGAGAGAGATTATATATAACTTAAGTTTATTTTTCTCGTGTTCTATAGCTATCTCCAAAGATGTATATACAGAAGCCAAATACCTTTTAGAGTTTCACAATTTTCCAGTCAGTCACACTTGATCATGAACCATTTCACGTATTTTTGCAAATATAAAACTGGCCACTTTTCAGAGTAGAGGAATTTTTTTAATGCTACTTCAAACCTTGCCAATCCCATGAATCATTTAATCAACATGAAATTTTAATTTCACCAGGAAAGTATATACTAAGAGTATAAAATATTGGTTAAGAAGTACCTTTCTTTTCTTTAAATATGATATACGCAACTCCTTTGGTTCTTGATGGATAGATCACCTCTTCCACGTGTCCAGCCTCATCTTGGAAGTAACGCTTCACCAGCTGGTCTTTTAAAAGGCCAACCGGAAGACCAGAGACGACAATCGTTCTCTCAGAGACTGTGGGGCCTCTGGTCTTCAACGCTGATGCCTGTAGAAAAACAGTTAAGACACCATTTAAATAAGAGTCGGCGAGACACAAAGCCCCCTTCCACAAAGGTGACCAGCAGAAGCATGTCTGCCTTGTTCTGTCTACCAATATAGACCTTAGTCAAATTTGAGAGTTATGTGTACAGTGATCCCTTTATTTTCAAATAAGTAGAAACTATTAGTAAAGTTTTGATTTTAGGAAGGCCCAAAATAATAGAAAGTGTCACCAAAAGAAAAAAAGGGGGGTACATTTTTTGAGATGGGGTCTTGCTATGTAGTCTTAGTGTAACAAGTCTTTTTCTATCCTGCTAGCCAGCCCCCAAATAATGACATGGAGACTTCTTACTAATTATGAAAGCTCAGTCAATAGCTTAGGCTTGCCCCACTAGCTCTTATAACGTAACTGCTTTTATTAATCTATGTTTTACCTTCTCTTTCATTCTGTATGTATCTTCATACCTTGTTGGCGTCTCCTCTACGCCTGGATTATCTCCTCCTACTTCCTCTGTCTGGAAGTCCTGCCTATACTTCCTACCTAGCTATTGGCCATTTAGCTTTTCATTACACCAGTCACAGCAATACACCATCACAGAGTGTACAAATATCCCACAACACCTTTATTAGCCTTGAGCTTGCTATTTAGACCTGACTGACTTCAAACTCAAGAGATCCTCCAGCCTCTGCCTCCCTAGTACTGGGATTAAAGGTGTGCAATCACACCCAGGGAGATGTACTATTCTTCCTAACAGTTACAAAGTGGCTGTGGATACAGCTCAGTGATAGAGTGCTTGGGTCGTGGGTGCAAAGTCCTGAGCTACAAAATGGAAAAGTTTGAGAGCAAATATCTATCTTCTGGATTAGAGAGTTCAAAGCATGTAACTCAGCAAGAAAGGCATCCGTTTTACTATCAGAATCAGGGAGAAGTCCTGCAATAATGAGGGGGCTGCACAGACAACACTGTCAACCATGGATCTGAGGTGACACAGGGACAGAGAGGACATACACACTCTTGCAGATCCTGCTGCCATACGGATACACAGCAAGAATCCTTCATTTATTCCCTAATCCTCTTGAGTCCACTTCTACTTCGCCCCTTCATTTATCTAGCACCCCAAGTGAA